>NC_041807.1:39007226-40207226 GCF_900964775.1 Scleropages formosus | reverse complement strand
TGAAGGTCGCTCCCTGAAAGCACAGCCACTTTTGCCCATCTCTACTCTGCTTTGTCTTCTTCTGAAGGAGTCCTGAGATAGATCATTGGCACAGCTTAGCTAGCTATCAAATACACACACATTGTCTGAAACCATTTGTCCTGAGCGGAGTCATGGTGAACTGGAGCCTAACCCAGAAACACGGGGGTCGAGGCTGGAGGGGGAGGGAACACCCAGGATGGGACACCAGTCTGCTACAAGGCACCCCAAGCAGGACTTGAACCCCAGATCTGCCAGAGAGCAAGCACAGGCCAAACCCACCGTGACCCCGCTTGGGACAAGCGGTTGTTGGCAAGGTACAAATGGAGCCATCAAGTAACCTGGGCTAATTTAGCAAGCCATAGACTAACCTTAGCCATAGACTAACACACCTTCTTCAACTGTAGCTTAACATAGTTTAGGTAGCTATGCCCTAGCTCGGCCCATATCCTGACCTAACCCTAACTTAAACTTGAAATGTCTTATACACATGCTATACACGCTATACACACCCAGACTTTGGCTCAGAAGCCAGTTCCTCTGCAGAACTTTAGAAGACAGATGACCAGGGAGTTAAAGTGCAGCTTAGCTGCTGCCCACTTAGTATTATTTTTACCTTCTCTATGTGAGGGCAATATATATACAGCATTTAGTTGACTCTTCCCTCCCACCTCTTCCTCAGGACTCAACTCTGTCATCTCTCACACTTACAGACCCAATCTGATGGATGAACCGTATGAACCAAAATAAATTTTGGCTACTATGTCAGTGTGACTGAAGTTCAGATGCCCTTACGCTGGAAACCGAACAAGGGAGGTCTTCCTTTGAGTCCCACATATTTATGCCCTCAAGTATTAATGCGTAGTGTGTATGTACATTTGTTAAATAATAAGGATAATGTGAAATGGAACAACTGTACATTTGTTGTGTTGGGAACGATTTGCGGGGCACTACAGGGCACTGTAGCAGTAGCAAGGATTGGGGATCACACCAAAAAACCTTCTTCTTATAAGTCCATGTGCTTAACTGCTTATGCTTCCTTTTGCCTTGTGCATCTGTGTGAGCATTTTGGCCTGAGATTTTTCTCATTGCTTACCAACAGAGGTAATAGATCGAAAAAATAGCTTCAGCTGAAAAAAGCTTCACTTCACAAGAGCAATGCCTATATAACTCCTAAAGGTTGATGTGGCATTACGGTGCTTCAACAAATTTCAAAACTACAGGACTTACACAAGGGTCTCACACTATGAATTATACTGCACCTTATACTGCAGCTGCTGTATTGCCATCTGCACACTTGGTGCACAGCATACTTTATCTCAATATCATGATTACTTTATCCCACTGCCAGTTACATCTTCAGGTATGGCACTACATTATGCAACATTAGCAATATTCTTAAGTCTTTCTGTTAACACTACACAATAAATGGATACTTCTACAATGCTTATTTTTGTAGTATTTTCCAGTTGTTTATAGCCCCAGCATTTTCAACTTTTTTGGGCAATTTTTAAAAAAATTTTTGCAAAAACATGCAGTAATGTACAAAAGTCTGAAGCACTTAGATGTTTTACAAAACTATTTGCTTTAGACGCTTATTTAATGTCAAGTGCGTTAGTGCCAATGGGAAAGAGCATATTTTAGATTTCCAAGCATTCAAAAAGTTACAGTATTACATGAAAGGTTTGGTATCTTGTTAAAGAAAGAAAGTACACACACACACACACACACACACACACAATCTGAAACTGCTAATCCCAAGCGGGGTCATGGCGAACCGAAGCTTAATCTAGCAACACAGGGCACAAGGCTGGAGGGGGAGGGGACACACCCAGGATGGGATGCCAGTCCATCACAAGGCGCCCCAAGCAGGACTCAAACCCCAGACTTGCCAGAGAGCGGAACCAGGCCAAGCCCACTGCGACCCTGCTCAGGATAAGTGGTTGTTGACGATGGATGGTTACTAAGCTTTGTAGGAAGTTTATTAATTAAGAGCATTATTTCTGGAAGCATTGTCATTTTAGAGCTTTTTTCCCCCAAGTGCCTAAAACTTTTGGACAGTACTGTATATATTAAAAAAGTCATACCAAGACAATATTTCCTGATCATATAATAATAAAAAAGTTTTTTCCAAGTTTTCTCTGACACTGACATTTAAAAATCTATCCAGGGCTGACTTTGGAGAGGGGGAAAAAACTTGTAGTGAACTTTAAAATGATAATCAGGGAATTTTCTAGACACCGGGAATCAAACAAGTAGCAGTTCAATCTGGGCAACTAACTTTTCTTCAAGACCTTTTGTTTATGTTTTTAATCTTGACAGTTAACCGATGCCAGAAATATATGGGATTATCATTGCATATCTCAAAATCTTTGCTGAAAGTATTGTCTCAAACTGATGGAGTTTTATAGTGTTTCAAATACCACGGATTATACTAATTAAGAGTTATGCCTTTTGGCTACCATAGATACACATGAATATACAGTATCTCGTGTGGCTCTCGCAAATGTGAATGGGTACGTAGCAAATTTGTCTTGTAGCAATTTAACTGTTCCGTTACACTGAGAAACATGGCCTGGAATTACTGGCTAAATGTCACATCAGCTATTGTTATAAAAGAAAGGACACAGTCTTTCATGGAAGCTGCTGTAGATATGCTCGGGTAGAAGGACATTTTTAGGCAACATTTCATCGAACTGAGTAAAGTAAATTACTCAGTAATGTAATGTAAAATTGCATGCATGCAAGGTGCCAACCCATAGCGACCACTCGCGTGGTTTCCAAGGCAAGAACACAGGTGGGTTGGCAGGTCCTTCCTCTGCATGGCTGGGGAAGCAAACACAGGGAGAAAGACAGGGCTGCTCCACATTCCAAGCAGGACTTGAACTCCAGACTCACCACACAGCAAGGCACTGGCCAAACGCACTGCACCACCGCACTCCCCGATGTAAAGTTAGCAAAGATCTAATAAGGAAAAGAGATGGCAATTCACTGGGTTTTTTTCTCAAACAATACGAGAAAAATAAATGTGGTTTAAGATGTTGGGCGGCACAGTGAGTAGCCCTGCTGTTTCACAGCACCTGCGTAATGCGAGAGGATGTGGGTTCGATCTCCGCTCAGTCTGTGTGGAGTTTGCATGTTCTCCCCGTGTCTGTGTGGGTTTCCTCTAGGTGCTCTGGTTTCCTCCCACACTGCAAAGACATGCTTTTCTGGATCACCCATAGTGTGTGTGTGACAGACTGAGAGTGTTCCACTGATGTATGAATGAGTGACCCAATGTAAGTAAGGTATCTAGCAGTGTAAGTCACCACGGTGAATAAGGTGTGTGGGCTGATAACACTACACAGAGTTCATTGGCAGAGAAAAGTGTCTGCTAAATAAATACGCGTAAATGTCGTGAGTTCTGATATCTGTCTAGTAAGGTCTTATATTAAGCATGGCTTTTTAGATGAGTGAATAACTTTTATTTTCTGTCTTTTTGTATGTCCTCAATTTTGTAGTGTCAGAAAAAAACACAACCGCAAATAAAAAATCACCTGAGTTACCTATGTGCTGTTTTAACAGATTAATTGATTATTATTAATTTGTATTTAACTGACACTTTTGGTCAAGGTGCCTTACAATACCAGATCCACTACAGTAAGCTTACAAACATATACCCGTTCATGAAACGGTATGCACATTAACACACTTAGAGCATTTTTAAAGATGTTTGTCTATTTTTGTCTATGAAGCAATAATTTCTTGGGTATGGAGTACACTTTGGAAACTAGACCTACAGAGGTCTTGTACAACTACCACATGGGTCCGAGGTTCGAAGCAGCTACAGATCCCCTCTGAAGCATGGCTCGCCATTGCATTGAATTTCTCTCTTGCTCACACCCAGAGCTTTCCCAGCACTCGCTCTCGAGAAACAGCAGCTAAGCTGTTCGCCAGCAGCTGTGCAGCTGCTCAGTGTTGAGACTTGTATAGATGTGGAGAATGATGCTATTCTTCAGCGATAACGGCCATTCTCGAGAAGCAAACTGTAATCAGCCTCTTTTATCTGTTAATAGCTAAATTGACGGGCTGCATGTTGGCATTTTGAAGTGTCACATGACTTAGGGTCTTTATAAGTAAAACACTTTAGGAACGATAGCCGAACAACATTGAATTTGCAGAATTAAGCATTTTTATTTGGTTTGCACAAAACATCTGAAATGAATAAGACATTTTAACACAAAAGATTAAGAATGCAGTTTAATCTATCCATTCAGAAGATTAGCACCCTTACATTGTTGTGTTTGTTTCTCCAGGAAACCAAGTAAAGCACACAAATAAATGTTCTCCGCTGGCTCATGTTGGCTTCAATTAAGAGTTGGCATTGTTCCCTTCTGTTGTGATTCATATCTTGGGAAGAAATAAAGAAAATAGACTTTCTCTCACAAAGATGTGAGCCAGAGATGGAACGCTGGTTGGAGGCTACGTCTGACCAGCTGCCCTTCATTTTTCACATTTGCCATTTTTTTCTTAACTGCTGCCTCATATCTTTTTCCTGTTTCTATTTCTCTTCACAAAAAAAAGAAAAAAAAATTATTAAATCAAATATCTCAGAATATGCCCAGAGGATGCCTGTGCTGGAGCACAGAGGTGATTCCAATACTTGGGTACTCTTCTGAACAGTTTGCAAACATTTAGGTTTCCCTTCAGAACCCCAAAGAAGGGAGAGGAGCCTGAGACGCAAAGGCTAGGTCCAGTATACCATGACTCAACCTAGAAACCTATCTTTCTCTCAGAACTTCGAAGCCACACCCCGGACCTGCAGATACATCCTGCACAACATCCGTGTGATCCGTCCTAACCTCACAAGTGACTCAGCCTAACTACTTGTCCAGGCCATGGTGACATCCCATCTGGACTACTGTAACTCTCTCGTGTGGCCTTCCTGCTAATGCCATAAAACCTCTACTGCTGATACTGAATGCTGCTGCTCGAGTTGTGTTTGACTTGCCAAAGCGTTCCCATGTATCTCCTCTACTCGTTTGTTTGCGCTGGCTTCCTATAGCTGCCCGGATCAAATTTAAGACCCTGCTTATAGCCTACAAAAGCATCAGTAGAACTTGATTAACCGCTACACCCCAACCAGATTGCTTCGCTCATCTGCTTCTGCCCTCTTGGTAGTCCTGCACATGAAAGGTAAAGCACCTCCCTCTCTCACTCAGAACTGCTGAAACTCTGTCTACATTCAAGAAGGGTCTGAGAACTCACCTCTTCTGGACTCACTTCGCCCATGATCTCTCAAGCTCATGTATGGTGTAAGTGGTTATGCACCGTAACTTTATTATGATCATCCCCACATAGGCTTTTACACAGCCTCTACTCCAGTATTGTGTGTAAATGTTTGTGTCCCTTTAAAAAAAAAAAATGTAGGAAGGTGATCAGGATTAGTCAATTCTGACTTTTATGCATCTACTCATGCGATGAACATTGGTGCATAAAGTGGATAGAAACCATTTAAATTTACTTAAGAATCACATGTCTGCAAGTATGCCTCTCTTTCTCCTAATGTAGTATACTTTTCTCTGAGTACGTCGCTTTGGAGAAAGCGTCTGCTAAATAAATAAATGTAAATGTATACCTCTGTAATACAGATGATCATATACAGAGGTAAGAATTTATATTTTTTACATCCTTTCAACCAATAAAACTCAAAGCTGAAGCCATAAATAAAGTGAAAGGATTAATTTAAGATTACAGCCATATTGGTTTTTGCCATCAGTGGGGTTCTTTTGAAGGATTATTTTGTTTTCCTTAAAAAACAAAGCTTTGTAGCCAAAATAAAGTTGATACTGAGTATAAGCAAGGTGAACCACTCATCTTAGTACTGAAGTTAGGCAGGTGAAAGTCATCACGCATCTCATATAGTGGTGTTCAGCCAGTTGCACGTCAAGGCCTAGGTCAAAATAAGCTGGCAAATCCTGAGTGACTGCTTATTTACCTGTATGTGAAGTAATGAAAATAATTACAATAATCCACGTAGTCCTGTATCTCCTTACTGGAATAGTAACACTGTGCACAGACTTCATTCTTCATACTCTTTATACTTTATTTAACAAATCACGATTCCTTCTTGGCTGTACAGTTTAACACATGTATCTCAACATTTCTGGCTTTCTCCAACAATCCTAATTTAACAAAGCTGTAAATGGTGTTACTGATGTAGGCCTGCAGTTGTACAAAATACCACATGCCTGGTTACATCTCAAGGGGCCACCAATAGCATTTAGTAAATGATGGTTTGGCAGTAAATTTTAGCTCATTTTCAATCAAACCAGAGTGCAGATCTTTGTCAGGACCAGGCATGCACCTCAACCAGCAGCACCTGACTCCGATTAGGCACCTGTCCGTAATTGGAGCAGTCATCTATAAAAACCATCCCTAGCTCCTTCCCAGTCGCAGAATTCTTAGAGACAACCAGCCCTCCTGCGGCCACGGCTTCCTCAATGCCTTACTAGTCCTCCTCCGAATACCTCACCCCTTGTTCCCTCGCCCGTCTCCCTGTTCCTATCTCCCACGGCATTGGACCTCGCTTCGCGTCACTGACCACATCTTCGGATTCTTCTCTCGGTCCACGTTTGCACCTCGCATTGAACCACGCTTGTCCCCGACTCAGTGTATTGCCTTGTCCCAAGTATCTTTATAATAAACGATCTCACAATTGGGTCCACACCCTGGTCTCTGGTCTATTCTGTGCGACATCCCTGTCTCCATTAAACATCTGTAGATCAGCGAATTGGTTCCAATGATCTCAAATGCATAATTTGCAACTCACTTTAATATACCCATGTTTGTATGCAAATAAGTACAAGTTTCTTGGCCTTGTAATGTAGTAAATAACCAAGTACCCTCTTTAAAAATGACAAGAAATGCTATACCATATTTTAGGCCACATGTTTTGCTTTTCAAATTTTAGTTCCTATTGCAATAATGAGATTTTAAGCACTTTTCAAATATAACATTCATAAGTGTATAAAAAGGTCAACACCTAACAAAAGAACATGAAAAGTTGTGATGTGCAAAGTTATTTAGGAAGGTATCGGGTAGCAGGTCAAACTGACAGTAAGTGCTGTGGTAGTGAGGTGGTCCTTATGTCAAGGCAAAATTGGGATCCTTTGGTTGTAAAATTGAGCATTTAGCATGTTGATATAATGTTACCTCATGCTATAAAATTTTAGAGTCTGTGACATACAAGGATTCTGGTTCAGTCTTCGGTCACACAGGACCTGTTACAGATTCTACAGATCTATGAATCATCATACTTTGGTGTGGGCTGACCATTTGACAGTTTGAAGAAAAAAAATATAATTCAGCTCCAAGGACTTGTGACTAATGCACAGACCCTACGTTCAAGTCTTTGATTATGGCCTCCTAAATGATAAAAAGTTCAGCACCCTGATAAAGCTCTTTGTCTGTTACTAAACGCACTTTTGTTTACTCTTAATTTTACGTTTCTTGGGAGAAAAGAACGGCCTAAATGAATAATAATGAATGTAACCCAGTCTCTGCATAACAAAACTGGTACTGAGAGGTAAAGGTATGGGTTAGAGGGATCCTGGCCTCTTGCAGCGTGAAAAATGAACATTTACAAAGCGAGGAGTAACCAACACAGCCAAAACCACCTCGTTGCGCAGCACTGTATCATCTTTAAATCACCCCAAATACGTGGCTTCTTTCCTCCAGGGCAGCCGGGACAGACAAGCTCCCAGTACACATCAATTAAGCCGGTTCTGAATCATCTCGCGACCTGTTCCTTGATGGCCCAGCTCCTTTTTATAGCAGAGAGAGCGATCGTAGGAGCCGAAGCAAGCACATTCTGCAGCCTACGTGACATTCGGCACACAGAGCACGAAAGAAAAACGCCCTGTCAGGAAAAAGAAAGCACAGACACCCGCAAATACCTGAAGGGCTGGAAGGCTCCGAGAAACAACAGACTGCAACAGTTACCGAGGCTTAAACCCAGAAGGGACTCATTGTCTGCCGTTTGTTGTGCCTAAGATTACCATAGAGGAATCACACTTCTGCCCCCATTAAATTACTGGGATACAAGTGACAGCACTGCCCAATTTGTATGACCACAATGAGTTTTATATTATCTGCCAAATCTGTTGTTCCTCAATTTTTAATTGATTCCGCTAATGAGAAGAAAGTAACGTTCACCATCTTGGTTTCAGATTAAGTACTGTTAATTAAAGGACATTCTGGTTTGTGTCACATAAATTCAGGGAAATGATTAGCTCAAGAGCTAATGATAGTAGTCATTCAAATGCAGATGACCCTTCACTGCATTTATGGAATCTGTCCAGGTAATTTGGAACTTTTTTTGAATTAAATCAAATGTGATGCCATGCCTTTCATCACAGTGTGCGTCTCACATATGTTAAAAATATTGGGATTTCTTTAACCTTTTAACCTGTAATTCAGGGTATGTCATTATTGCTACATGTATGCTTAGCATTTAGATTCAGTAGTTCAGTATTTTGAAAACATTTGTAATTACTGTACATGCCCTTTTCTTAAGATAGAAAAAAATCCATCCTTCCAATTTCAGGGTTCCAGTGAGCCAGGCTATCTATCTATCTATCTATCTATCATGAAGAAAGCATGGAAACCACTTAGAGTGGTCAGGGTTCCATTAACAATTGAATGCCGTCAAAGTTTCGATACATGGAGACACTCGATCCTTTTTTTGAAAGGTAGATTTTTAGAAAACCGTCATGTTGTGAACTCAGATTTATGTCCATGAAGTTTCCAGTGCTGTGAAATGTAGAAAGCCTGAGATCAGCTAGCAAAGATTTTTCAGCTTGATCCACTCAGAAGTTGGGGATACAAGTCAGAGGTCAGCATGAGACCTCTTGAGTGAGTGTGTGTGTGTGTACAGTGTGTGGTGTCAGTGCAAAGTGGTTAGGGGCAGAGTGCTGTCCCCTAGGTTTGTCTGTTCTGCCACACAGTAGTTCACAGTCATGCCCTTGCTGCTGTGGGAGCGCAATGTGATGTGTTGTTGATGCCCCTTGTGGAATCACCCACAGACTAGATGAGAAAGGTGAACCTCTGGTTATTGTAGTGGGAAAAGAAGGAAGCTGCTGAGCAAGATTTTTGAGTTCCGTGTGGGACATGCACAAGGGGACATTGCTGTTTCTCTGGTGCGTCACATATTTTTACACTTTTATCCTCTTTTCTCCTTATTTTACCAGTTTTACACCAGCACATTTTGTGTTGAGCTTCTGTGTCTGACTTAGCTGTCAGTTGTGAAGCACAGAACTCACAATTAAGGACATCTCTGACTGAAAGACTGAAGCAACCTATACCCCTGGTCACTGGATATGCCCAACTTTCCAATAGCTCAGGTAAGATGACTGTTTTGGAGCCAGCCAAGATATCCAGGTTGATTATTCTTACCCCTCTGCAGTGGAATGATGCTGATTTTTTCTTCCACCAGCTGGAGAGTTTCTAGTAAAAATCTTGGTGGAGGTACTTGAAAAGCTCCAGTAAATTACCCTGCTGTGTAAAGGGGTACATTACTGTAAGAGCTCAGTCTCAAAAATGACATAGACTGCCTTAGAGAGCAGCGTGAGCTAAATGAATAAATTATGAACAGTGCAAGTTACCATGTTTGGAGATAGATGTGCGCACGTGCAGTGTAGTGTGCCGACAGCCATCTCAACGAGGCCCATACGGCACATATAACCTGGAGTAGCAAGCAGTGGAACGGGAAAGACAGAGCAGATCTTCTAACAGTATTCCTCTGGTAAACCCAATGTAGCGCTGCTTTGATCAAACAGGAATCTATGACACCTCGAGGGTTAAAAAAGATCAAAGATTGCTGTGTGGTGAATTTGTATACGGTACGTTGTTCATGTAAGACAAAAGAGAAAGGTGTGTAGCCCCAGAAGAACAAATCCAAGAGCATCAAAATTAATGATCAAAATGAAGTTTGACAAAACATCTTGTGAAGTTAAACCTTTTGAGTTTGTTTGACCACTGCAGATGGAACCCTCTACCATTTCTGTAACTTCAAGTATTACTTCACACATTACCTCATTACTTCAAGCATTACATCACATTATCTCATTATTTCACCTGTTACTTCTTGTTTTGCCTCTACTCTATACATCACACATCACCTTATTATCCCAGATACTAATGATCATGTTGTTTCATCACTTTACATAACAATTCTCATTTTACCTTATTGCATTGCATATCACAGATATAACATAAGTTACCTGAAATGTAACAACTACTTCACAGATAATCTGTTTATTTCACACTTTACCTCATTACCTAAACTTAAAACTCACATATCATCATTGCTTCATTATCTCATGTAATACCACACAATGTACCTCATTACATCCAAAATTACCCATAATATACTATGTCTCATCAAAATGGAACCCATAACCTCACACAGGTTTTCAAGCGCTGTATTCCTCCATTACCTCTCAAATTACCTCTTAATCTCACACTTTTCCTGCATTACCTCTTTGCCTTACATATTACCTTTTATATTACCTCATATAATACTATATAATATTCTGTAACAATGCTGTCTCAAATGTAACATCATAACCTCACAAATATTCTGTTTATAGCACAAATTACACCATGTCACCTCATTGCTTCACATGAAACATTTCCTCATTACTTGTTATCTCTCATTTTGTGCCGTTGTGACACAAATAATCTTATTATCCAATATGTTGCATCAAAAGTGAGCTCATTACCCCACACAGGGCCTCATGTATAACTTCATTACATCCTAGATGATCTCTTTTTCTCATACAGGACCTCATATATTTATTTTCTCAGAAATCATCCCATTATTTCAAACATTACTGTGCTATTTAATATGTTGCCTGAAATATAACATCATTACTTCACAGAAGGGGGTGTGGTGGCGCAGTGGGTTGGACCGCAGTCCTACTCTCCGGTGGGTCCGGGGTTCGAGTCCCGCTTGGGGTGCCTTGTGACGGACTGACGTCCCGTCCTGGGTGTGTCCCCTCCCCCCCTGGCCTTACGCCCCTGTGTTCCCGGGTAGGCTCCGGTTCCCCGTGACCCCGTATGGGACAAGCGGTTCTGAAAATGTGTGTGTGTGTGTACTTCACAGAACATCTCTTTACCTCATACATTACCTCATGTTTCCTCTTTACTTGACATGAAACACTACCAAAATCACCTCACCTACTGCCTGTCATTTTACCTCATTGCATCAAAATCCTCTCATTACCTCGCACATGTCCTCATGCGATACCTCAGTACCTTGCACGTGTCAACGCATGACCCCACTACCTCACAAGTAGTCTCTTTATGTCACGCATTACCTCACCTTACCTCATTATTTCACATATTTTAGTAAATCACCTCACATGTTCCTTCAGACCCGATCCTGGTGCTTACAGCCCATTTCTTGCAAACACATTTTTTGATAAACTACTACTGATGCCTGACAATACTGTCAAGGCAAATTGTCTCCATTACAACTTTCTTAGAATGCTTACTCGGATTTTATTCCACAGAAAACATCAGTCCTGAAAGCGCAATACTTCCACTAGCAATTTACCCCAATTGAAGCCCTCTTGCCTGGTATCGACTCCACCAAAATTAGCATGCAGTCCTTATTGTACAGCTTCTATTATACTGTATGGCCACCATTGGCACTGGTGACACAAAGAAGTTGACTGAGTCAGATTTCAAAACAATGAGTCTTTAGTTGAATTATCATTCCTGTCCCTTTGCATGAGACTGAATAATAAATAATTAAAGTAAATTATTCTCAGCGGTGGCTTTTTGTTCCAGAACTGTCTATCTGAGAACCTTCACTTCACTTTAAATCCTCATTTCTGCTTTGAATGATTAAAACATAAGGGGCAGTAATGTATTCATTTCGCAAGTCAGACGCAGTGTAGTTAAACTCCAGGAGGCCTGATGCTATTCACTCATCTTACTTTGTGAGATTTATTCAATTTGTCTGATAATGAACATTTGGCCTAAACCAATGCAAAAAGATAGACATGTGTCATTTTACAATTTTTTCTTAAATTTTAAAAACAAATTTATTATTGATGTTTATGAAAATTATATATATTGTGGTTCATAGTTAACAACTGCCCACTTGGTGGTTCCACGCATGAAAGGTAAAGCACAAAGGTTCTCGGTTCTGGCTCCGTTGTGGTGGAACAACCTCCCCCTCTTACTCAGAACTGCTGAATCTCTGTTCACATTTAAAAAACCTCTTCTGGACTCACTTCGTCCATAATCTCTTAAATTCATGGAAGGTGTAAATGTTCATGCTCTATCATGCCTGTAACCTATTGATAAAGCTTCACGCAACTACTTATGTAATGTAACCTAAATGTTTATAAATCTATATTAAAAATTACGAGGAAGGAATCGTTGATATTTGGATAAAGTTGTATGCAGCTACTTGTGTGGTGAACATTGATACATATGGTGGAAAGTAACAAACTAACTGCACTTAAGTATCATTTGTCTGCATCTAAGTGTCTCTTTCTACTGATGTAATGACCACATTGTAGTTTCTATGAGATGTACGTCACTTTTGAGAAAAGTGTCTGCTAAATTAATGTAAATGTAAATGTAATGCATTCCTCAGATACCCTGTGTAGCTCAAACTCTCATAACTCAAATATGTAATTGCCATTAGTTTCAATGTTTTTACGTGTTCCAGACACCTATTTATGCTAAAATAATAAACGCCATGACTGCTATGATAAAATATCAACCAAGTACCACAGAATTACTTAAATAGTTAACCTTAGTTACTACTGAACACAACAAAACAAAGCAGGTTTCGTACATAAATACTCTGTAATATTGCATATGACTGTCTACCTGCACTTTTTTAACTCTTTCCACCCTGTTATGCACTATAATTTGCTATACACTATACAAAGTGTGGATTTCCTCCTGGTGCCCCAATTTCCTCCCAGTGTTCAGATATATGTGTTTCAGGTGGATTTGTGACTCTTGCATCTTTGTATGTGGTGTGTAGAGTGAATGACTATAGGGATTTAGTGAAGTGTGTTTAACACTATTACTCACGTTTCACAAAAGTGTCAAGTAAATGCTACATAATAAATTAAATGTTGCTTGGGAGAAATTAAATTAATGCAAATGTCTTGTGATTTTCAGCTGTCAAGAGGTGTGTAAAATCCAAATTTGTTCCTTGTAAATGTGAAGAAATGCCTTGTAAGTTGAAGATGGGGTATTAAATGAAACTGCTTATAAGGTGAAATAGTCATAACTTGAATGGGCGTATTTCAGGATTTGACTGTAGTTAAAAACTAAGCGCAGATATAATTTTCCAAAAAAATAGCAGGCCATCCTTAATCGTTAAATTGTAGGAGGTGCACTGTGATAGAAACCACTAGAAAATGTTGTTCGGTCCAAGTCAGTTCATCCATTTTATTTGTTGATTTAACACAAGTCAGTCAAGATTGTCTAAACGTATAATTATATATGACTTCATAAGCAGTTAAAGACATACACATAAACAGTTGTGTAGAGAAAAGACAGAACACAATACAGGGAACAAAACCTTTATAGGTATGAGTAGAGGAGTGGAAATCCTCAGGGGATTCAAGGCTCAGTGGCTGCTCACCAGGGCATGCCAACATAAAAGAGAGAAAGTATTCCTGTTAACTGAACGAGTTTCAGTGACCTTGATTACTGACACACCACGTTAGGTCAGCTTCAGCAGGCCATCTTACGCAGACCATGTTCAACAAGTCAACTTCAGAATATGTCTTTGTCAGGTCATCTTCAGAAGATGAGCTTCAGGAAGCCATCTTCAGTGGGTCAGCTTCAGCAGTCCACGTTCAACAGTGTCTTCAATTGGTCAGCATCAGTAGACCATCTTCAGTAATCTTTTTCAGCCCATCTTAAGCAGGCTGTGCTCAACAAGTCAGCTTCAGCATTCCATCCTCAGAAGGATGTCTTCAACAGGTCAGCATCAGCAGATTATCTTCAACAGATCATGTTCAGCAGGTCGGCTTCAGGAGGCCATCTTTTGTCGGTCAGCTTCATATGTCTAACTTTAGCAATTGATTTTCAGTAGTTCAATCTAGCCATCTTCGGTAGCTTGGCTTTAGCAGGACATCTTCAGTTATCCATGTGCTAGACCAGCTGGAGATGCTAAGGTTTTTTGGGAAGACTTGTAGAGCCACCAATGGTGATTAGAGGAAAAGGCAAAGTATTACTGTTTGAAAAATATCAAACAAATGGAATTTATACATATAAATTTAAGGAAAGGGCTGCTGTAAGATAAAAAAATCAAACACAGGTCTGTCACATTGCTTGTGTCACCATTTGCCTGAACAAGTGAGGGAATTTTAAGTACTACGATCCACTCAGTGCGTTGATAAGTCATTATTATGTAGAAAATGGGTATTAAAATCTGCTTGATAGGAGTCTTGATTTACCTAATAACTCTTTTGAAAATGCCATGCGAATATCTGCTATCAGCACATTCAATCACTCTTCAAATTATTTTCTCTTATTTTCTTGTCTGCCAGTTTTCTTGATGTCTATGATTTCATTGATATTTATCATGTACAACATATCAAAGGAGCACAGGTTGAAAACACATTGCCAAAAAAAGAAAAAAAATTGGCAAAAATAATCTAATTTTTAACAGAAAACTTTAGCACGTTTTTAAAGTGATTAATTTTCATCGATCCATTCAATCATATCCCTCCCCATCATTTTCTTGACAACATAGGGTGGAAGGCAGGGTTCACCCTAGATGGCCTGGTAGTCAATTATAGGACACACACACACACTTTCTGAACTGCTTGTCCCATACAGGGTCGCGGGGAACCGGAGCCTACCCGGTAACACAGGGCGCAAGGCCGGAGGGGGAGGGGACACACCGAGGACGGGATGTCAGTCCATCGCAAGGCACCCCAAGCAGGACTCGAACCCCAGACCCACCAGAGAGCAGGACTGTGGTCCAACCCACTGTGCCACTGCACCCCCCTACAGGAAAACAGTAAGAGGAATAGTTTTTCTAAATGGCAGGTCTTTAAAGGACCTGGAGGAACCCACAAAGACAGAATGTTACAGAGAGGGCAAGACCGTGTCCTGGAAAGAAAGAACCTGTGATCAGAATGACTCACTTTGTTTCAATCATTAATTAATTATTTTTCTTTTTTTCATTAAATTTTTGAAATTTCCTCCTTGTGCCATGTTCCGTTCTGGAAGGAAGTTGTCGGACCCAAATGCAGAGCAAAGGACTTTATTGTGCGAAATCCAAGAGGCGTGATCACAAGACAGGCAAGGGTCTCCGAGGTGCGTACGTAGTCAAGAGGGCAATCAAAAAGTTATAGTCGATAAACAAGCAAGAAGTCAGTGATTTCATGGAGTCATCGGAAATATAGGAGGAGGGCAAGGAAACAAGGACGAGGATGAGGAAGGTAAGAATACTGAGCAGCAAAGTAACAATTCGCAAGGCTGAATGAGGTTCCACATTTGCTCTTGCTCTGCTGCAGCCTTTTATGCGTCTGCCCCGTGCTGTGCCCCAGGTGTTTCTCATTGTGCCGATGATGTGGATGTGACACCTTGAAAGTCTGATTAATTTTTGCGCTTTGGTTTGTAACATCACCACACCACTTGTGCAACTTGCAATATTAACTGAATGTCAGGTTGAAGTTATTCTGCGTTTCATACTACATTCAGCAAAGATGCCATGTAAAAATTTTGTGTTTGCATGTAGCACAATATTCAGGTCCAGAAAGTGAATCTTTTTGGGAAAATGAGACATCCATCCATCCATCCATCCATCCATCCATCCATCCATCCATCCATCCAGTTTAAAAAACTGCTTGTCTTGAGCAGGGCCGTGGTGACCTGGAACGTATCCCGAAAGTATTGGGGCCAAGAGGAGGGGTACACTCTGCATGGGATGGAAACCCAGAGATTGAACTGATAATAATAATAATAATAATAATAATGCATTTAAATAAATTAATAAGAAACACACCAATTACTATTTTTCTTCTGACAAATTATTATTACAATATACCCTCCCCAGAACAGCTGCCAGAATTCCCTAGGAAACTGAGAAGAAAAATAATAATAAATTATGTATTTCTCTGTCATCACAGAGAAAGTTTGCTGAAATATGGTGAATGAGCACCTCTTGACTCCAGCGCTCTGTAATGCTGCACCGCAGCTGGTGCTTCTTGCCTAGTGGGTGTTGTTTGATTGTAAATGAAAACAAGGTTATGTATCCTTTGCTGTTAAGACATATATCACCCCCACCCACCCGGTAAAATGATGGTGTTCTCAGAGGGGGAAATGTACAGTATCTTTCTTTAAGAAGAACGACGCTTTCCTTGAGGCGGCACACTTTATCTGGCAACGCTTGATACTTTTTGGGGAAAATTGTACCGATTGAATCAAAAGTGTGGAACACGATTTATCCGATGGAACTTCAATTGGATCAACACATAACAAATAAAGTAATTTCTAGTCGCTCCATCCCGTACCGCAAATAACAGGCATGCTGGTGACAGCCTACAGAAAAGATGAGAGCAGTTCTGCAGGCAACAGTAAAATGTTAATTTAAAGCATATAATAATGGTGTCTGAGTACTGCTTCCTGGAGGTAAATAATAATAATAATGTGTCATATTTAAGTGATCCCTTTTCGGTCTGATCTGCTTACGACAGTTAAAAGGACAGCAAAATAAATTTAAACTCACTTTTCTTTTCATTGGCGGTCACATCTATTTGCTGGTTATGTTTGCAAAGTATCATGCTAAGCCAGTTATAATTACAGCTTTGGAGGAATAATCTATATTTAAGCATACAGTTGTTAAGCTGCACCGTAGAATGAAGCAAACCCTATTATAAATATGATAATGCAGAAAAAAAAAAAAAATTATCAGTTACCTGTCATTGCGGAATTACAGATTTTGATACCATATTCCTGGGAGCTGTTAAGCTCATTTATGAAATGCAGGAATTAATACGCAGCATAATGTGCATCCCTTGGATGTTTGAAGAGGTGATCAGTAAGAAATCTACAAAAAACTTCACTAGAAAGATCATGAAAAACGAAAATCTGTTCCGTATTTGTCGTAAGGCTCAGTGACTTTGTTGAAAATATGGTATCTGTAGTTGTATGGTAAATGTACGTATTTATTACTGGAAAAAAGTTTTAGAAAAGGAACTTTAATTTTGAAAGTCAAAATAACTGAATCAATTGGTAACTCGGTGCAGATTCAGTTACCTGATCAATCTTTCAAAGATAAATGTTTAATGTGCGCTATCAAGAAGGCTCTAAAGATAATCCATGCTGCTAATCAATGGGTGATGGGTTTGTAGCCCATTTACTTTTCTGGACAGTCCTCATTTAAAAGCCTTCTCTCTGAATGGCCCTGTGGAGTTTACTGTGCTGAAAACCATGGTATTAATCTGGGGCAGTGCATCCTCTATGAAAACACACACACACACACACGTTTTTCTATTTTGTCAGGGATTTCACACTTAGATGACTCCCATCTCCACCCAAAGGAAACACGAAGTCCACCACAAACAAAAAAAGTATCTGAGCATTAAGTGTTTTATCGCTTTCGACAAAGTTGCACAAATAAATTTTGCTCCACAATCATGCCCCCACAAGTTCTGTTTTTCAGGACTTACTATCCCTGTGGTTACATTTTCCCCAGAAAGAAACTGTTTCAAAACACACACTAACAAGCACATTTCCGCACACTGTTTAATAGACATGGCTTTGCAAAAATTAAGTCAACAATGTAAGGAACTGCATTATGAATTAAATCCCGGATAAAAGAAAATGTTACATGCTGTTAGCCAGAGAAATAACAATTAAAAGATACAGTACTGGCGCACCAGCAACAATTAGGATAAATGCAAATACATAACATAGAGAAAATACATAACACGCCTCTGTCAATTTGTACTGTTTTCACTGATAAGTGTTATTTTCTCTTCATTTTAACTTGTTCTTTTGGCTCAGAACCCCAAGAGCAAGTCAGTCATAATTCTTGAGATTCCCTATGCTGTTGTTGAACCTTGATCAGCTTGCCGACTCTGAACGGACACAGTGATAACTATTCTACTGTATAAATGGGTAAATTAGGGTAAATAGCTTAATGTTGTAAGTCACTTTGGAAAAAAGCTTCATCTGCATGAATAAATGTAAATATGTGGACCCCTCTGCATTTGACCATGCCATTCCTGGGACAGCTGGTACCAGAAGTAGTGTCCATGTTTGGACCGCTTACAATCAGTAACCCTACAACCAGGCACCACACCCAAAAATAGCAGTGTTATTATTTCCTGTCCATTCAGGAAGGGTGGCATGGTGGCACAGCGAGTAACGTGAGAGGATGCGGGTTCGATCCCCGCTCAGTTTGTGTAGAGTCTGCGTGGGTTTCCTCCGGGTGCTCTGGTTTCCTCCCACACTCCAAAGACATGCTGTTCAGGTTTACCCAGTGACAGAGAGTGTGTGTGTGTTCCACTGATGTATGGATGAGTGACCCATTGTAAGTAATGTATCTAGCAGTGTAAATCCCCTTGGTGAATAAGGTATGTGGAGAAAAGTGTCTGCTAAGTAAATAATGTAAATTGAGGGTAGGCAGACAGCAGGTCAATCAGTTGATGATAGAGGTAGGCTGAGAAAAACAACCACTGACACGTTGTTACCAGTCAACAGGAAAAGGCAAAGACATTAAGATACATAAACGGTATCAAAAGCAAAAAAAATTAGACTTATAAACAGATAATTATAATTAATCAATACGCAGGCAAAGTATAACTCTTAGAAATATAATACATGTTTATGTTGTGAGATACAGTGCAAATATAGATATTGATACTGACAGTTAGTTGGGTGGCAGTGATGGATTCAAAGAAGCATGACCAAGCGAAGCTGAGGATCCCACCCTGATAGACCTGAATGGGCCAGATGTAGCGTGACGAAGAAGTGAGGAGCCCAGATTCGGATGGGTACTTGGGACTAAAGACTGAAACAATTCAGCAGAACAAAACAAATTCCGGCTCGGGGCCATTCTGGATATCAGGTCTCCCAGTTCCCTGCTGCCACTGTCTTTTGCCAAGTGGGATGGCAGTGATTGATTGGGCAGCCTGTAGCTCTGCGTTGAGCTGACTGAAATTAGAGAGGAGAGTTTGTTAAAAACCGGGGTGGCAACTTCGGCGCTCAGGGGCCTACGTTCTGCTGCTTTCTGATCCGCTTCGCCTCCTAATTCTTTAATTAGATTGTGTAACCGAACTCATTGTTTGGATTAGAAACCGCCGCAGCCACTTGGGAAGGCTGCTCGGTATGGACAGCATGGCATAACACTGGACCCCTTGCTTAAAGTAAAACACCACTGTTTCGTACTGGGACTAACAAAACCCACTGCCTGTATTGAACCTCATATTCATATCCAAAAATCTTGTTTAAAAAGCTTCAGGTTACACATGGAAAATTCTGAGAAAAGATAATAACAAGCGCAGCCGAGGAAATGTAACACCTGCAGCAAAACTGCTTGAGAAATAAAGCATCAGACTTAACCTGCAGCATATTAGTAACACGGGTTATTAATGGGGAAATTGCAAAATAACTTTTGCAACAAGTTTATTGAGCAATTGAATGGGCATGACAGAGACTCTGAACTATTTCCATTTTCAGTTTATAACACAGCATTAATCAAGGTCAGGTGGTCCCTGTAAGCCCCCCAAAAAAGAATCAATGTTGGCTTTAAATCCAAGGTGCATATCTGCATTCAGTCACATTCAGTTAATTTTTGGTAGGACCACCATGACCAGCCTGAGCTTTAAGTGCTACCAATTTTTATCAACCCTGACTGTAAATCATGTAGCCTAATATTACGAAGAGGGTGTTGGCAAGGGCTGTGTGGCAGATAAAACTACCGGAATTCTGTTACTAGCCCTGAAGTTCCTCCGTGTTGAGTTATTGGCTTAAATTAAAGTCATACGTTGCCCTTTTGAGTTCCTGGGCATAGGTTCAGGAGCATATGTTCTGCGGTTGTTCATGAATTAAGAGCACAGGTCATAACTTCCACTTCCTCAAATGGCCACAAATCTGTTGTCGATTATCAGCACGAGGGTGTTCATTTCACTGCTG
The DNA here is from genome assembly GCF_900964775.1 of Scleropages formosus. Classification (NCBI taxonomy): domain Eukaryota; kingdom Metazoa; phylum Chordata; class Actinopteri; order Osteoglossiformes; family Osteoglossidae; genus Scleropages; species Scleropages formosus. The sequence goes on along the minus strand of NC_041807.1, from coordinate 40,187,033 downwards.
GAAATTTGCCACATCGAGGATGGGCGTCCGGGATTGTAGGACTTCATCAGTGTTGTGCCTCATTACATTTTCACACTCAGGCCGCAATCCATCACTGCGAGGGTAGTTCAGCAGAAGCCAGATTTCGATGCGATGGGCTCCGGCCTGCCGCTCCCCATCAGAATGATTCACAGAGTGAACGTATGGTTCACGACATGCTTGCTGACATCCATTAGCATGGAGTACAGTAAACCTTGACTTGTTGCCAGAGGACACTTGATGCTGTTGCCGCCTGGCTTCTGCCGGAGGTGTACTTAGCTTACCCAAAGTCGCACGGCTGAATGCTGCTCGCAATCACGTCTTTGTCATCCTGCTAGAGCAGGTGGCAGCTGGAACTCGAGGGGCTCCTCACGCATTCTGATTCAGCAGAGCCATCAGAGAGGACACAAAGATGGAGACAGAGTTTTGGTCTCAGTGAGGTCCCAGAAAGCAGCCTGTCAGTGACAGTGACGTCTTTCTTGTAAAACTTAAGTGGTGTGAACAACATTCTGGCTTTTCTTTGCCTGAGACTTACTCACAATGCTCAAGGGCTGAACTGACAACACCACTCAAATGCTAGATTAACACTGCACTCAACCAGGCAACCTGTATCCTCAGTCAGATTAATACAATACTCAACCAATCCGTACAGAACTATACCGAACCACTCTAATACTAACTCAACTAATGAAAGCATATACTCATTCAGAGTAACGCTTTCCTCAGTCAAACGGTATACTCAGAGTAAACAGTACTCAAAGATTTTACTCTATTACACTACCCTCACCCAGTCAAAATATATGCAAACAGACTTAACTCAAAAAGTCAAGCTGTATATTCAACCAGAGTAACTGTTTCTCAAACTAAACTCTTTTCAACCAAACATTATACTCAACTATACATTTACATTTATTCATTTAGCAGACACTTTTGTCCAAAGCGATGTACATCTCAGCAAAAGTACAATTTATGCATTACACTAAGAGGAGGAGACTTGGCTGCAGACATGAAAGTCTCAAGCAAACCTAATTTGTTCCCTACCACTTGCTGCACCGAGGTTCATCGTTCAAGTAGATGCATAAGACACAGACAAATCCCGATACCCACACCAAATTTTAAAAAAAAAAAATTTATTAAATATTATAAGATACACAAATGAGCAGTGCAATACCAGAGTAATGGCTGAATAAAGGTTGCATCTGGGGATGCTTCTGGAGTTATGATGCGTGAACAGTTACACCCCCCCACTCAGAACTGCTGAAACTCTGTCTACATTCAACAACGGTCTGAAAACTTACCTTTTCTGCACTCACTTCACCCATGAGTTCTCAAACTCATATATGGTGTAAACATTCATGCACCATAACATTATGATCATCCCCAGATAAGCCTTTACACAGCCACTACTCCTGTATTGTATGTACATGTTTATGTCCCTTTTTGAAATGAATTGATTGATTGATTGATTGATTTGTAGGAAGGTGATCAGGATTAGTCTATTCTGAGTTTTCTGCACCTACTTGTGCAGTGAACATCAGTGTATAAAGAAGAAAGAAACAAAGTTTTCTTAAGAATCACGTCTGCAACTATGTCTCTTTCTCCTAATGTAATGAACAAATTATATTTTCTCTGAGATATACATTGCTTTGAAGGAAAGCGTCTGCTAAATGAATAAATGTAAATATGGGATGGCACACCAGACTTCTTACTCAGTCAGTCAAACAGTATACATATCCCTGTACTCAACCTAATTGTATACTCAGAATGAGTTAAACTACTGTCAACCAGTCAAACCCTATGTACAATCAGACAAATGCTTTGCTCACGTTAAACTCTATACCTATATTAAGCCATATTCTGTGTAGACAAACCTTATACTTAGCCCTACTCAACTGTATACTAAAACAGACTAAACTTATTCTTGACTACAGTCAACCACTCGAAATGTGAACCCAACCAGACCAACAGTATGGGTAACTGTACACTCATAGAGATTAAATGATACTAACCCTAACCCTAATCCAGTTCAAAACACATTTCAACACAAAGGTGTGTCATACCTTTCACCAAACATGATCCTCCCACCTGCTAAGTAATTTGAGAGAGATTTTATACTTGCATGTGCAGTAATGTAGAAAGACACACACATTTTTCCACAGCTATGAAATGTTGCTTGAACTTGATGCAATGAAAGAGATGAATTCTCATTTTTCATCGACATGCTCCATTTTTTAGACATGTTGAGTTAATTATTCTGTATTATTAATTCCATTTGCCCTACCGCTGTTCACCAGTATAATATTCCTGCTCTGCTGAGTGAAATGATGTCAATATTGCTTTCACCAGTCGCTGGATACCATGATGCCCACTGCCAATAAGCAGCTCGTCTGCGGGTTCCTAACCATAACTAGCTCTCCTCGGAGGAAACAAACAACATTTTCATTGCTGACAGCTGTGACAATCGTTGTCAAGCACAAACATTATGATAGAGCTATAGAAACAGTACAATATTGCTCTGCACTGTAACCACAAGTGTTCCCACTGGTCCAGTTTTACAGCCGAATTAAGAGCAAAAATTGAAATAAGTGAATTTATTTAATTTACTTAACTATTTTTAGTCGCTCTAATTATCGTAACAGTCATAGCTACTACAAATGTAAAAGAAACACTGACGGAGGGATTTCTGGGTGGTTATTAATCTAGCCTTGGAGTCCCTGTCGGTCTGCGGAGAGGCTGTCAGTGTGTGGGTTTCTCACCTGGACAGGAATGGCAGTCTGCTAGAAGAGAGGCAACTACAGACTTCACACCTGCACCCCACGGATGCTCTCTTCATGCGTAACCTTGGCAGGTACAGCCCCCCGTAGGGGAAAACGTGACCTCTTGTGAAGGATTGTGGGTAATTTCTTATTTTAAATTGACAGCTCGGCTATTGCGCTGTCCTAAATATGTTGCTCCTGTATTTCATATATCATAACTTTCACCAGTGTGATGGCATGAAATCTGGTCTCAGGTTGGACCTCAGCGCTTATGTTTAAATCCATGTGTTGACCCCTGAATGTATTCAACTGAGGAGCTTTTCGGCAGCTCTTGAGAACTGGAATCATCAGCCGGAGAGTGTGTTTGGTAACGGTTTGTCCGTTCAGGCCCCCACTTCTGCCCTCGATGAATCTGATCAAAATCAAGGCAGCCGCGATGTTTTGCCAGCTGCAGACAGCCGTTGTCGATCTAAAGGGAGGACGCCTTTGAAAGAGAGCAATTTATCGAGTCTCTCAATGGTGTGCTTCTCGCACCTTGGTGCTCAAAAAATAAATAAAACTGGAAAAGGTTAATGGATTCCGCATGCGTCAGGTTTGCAAAAGGCTCGAGATTTGGCCTCAAGTGACTTTAAGCATGCCATCTGCTTTTTTGTGCGAGTCAGAGAGATACTCCCCTATAGAAGTGCAATAAATTTCACCTTTTTTTTTTTTATCCCCTTCCACCCTTTTAAGATCCAAGACTGCAGCCTCTTCATTTTTGTCCTTAATGCTTTTAATGAAATTCACTTTGCACATATATATCAGCATCTTGCCAAGCCTGCATTTAACTTCTCTCCTTGAGTTTTTCAAGTTTTAAGATGTTTCTTACACTTGTGAATAACTTATCACAAAAATCACGGATCTCTCCGTACCGCAGAGAGTCATAAAGGAACTAAGGACCTCCTTTTGCCTGGAATGATACTTAAGTGTCATCAAATGTCACAGGTGACAGGAGATACTGGCTCATTTTCAATCTTTTCATATTAATGCTGCCTTTGTGTCCTTTCTGTGACAACACGCCAAGCAAAATAGTTCTCTGAGAATGTCTGCTCTATTAAATGTGAATTCACATTATGTTATATTGCTATGTATGGATCTACTGCCCTTCAAGCAGACTGAAATACAGTCTATTAAAAGTCATGCAATAGAACACCGAGGAGTCTTCACATAATCATGGAAAAACATAAATATATTAAAACACACAAAGAATTAGCAATTAACTCTATAAACAAGTCTGTGTTGGTTACGGCAGAAAGCCGCCGTTTAAATTGCCAGGCCCACTCATTTCTGAAAGTTTATTTTGAAGCTAAAATGGATTTTTTCCAGTATTGATCGTGTTTTAAATCCAGTCATTAAACTTACTTATTCCAGATCTGAAGCTTTTACTGCATAATTTAAGGAATAGATGATAGTCGTGCTCTCGCTTGCACTAAGTATAATAACCATAAGGGGTCCGTATGGACCAGAACACAATGGTTCCCAAAATTGGACCGCACCCTTAGCAGGATGGCAGCAGTTAGGTTCTAGAAAAAGAATACACACTTCCGGGATAAAGTGGATGCTGTAGAAGAAAGATATGCAGAAATTACATCAATCTGCGCAAAGTCCGCGGCCTCATGCAACGAGTGAGTCTAACGTGAAAGACAGGAACGCCTCTCGATCTATACCAAGGTGCTTCTTCACGGACCGAGCCTCAAAAAAAGGGAACGTCGATCATAGTAATTATAAACATGCAGAAGAATGCAGACATACAGCATGAGCATAGCGAGAAGCAATATGCAAGTTCAAAAGGTCAGGATATGATGTATCTACGTATGCAGTGTTTTACAGTGATGCCTGACGAATTTGAAAGAAAGAGCGGAGCTGACAATACCAGGGCACCACCGATTTTCAGAGGAGAATATGGGTTATTATTTTGTCAGCACAATAACCCAGAAACGAACTCAAGGATGTGCATTTGTGAATAAGTGTGATTGCCCTGCAATGGACTGGTGTCCCACCCAGGCAGGTTTATACTACATTTATTCATTTAGCTGCCACTTTCTCCAAAGCAACTTAAAGTGTTAAGGTTGCAAGAATTTACCCATTTATACAGCTAGGTAATTTTTTACTGGAGCAATTTTAGAGTAAGTACATTGCTCAAAGGTACTACAACTGGAGGTCAAATTTGAATATGTGACCTTTGGGTCCAAAGGCAGCAGCTCTAACCACTATGCTACCAGCTGTCCGTTACCCTGTATCCATGTACTTTACCATGTGTTCCAAGGATAGACTGTGGACCACCGTATCCCTGGGTACAACCCAGCATATACACACACACATTTTCAGAACCGCTTGTCCCATACGGGGTCGTGGGGAACCAGAGCCTAACCCGGCAACACAGGGCGTAAGGCCGGAGGGGGAGGGGACAAACCCAGGACGGGACGCCAGTTTGTCGCAAGGCACCCCAAGCAGGACTCGAACCCCAGACCCACTGGAGAACAGGACCCGGTCCAACCCACTGCGCCACCGCACCCCCTACCCAGCATAGAACTTCTTGATAAAAATAGAAAAAGAAAACGAAATAAAAAGGCTTTTTTTCTACTTTCTTCTTAGATTGACTGATAACATTTAATTGACTTGGTTTCCTTTAACAAAGGAATAGGCATAGAGTAAGTTTAAAGCCACAAAGTGACATACATACATGTGACAACATGCAATAAACATGATGAAAATAGTTGTATTTACAGGGTTGTGTATGAGCATTATCTGAATTAAGAATAAAAGTGGGAAAAGCAAGTGAGTTAGATACTAATAAGTATACGTGAATAAACATTTTACTTTGGAAACTCTGTTGCCAGAGCAAAGTCTTAACTATAATCTAGATAGTTTAGTCATGGGACCAACCAATAGAATCTTATTTAGTACTGCTGCTTAATTTCTGCTGGGCTGTTCCTCACTTTCCTGTCCTGTTTCTGGTTGCTCTCCGGTCGATATCATTTATGACCTCCCAGATGTCACTACTTCAAATGCAGCGATTCAGAGAGTCCATGCGAAAATCAAATTTCATTATTAAGAAAATGTAATATAATGTAGTTCTAACACCTCGGGACACAATAGACAGAGCATGAATGGGACCAGAGGCAGGCTTGCACAGCATCTGGGAAATTTCATTTAGAAATACCCAGAAGTCTGTAAGAAAAAATTAAATAAATAAAACAAAATTCTGCTTCGGGAGGTTTTTGGCAGAAAATTAAAAAACGAGTCATTATGCATTTTGAAGAGGAGACATGACCGCTGCTCAGGACCTTTAAGCTGCTCTGAAGACCAATGATTTTAATAAATCGATATAAAGCCACGACGTGCCGTGCTTGACTTTTACGAGTATCTACTAGATTTGTTCAGTTTAACCTATTCAACTGCTGGCCTGTTCAATTTTATAATTCATATAACATTTCATCACTATGCTACAGAAAAAGGGCAGCTAAGGGGTATTTCATTTGTCATGTCATTGTACTATTGTGTTCACTAATTCTTTGTTTAAGTGAAAGAGAAGTTCTCTCGATGTAATTGTATTATTTTTTTCCCCATTCAGAGTGCTGCTGTGTCTCGGCACAATTAGGGGAATCAATAACCGTTCCTGCTCTGTCCTTGTAGAAACACAAGTCTGATTAATTGAGTTTGCCGTGTCTGTAATGAAAGAGCTACTGTACAGAGCGTGCTCTCAAAACTTGTCAATATGGGAAAAACTACCGTGGTACTTTCTCGCACGGCTTCCACACTGCGCATCGTAAGGTAGTCGTGGCAGCTGTCGGGCAGCAGGTGGGGCAGTGGTTCGGGTCGCTGCATTGCTTTTGAAAGCGCCGTAGCTGAAATCCATACCCGTTGCTCAGTGCTTACCCTGCTTTCCTTGAGTAAAAATTACCCAGCTGTGCAAATAGGTAAATCACTGCAATTAGCTTAAAATACAAACCTAACATAACATATTGCCTTGGAGTGACAACAGCTAAATAATATATTTATTTGTGAGTTTGTTTGTTTTTAATTAATTAATTAATTAATTAATTCATTAATTCATTCATTCATTCATTCATTAATTTTTGCCCTGCAGTCACATTTTATTTGTTATAGCAAAGTCAGGGCTGCTACATAATGCAAGACAGAGGGAATTTCTTAAAAAGTAGAAGCTGTAACTGAAAAGTTAAAATTTATTTCCTCACCCCACAGAAAAATATTACTTGACTCCAAAAAACCATGGAACATCAAGGAGCTCAATCAAAATAGTAAAGAAAAGCCAGTAATGAAGTAAGATAAAGGAGGCAATTTAAATAAAGAATTTATATTTGGATTGATACTGGAAATTATTAAACTTATTTTTACAGACTGAACCTGACATATTACCCTTTCACAGTTTCTGTCATTCTGTCCTTGCAGAATTTCTAGAGATATGGTAATGTGGTAATGTTATGGTCATGGATATTTTGTTCTTTAAAAAAAAAAAAAAAACTTAAAGAAAAAAGTTTATAATAAGAAGTGCTCCCACAAGGGGACTAGCTTGCGCTGCTTGTTGGCTTTACTTCTTTTGAGAAAATGACCCTTAAAAAACTTTGGGAGACCTATTTCCATTAGACATTCAAGACAAGACATAAAAGTTGGGGAACATTAAACAGCTTTGGCGTTGTGTTCATGGTAATCATACACACTGTGTGGGAAAAGAGAGATCGACGCTATGGCCTTCTGACTTCCACTTGCCGTCTTGTTGGTGGATACTGACATCTCACACTTATTCTTGTCTCAGGAGAAGATGCTGAGTTTCATGGATACGGAACCTCACATTTAACCTGATGCAGCAGTGTTGTGTCCCGCACTATGCAAAAGTAGCCAGTATGAATAAACAATGTACTTTTTGACATGTAACACTTGCTAAGCAAAAACTGTATATAAAACCATGGCTGCAGGTGGCATCGTAAGTATTAAAAACCACCTTGCACTAAAAGGACCTGATTTCGAACCTCTCCTATTGCTGTACTACTCCTGATCCATGTAATTACCCTGAAATGGTACCACAAAAATTACCCTGTGGTATAAGTAGGTACATCATAAATAACTGAAAATTGTAAGTCGTTTTGGAATAAATGTAGTAGTTTTACACCCCTAACCAATCCGGTCTTGTTGAGGCCTTTGAAATCAGATGGAAGATGATTAGATGAAAAGATCTGTGCATCATGTTGAGGAAACACAAAGCCAGAATGTCATCGGGCTCTCTGGGAAACTAATTATCGTATCAGAAAAAGGAAATTTAACAAGGCAGCCAATAAAAAATGGAATATTCCAGTCAATGGTTAGAAGGCTGTCAAGAAGAAATAAGATCAATGTCAGTGTCATACAGTGTGAAGATTATGTTTGTCTAGTGAAGCTGGAAGACTCTGGAGGGTCTGCTGCCTTCTTCAGTTCCTTCTCCTGGGCCCATGGGACCAAGAGGCCAGGCTATTGCAGCCTTAGAGGTGGCAGAGAAGGGAGGCTCCTTGCGACGATGGCCACTGCTCCATGGGCTGCCCCAGGTGACAAGCAGTCTGACTCTCTTGCCTTTTATAGCTTCTCCGCAGAGAGTGGAGGTGGAGGTGGATGTGTGTCAGACATAGATTGCACTATGGTGACCTCTAAGCGTACAGGGCATTGCACCACCTGCAAAGAGCCTGAATATTCTTATAATTACCATTATTACATAAATAATTTTGTCGTTATTTGTAATTAGGGATAATAGGGATAATCATGTCCCATGTATCTCCTCTACTCATTTCTCTGCACTGGCTTCCTATGGCTGCCCGTATCAAATTCAAAACCCTGGTTACCGTGTACAAATGCATCAGTAGAACTGCTCCAGGCTATTTACAGGACTGGATCAACCGGTACACCCCAGCCAGGCCCCTTCGCTCATATACTTCTGCTCGCTTGGTGGTCCCACGCACAAAAGGCAAAACTCTGAGGTTCTCGGTTCTGGGTCCGTCGTGGTGGAATGACCTTCCCCTGTCACTCAGAACTGCGGAAACTCTGTCTGTTTTCAAGAAGGGTCTGAAAACCCACCTTTTCCAGATCCACTTTGCCCAAGATCTCTCCAGCTCATCTATGGTGTAACTGTTCATGCGTTGTAGTTCCAGAAGCATCCCCAGATACAACCTTTATTCAGCCATTATTTCTCTCAATGTAATGCATAAATTGTACTTTTGCTGAGATGTACGTCGCTTTGGACAAAAGCGTCTGCTAAATGAATAATGTAAATGTAAATGTAAATCAAATTTCCTGCTCTTTCCCAGCTCATTCTAACCCAAATCCTAACCCTAATCCCAATTCCAACCCCAATCCCAACCCCTACCCCAAAAACCCAACCCTAACCAAGGTCTGCTAAAAATTCCCCCTTCCCCTGTTTTTGGTGAGGAAAAACTAGTTGGAGAAGTTTAAAAAGTTTTCTGTATCTATAACTCCGTATATAAATCATAATTATATTTGTACTTTTTATAAGCATGGATATCCCACTGGACAGCAGTGCTCTAAATGAATAAAGGCAATGTCATTATTTAGATTTTGAAGTGTTTTCTCTGTCTGCTGTCTCCTGGGTTTCATACTCTCTCGCATCCTTTGTCTCTCACACAGACACACACGCACACACACACACACGCACACACACACACACACACAGATGCATATTGCAAAACAAACCAAGGATGAAATGAAACAGAAATAATGGTTGTGTGTGTTGAAATGAAGGATGTGCTGTGGCCCTGTTGACACCTGTGTTCAATGGGAGTCATGGACCTTTGACTTCTCCTGTAGTCACGCAAAATACTTGCACTACTGCCGCTATTCCAGAACAAAACACCCTCTGGTTTGAGAGAGTGAGGGGAAGCTGCCCGAAATGAGCCGTGCGAATGCTTTAAAGTGTTCTCGCTTTGTGCTGAGTTGAAGCGTATGAAACCCAGTAAAAAAAAAATAAAAAGAAAAAAAACAGCTCAATGTGCTGGAAATATGTACTTTTCCCACTCCATGAATACTGCAACTTGGCTCAGTCTGTACTTCCACAGCCAGTCTCCATCATTCTATCTCCACTGGTACCTTCCTTTTAATGTTTCTGAAATCATAATCAGCCCGAAAGTAAAACCTTGTGAAATAAAGTAGGGCATTTGATCTTCACTGAAATTTTCACAGCCAACAAGAGTTTGCAGAAAATTTGCTATTATTATCCATCCATCCACCCAATTTCAGTGATCGCTCGTCCTGGGTAGGGTCACGGTGAACCGGAACATATCTCGGAAACATTGGGCACTAGACCGAGGGGGGTACGCAATACATAGTCACACACAGTATGGATACTTATAGGTATGGAATAGATGGGGCACCAGTTCATTGTAGAGTAGCCACACACACAGCCTCTCATTCATTCACACACCGTCAATTTGGAGACACCAATTCATCCTGAACTGCAAAATCCACACAGACCAAGTAGGAGTCGAATCCATGTTTTCTGTCACCATCCAAGCACTGTGGGGTAGCATCACTACTTGCTACACCGCCATTCTGCCCCGTTGTTATTACAGTATTATTATTATTGTTCAATATTACTTGGGGCAGCAGCTACCATGTTTTTTGGAGCTTAGATGGAAGGACTTAGGTTCAAAATCGATCTCTGGTGTAGCACAACTGATTATGGTACTACATGGTGCTACTGATCATGGTACTCTGAAGTGACACGGCAAAAATGATCTTACTCTCTTAATGGGTAAATCGTTGCAAGCACCTGAGCGTAAGACTCAGATTGTATCTTGCCTTGGGCAAAGGTATCAGCAAAATTAATGAGTGCTAAGAAAATATTTACTTAAATGTAAATTGAAATTTCAAGTCTGTTTACTTGTTTTATTGGCTATGATTTAATCGATCACTTGTAAGCTGTGCTCATTACGGGTCCCTGCTGGCAGCAGTCTGCCCAGTTGCACTCGTTCCCAGCCGATTTTTGCATTCAGGTGGGGCCTCCGTCACGGAGCAGGACAGAGAGGGACGGAACAGAGGAGCGTTGAGGGAACAGACATCTGGAGATGCTCAGTCCCAGTGAAGACGTGGAAAAAGGAGGCAACAGGGCCGGTTCTAGAGTGGCAACAGGGCCCGTTACAGAACGCCTCTCTTCCCCCTCTACCTCCCGCCCTGATTTATTTTGTTTTCCTATCCCTCCGCTCTGCTCCCTTTCCGTTGTGTCCCTTCACAATTATCTCCCCGCACCCTGCGAGGTGATTAATGCGTTTCATTCGCTGTCTTCTCCTCCCCGCCGCCCGGCGCCGGCAAATAAAACTTGGAGCTTGTGAGCAAATTGTCTCTCCGAAGAGCACTAAAGGGAAAAAATACGGGCGAGGAGAAAGACAATCAGACGGAGGAATTTGGCCTTTGGAAAGGAACACATGTCAGCGGGCGAGCGGTGGAACGCCACCTCAGAGCAGAGCGTGCTCCCTGGAGAAATCCCACCTGCTCTAATCTACACTTATTGCTATTCCTGATGGCAGCCCCCAAATTGATAGAGCGCAGGAAACGCATTAAGACTTGTTCTTCTTGTGCTCCTTCTTTTTGGATTGTTACCCTGTTACGCAGGGTGAAGGAGCAAAGACAAGGCTGTTTATTCGCTTATTTACTCGTTTTTAATACTGTGCCGGTGAAGTGTTTGCGTGGTTGGGCAATTCTGAGCTCCAGTGGCTGTGTGTGAATGACAGCTGGCCTGTGTGTGTACATGTACAGTGCTGCTTGAAAGTATGCAAACATTACTGGGACGGTCATTATTCTTCTATAAAACATTAAAATAAAATGATAAATTCTAAATGTTAAATCTTAAAAAATGAATAAATGATGATGATTTACACACCTGATTTTACTTACCTACTTGTTTTAACCAATGCAGCTTGGGCTTCGCTTGTTTTCCACTACTTCCGTGTTTCTACTACACACATGATTTCCTTCTAAAGCATCATATGGAACTGGTCATTACACACCTGTTATGTCAGATGAGAAAGACTGATTCTCATTAAATAACCATTTTGTGGTAAAACTAAGGGACACAGGCGGTTTGATCTGTTCATCTAAACTGTGGTACAATGATAGCTGATATTACTGTAAAATCGGAGATATGATGATACTGTATATAATTTTTAGGGAGTTTAAAATATACAAAATACAGAATTAAACTTACTCATTTTGCTGACATATTTTACCACAGCAACTTACAGTGTTAAGGTCACCCATTTCTATAGCCAGGTAATTTTAATGGAGCAATTTAGGGTAAATACCTTGATCAAGGGTACAATAGCCACAGGTGAGGCTCAAACCTGCAACCTTTGGATCCCAAGGCAGTAGTGCTAACTACTGTGCTACTAGCATAACTCTAGAAAAAAAAAGGAATGGAAATACTGCTAAATCAATAGAAACACTTTGAGAAATATTCTTTTGAACATTATGTTATTGTTAAGTGCTGTTGGGTCGATTTCGACGTTTGTTGGCTACATAGGCCGAGTGCTTCCCGAATTTTCTGTCCTCCACTGAAAGGGGCTGCTCTGAAAGGGGTGTGTCCATTGTCATTGAAACTGACTCCATCCATCTGGTCACTGGTCCTCTTCTTTTTCCTCCAGTTTTTGCAATTGTCACCATTTTTCAAATTGCCTCTTTTCATGACATGTCCAAAGTACAATAATCTCTGTCTAATTCATTTGTGCTTCCAAGGATTGTTCTGGTTTTGTTTTCATCCAAGGTCCATCTATTTGTTTTTCCAGCCAACTGTGGGATCCTTATTTTTAAATGTAGACTCTCAAAATCCAGTTTCTTATATCAGCTCAGCTGGCCTATGTAAAGAGTTTGTTTGTTCTCACATGGGCCTAGCTGGGAATCACAAATCAAGAGCACTGGGCTTGATACGTGAAGCTGGCAGTGAAAAACCAGATCTTTCCGACAAGGGTACATCTCGCCTAAAAAACTCAGCCTTTCATACCTGAGCAACTGCCCTTCTTTGCGTCTAAGAATGCAAGTCAAGGTCTGATCCGAAAGCTTATGAAAAATTGGCAGCCGGTTGGATAAAGACATAGAAAACAAACCCAGTGAAACAAAGTGAAACGTAGAGTCGTATTGATCAGCACGACAGGAGTTCTCAACTCCATTACAAAGAGGGTCCCTTGACATATGTACGTGTCTCTGCATACATCACCCCACCAATCAGCTTTTTCACCTATATTTGTTAAGGAGGCTGTTATCTGAATGTGGTTGACCTGACCAAGGGCAAGTCTCAACCTAACCACCATCAAGTTCAGAACTCCACACCCCACTGCAAACAACCTATTTGATCCTGGTTATGTCCTACTAATGCTAGTCTTTTAGTGGATTTTTTTTCTCACTCTCCATAAGATGTCAAGCCCCTGGCACCCTATGCAAATCTCTGTTGATTTGAAGACAGTTTAGTAGAGGTGCCTGTTATTGATTTACTTCATCTTCATGCGTCCGCCTCTTTGTTTGCCATCAGCACGACCTTCCCACACTAGCCTGTAATTGCAGGGGTCTGCTGTTGCTCTTGTGCTATTGGCATATCGTTTAGAACTTCTATACCAATATTTTTTCTTCCAGAGGATTCCCTCAGCAGGTCAAAGGCCACACGGATTCTGTGGAGCTGAATTTCATCTAATGTTAAAACATAACCACACCCTGCTTCTCTTGAAGAAACAATTAACTCCACTTTAGTTACCAAAGTACATTATCAGATTCAAAGTTTCTGCCCAACCAAGAATGGCACTCATTTCTCCTACCACAATCTAGCACTATCTCACAACAACCCCTACCCCCACTGCTCAGTTATTCCTTAATTGTGTGCCAACTAGGGCTATGGGGTTTGCATGACTAAGGGTCTTGGTTTAAACATTTGCGGTGTGTCAGTTCGGAAGGGGGTAATGCAACACATCATAGTATTTCTTGTTTCAAGTAGCATTTCCCCCTCTGTGTTCTGTTTCTGACATTTTTATTTTTTTTTTTGCTGCTTTTTTCTCCAAGTCTGAACTTTTTGTTCTTCCCTTTCCCATAATGCCATGGTGCATGAAAACAAAAGTGGTCAAGACAGTTATGTGAAGTATTTGAAAAGAATGTTGATCCATCTGAAGTCCTCCAGATGTGTCAGAACAAGATGCATCATAAGAAAAGCTTCTTATTACCATTTGCAGAATCTCTGAGGTTCTGCAGCTGATTATTTCAAAAGCAAAATGCAATGAGTGAATCAATGAGTTAATAGTCTGTTATCAATAAGGTGACAAGTGGAGTTGTTAAAGCTGCCTACTTTTAATAAAAGGAAACAGGTCTGAATCAAACTTTTTACTGTAGCACCCTTGAGTAAGGCATTTACCATAAACTGATTCAGTAAAAATCATCTGGTTGTATGAACTGGTACAGAAATTTTTATTAGAAAAACTTAATGTTGTAAATCACATTGGACAGAGATGTCAGATATATATATAAAAGTTAATAGTAATAATAATTTAGCAAATCTGATATTGAGCTAATACCCCTGACAGATTTAAGCATTTGCTCAATAGATTACTAGTCATTAATTCTTAATATATCTTTTTTCTGAATGACTTTTACACCATCTGCTTTCCGCTACGTAGAGGAACCAGGCAGAGCTCAGCTCATGTTGCAAACATATTTTGAGCTTTGAAAACAGCGTAAAAAACGTATTCTGTTTTTATAAGTATAAATTATTTGTCCTTTGAAATTAGTCTTTATTCATGGTAATGTATTTTTCTTTCATCTTTCTCTGTGTTTGAGTGATATCCTGTTTTTTTTTTTTAATGACGTTAACTTCCACCGAGTTGCTCTGCATTCTTGACATTTTTTCCTTTTCAGAAAGAGAATCACGAAGCACAGAGCAGCAACGCAACGCTGGATTCTCCAGCTTTTGTCAAATCAGTTCATTACAATTCAACCTGATAATAATTATTCATGGCAAAGTGTTTTGAAGGCCTTCTGCTGTCATCTTATTTAATTAAACCCCAAGGAAATGTTTATTGATCATGCCAAGCATTTATCAATCTCATGTCAAGGAGGTCATCAGCCTGGTCTGAGGGATGATTAGAATATAAATCACTGGCAAAAATTATGTCACCGTACAAATTGTTTTCATCTTTTGTTTTTCAGCACTACATGAGATACTGGTCATTTTCAGAGAATAAACCTAATGATTAAGGATAAACATTCGAGATTACAGCAAAATTAGTTTAGTATACTGTACATGAAAAATATTTTTGTCGGTGTTTATAGTAATTTGTACATAAAAATTCTGGAAAAAAATTCCATTATAACTTGCAAAACAATATTAAAATCAAACATCATCTCCTCATAGAACTCTTGGGATAGATGAGAAGGCCTTGATGGAGCTGTAAGTCCGGATGAAGCTTCAACATCAGAGTAAGGGTGTTAAAGCATTGGTGAAACTGTTTATCTTGTGGAGCCATACCCCTGGGATGAATATCATTTGAGGAGAGGTTTTAAAACCTGGGTGGAGCTGTTAGCTTCACTGAGAATCAACTCAATGGGATCTGAAGGCCTGGGAGAAGCTTTAGATTTTGATCATCACATATCACCCTCACAATGAAACAAGATTGCTGGAAAGGTTGCATATTTAAAAAATAGAATCTCATCTGAACATATTTGTCCAACATAAATTGGACAATACTCAAAAGACTATTAAAAAAAAATATCGTATAGTGTTCATCGCGATATATTTCCACCTTCAGAAGTCAGGTGGTCACAAACATCAGCATCATTGACATTTCAAGTACCACTGACACAGTCACAGAATTTACCTCATTTTTAGTCACAGAAAGGCAAAAATAAAACCCCAGTTCAGTTAACTGTAAAGGTCTCTGCTGTTTTCTTCTCAGATCAGTTCTTTGCAAAAGAGTTAATTAAAATATTACAATACAATATTTTTGTTCCACTACAATTCCTTTTGACAATACCACATGACCTGTGCTTTAGGTCCTTGGACATTGACAGAACAGCAGTGGAGCCTTGGGTGTGAATTTGGGTTTAGCCATTCAGAACAGCTGTAAGTGATGAATAGCAGGCGATCAATACTTATTGGCGCAGTGGCAAGAAAAAACATTCTGTGTGAATTTCAGCCTCTAATACATTGAGAATAATTTATAGAGTCATCGCTTTGCTTTTTCTGAGGTCCGGTTAAAGGTTTGCTTCTCAACTTCTAAAGACTGATGGTGGCTAAGGTTTCAAGTTGACGAAACTCAACAAATGGAAGGAGACCTTTAAACAAAGGTCAAGCTGCTTCACCTTCCCACCATCCCTTTCAGCGCACAAGAGCAACTTGGACAGAAGACCAAACACTGCCAAGGCTTTAGGAGATCCAAAAGTCATATCATTAAATATTTTCTTTATTGTATTGCCTTATAACTTGCAAACTCACAATAGAAGTTGTGGAATGACATATTTTATTGCTGCTGCTGTTGCTGATTTTTAATTGTTTATCAGATGTTTTTACAGTTTTTTTTTTTTTCTCACATGTTTTGGGCTGCTGGGAATTTTTAACATAGCAAGTATTTTTCTCAAGGGTACAGCAGTAGACACTGTAAAAATGGTAATATGTCCAAACCATGAAGCACTACAGCACCTGATGTCCTCAATTTGGTAACAGTGGATAAGGATAATTCTGTTTTTAGTCTTGTGTTTTGCCTGTAAATATTTGTGAAGTTTGTGAAGGGGACACTGTGTCCCATGACTGTAACAACTAGGCTGAATGTTGAAGGACATGAAATTATTTCTAGCTGAGTAAACTGATAAAATTGTGAACTGTATAAGTCTATGGGTTTTGAAAAGTCCATATTAAATTAACATGTGAATGAAACCTTTAAATAAAAAAGAAAGCTTTACAAAACCTTTAAGTAAAGAAAAATCACATTGTGACTAAATATCATCAGCTGTGTTTTTTTATTATTTAATATATTTCCCTTTTGGTAATGGCATAAATTTTTTCAGATATGTAGGTCCTGAGTGGCTCTGGTTTTTAGTAGAGGAGACTTTCTAGTGTTAAAAGCTCACCCCATTTCAAACATTAATCTTACATCATGTAAGAATTATTAAACACATAATAACCCAAATTACTTGCTTTCCATTTAAAAATACAAATATTAAGAGCCTTAGAATATTAAGTAAATATTTCTTGACCTATGCTGGTCCCTCCCTGATACTCTCAAAAGCAGTGTCATAACCTCATAATTTCCCTGCCTTTAATTTCATGCCACAATGATAAGTTTGTCTGTTTTGAACCCAGGGGTACCGTATGAGTACATTTTACCCCAATAAAATAATACGTGAAAGTCACATTTTGTCCAATGTTTTTGATTTTCCATTAATTTTTGCACCTGCTTGGGGTCAGGGTTTCTCTTTGGGGACCGTTGGACTATTGGAGCGGCCGACAGGACAAGGCGCATTCGAGTAGTATGTGCTGTTATCAAGGAGTGGAATTGGGGACATAAATTCCGACATGCGAGAATTGTTTTCTGCACATTGTCAAAGTATCTGAAGACCGCGAGCAGCTGACTGTGACCTGCAACCAATTAAAAGATCTGGCCCCAGGCTTGCTGGCCACTCATACTATCAGTTGAAGTAGCAGTGGAAGGTCTTTAAAAAAAGTGTTGAAATCATGCTTCCAAGCAGCCCAGTAAAAGCAATATATATCTTTGTGGCTAAAATAATACACTGAACCTTTGCAATGTTTACTGCATAATGCACAGTGCCAGGGCTGTACCACGCGAGGGGTCAGAATCATTCCTCATGTAATGCTATGCGTCTGGACGAGACTGTTGACACAAAACGAATCGCTTTTCGAAAAGAGGCTCAGCCCAGGCAATATGTTATTCATCGAAGGCTCTAATGCAGAAGTGTTTAAGCGCTCAGCATTAATCTTGCAAAGCAATCATTAATCTCTTGTCTGCTAATGGCACAACACATTGTGAAGAAATACTGTTTCTGGATTAGGAATTTAAAAATAAATAAATAAATAAATAAACAATAGTTCAAATGAAATGCTAACTAGACTATGTCACAACTGCTGTCCAGGGATGTGGTGGGGTGTAACATAAACTTTGTAACAAGTTATTTGTTATGAACAGACAACAAGTGGTGTAGAGGTAACTGGAGTGTATGCTCAACATTCATGTGAAAGACAGATAGGTGAAGATACAAGAAAACCTTACAAAAGTTACCAGAAACCTAGGCATACTCAGGAAAAAAAAGCCGGAATAACCTAATCTTTGATGGCATACAAACAGTATTCAAAACCAAAAGCAAATTTTTCCATCATCTAACTACCTTTCTAACCAACAAAGATACAATCAAGGGTAACAAGAGCAGAAAACTATAAAAGATCTTGCAAGAAAGGTCTCCCAAGAGTAAGCTCTTGTAGAGTTTTTCAGGAAGTGCCTTTAAACTAACAGGAAGTCCCACCTTTCTGGTTCTCTTGTGAATCACAGTCCTGTGGGTCAATGGTGATGGATGGATGTCCCACCAAACCAAAGTCAGGGACAAGAAAATCAAACAAACAAGCAAACAAAACCAAATGGACACCTCCATGGAAGTCACACAGTACTCTTCACTTGTTGGATATTTCTGATGTTCATGACCTATTTCTGTGAGATTGTTGGTAATACAGTTCTGGTAATACGATAGGCAAGACTGAGCACACGGAAAACATTCACCTCTGGTCATAGATGTTTCTTTAGTCCCAAAGTGTTGGTATTTTCACTGGAGGTGACGAGACATTATTTAAACCCAGCCAACATGCAAAAAAAAACCCCATCTTGTCTTGACCAATGTGTCCTGAAAGGTCACCCAATGATCTCTAGCGCCATTATGTGTTCTTGTTTATTACAATTGTGAAAGAACTACAGCTATGATTGGGCCTATGGAACCACCAGTCGAGTGGGCCCATGTAGAAGTGTTCTCCGCTATCGCTTCATCAGTCCAGTTGTTTATGTGGAACGCTGGAGGATGCTGCATATTAATTATTCTCCCTCTGTCGCACGCCATCGCTTGCTGGGAATACTGAGAGCCCGTTCAAGCAGCCATTTAAATGCTCGAAGATTGGACACACTGATTGAAGGCTGATTTGTCCAAATAGATGTGTCCTCCTCCTCTACACAAGAGGAATCAGATGGTACTGAACAGGTGTAGCTTGAAGCTGAATAATTTGCTCTATTATTTTAACCTACAATATTTCTTAATTTACTGCTCATTTCTTAAAATTTAACCCTTATACTTGAAAGTTACTGGGCTGTGGTATTTTGTCTGATTTACTTGATAAAAAATTAAATATGCTACGACATTCCAAGTGTACTTTACGTTACTTTCAGTATGGTGTTTCTGTGATGCCTCATGTAATTTATTTGCAGCTTAGTTTAAAAATTTGATTGCTTCGTAAGTGATTATTTCTGTATAACGACTGCTGTTTCACACATATTCATGTCACTCTATGGGAAATTTATCCAAGTGTTTTTACATCTCAAGCTAAAGATGACCTCAGAAATGGTTACCTGAAGCATAAATGCTTTTTTCAGGTCATCTGAGATATTTTTACACATTTAAAATATAGTTTTGACCTTTATAAATTATAATTAATAACAGCTAAAGCATACTTATTGTAAAACAATTTACAAGCAATACGAACACAGAATAAATTGAAATATTGCAGCAGGTAGCAATACGCACACAATAGCCTTGCACCTGAAGTACGTGGGTTTGAATCCCTGCCCCTGCTGCAGTAAAAGATGCTTACACTTATTTGCGCCAGTCGAAAAAACACCCAGCCATATAAATGAGTAACTACCTCTAAATAGCTTAATACAGAAGTCCAACACTGTTGGTGTTTGTTCATTTTAGAAATAAATAATGTAGAACAAGCACGTCAAATTATGTCAAAACAAAAAAGAACACCCTTGGTGATATGTGTATGGAAATATTCTATTTATTCTTTCAAGTAGCACTGGGCATTTTTATATGTCTTGCCCATAACAGAGTGAATAAAAAATTCTTTAGCAAAGCTGCATGTCTGTGGTTGATACGTTTTGCTAGTGTTGTAGTATAACAGCTGCCAAAATGAAATAATGAACAGTCTACGGATGCTCCTCAATTTCCAATGGTTTGACTTACGATTTTTCGACTTCACCATGGTGAGCTGGAGATAGACATTCAGTAGAAACCATACCTTGAATTTTGAATTTTGAGTTTGCAAGTGATATGCGGTGCAATACTCTTTTGCGCTGGGCAACAGCAGCAAGCCCGTAACGGCCATTGCATCTATGCTAGGCTATAATATTCGGTAAGTTAAATGTATTAAATGCATTTCCGACTTAGGATTTTTTCGACTTAAGATGGGAACGTAACCCCATTGTAAGTCAGGGACCAGCTGTATATTGGCAGCAGAAAATATTTTTAAAAACTTTAATGAAATCACATGAAAAATTGGAGGAGTATAGCTAGTACCAGGCATATAGGCGAATAAGAAGTTGGAGAACATGGAGCTTAACATTGGAGTTAGCATATTTTTGAGCAACTGGCCCCCCACATTGCATAATTTCTGCCTTATTTGTCATCAACACATTACACCAAATTTTTACTGAAGGAGAACCCCTTTAAGAACCTCATGACAGCTGAGGACCTCTACACAAATGTACCTAAACTAAAAAAAAATAAAAAATTGCAGTGAATTAGTTGCACTGAAATTTTGTTGACTTTGCACCAAATTATGTCATAGAGTAATAGCTCTATGTAATACACACACACATTTTCAGAACCGCTTGTCCCATACGGGGTCACGGGAAACCGGAGCCTACCCGGCAACACAGGGCGTAAGGCCGGAGGGGGAAGGGGACACACCCAGGACGGGACGCCAGTCCGCCGCAAGGCACCCCAAGCGGGACTCGAACCGCAGACCCACCGGAGAGCAGGACTACGGTCCAACCCACTGCGCCACCGCGCCCCCTCGCTCTATGTAATATTCTATAGTAATTTTTATTTTTATCTTTCACTTTAATTTATTTAGCAGCCATATAGATGACACCATTCTCCAAATGTTTCACTAAAAATTTTCTTAGCTTTGTTACAGGAAAGGCATATAAAAATGCCTAGTGGTAAATGAATAGAATATTTCCATATGGGGGGTGCAGTGGGTTGGACCGGGTCCCGCTCTCTAGTGGGTCTGGGGTTCGAGTGCTGCTTGGGGTGCCTTGTGACAGACTGGCGTCCCGTCCTGGGTGTGTTCTCTCCCCCTCCGGCCTTACGCCCTGTGTTGCCGGGTAGGCTCCGGTTCCCTGCGACCCTGTATGGGACAAGCAGTTCGGAAAGTGTGTGTGTGTATATTTCCATATGCGTGTCACCAAAGATGCACCCCTGCACATCACGGATCTCCTGAAACCCATCTCCCCCAAGCGGACCAGGGCTTAAGAACCTCTCCCTTGACTGCCCCTCTACTGAGGCCAGTGTTATAGCTCTTTTACAGCATCGCGTAAGCTGAAAGTCACCTTGAAAAATAAACTGTCAACTAAAATAAACAAATTATTATAATACTTTCTCTGGGATAAAACCTGTCTCATGAGCTAACAACACAGCCGTTTCTGTCTTGTATTTAAAGAATGAATGTCTTTATATTGCACTGACCCATATTCTGCATTTTCTGTATCAGTTACATCCCATCCCCCTGCACATCCCCCCAGTTTTTCTGGGGTTATTCTGGTCTTACCATTTTCTTTGAAAAATTGTTTATACCATGCCTGTTCCCCACTTGCCCCACAATAAATTACATTTAATTGGCAGATTAAGTTAAAAATAGAACCCATTTTACTTAGAAAGGGCGCCTGTGTGACGGCTAACCTTGAACTAATGTGGAAAAGGCCTGCAAGTGGCGATAGCTGTGTCCGTTACATTGACCTGCGGAGGAGGACCTGAAGGACAGCACCGATGACAGATCACAGTGCAAACACTGTGACAGCACAAGACCGATAACGTTACAAGCAGGTAAGTCCAACTTTCGCCTCATTATTTGGGCTTCTTTGGGCCGAATTCTGGTCCACCCACGTTTCACTGTCATTGGAAAACTGAGAGCGGGGCAAGAATGTGACGCCTTTTCTGTGTTTGTGTGACTCCTGTATGTGGATTTGTAATATACATTTATTCATTTACGTGACACTTCTCTCTAACATGACTTACAATGATTTACCTATTTATACAGCTAGGTCATTTTTACTCTAACACCAATAGTCACTACACTTCCTACATTCCCATTTACATTTATTCATTTAGCTGACACTTTTCTCCATAGCGACTTACAATGTTGAGGTATTTACAGCTATTTACTCATTCATACAGCTGGGTCATTTTACTGGAGCAATTCAAGGTAAGTACCTTGCTCAAGGGTACTACAGCTGGAGGGGGGGAAATCGAACCTACAAATTTTGGGTCCAAAGGCAGTAATTGTAACCACTACACTATCAGCTGTTGTTTATTGTTGTTCTTATTGTTGTTGTTGTTGTTGTTGTTGTTATTACAACCAACTATAGGAAACATCTCTGTCAAGAAAATGACTGAGGACTCTTTTTTGTCTGATGTTGGCAGATTAAACCTAACCCTCCCAGTACACACAGACACACACACAACCGGTTTTTACAAGTTTTATGCTTCTGCATAATCCAGTCAAACATCACTAGAGTTTTTGAATTATTGCTCTTCACTTTTTCAAATAATTTCCATGTGGGCTGAATGCAATAAACTTGCAAATAAGTACTATAAAATACTGTGTGGGCTCAAAGCAATAAAATTCCTAATCAATTGGCAATTTTTTGCTATTTTCTTTTAAATAAAGTGTTGTTATTGGAAACAAATCAGCTCATCTCTTCGAATCACAAAGTGCTTTGATTTCACTGTGTTTCCAGCTAATTATGATAATTCATGATGGTCATTATTCATCTTTAAAAATGGTTTAGAAGCCTATGCACTTCTTCGCACAAGTATGAAATCCAATTTAGCAGTTGCTGGAAAGCATTAAACTTTTTTGCAAACATTGCTGCAACAAGTACCATCTACTCCTCGTTCTAATGAATGTGCTACATGTCTTGTATTATACAGCAGCGAGTCGTTTCTGAACATTTGGTGCTGCTCCGCGGCAGAAAAATAAATGTTTAGCTTTTTCATTCATTATTAATGAAGATATGCACAGACAAAAAGAAGCAAATTATTCGAGCCTGTACTTCCACGGCTGTTACTCTGTGCAAACGGCAAAAGTCAGAGATACGTACCTTCTACCCAGACATTTATACATGGGGAGGGAATGTAGAGCATAAGGCATTCAGCATTAACAAGCGCATTTATTTCAAAACCCCAATACAGTTTTATTGCACCTCCGACGTTGGCGACGGTCTACTTTTCCTGGCAAAGAGGGCCAGGACCGCGGGGGGAGTGAATTCCAATTAGAGGCCGTCTCTGACCCCAGAGGAACCTGTGCTTCTCCGGTAGCTCCTCTCACAGATAACTGTTATAAATGTTGTGCTGAGGAATTAGCCTAAGAAGTGCTTTTCAACTGATAAAACCCTATGCTTTCAGTATCGGATGAATCCCCCTCCCTCCCCAAAAAAAAAAACAATAATGGTTGTTATAATTTGTTGAGGGTGTTATCCCAAATCGGGAGCTGGGCTGAGGTTAATAAGTTCCAAAAATTCCAGCCCTGTGATACCAAATTTTGGGTAACATTTCATTCGTGATGTTATAGGTCACTTCTCTTTTCTGTTGATGGGGAAACGCTTTCATGAGGAGGCAAAGACAGCCAATCTGCCTAATGCAGGAACCCCTAAGTGGAGGTTTTGCGCAAACAAGGAAACTAAGTCTGTAAATGGTGCGATGCCATAAATTGTTCAAATTACCTGTCTGTAGAATCCTAGGATTTATCGCTCAAAGAAACGTATCTTCAAAGGGCTTTTTCAATGCTCTCAATAAACATCATTACCAAAAGGGCTGCGGAGACTGCGGGCGGATGGGAAATTTTCTTGGGCTCTGCATTTGATCCCTAAATTCGGTTATTAGAAAATGAAACAGCTTGGCAGAAGCACCTGAGGGACGTCAGTCTCTATTTGTTGTTAGAGGTGATTATAAAAAGTATGACGGCAAATGCCAGAGCTTGGAAGGGTGTTAGAGATGATCAAGCGATGGGAGGAGTGGAGCAGAGGGGGCCATCAATATGGCCATTGATCCTGCAAACCTGCCACCGGTTAATGGCCCCAGCAACATCCAGAAAGGTGGACTTATCCCAGATGAGAGATATGGAGACCGTAATGGAGATAACGGATTAAGGGCTCTATTAACTACTCACCATCCTATTAAATTTTCATTAGCTTTTTTTTTTGCTTGAAAAAAAAAAAAACACACTCTGGTATTAGCGTTTAACCAAGGGACATAATTATTCCCACAAAATATTGATTGGAAACAAAGGATTTTAATTGTACCTGAACATGCTGCGATAACCTTGTATTACTGTTAAATTTTAGAAGCCTGATGGAAACAATAAGCTGAAATGCAGTTTAAATTGTGCTCTAGTTTCTCCATGCATGTTCAATCGCAGCCCATGTTCTTTTTTCAAAGAAAATATGGAAGGTGCCTTGATTATTCCATTACATTTTATATAAAAATATATCTTGCATTTTACAAGTTATCATTTGACCTGCATCACAATTGTAATGAATTCTGGGTAATTTTGTAAGCTTTTTGAAATCACTTAGATGGCACTACAAGACCACCCCTGTTAAATTCTATAACCTTTTGTCATTAGATTTTATTACTTGTATCTCTGTGCCTGTATCTGCAATTTCTTGGTGCACTAATTATGTCTCAGTGTTCCTGTGACCCACTCCTGCTCTTAAATAAAAGAACTCGAAACAATTAGATTTCGAGCAGTAAAGTATTAGTATGTACTGTGCATTTGTTATATAATAAATTTAAGAACAGCTCCAATCAATACAGCTGCGATTGTTTTCTTACCTTCTGCAAAGATGCCAAAAGGTTTTTTTTTTTAAAATAAATGTAGCAAATATGTTAAACACATTCTTGACATCACTTTTTTATAAAAAGTGCAAGTAATATGTAACTGTTAAAATGCAGTACTACACTACAGATGCTCGTCGAGTGACGATGGGGTTACATTCCGATAAACCCATTTCAAGTGGAAAAATTGTAAGTCGAAAAGAAGAGTACCGCATCTACCGAACACCATAGCCTAGCTGAGCCTACCTTAAATGTGCTCAGAACACTTGCCTTAGCCTACAGCTGGGCAAATTTAAGCAGGAGACACACATGGGAATCTAGCAGACATAATGGGATGTGAAAACACAAAATAAAAAATGCTTTCAGCACTGTATCGGTTGATTACACTCGTCGGTGTGATCGCTACAGAGATTACAAACGCGGCTGAGTGGATGCTGCAGCTCACTGCCATCGCCCAGCATCGGGACCGAGTGTCGCACTGCATATCGCAAGCACGGGAACAGATCGAAATTCAAAAGTTGAAGTATGGATTCTACTGAATACGTAGTATGGCTATTGTACCATCATTAATTCGAAAAATTATAAGTCAAACATCTTAAGCAGAGGAGCATCTGTACTTGTTCTTTACCTGTGTTTACTTTGTGCCATTTCATTCACTCATTTCTCACCTTTCATGGTCTTTGTCTTCTCTAGTTTGCTTCCCTGTATGATGTGAGGACATACATTTCATGGGTGATGCTCCAAACTTAATGTGCGATTGTTGGCTGCTATGTTTGAACCAGTGGCCCTCCTTTGATGGACTGTCATCCTGTCCAGGGTGCACCTTCTACCGCACCCACGCTTCCCAGGATCATATCCGAATCATGATGACCCGAGTTGGGCAGGTTCATCACAAGTCCCAGTGGAGTGGGACAAAGGCATTGCATTCTACTGAAATAGAGTTTATGGTTCTATAGAGAACAACTTAATGTCAAAGAGTCATCAGTTCACAAACTGTCAGTAAAAGTGTATCTGAAAGATGCGGGAGCACGATGAGGGTGTGGATCAAAGGGATGCACATCAATATTTATGGACGATATAAGGGCTACGTTTGAAAGTAAGCAAGCCAGGTTATTGGCAGTTCATTGCATATTAATTTTCATGCCACATTAGTAATTAAGCATTTATAAGGACATATGTTTATATGGTAAACAACTGCAGAACACACACAGTCAGCATATTTTTCATTCAAGGCCTCAGCTGCACTCATGCTCTCAGACTTTCAAGATAAATTAATGAATATTCTACCAGATATAAGGCTAGGATGAACAAAACCCAACAAGTAGTGAAAAAAATTATTAGCCTCCAGTATTATCTAGGTGTAGCTCTTACTAGTTTTTATTTTTTATTTCTAATTTTTATTTCACTAGCCATTAAAATATGTATCCCTTCTCAACTTGCTCTTAGCTTATTGCAACAGGTCCTATGGAGGTTTCGTCTTGAAATTGAAGACCACAATGTGAGTTCCTGCTCCTGCGTTTGAACCTTTCATCAAGGTAGTCACCTTGAAAGGGAACAGTAAAAATGACACAGCTGTGTAACTGGGTAAATCACTGCAAGCAGCTTGATGTAAGACCATAACATTGTAGGTTGTGCAGACGAAGGTTTCGGCCGAATGAATAAATAATAATATTTTTTCTGCCCTGAGATCACAAACTGAAACCTTTCGGACATCAGTGCACAGATGCATAATGCGATATATATATATATTTTTTTCCTTATGGCTTCTCACTTTATTATGCATCATGTGAACACACATAACTCAACTTCAGGCCCAGCGTTTCGATTCCTCCTGGGCCTGGTGTCTCAGTGCCTTGGAGTTCCAACTCCTTAATGCCTTCACTGAGATCCCAGTTTACGTGATTTGAATGCATCTCTGGTGAGATACTCCGTAGAAAAAAATAAATAAAATAAATAAAACTGTATTTCATAAACTTCAGCAACATGTATTAGTATGCCTGGTGTGTTTTGGTTTTGTTTTCCCTGATATTCCATTTTCGGTTTTGATGCTTTTTGATTCATAGTTTCTGTATCAATTACCGCTCCGACAGCTGAAACGCCTGTAAGTGTGTTTTTGCCCTTTTATCAGTCTTTTAATTAAATGTTTCCCCAACCCAGCCACACATCAGCACAAACCTTCTCATTCTTGCTAAAAAAAAACATTCCCCTTTCTCTGTGCAGATGCTGACACAACGATACACAGGTAGATGCTCACAAGTGTGTTTGTCGTACACACTTCCTCCAACATGCCCAGTGCTGGCACATACTGTGTTTTAACTGCCCTGACAGTCAATGATTAAGATGAGCAGCAGTGATCCTGCAGCTCGTAGAACATTTCAGCGCTGAAGTGCGGAGATGTTGCCCAGGTGTTGCTGAAAGTTTGACGAACGGCGTGACGTGACCTTTATGCCATGTTCACTTTTCAATCTTTTGTCTTTCATTGAGGCAACAGAAGCAGTTGTAACGAGAAATGTGCTCTTTCACTGGATGTTATCGATAACGGAAAAAGTGCAAGTTCTAAAAAATTTTTCTAAGATTCAATTCACGGGCGCAGCAGGGGGCGCTGCGGTTAGGGATGTTACCTTGCAGCGTAAAGGTTATTGCTCTGAGACCCACCTCCTCGTATAGTAGCCTGAATTGAGGTCCCTACGCTGAATTGATGAGAATGCCATGCTACGTGAATAGATAAATCACGGTAAATTTAATTACTTTTTAACTAACGCTGCAAATTATCTTGAATTGAAATGGCAGCTAACTAAGGGTTAATAATAATTTCAGTTGAATGTGTTTTCCAGTTTATTATTTCGTACACTTCCGAAATGTGACATGCAAAATCCGATGCTTGTTTTTGTTTAAAATCGCAAATAGATAAATGAATAAAGAAAATTAAATAAAATGAAACAACAGTAAATAAACAAATTAAATAAAATAAATAGGTAAGTAAAAAACACATGCAAAGTGCATGCAAAAAAAAAAATGTAGTGACAGAAGATGATCTAGTGGCCTGAGTTGTTGCCTTGCAACCGAAGGACAAAGATGGATGGATAAGTAAACGTTTAGGCAGTAATTTTGATATTGTCATAGTGCAGCTGGAACAGGAAGACAGGCAATGAAGTGTGTGAGAAACTCCTTCTTCATTATTTCTTCAGAAAAGGCTCAGCGTTTCCCTCACGAGTACTAAACAAACACAGAAGAAGATTCTCAGAAAAACGTTTTTCACTGAAATTGTTTTTCATCCATAAAGGACACATTATTAGTAGCTTGAAGAGCGACTCAATTCCAGCAGGCTGCAAGTTCTCCTTAAAATCAACTCGTAATCTATTTTCTCCGTGGGCTTCCGCAGAATGCTACATTTTTATATTGTTATTTCTAAATAATAACCTTTTCATAACTGATTGCATTTAAAATGCTAACAAAGGACGATTAGTGCATTCCTCAGATTTTACAATAAATAAAAAAGAATTCAGATTGTCATAATTAGCCTGATGGGAGAGTGCAGGGGTGTGTGATCCCTGAAGGCGCTCATTATTTTTTAAGTTTGGAAAAAACCCAGCCGACAATGTTTGAAGCCCCAGTTGATGTGAAGCCCACTTTTCAGTCTTTCTTTTTTAATAATAATCACACTTTTCAGCTGTTAAAACTTTATCAAGCAAACACAATGATGACGATATCTTCAGTTTGGACCAAGCCAACATCCGGTTAGGGTTAGGGATAAGGTTAGGATTGTCACAGTGGATTTGGATAGGGTTAGGGTTAGGTTTGGATAAGGATTACGGTTAGAATTAGGGTTAGGGTCATTATTAGTGTTAGGGTCAGGGATAGGGTCTGGTTTGGATAAGGATTATGGTTAGAATTAGGTTTAGGGTTAGGGATAGCGGTTAGAGTTAAATTTAGATAAGGATTACGGTTAGGGTTAGGGTTAAGGGTAGGGTTAGGTTTGGATAAGGTTTACGGTTAGAATTAGGGTTAGGGTTAGGGTCAGGGTTACATTGAGATGCAGGGGACCTAGCGAGACAGGTTAAAGTCAGACATGCAGGGCTACTTCCTGCTGAGCTGGGTCCCGGCGCCTGTGGTCATGCCCCCCTGAGGAATGTTTCAGTTAACAGATAAACCGTACTATTGTGTCATTTTATGACGGAGCCCTCGTCCTCGTGTTCTCTGATGCGTCTTGCCTCCAGCAGTAAGCGTGCACCGCCGCTGAAAATACAGCCATTAAAACATGGGTCCTTGCAGGTCCCTGGCTGACTGCGGTGTGTGAGGCTTGCAGATACACTGCCACTGTGATTGGACACACACACACACACACACACACACACACACACACAAACACATGCACGCTGAAGGACTCCAAACACATTACATCTGTATGGAAATGGTTGCTCAGCAGGAAGCTGATGAGAAGCTGATGAGAAGATTAGAAGTAAAACGCGCTGAGCCCCGCTTCCCTAAACCTGTTAGAACTGGAATTGATCTGTGTGCCCTGTATTAAGTTGCCTCTATAAAGTCTCTGCAAAAACACCCTCTGTACTCCACCAAAAAAAAAAAAAACTTCTTATTTAGTTTATTTTTCACCTTGGATTTACACTCAGTAGGAGCCTTAGAGCACACTCAGCTTCGTGGAGCTACATATTTGATCTGAAGGTTGTGGATTCAAATCCCTGAATTCACCTGGGCTTGGTTTGCTAAATGTTTTGCTTGAAGAATGTATCAGGAGCAGCCAAGACTGAAAGAAAGTTAAGTATTCAGGTTACGGGTTTAAATCCCAGCAGTGCGATGGCCCCTTTAAAGCCCTTAACCTGAACCACCATAGTAAATATCTCGCTGTATTAATGATTAAGATAAGAGTGCTGAGAAGAGGCATTATGCTGGCATTATCTCCTTTGCCATCATATCATCTCCGATACGATAAGATGTCCCTTCAGAAAAAAATTAATGCTCAGTATACTTCGGTGACATGATTTACAAACTTGCTTTTTGCTGTATCCTGTGATTTTAGCCCATGTGAAGTACATACTAGTTTCGCAGTGTCCTTGTAGTATTAATGCTAGTCAGTAGGTGGCGTGGTGGTTTGAATCCCCACTCCTCATATAGTACTCTTGACTGAGATTCTTACCTCCAACAGATGCGGTAAATATTACTATAATTAATATATTATCACCCTGTTTTACAAATGGGTAAAAGTAAATACCTTTGTGCGCAAACCTTATATTTACATTACATTTTAGTCATTTAGCTGATGCTTTTCTCCAAAGCAACTTACAATATTAAGGTTACAATTAAAAATGAATAGTATGTTGAGTTGCAAAGCTATTAGTTTTTCCTCTATTGAATTTCACTTGTCATTTTATGCATACTTTATTAGTATATACACACTTAATTATAAGCTGTATTCATTTTTTGTCACACATGTCCCAAGTAGGACTGTGGCAAACGAACAGGGTGCAAGACTGGTGGGGGAGAGGGCATACCCAGGACGGGACGCCACTCTGCTGCAAGGCACCCCAAGCAGGACTCGAACCCCAGACCCACCACAGAGCCAGCCCTGACCAAACCCACTGTGCCACTGCATCCCCCTTGTTTTTAGTTAACATATTAATAGAGTATATTAATAATAAGTATATTATGTATTATTAATATATTTTATTCATATTCATTTATTATTAATTACTTAATTAATTACTTTATTATTAGCTGTATCCAAGATGGTATGAAACTTTGATGGTATTAAAACTTTTGAATAAAATTAGTAATTAAAAGACTGGAAACAAAGATTCCAATGGTTTGAATTAATTCTGCAAAGAGAGTGATTAACACAAAGTTTGCCAGCTGAACTGTGACAACAATGCTGAGATGAACATGACCTTGTCTATGAAAAAAAATGCCTTAATTTTTAAATTAAGGATTATAGTTTTTTTTATTTTTTCCATCTTATGGGCACAGCAGGAACGAAGTAATGCTTCAGAATATTAAAATCGAGTGAGAATGAAGGATTATGTTATTAGATAAATGTCACACGTTCAGGTGTTAAGACTTTTGCTGCTCCAGAACACACACGTCAGGTACTCTTTCATATATGCAATAATCTTGAATTTGTATCATTTTTGCAGATTTTTCTCCCCACTAAACCTTTGCTTTAAGTGTGTGTTTAGGCGCTTAGCTGTAAAGTGTCCATGAGAGATTTCCGTGTCATAACGAGCAGCTTCACCAACGAAATTACGCCATCTCGCTGCCTGCGAGAAATGTTGGTCACATCGAACATTTTCACCCATGAATTACGAGCTTGAGTTCTGTGATGCTCATGTGCTTTTTCACTTGCATTCATTATAAGGACATGAAATGTAACTTAACAATTGCTTTCAGCATTGTTTTTTTATTGCCTTGGGGGGGGGGCTGCTCTGGAATCCCCCAATGAATTAAACATGGCCTGCATGCTTCAAGAATATCTGCCCCCCTTATAAAGGTGCTTAAAATTCAGGGCCAGCAGGCAATGTAGAAGTTACAGCTGCTGCCTTGCGCTTGAAGGATGTGGGTTCAAATCCCACTCTTGCTATAGTATCCTGATGAAGGTACTTACTTTGAGTTGATACAGTGAAAATTACCCTGTTGTTTTGATGAGTAAATCACTGTAAGTAGCTAGAAAGTAAACAAAGGTGTCAGCCTAAATAACTGGGGCCAGCAGGTGGCTTAATAGTCAGAACTGCTGTCCTGCAACTGAAGAATCTGGAATCAAATCCTTACTCCTTTCTGGATCTTATTACACACACATTTTCTGAACCGCTTGTCCAATACAGGGTCGCAGGGAACCGGAACCTACTCGGCAACTCAGGGTGTAAAGCTGGAGGGGGAGGGGACACACCCAGGAGGGGACGCCAGTCCACCACAAGGCACCCCAAGCGGGACTCGAACCCCAGACCCACCAGAGAGGAGGACTCAGTCCAGCCCACTGTGCCACCACCACACCCCCAATTGCGTCTTGTCATTGTTATTCCTATTGTGAACTTCATTATTTAGTATTACAGCACTTTACATAATAGACTAGTATTAATATATAGTATACTACTGTAATACTATATTACAATTAATATAGAATATTAATACTAATTAGCAAAAATACAATATAACATTAGTAATAGACTAGTTCTATTAAAAATATAATAATAATCAATAATAATTGTGCTTGGATGAAATTCTTTAGTCTCTTGTTGAGATCTGAGTTCATCAAAAACCAGCAGAAATATCTGACAGAGAGGACTGAAGAAGTTTCATAATAATAATAATAATAATAATAATAATAATAATAATAATGAATAATTTGAACAAGAAACATCAATAGATCTCAGCCTCCGGATTGAGGGAAGGGTTTTGGAGGGAAACGGTGGCCAGCCGAGGGTGTCCCTCGGGCGTAGCCTGTCGCCGAATAGGAATTAGTGGGGATTTATGACATTACTGTGTATGAGTCCTGCCAAGGGGGTTGCTTAAATCACCCCAGCACACAGCAATAAAAAATGTCAACTGGCAGATTTAAACGCACTCGATATGAACTTTTCTTTTCTCTTGCTGGGCCCGAAGGTTGACATTTAAGAAGAATGAGGCCTCTCTGAGGAACGGCCGTAATCATGTTGCCTTGTATCTTTAGTGATATTACACATTGGTCATTGCGTGGTGAGCCCAAGGCAGACATCTTCGAGTCTTTGGCCGAACACGCTCTTCGCCACGGTGCTTCTTTTTTTATTATTAATTATCATCTACTCGCTGTTTGTTATAATCAACGCTAATTGTGCTTTTGTGACTTCTGCGGGGAGACGGGCCCACCGCCGGATGTGTCTTTGCTGCCCATCGTCACGGCAACATCCCAGTGACGGACGCAAGGTCATAAAGATGGAAAAATACCGCGTTTCATTACGCGCGTGACATTCCGCAGGACCGCACGTCACTCAGTTGTTTTTTATTTGAGCCCCGGTGTCAGAGTTATGTGTTTCTATCTCGGTGCCGAGTCTATTAAAGCCAAGGTCATCCAGCAAACCTAGACCTCCTGACATCCCTCAGAAATGATTTACGCCCCTCATTGCGCTCAGCTCACACAGTCCACTTCAGCGTGCTCACCGGGAACGCGGTGTAGCCTTTTACACAAAGAAATCCCCCCCCCCCCATTGCAACTCATTTCCGGTTCTCACAGGTGTTACGTGTAACTTAATTTTTTGCCTAGAAAACACCTATTTTTATCAGGATTTCTTAATATTATAATTGGAATTTTTAGTAGATGCAACAAAGCCATGTAGAAACAGCAGGAGGAAACATACTGCAAATATACTTTATCCCTTATGCTTCTATCGATTTCTTAATTAATTGGATCAGTTAAAATGTAACAAACAAACACATCTTCTGAACTGCTTGTCCCATACAGGGTCACAGAGCCTAACCTGGCAACTCAAGGCGTAAGGCTGGAGGGGGAGGGGACACACCCAGAACAGGACGTCAGTCCGTCGCAAGGCACCCCAAGCGGGACTCAAACCCCAGACCCACCGGAGAGCAGGACCCGGTCCAACCCACTGTGCCACTGCACCCCCCTTAAAATGTAATATTTCATTTAATTTCCTATATACTGAGAAAGGTTTTCATAAATGGCTGAACTGATAGATTATGTGTAGCATATGCTGTACTAGTTATCTGGCTTCAAGTTTTGCATAGATAGATTTATGGTGAAAAGTCCATATGAGATTTTAGTGTGTTGCAAGTCAAAAAATGTGAAAAAAAAAAAAATTAAAAGAACGTTTAATCAGTGCAACAATTTACACAGAATAAACTTGCCATGGATCAGATTTTTCTTGTTTCTATTTGGCTAGTTTGTAATATGTAGATACTTTTATATCTTTTACTTGTTTTTTTTACTTATTTAGTATCTAGTTATTAAACGAGTTGGGGTGCGGTGGCGGAGTGGATTGGTCCGTATCCTGCTCTTTGGTGGGTCTGCGGCTCAAGTCCTGCTTGGGGTGCCTTGCGATGGACCGATGTCCTGTCCTGGGTGTGTCCCCTCCCCCTCTGGCCTTATGCCCTGTGTGCCAGGTTAGGCTCCAGTGCCCCGTCTTGGGCAGGAGGTCCAGCCTGGCCCAGGGGTCCTACCACCAATTATTAAACATTTAGCATCTGGTTTATTTTTTTGATTAACATGAACTCTTATTTGTGCTAAGAGCTTTTTTTAAAGGTAACAAAACTCATTGCATGGTGTGAGAGTAATTTTTAGGATATAAATTTAAAACATTGCAAATGAAGAGCGGGTTGCAGGTGAGACTGTCCTGCCTTCATTAAACAGTCATAGCGAAACATGTTTGGTAATTCAGCATCTTTATTTCAGATTCATGAAGGATTCTGGGTTTTTTTCCCTTTCAAATTTCCCAGCGGCCACAACAGTTTGGCCAAAATAATTTAGTAACTTAAATTATGAAGCAGAGAAAGTTGTTCTGTCACCATTTTAATGACGTTACACAGCTTTTCTCAGTTTTGTCAGATCTCAAACTTCCCGTTAAATAATTTCAGTCAATACGACTTAAAACTGGAGATCTATTCATTATTGCCATTTATCATTTATGTAATTTTTTTCCTGTAATTCAACAATGTGATCACAGAAGAAAGACTTACATATAGCTCTCAGCAGGCTACAGTCTGGCAGTGGTTCGCTAATAAAATCCATCTTCATCTAGGATGTGCTAAAATGCAGCTGTGAAAAAAAAAAGCTTAATGTACAAAGAACTGAAAGCTATGAATCTACAACTTTTTATACTTCTTCATTCTGATGAATGCCTACTTAGACCAAAGACATTCTGTGTCCTTTAAGCCCCATTAAGTGCGTTGTGCAGGCTACTGTCATTCCCTCCATTGAAAAATCTTTACATGTTGGGTCATAATAAGAAGCGCTAAAACTTTAATTCCCATTGCAAATATTTCAGATCCCTATCGTCTGCTTTTGGTACAGTAAGTCTTTGATCACCCATCCATGCCTGCATAAAATGTCTAATGTGCATAATGTGACTTTCCACTTTGAATACATCCTTATCTTTGTGGCAAAAATATGAACCGATGGAAAGCAGTATGCTCAGTTTTTACCATGTTAAGCTGTGTGGTATGTCCAATGGGTGGCCATTGACCTATGTTAAGGCAAAACAAGCAGAACAGCATGAGGTTTCAAATATCGCAGAAAAAAAAAAAGCTATTTGAATTTTGAATTTGAAATCAAAATCAAAATTAAAATTGAAATCAAAATTCAAAGCTGGTTCAATTAGTCATTGGGTCTTTGCCAAGGGCTGGCTCACCCTCCTAAAGCCAAGAAGTTCATGACATCTGCGAGGATAGTGAGCAGTTGCTCTTTATGTCAACTACAATCTAGCTATAAGAACCATTTAATCTCCTCAGGGGCATACTGACTAGTGATGTATTAAAGACTTTTCATCTCTATATCGATCTGAAATCCCAGTTAACCTCAAAATGTTCTCCTTGACCTGGAGTCACAGACCACCCTAAAAATGTTCTCTTTATTCGAAGGTATTGTTATAGTTAGTCTTCTGTTATTGACATAGCCTCATTGACATTGTATACTGGCATTACAATAATAAATAGTAAAAATGACTTTACAGAAGCTGGTTTATTACCATTTACCACTATTTAGTTGACACCATTGTCCAAAATGACTTACAGTGCACCACAGCAGCAGGGGTACAAAAAGACAAAAAGACTGTCCTGAGGCCACAAATAGTCCTCTGCAAATTGTTCTCAGAATATCATCTTCCGTAAAATGTTTTAACATCTCCTTTACTTCATGGTAAACTAAATTTGTACAATGCTTTCTCCATGATAGGCATAGAGGTTTGATCAAGCGCTGTGGCTCTGTGCCCAAGGTTTGCTTCAGCCCTGTTCAGATCTCTATGTGTCATCTCTCATTCTCTGTCTGCATTGAAAAAAAATTACTTCCTGTAGCGTCCTGTCCAGCTGGCAGGTGTTTCTCACAGCAGGTTAGTATTGATTATTGATGTATTGAAGACTAATGAGGTTGAATATGAATTCTTCACTCGCACTGTGTGACAAAGATCTGCTTTACGCCCAGTGATTCAGGGATAGGCTCCGGACCACCGTGTCCCTGAATGGGACAAGTGGAAAAGAAAAGGAAACAAGTGAAGAAGATCGACCACCGTGTGAATTTTGTAAAAATGACATCACTACCCCGTGTCTTCAAAATGATGCAATGCTGTAGGTAACATTTTCGATAAAACTAGCGGTTACTCTACACAGTGAATAGTATATTTATTTGTTCCCTTAACAAACTTCAGTCTTAAAAATGAGTTTAGTTTCATTTCATTTTCAGTTAAGTGTAAATTTGTGTTCTATGAATACATATATAGAAAATTTTCCCATACTTAATAAATTTCTAAATTCAAATTTTTTCCCCTTCTTTATAATCTGGATGTACCTATCTCGAAAAATGAAAAGAATTTTTCTCATATATATTTATGTGCAGCTTTATTAGTTTAAAAATAGAAGTCTAAGTAGTGCCGGACTGATTCTTGCCTTGGGGCGCTGGAGTGGACGCAGCTGCTGCTAAGTGGGGAGCAGCTCCAAGGTATATGCAGAGACAGGTTTCAACTTGCTAGTACACACAGTAGTAAAATAGACCCTTTGAGGAAATATTTTTATTAATTTTTCAGGCATAATTGTCTCCCTGTGGACAGCAGGATGGTTTAGCAGGCAGTTGGACGGTGCTCATCAGTAGGATGTCTGGATGTTTAGATGTACTCCACATAGGTTCCCTTGGTTCTCCTTCAACACTGCCTATACCTGGTGTTCAGGTGTATTCACTGACTCCTGATCTCAGAGCGGCTGGGTATTTGTGAGCGCTCTGCACTGTTTATCCCACTTATGCCCTATTTTTCCTTCCGATCGGTTTCGGATTACAATACCCTTAATTCGATTAGAGGTTACCGTTGGGTGTGTACCATTGCCATCGTAATAATGCTCCAGTGCAGAGTTTTTCACTTCTTAGATGGAATAAGAGAAATGCATGTTTGTGTTTTAGCAAAGCTCTAAAACATCAAGCCCAACTAAGATGTGCAACCATTTGGGTTTAAAATGTTGGAACTGATGGGACACTTTATTGCATTTGTGCACTTAACATTATGTAGATTAACTTGCCGATAGTGCCCATGGTAATGGAAAGGTGATGTTGCCATCAGTTCTACAGACAAAAAGGTATAATTTAGACTAATTTACCGAACACTTTTCTGCCCAAATGACTTAGTATTAAATTACTTAAAATTATTTACCCAGGCATACAGATGGGTAATTTCTGCCTTATTATTAATTCAGGGTAAGTATTTTGATCAGCGTTACTACAGCAGGAGGTGGGATTAAAACCTGGGTCCTTCAAATGCATGATTTCAACAAGATTTAAAAATAATACAAACAGTGTAGAGGGAAAAAAAAAGAAATTCAGTCAGAATTGTGCTGTACAAGTCTAGTTCTCAGAATGAATGTCCTAGAACACAGCCACAGGATGCTCTCACGGGGGGTGACAGTACAAAACAGAAATGCGTTTTATGTAAGAGCAAACAGTGCCACACTTTGTATTGTTATTTTACCTTCAAGCTTCTGACTTAGAAAAGACATCCAGGGCACAAACGCGGCAACCTGTGTCGATCTCCCATGATTAATAGGAGCTCTTATTTAGGTCATGGTCGCAAGGCTGTCCGGCAAGCGGCCCCGTGGAGCAGCAGCACTAAAACGTCCGTCAGCTTTACGACGGGTATTTACAGCTTCGGCGGTATTACTGTAAGCGGCACCCTCTATTTCATTAATGTTTACGGGATCCCCCACCCCCTCCATCTGCTTGTACGTACAGCTGTCTTCTCACACACCCCTCCATTGTACTTGGCTCCTTCCTTTGACGCTGATTCATTGCATGTGCAAATGCACTCAACTCCATGGTACAGTATGATGCAGATTAATGCAGCTGTATAACATAAGACAAGATGATTGCCTCTTGAGTTTCATTTTCTTAATGCCATCCAAGGGAGGCCCATGAGGGTACTAACATAGAAAATGGCCTGAACGCTGTCACCTCGTATTACAAATGGTGACACTGGTGAATTGATCAGTCTGATTAATTAAATTTCAGTAGTGCAAACATTGTCTAGTTTGTTCATATGTTTTTAATTGTACTTTCTTCGCTTGTACATTTTCTAAAAAAAAAAAAATCTGTCTGCGATTTACCCTCCAAGCTGATAGATGGCAGTAAAGAACACCAAAACAGGATAGGACGAGGCTATGGGACAACTGAAATTCAATTCACTTGCACAATATTTACAGATCCTGTCTGGTTTTCCTCAATGTTGGTGATCAGTAATGAGACAAGAAATGCTGCAGATGTTTATTGGAAGAATCTGTCATTTTTTTGTAATTTATTGTTTTTTTTTTTTTTTTGCATAACCTAACCAGTATATGAATAGAGTGACGTCTGCATTATTAAGTTTTTATTTATTATGGCTTACCGTTTAATGTGTTATGGGAATAATGAATAAAACTGCCAGAAACAGATTTATGGTTCCAGTAATGTTCATAAGCTGGGGAGCCAGCATATTTAGTGTAAATATGTTTTTTATATGCAATACATATGTTATTGTATGTTTCTTGTGTCCCCCTTTCCTTTAGCAGTATTTGTTGCTATCTTTTTCTGGAATGCGGTAAATAAAATTAGGGCCCATGCTTGCAAGCCTTCACAGCGGTATAGCAGATATGACCTAAAAGCAGAAGAAATCAAACATAAGTTATTGTGCAAAGAGATATTTTCCAGAGCGCAGGGTCGCATGCGGGACATGTGTGAAGCAAGTCTCCCAGTTTTAACCTGCTTACATTGGCTGTCCGGCCAGGAATGGAAACTGGAGCTGGAGGACATTCGAACGTGTCAAACACACGAGGGGCATGATCGCCAGGGAAAAGAAAAAAATGACGTCAGAGGAATTCCATTAAACAATATGAAACAAACTGTTAGGGGGCTTAATGGGCGCATTACTTCTGCAGTGATTATTTCTGTTCACACCACACAAGGCTTCAGAAAGACAATTCTGCTCTTGAAGGTCGTTCTTCCCTTTTAAGAAAGGGTTTTCATTTAGAGACACACTACAGAGACAACCAGAAGCCTTTGGAGCCTGGATTTCAATTCCTGGTCCATTGTGGACGGAGAAATTTACCATGGTAAAGAGTGCTCACAGATGTCAGTGTCTGCCATCAAGCCTGAGTCAAAAGCCCTGACTTTTTTCTGGAAATGGAATTTCAGTGGAATTTAGTGGACTTTCCACTTGCAGCTGAATTAGCAGACATTAAAGTGACTACGGAAGAGCTGACTTTCTGAAGCACTTTGTTAGAAAGGTACATTCTTATTGTGTTAAATGGGTGTGTAAATGGGGGGACATTTTCAGAAATTACTCAAAATTAATATTCCATCCATTATCAAAGACTGATTTTTTAGTACAAAATTGGAGTGGTCTAGAGCCTATCCTGGAAGCACAGGGTGGGTGTGAGGCAGGGTATTCCCTTGAAGGGAGACCAGTCCATCCCATGGAAATCTCTCTCCCCTCCACACACACACACACACACACACGTCAAAGTTTTTTTGGTGACAACACAATTACCCACACGTTAGATTAAATTCATATTAAAATGTTATTATTGTTGCAATGGAGAAGGGTTAATATTATGGATGTGTGAACACTGTGATTCTATGGGGAGCTGAATATTAAACTCTTCCCTCTGCCAACATGTTGACTCAAGCAGTCAGCTTATGTTGTGGTATGAGGAACAAACAGCAAACGTTCAAAAAACCTTTATAGCAGTCTCTGGTGGAAGAGACCCATAGACACCCCCCCCCCCCCCCCACAACGCCCACCCTCTAAGCTCCTCATTCATGGTCAGATGTCTAATGTCATATTCCCAGACTAAAAGCAATGTCTCTCTTTGTTTCTGATATGGATGCTGATCTAAAGACACTGACAAAGTGTAAATAAGTGTAAATATATGAATATGGTATAAAAAGGTATGAGACCACACTTTACAAAATAATTTTAATCATTCTGACACCACTGTTTCCCTGCAGCAACTGGAAGCCCTTAAAAGAAATTTTATTATGGATTGCTCATATGCAGTTTGAAGTTTTTCCTTTTTTGTCAAAAACTGAAATAGAACATATACAAACCTTTGCATATTGTTTTACAGATAGTATAGCAGATATTTAGAATTTTTGAAAGAGACTGACATTCTAGACTAACTTTCTTAACAGTACTTCAAAATGTCAGTTTTTAAAATGCAAATTTTCTTTAAAACAAGATACCTTGATTCTGCAAGTATTTATTTTCCATTTCAGACCTATGTGAATTAAAGCAAAAGTAACCTGGAAAGTGACTCAATTAAAATATTAGATTTTGTGGAATAATAGCTGTTTCCCTTGGTTTCAGAGGCAGTTCCGTGCACCTTAAAGTTCTTGTTCTCTCTGCTCCCTCAGGTCAAGGAAGAAATTTCAGGGAAGATTCAACCATGACGGCTAGGAACCTGTCAGAACAGCTCAGGCATGGAGTTTCAGAAACACACAGATTTTAAAGGTGTTTCAGATGTCAGAACAACATAAAACTATTGAGCACATTGGAGTAAACTGTTATGACATGGAAAGTGAGTTGCAGGAGTTGAAAGCTGCTCAGATAAGAATGTTTCTTATTATCATGGGTGGATAAGCAGGAAACTGGTACAAGGGTAGTGGTCACTTTTGAATAAAGTATAAGCAACCCAGAAGATGATGGCTGAGATGGGTGAAAATGCCCATGTGTCAGCAATACTTTGGTCATGCCACATAGCTGGTTGATTTGGAAGGAAGCCAACTCGTACCAGATCCCGCATAAAGTTTCCAAAAAAAGAATTATAGAAAAACTGCAAACATCTTGCAAAAAATTTTGTGATCAAGCAAGATGCTTACTTGCAAATCCTAGGCCACATGGTCAGTAAGATCCCTACTGCCAAGTGCGGTAGTGCCAGGGTGATGTCGTCGTCACAGCAGGGAATGGAATGCTTGACATGACTCAGCAGATGGATAGAGTGAAGAACAACCAAATCTAACAGGAAAACCTGCAGAAGCAACTACTAAAAGTACCTGAATGTGTCAGCAAATTTCAGTCAAGTTTGAGTACATTTGCTTGAAACCAGAGTGGCCTCATCCAAAAAACACAGAACCTGTAAATTTGAGGAGTGACAGTCAGTCTTAGGGGCCAGTGAGTTAAAATTTCAAATATGTGGGTACATGAAAAAGTGAATTCATGAGCTGCCTCTGTGTGGTTCTTACTGTCCAGAATGGTGGTGGCAGCATGGTGATATGGGGCTGCTTTGCTGGCGACAGAATTGGTGATCTTTATGAAGTGCATGGTGATCTCAGCCAGCATGGCTACCATAGCTTGCTTAATAGGTACACTATTCCAACAGGGTTATGAGCAAGTTGGGCTTAATTCATCAGCAAGATACCTGGAGGAACTATCTATAGAAGACGGAAAGCAAAGGACAACTGAAACAAATGACCTGGATAAAATGTTATGTATAGACAAAAAAAAAAAAAAAAAGTACTCAAACTTTTGACTGACACCGTAATTCCCCATAGTTCAGACCCTGCACTTATGTGTGATCTCAAGCCACACATTGATGCTATATCTAAATGCATCTCTTTCATTAAGGAGGCCTAATTTGCAGTATTGCGAGGAAGTCGGTGAGAATAATTGGTTGGGCGACTTTTGCACCATGCACGAGCCCACTTTGCAGGTCACAAAGCCTGGGCGCCAAGCTGATTAGATTCCTAATTAATTTTATATGAATGCATTCGGTGTGCATTTGGTCTCTCTTGGTTTCTGTTTGGTGGAGTGGAACGTTTGTCAGGGGAATTTCATTAAGATATGTCAGAGATAAATAATAACAATAATACATTGATTTTATTTTTTATTCTTCGGGAAGTAGCGGTCAATGCACAAGTAAATTGACAGAAACCTGGCAATTTTAGTGACAACCTTTTGAAATGTTTTGGGGCAGGGATGGCTAAAAACCTGACACCTTGGTCAAATATCTAATACTTTATAGAAACAGTTGAAACGATAGACTTTACTGAAGCACAAACGCTGCTAAGACTTGGGCCAACAATCTTGTGGCCACAAGTTCAATTTCGTGTCAGTGTGTTTCTAGTGACTGTTTGAACACCCCATTCCCTTTTTCTCAAGGTCTAACGTACCAGGAACTGCTGCTACTTGCTTATTAATGTGGTTTATAATGTATATTTTAATCATCTACTGAACCCGTGCAGTGCTCCCGGAATAAACAAGCCACAAGAAAATTGGAAAATATATATACACACACACATATATATATATATATATATATATATATATATATATATATATATATATGTATTGTACAACCTTAGAACTTGAAGTACAGAAACTGAACAATGATAACATACTGCAGGAACACTGTATAAGGCCATAAAAAAGGACAGTAGTGGGTCAGCGTTGTCATTTTGTCAATTCTTATTCAGCCTGGCAGTGTCATCCTGAAATCACCCAGGAAGGTATGTGGTTTGCTGCACTTTAACAGGGTAACATTTGTGCTGGGAGACAAGTAGAGCTTGAAATCGAGGATGAAGCGGTTTCGTCTGGGCCTCTGATGGGCACAACAGCTGGGACGGATCCCTTGCCAAGCCAAAAGTATTTTTACCAGAAAATATCATCTTAAAAAAAAAAAAACAAAAGCAAAATCATACCCTGCCCAAATCAGATGTGTCTGTCTAGTTACATAAAGTAAACCTAGATAATAATTATATTGTCCTCCCTGGACACCCTTCAGCTTGTGATTGATTATGATTTACAGCAAAAGAGGGCATAAG
Source organism: Scleropages formosus (assembly GCF_900964775.1). Classification (NCBI taxonomy): domain Eukaryota; kingdom Metazoa; phylum Chordata; class Actinopteri; order Osteoglossiformes; family Osteoglossidae; genus Scleropages; species Scleropages formosus. The sequence goes on along the minus strand of NC_041807.1, from coordinate 40,144,160 downwards.
TTTACACAAAGAGGGACAGGACTATTACTCACAAAAGACGTCTTCAAAAGCCAGGCTAATAACTTCAGCATTTTCACTTGCTGTTCATTTTTATCTGATTAATTCACTCTGTTATTAAGGGGGTTAGTAGGCTGGGGGTGGTTTATGGGGTTCCAGTACGATTTGCATTCATTCACTGAGCTGATGCTTTTCTCCAAATCAAGTTACAGTGTTAAGCTACTTGCAATGATTTACGCATTTATACAGCTGGGTAGTTTTATTGGAGTAATTTATAGTAAATACCTTACCTGAGGTATGACAGCTTGAGGTGGGATTCAAACCCAAGACCTTTGGCTCTAAAGGCAGCAGATCAAAGCACTACATTACGAGTTGTACCAGCCGCTCACTCGATAAGCTCTACAGTGGCTTTTGATATTCACTTGGCTGTTTCAAAGGCCTCGCCCATTGGTTAGGAAGGGACTACAGATGATCAGTGTAACCAAAACAAATTCATAATACAGAGCTGGTCATTATTATTCCTCTGACTGTCATAGACAAATATGAGACATAGGAGAGTATGGGACAATATGGGACAATTGGTAGTGTAGTGTATAGAGCTGCTGTCTTTGGAGCCAAAGGTTGCAGGTCTGATCTCCACCTCTGACTGTACTACCCTTGAGCAAGGTACTTACCCTAAATTGCTTCAGTAACATTACCCAGCTGTATAAATGGGTAAATAATTGTAACCTTAACACAATAAGTTGCTCATCAGAAAAGCATCAGCTAAAGGAATAAATGTAACACACACCAATTTTCCAGAAGTGGGACAGCAGGTGACATAATAGTTGGAGTCATCACCTTGAAATTATTGTCATGCAATGAAGAAGTCTCAGATCTGAACCCTGATCAAGGTATTTACCATACATTTTTACTGTAAAAATCACCCAGCTATTTCAATGGGTAAATCACTGTTAGCATATAAACCTTGTCAGCTGCTTTGGACAAAGGTGTCAGTTAAATAATGGTTGCTAATAATAACTTCAAAGCACAATGTTAAAGGTTTCATTCAATTACAGGTCACAACAGGGAAAATATGGCGTTGTAAGTTTATGTAAACTGTACACTGTAAAAAAGTCACCTAATGCCATGGCCGGATTGCTCAATAAGGTAAATGCACTAAATGGCACTCAGTAACACTAAGTAGACATTTTGCTTTACGGTAAACCAACATGGCAACTCTGCTTTTCCATTACAAAAAAAAAAAAAAGGTTTAAAGTGTCAGCTCATAAGAAAATGGTATTGCTTTGATTATCACTACAAATGAAAAGACCTTCAGTGGTAGCAGTACATTAAATGGTGTCATTAGCAAACTAATTTCAGATTATGAACATTTTTCATCGGACAGATGGGCTTTTGTTTGGCAGACATTGAAAAATTGAGGTCATAATAATAAAGGTTTACATGCAGGGTTTGACAGCCTTTGTGAACACTTTATTAAAAGATGTTATATTAAAATATATCTAGTATATATCAAAGCCAGAGATTTATTTCAAACAAAAGTATTAAAGTATACAGTGTATCTTAAATAAACACAGCTATGGTACAACCCGTCTTGGATAAATTATTCATTGTGGCAAATTGAGGACAGAGGTCGATGTGCTGGGATGCCGGGACAAGAGGGATGCAAAATAACAGAGTGGTTTGTTCATAAAGTGGAACAAAATACAAGTTCAATATCCTTTAATAGAAAACCAAAGCACATCCCATAAAACAGGGAAAAAATGCTGTGTTAGAACTACCTAAAGGGATAATACATTTAAACTGCTGTATAATATAAGAGTGAGAAACCCTGATTTTTATTATTTGTGATGTTTTTTTTAAATAATTGTATTATTTCATCACATACAACACACACCAATTTCTCAACTGAGACAACTACCGTTTTTCCTAATCATTTAACTACTTAAAAACCTATTGTAAACCTGCCCGTGAATTGTTTGTTAATGTTGTAACCATTTTGACATATTTCGATTTTTTTAAGAAAAAAAATACACTTGTATATTATCAAAATCCATTTGCTGTTTTATTCTTATTATTACTGAAGAAAATGTTCCTCTGATGGATTGGAAAGATGCAACTTTTGCTGTAATGAACTACAACATGTGCGCTGAGCAGTAGCAGACTGTCAGTCACTATCCATGCATAACACCGGATCAGACGACTTGGAACAAATGTCTAACAAATGGCAGATGGCAAATGAGACTCAACCTGTGTGTGATGGAACTGTAGATATAGACAGTATAATTTCTGCATGTCCTGTGGTAACCCCAGGGGCAGTGTTTCTCCCAGCGAGGGGAGAATGGTAGTGTCCACAGCCCTTTAATGCATCGATGTGGTTCAGAGTCTATTCTGGAAGCATTGGGATAGTGGAAGAGTACACCCTTAATGGGGAACCAGTCCATTGCAGGGTAATCACACACACTCATACACTAACATACACACACTAAAGGTAATTTAGAGTCACCAATTCACATAGAATACATATGCTTGAACTGTGGTAGTAAACCAGAGCACCCCGTAAGGACCCACATGAACACGGGGTGAACATACAAACTCCACACAGACTTAGACGAATTTGAACCTGCACCCAAACAGGTGCTGGAATTTCACTGGTAAAAAAAAAAAATGTGTATGAGCACAAGTTTGTAAGTTTACTATAAATAAACCAAATAATATAAGCATTACTAATGTAAAAAATATATGTATGATTATCACCCCAATTTAGAGTGGGATCTGTTCATAAAAATGAATGACTTCAGATCTGGATTATAACCTATGAGTGTAATTTTATGTATGACTTCCCTGATAGGGTGGTATTACACATGAACCCAAAGAGCGACAGTCTGGGGTTAAAACACTTGCCTGCACACGATCCGCACGCAGAGCCACCCCAAATCTCTGTGCAGACACTAAAAGCAATCGCGCCGGACCAAATGCGCTGCAATTTCTGCGTGAATTGCTGAAATTCCGATTCCAAAGAGATCGGCGGTCCCCAGTCCTCCATAAAATTATCTCCACAAATACGCGCTCTCTCGGAAATGTAATTCCCACTCCTGCTTTGCAAAGGATATGAGGAGCTCGGTTGCAGGCAAGAGGCGCCTCTTTCAAATTCCATTGGAAATTACAGAGAAGGTACAGTACAGGTGTTTGCATATTGCATAAGCTCGCATGCTCAAAAGGCGATCAATAATTAGAGGATAGCCATCCTAGAATTGGTTACACTCTTTAGAAGCTGCAACTCAAAAGGTGGAGTTAATGATATAGCTGAGAGTGAGATGTTGCACAGCTGAGCAGCATATAAATATATTGAAATTTATTTATGAATTATTATCACATGGGCCCTGAAAGACTTACAGAAAAGCAGAAACTGTTATAATTCTGTTACCCTCATCTTCCAACTTCCACTTTAAGGGGACTCGGATCATGAAGGTGTGTGCAGGTGGAAGGCAGTTCTGACCATGGTTCAGGTGAAATGTGGTGTCCAGAAAATTGTCACCATCATATCCCCTTTGGGGGCAAAAACTTGGTTGGCATCATTTAGTTAGCAAAATGAAGGCCTCTGGGCAGGCTTGGCCCGACTACTGTTGAGGCGCCTCCCAGAGAGCATGTTGGACAGCGTGCAGACCACCAGCTGACCTCAGCCGCCACCGATTCTTACGGCCAGCCATAGAAGCTGCGGTGCGGTCAACAGCCACCCGCTCTGGGGGACGCTTGCACAAAATGAGAACAACTTCTTCTCCCTTTACAGAATATGAAGGATAATTTGCTGCAATTAAAAAAAGCTTTAAAAAAGCATTTTAAAAACCACATAAAGCTCTGCAGCTATTAAAGTCTAAACATACTTAATAGATGTAACCAATTTTGTGCCATTATTTAGGAACCGTCTCCAAGGGCTGGAATCAGAGCAGTAATGGTACTGCAGTCTCAAACATTCAATTGGTTGTCAATGAGAGCAATAACAGGTGAATTACCCTGAGCTTCCAAAACATCTGACGATCATGGGAAGGTAAGCATTTCATAAACTATATCGCAGCATGATGTTCCCTATTTCACCTTTGACCTTTTCCTTTGCACTTGCGGAAGAAAACTGTTCAGAAGGTCTAGATTTCTGTCTTTGAAATGTTTGGCTCAGTCTGTAACAGTGCCTACAGACCAATGCCTATGGAATTCCATTAAAATATCCCACTGGTGAACTGTTATTACTGAGAGCTGTTGAGTTAATGTTCACTCGTGATGACCACACAGATAGATTGAGTCTTTCTGGAATGTTCTGTTCTCCAGCGCTGTCCTTAGTGTTGACTCCATCTGATTCCTTGCCGTTCTTTGCTTCTTTCTCCTTCATCGTTCATGAAGAATTTGTACAAATCTTCGTACTTTGCATACAAAGTATGATAGAAATGGTAAAATCAGAGGTTAATCGTATCAGTAATGCTTAAGGAGCGTATTGACATTTGCAAAATAGCTTGTAGACTAAAGCTGCATGAGAGTTTTGCTTTGTAGGGATTTGCTGATCACGAATGACCTTCGGCGAGAGAAGGTTGAGTCAGACGGCAAGGTCAGACTTCGTGAATCCATAGCATTGTTTTTATTATTATTATTTTATTATTATTATTGGCAGAATGATTGTTTTGTTTCTGATCAACACATAATCAACAGTCCTCATAAAGGACTGAGGAGATCCAGGACTGTCTGGAGGGAAATGAAAGGTGTTAGGTGTGATACACCTGGGACTGGATGCAAGACCATCACACATCTCCTGCATTGTTTGTTTGTTTGTTTGTTTGATTCCTTTCTTAGTGACATACCAGGACAGCATTTATAGGGCAAAACACTGCATTTTAAAATGAGAGACGGGAATTGCTTTTGTTCTATGGTTTATTTCTTCCTTTAATTTCCTGTTGTAAAATTGCTACACAGTGTGATGAGAGAAATATGAAAGGAAATGTAATAATTTCCTTTGATTTAATTCAATTTAATTTTTATTTAACCACTTGTACAAGTTTACCGTATAATACAAGATTAAATTATTTTGAATTCTTTTTTCTGAAAATATAAGCAACAGTCATTTATGCTGCGCATGACTGTTAATCATAATTTGACAATATCACAGCAACTGTTCATGATGAGAACAATTAATGCACACAGTTGCCCGGAACATACTGCCATGAAAGATAAAGGATTAAAATGGAATTTACCGCTTACTTATTTTTAATACACATGAATTCCTGCTTTGTTCTTCTGAAAAGAAATATACCTTTAAAAATATATATATACATATAAACTCTATCTTGAGGTGTTCAGTTGTTCGCCGAGCTTGACACTTAGGTTGCAAACGGTTCATCGCCAGTCGAGGTGACATCTCGACTGGTGATGAAACGTTTGCAACCTAAGTGCCAAGCTCGGCGAACAACCGAACACTTCAACCACCAACCCGAGCTACGAAGACAGCCAATATGCTCTATGATCTTCAAACTCTATCTTGTCCATCCAAGTCAGATTTGAACCCATGTCCAAACCACCTGCCCAGGAGAGCAACAACTATATGCCATGTCACTATGCTGGCCAAACAAATAGCTACACATCTTTAATAAACCTTTGGAGGCCACAGTGTTATAGGATAGAGTGTATGTGATGTATTTTTCCCATGAATATGAAAAAATAAGGGATGAAAATTTGCGTCATAGAGGCTTTATCAATTTGCGTGTTAGGATGACGCAGGCCCTACGCTACCTCAACGATATGCGTATTTGCGGTCTCCAGATCATCTAGAAGTCTGCACTGCTGAAGTTAACAGTGCCCTCTTCACTTTTGATGTATTCAGTTAATAATTCATCTCATCCCGATGAAGGAAGTGCTGACTTTAAGCATCTGAGCTGTTGGTAATAAACATCTCAGCATTTCCCCGTATGGTTAAAATGCTTTGCTCATCTTTGCATAAACACATGTTACGCGATTCAAGGCCTCACAGCCCTCATATTTGGGGCTGTTTTAAATAAAGGTCATCCAAGTTCACTAAACATATATTTTCGAAGGCAGTGTTACTCAGAGTCAAGATAGACCTGTTCGCTTCTATTAACTTGTTATTGATCTGACGTTTTTGCCCAGTCACTTACAATATCAAGTCTGTACACTAAGCTACTATCAACAATTTACAAATTTGTACAGCTGAGTGTTTTTTGACTGCATAAATACTGGGGAACTACTTTGATCAAGGGTTCTACAACAGGAAACCCAAATCCTGTAATTGCAAGGTAAGTGCTTTACCTAATTTTCAGCATCTCCAGTTGAGAGCAGTCTTTCAAGTAAGTTAAATTTATTTATTTAGCAGAGGCTTTTCTCCAAATGAACTCTGTGTAGTGTAACCAGCCCACATGCCTTTTTCACCAAGGTGACTTACATTGCTAGATACACTACCTACTCTGGGTGACTCATCCATACATCAGTGGAACACACACACACTCTCTTTCTCTGTCACTCACACACTACGGGGGAACCTGAAAAGCCTGTCTTTAGAGCATGGGAGAAAACCAATGTAGACACAGAAGAACATGCAAACCCCACACAGATTGCTCAGGGATTGAACCCACAACCTCTCACACCACCCCAGTGCTGTGAAACAGTAGTGCTGCGAAACAGTAGTGCTGCTTGCTTTGCCACCATGCCAACCCAGTTAATGTGCAAGGTGTTACACTACATGTATTGGGGCTGAAATTCCATATTTCCTGCATTTAATTTTTTCTCAGTACACCATTGTCTTAACACTCACTTTGTAGACAGAAATTGGGTTGTGTACACCTTTCCTTTTAGGGTTTCATCCATCCATCCATCCATCGTAGTAACCCCTGAGCAGGCTCATAGGGATCCAGAGCCTATCCCACAAACGTTGGACACAACACTGAGGGGGTATACTCTGGACAGGACAGTGTAGCCACACACACACACACACACACACACACACACACACACACACACACACACACGCTAGAGATAATTTAGTGTCACAAATTCACCTGAACTGCATGTCTTTGGACTTTAGTGCTATGATATCGCAGCACTGCACCACTGTGTTTTAAGGTTCTTCATATTTAAAACGAAATAAATATACAAACAGCTCAGGCAGTCTGACCTTCCTGCTACTGCCATCAAACCTCTACAGCTGATACAGAATGCTGCTGCTGCCCAAGTTGTGTTTGATTTGCCAAAGTGTTCCCATGTATCTCTTCTACTCGTTTCTCTACATTGGCTTCCTATAGCTGCCCGGATCAAATTTAAGGCCCTGGTTATGGCCTACAAATGTATTAATAGAGCTGCTCCAAGCTATTTACAAGACTTGATCATCCACTACACCCAAACCAGACTGCTACACTTTTGCCCATCTGCTCATTTGGTCGTCCCATGCATGAAAGGTAAAGCATGGAGGTTCTCAATTCTGGCTCCGTTGTGGTGGAACGACGGCCCCCTTTTACTCAAAACTGCTGAATGTCTGTCCACATTTAAACAAGGTCTTAAAACTCAGCTCTTCCAGACTCACTTTTCTCCTCATCTCTTAAGTCTCTTAAGTTTATGTAAGGTGTAAATGTTCATGCACTATAAGTTTAAGATCATTCCCGTACAAGCCTTTACACAGTTACTACTGTAATGTTTGTCAATATTTAAATGTATCTCAAAAAAGAAATAGTAGGAAGGTGATCAGGAATTCTCGATATTCTGATAAAGTTTTACGCAGCTACTCATATGATAAAATTGGTTTATATGGTGGAAAGTAAATTAACTGCACTTAATCACACGTCTGCATCTATGTCTCTTTTCCTCCTAATGTAATCTAGACATTGTATTTTCTATGAGACGTAAGTCATTTTTTTGTGAAAAGTGTCTGCTAAATGAATAAATGTAAATGTAAATGTAACAATATTTCTGCAACAGAAATGGCAAACTGAATGATTGCGTTCCTGTGAATGGATTCACAGATCACCCGGGTCTGACTTAATCCAGATGGGCGGGTGTTTTCACAAGGATGTGATGACGCATTATCTGTGTTCAGTATTTCAGCTCTAGGTGGCACATTTCAGATGTGATTTTAAGCTAGGAAGCATAAAGTAAACTTCATAAAAAAATAGGGGTGTGTAGATTTTACGAAGTCTGGTGTTTGTTGAGCATTATAACAACCCCAGGGTGCATGGTGAAGGTGAATCCAGTTGCAGAGTTTATTTATGAGTACAACGGTGGAGATCTTCGAGTTGAAGTGAATCCCTGGACATAGAGCAGATGAGGTACTCGGGCACAGGGTCAAGATGGGTGAGCTACATGAGGATAATCAAAACAAATTATTACTGGCGTGGTAAGCACAAACAAGACTCAGCAAAGAATGCCTCTACTAGATTCCTTTCAGCTGCCTCTACTGTATGCCCGCTTACTGACCTGGAGGAGGCTACATAGATTGACATAACTTAGTAAAATGCAGTCATTTATTTCCAGGTGTGCATTGTCAGTGTTTGTCCCCGACTGTGGCCTTGAAAATTCTCAGGTTAAAAAAAGATTTGCCATGGTAGGCAATAACAGTGATGTATGTATACATTAGTATTTAACTCTGACTCTATTAAGAGTATGAAGCAGTAATTCTTCATTAACCTGAGGGCCAAGATGGGGGATATTTTGTACCCCACTGCCTGTTTTTGCTATATCATTTTTCACACTTTTGTAAATGAATCACATGCTTTTAGGTATCTGTCTTTTAACTATTTAGTGCATTTGCTGATATTATTTAGATTTATTTGTTTCTTTGCCTTATGCCTGTGTTCAAGCGCTGTATGTCACTGCGTGAGAAGAGCGCTCCATAAAAAAAAACTGAATTGAACTGAATTTCTTTTTTCATGTATGATCATGTGACTGATATAAGACACACTTCCTGTCGGCCATTTTGTGTTGTTATTGTTTAAAAACTGGCGAGAAAATTTTTCGCTGAAGAAGCAGCAGAAGTCATTACAGAATGAAAAGAAAATGATGACGATGTTTACAATGTAAATTTGACTATAATAGCAATTTCACTTACATCCTAAGCTCTTAAACTTTGTGTGGTGAAAAATTAATACAGTGGTAGCTAGTATCTTATTTCTTATGGGGTTAGTCTCAAAGGGTTAAGAATGTACAAAACTGCAACATTTATGATTTTTAAAGTATTATTTCATTTCTTGCCCTGGTATTGAGCAGTTGTAACTTGTTATGAGGGGTTGTATCCATACAAAATAACAAGAAATCTGTTGATCTGAGACTTGATACAAGCACGGATATTAAAAAGTGTTGCTGCATTATAATCGCATGCAAACTTGGTTTTATTCCTGGTTACATATGGGAATTACACGCCCTGAGGGCATTGCACTGAATCTTTGGTAAAGCATGATTATGAAACCTTCCCATTTTTCCTTTCTTCCAGAATAAAATAATTTCCCACACTGAAATGAATCTGGTCTACGAAAAGTATGTGATTTTTAAAATGTGTAGAAACAATCATGAATGAATCAAACGGGGCTTAAATATTGAGAGAAGCTGGATGAAAACTCTTCTCCCATTATTATTATTATTATTATTATTATTGATGTTGTTGGTATTTGGCCTAATATGCACTTTTACCTTAAAAAGCTCACATAACAAAACAAAAGTCTGAAATAAACTTCAATTAATTCTAGACTTAAATGTGTTTAATGACAATAATTTCAAATCCTTTGATTACAAGATTGTATTACATCATGGATGAATAAAACAGAAAAGTACAAAAAGGTTTCTGGATAGCATTTTTTTTTTTTAAAAGGAATCTATAATATAATGTATTTTTTTCATATACAAACATTCATCCTTATCCGAATCGGAATGATGAAATGGTGCATTTATGGTAACTACTGCAAAAAAATGAAGCAATGAGTGGGACCTGAGCTCAGATCACTGAACCATCCAGAGATGGTGTAGGCAAGAAAATTACTACTCGCACCGGATCCTGTTTTACTGTTCCACTTCTCTGAGTTTGCGTCCAACTGTTTCTCACCTCAGCCAACGATAATTACAGCTGTACAGAACTTCCTGTCCTCAGAACCCTGCCTTTTCTATGTCAAATCTAGTATAATTTTTTTTCGTGTTATTTTTCACTTTTAGATCAATTTCTGTGATAAAAGTGTAACTCATGAATCTCCAAACAGTTCATTATATAATATGTGTACGGCGTGCTGAAAGGGAGAACTGTATGAATTTCTTTGAAGCATTGTTTATTCTCCCAAATGACAACACTGTTACTGCAGGAGACCTATCATCTCTCGTCGGTGTTTACATTTGCAATCACGTTCCGCGTGTTTTCATTATTTTTCTTTTCTGTCATGACCGCTGCTCTGATTCATTTTGACTAGCTGTGACCCACTTTAAGTACCCCAACCCAAACTCACCTGACCTAACCCTTGAGTCTTTTATGAAAATTAAACCTTATGATATGAATTCATTGCCAAAATGGTTAAACCACCTACATTTACCCGTGTTTATGAGGCAGCATGTGGGTTAATGACTATAGTTGCTGCCTTGTGGTCAAAGGACTCAGGATTGAATCCCACCTTACTTACTCTGAATTGATACAGTAGAAGTTCCCTTCTTGTATAAATTATGATGTACATGTAAATTGATAAATAATTGAAAGTAGCTTGGTGTAAAAACCTCACTTTGTAAGTCCCCTTGGAGAAACATGTCCTATTAATAATAGTTAATAATTTAGCTATCACAGGACAGATTGTTTGCCTGATGCCACCATATTGTTGGTTCACATCCCTCCAGTAGCTCATACAGAAGTGACATTCAAAAAGCAAATGCATATATATAATTACAGCAGCTGGTGTTGTACTCATTTACGTAGCTGCCAGGAGATCAGGAGAGTAATGGATCTGAAAGAGATATGTGTGAGATCCTTTTTGAATCCTGGGATGGACTCAGCAGCTCTGAGGGACACAGTGAGCTCATTCTACTGCACTGGGGATATAAAATGTAATCATTGATTTCTGGATCCCTCATGAGTGGCAGCACTAAGGCCCCAAAGGTGGAGGAGCTCAGAGCTCTAGTTGAGATGTAGCAAGTGATTGGGTCATGTAGATACTGGGGTGCAGATCCTTTGACTGTCTTGGAGACCGTAACCAGAGTGTTGGACTTAATATGAGCAACATCAGAAATTCAGTGGAGAGAGTTGAGACACTTGGGAACACTTTTGTAACTCAAACAGAACACATCTGAGCAACTACTATAGCATTCTGGATAGGTTTATATCTCTTTCTTTTTGTCTTAATTCCATGCAACTTTACAATCTAAATGCAAATGGAGAATCAGTTAAATATCACAGTGCTACAAAACCGTAAAAGACTTACATTCTCCACTCAGGATATGCGATCGATTCCTACAGCTGGACATAACAGAGGCGACTCAAGCACAAGTTCGCAGTATAGTTCCAGGACTCAAGTCGACAGCTTTTTGGACACAAAACCAAGTCTTTCGGGACCAAACCGCCTGCTGGATTGAATCAAAGTGTTAGGGAACTGGTAAGAATCTGGGTTATTGAGCATGAAGCTCACCAGATTTATGGGCCATGAACAATAAACCAGCTCCATGGGCTTCTTCAAACCAGGTGCTGCATGCCACTCCTTTTAATTGTTTGCGCATGTGTGTGTGTCTGTGTTTTAACTGAAAACTTCCTCTGTGGGTACCCCAGCTCAGTGGCAGCATTTGTCGAACGATGATCCTTCTTCCTCCCCTAATGAGAAAGTCACAGCAGATAAAGGTGAATCGATACGCGGATGCGACTCACTGAGCCGTCTGATAATAAGGAACTAATAGTGATTAGAGGCATCTGAAGAATGAGCTTCCTGACACTTGACAATCACACACAGACACACACCTACAGCCCTCACTTCCCAAACTGCCTCCTTATTTGAATGCAGAACTATTTATCTTCTCTCAATTTGCCATGTTTTTGAGATATTCTCCTCCAAAAGTCCATGATGTCCACCGCCGTGGCATTAAGAGCCATGGCTTTGCTTTGGAGTAGAGTTGATTAAGCTTGATTGATGGGTTAATTTATTTACTCATCATATGCTTTTTTTTTTTTTTGCCCTACTCAATTCCCCTCTCTTTAACTAAAATAAGAAACATCTTTTTTTTAACATTTAATACAGAGAATTGTCTAAACAAAATTATATTGAATATACAGCTTTTTGCTATTTTACTTTATTAGTTTTGCAAGGTGCTAATAGTTTTTAAGCAAATGAACAGCCAGTCATTTGAGTGTCATATTAAACATTTGTATGGCTGTGTGACAACCAGCAGCTATAATATAAGGAATGTGGTCAATCTTCAGGTGAGAATTAGAGGATTAAAATGAATAAACTGTTGTTGTGTAAGAGAGGTAAAATAGGGAAAGTCAAAAAGTACCCACAATAATTTGCATATGACCAGATGTTTAATACAATGAATACTTTCTGACGTTTTCTTGTAAAGTCAAATTGTAAAATAGACCATGGAACCCAACCCAAGGAAGAGTTTCCAAACATACTTCATTTAAGGTTAAAACAAAGAAGTGACTATTAAAAAAATACATGGCAGTATGATGACGTGAATGTTGTTTTATCTCTAAATTAGGCCTTTTTGTCCCAAGAGACTCACCAACACACACATTGTTCTCTCCAACGTTTTTTGCTCATTATAAATAAGGCAAAATTAACGCCAAGACTCACACATCTGCAATGCAATGTTTTGAAAACATTCTGCCTACATAAATAATTAGAATAGAAAAAAGAGAAAAAATGGTGACGTTGTTGGTGTCTGATTGAAGACCATAAGCAGTACTGTTTCCACACGCCTGCCATTCAACTGTTTTTTTTTTTTGCAACTTAAACCAATACAATGTTCAAATATTTGAAGTGGTGGAGAACGATTCTGAAGATGTGACTCTGTTAGAATGGTAAAAAATATTAATATTTTTTCACGTAAAAGGTTTGAAAATATGTTCCTTTCTTAACTGACCTCAAAAATGTACAACAATGAAAACCTTATATTAAAAACTAACCTTGCTTGATGTAGCAATAGGCGAAAGCATCGCTGAACATTTTCCAGTTTTGTATCACTTTAACAAATGTAAACAATTTATGTTCAGTGATAAACTTACATGAAAAAAATGTTACATAAATATATACTTTATATATATAGATAATTACTGAAGGGGGTGCGGTGGCACAGTGGGTTCGACCACAGTCCTACTCTCTGGTGGGTCTGGGGTTCGAGTCCCACTTGGGGTGCCTTGCGACTGACTGGCGTCCCGTCCTGGGTGTGTCCCCTCCCCCTCCGGCCTTACGCCCTGTGTTACCGGGTTGGCTCCGGTTCCCCCGTGACCCCGTATGGGACGAGCGGTTCTGAAAATGTGTGTGTGTGTGTGTATATAGATAATTCTTCATATCACATCTATATCAATAACTGTAATATGTGCTTTTGTGTAGAACTGTACAAATTTTGGACATTTTCCATTTCTTTAGGCACCAAAAGTAGTTGGTAAAATGTATTTTAGCTTTGGTGGGACAAAAAGCATGAGTAAAATGAACCACACAACGAAACGAGTCACTGGCAGCAGGCGGTGCAATGTTTAAAGCTAGCATCTTGCCCTTGGAGAACCGCAGTTTGAATCCCTTCTCTTGTTGTAATGACCCTGATTGTACTGCTTACCTAGAATTCATAGAATAATAATTACCCACATGTATGAATCATAAAATTATTGTAGGTAACTTAACATTGAAAGTTACTTTCGAGAAAAGTGTCAGCTGAATAGCTAAAGGAATAATTTATTATTATATTGTTATTATATCATATTTATTGTGGATTATGTGATTAGGCTCAAATAAAAGTGTTTCGTTGCAGCTCAAATAAAAAAGGTAAACGCATAAACATCTGGGTCAGATGTCACCTACCTACTAATTGCCGCATAACTGTGATGCTGTTGGTATGTAAACGATTAATTTAAGATAGGGTACCTCAGCTGGCCACGTTTCTATATTAACCCATATTTAGCTAATATCTTGTTCTAGTGTACTGTCATAGGACCATTTATACAGGAGCACAATTTATTGAACTAATTCAGATTAAGCATCTTGCCAAAGTGTACTGCGGTAGGAGAGGAGGATTCGAACCTGGTACCTACAAACTGCAAAATGACAGTCCTGATAATTACGCCACCTGCTGGTCTATTAACTATTCAACAAGCAACCAGATCTGTCTCTTGCCATCGCTGCTGAGCCCTGGAATACTGTTATTATTCTGCTCCTCGTCTTATTTAGCTTTTATCCAAAGCAAATGATAAATTCTTCCATTTATACTGTTAGGTTTTTTTACTGAAGCAATTCAAGATAAACGTGACACTGCCGGCTGCCTTCATGAGATGAATTCCAGGCTTCCGGAAAAGATGATGACAGGTATGATTTACAGTTATGGTCAAGTTTCACGGTAAAATGTTGCCGAAGCCCAAAAAACAGGTTTTTGGCTGTGATGATAAGACATGGAGTGGGGGTGTGGTGGCGCAGTGGGTTGGACCACAGTCCTGCTGTCCGGTGGGTCGGGGGTTTGAGTCCCGCTTGGGGTACCTTGCGACGGACTGGCGTCCCGTCCTGGGTGTGTCCCCTCCCTCTCCGGCCTTACGCCCTGTGTTCCCGGGTAGGCTCCGGTTCCCCGCGACCCCGTATGGGACAAGCGGTTCTGAAAATGTGTGTGTGTGTGATAAGCCATGGGGTCACATCTGATCTTCTGTAGGACCACAGATCTACCCATGTACACATATACACACACAGGACTCCACCATGGATCTCCTCTGATTCCTGCCTTGTGTTTGAGACAATATACACACTTACCCAAACATGAACAGAGTAAATCTGTTTGTATTGGGAAGCCTGGTACGTGAGGGGGTCAGGTATACTTCACCTCATATGACCCCTTGTGAATGCAAGCTCTGGGCATAATTTTGCATAATCAGAGGGATGATCGAATGAATTGGTTGAATGAAGCCATGTAGAACCAAAATGCATTATCATAATTGTTATTATTGTTGGATGTAACCCCCGATTAACTGATCTCTAAACTCTTACTGTTTATTGGATTATTGTTGTCTGAAAAATAGTTTAATATTGAAATAGACTACACTGTTAAATTGAGAGACAAATTAAAGATCTTAGTTGATTTTTTTCCCCATTATCACAGGTATTTATCCAATAATGCAAACTTGATACAACACAATTAAAAAATCAAAAGTCCTTTACTAATGTCTGTCAACACTAATGATTTGTGTGATATCTTCCAAGAAACACTCAATAAAAATTATGACCTCTGCTGCAGACAAAAAAAAATAAAGAAAAAAAAAATCCAAAAACCATGACTTGGAGGGTTTGGAGAATATGTTCCTATCTTGGTCCAGAATAGAGGGTATGAAGTATTTTTTGCGACAAGCTCCTGTCCAGTGCCATTACAGAGGCATAGGAAAGATGCATTGTGTGTTGACCTTTAAGAACACTGCATCATGACCTTGTGATCCTGCTTAACTATTCTTTTCAACTCTTCTATAGCATCACCACTCGATAAAACTCCCCAAGATCATATGATGTAGCTTCTCTTCTTTCCACATTTCCTGTGTACAGTGACCTTCCTATGTAACACAATAAAAAAACAATCAGATGTAAGCCCAAAGCCTTCGTATTCCGGAATGATGTCCTTTGGTGGAATTAAGTTGTCGTTATGTTCAGTCTAAGGAAGATTCTTTGTTTGTCTTGTTGTCCAACGCACGGTACTGGAGCGAGGAGGACCACCGTGAAACGAGGCAAGCGTCTCCAAGTTGGCTCTTCTTTTGATCGGAGAAGGTCATGGTTAAATCTCCAGGAAAACATCTCGGACGAGCAGGTAATTAAGGAGCTGGCATTCTAAAAAAGACAAGCGAACATTTTATTACCTCTGGATTTATTCCCTTCTGCACTGATTTTCACTGATGCTAATTACGTAGGGAAAAAGGGCTAAAGCAAACCAGAGCATTTGTTTATAAATAACCTCTGAAGTAATGCATTCATTTGCATAAAAAATGTTTCAAAACAATATTCCTGGTCAGAATGCAGTTTAACTAGCTAGGCTGGCAAATCCCAGGTCCAGGTCGTCATTCTGCCAGTTCCGGATGGCAATATCAGGCATTCCAGTTAGCGCCCCGCTGCCATGCCAACCGCTGTGACGGTCAGGCCCTCCGATGCCAAGCGTTTGACTTGGACAGCAAAGCAGAGCGTACCGCTCGAATCCTAACGACCGGGCGCATTTGTTCAGTGCTCTCTGTGTTTGTTTCTGCGGGTCATTTTGTGTTTGAACTTACAGATGTATGTACCCGCCGCGTGTTCAGGATGCCACCCAGGTGCCCGCCCTCGCCACCGCTCTGCAAAGGCATTTAGAAGTTAAGTGAAGCTGAAACTACAAAAGCTGCATTCATTATTACATTTTTCAAAGCAACACTTGAACACTGAATCTGCAGAAATGTTCATTTGCAGCTTTATTAATTTCTGTCTGGCTGCTGGAACACCATGCTCTCAAAACCCCTCAGACAACATAAATGCTACTCAATTTCTCTCGAATTTAACCATCGTCAGTTTTGTTTCTGTTCGACTCCACATCTGAGTGTAGCCGCTGTAAAAGTGTTTAATATGAATGTTGCAACAAATAAAACCCCTTAAAATATTGCTAAGTGGCATAATAGACAGATATACTGTATAAGTATACTGTATATTACACAATAATAGCTTAAACTGTTTAAGGTATTATGGTACAGAGAACCAGTAATATATCTTTTCAATATGATAATATACCTTAACTAATTAATTCTTTAACTACAACCTCAAATTCTTATTCAAAAATATTTGCCCGGGGGGTACGTGGTAGCACAGTGGGTTTGGCCTGTGCCTGCTCTCTAGTGGGTCTGGGATTCGAGTACTGCTTGGGGTGCCTTGTGGAGGACTGGCGTCCTGTCTTGTCCTGGGTGTGTCCTCTCCCCTTCCGGCCTTATTCCCGGCTTGCCGCCAACCCGCTTGGGACAAGCGGTTTCAGTCAATCTGAGAGTGTGTGAGAGATATTTGCCCAGAGTATTAACCCTTCAATGACGGCAACTGGTAGTATAGTGGTTTGAGCTGCTGCCTTTGGACCTAGCAGGCTTGAATTCCATCTATTTCTGTACCACCCTCAAGGAAGGTACTTACCCTAAAATTGCTCTGCTAGAATTACTCAGCTGTATATATGAGCAAGTAATTGTAAGTAGCTTAAGTTTAGGAGTCACTTTGGAGAAAAGTGCCAGCTAAATGAATGAATGTAGTGGCAACTGCATGAATACGGCTCCTGTGACGATCGAGGACCATCAGTAACTTTATTTATGATGTAAGAAGCACAGACACGAGCAGCAGCACAGATCGCACAAGCTCCGGATTTGGTAGAATAGCTCGTGATCCATCTCTGCGTCTTTGTGCCACCCAACTGCAGCCCCGTGCTCGCCGACAAAACGGCTCTCCTGTTTTGACTTCCTTTCATTCCATTTTCATTGAATTTGAATGGACCAATTCAGTTGGCGTGTCGCGTTGCGGCTAATTTTGGAAGTGTTGAGCGAGATGAGGACACCGGGAGGGAGCAGGCAGCTGGCAACCGGCCCTTAAATTACTGCTGGAAAGTCAGTTGTAGCAGCCTGCCGACGCCGTGCTGGTCCAACGGCCCAGTCGAAATCCCTGGACACCGCCTTGAATTCTGGGATGGCCAAGAGTCCTTAACCACAAGTTCCAGACAAATGTCTTCGGCGGATTACAATCATGCTGTACTTTCAATACGTCTCGATTATGCGACTGCATCATTGCCGACCAGCGCGGAGGAATCCAACTCTGAGTTACATGCACATTTCTGTTCTTTAAAGAATTACTTCAAACATATAATCTAGCAAGACAATTCCCCAAAGCCAGCTGGCTGGTGCAAAATTACAGGTTGTCTTCTCCGCTTATCTGGAAAATTAGGGCCTCGTCAGAAGATCTGGCAATTTCCAAACTGCCCCCTCTGTATCTGCGTTCGTTCGCCTGTAGGATTAAGGCCATTTGCTGTATTAGAGCATTTATGTCGCATTAGACTCGCTCGCGGCCTTCGCTGCTCACATTCTTGTGGGTTCATTCTGAGAGTCTTGAATTATATGGGGACGTGGGGAAAGGATGTGCAAAAACTGAAATGAACATTTTTGAAAAGTTTTCTTCATAATATGCTGTCAAGCATTTTCAAACACATAGTACAGGAAAAAAATAATAATAATAAAAGGAAAATGTACAGAAGAGACTAGATCTAGATAGAAGAGACTAGAACACCAATACTGTGGTCTCTGGTCGTACCTGTTCTCCCCCCACATCAGTCAGCACCTTCTCACTGTCAAGGAAGGTTTAAACAGGAAAATTGGGAGCTATGGCAACTAGGTTTTTGCCTACTATTATTAGGTGTGCGTTAGGGAGACATGGTAATGGCTACTAGGTGGTGTTCTT
The DNA here is from genome assembly GCF_900964775.1 of Scleropages formosus. Taxonomy (NCBI): domain Eukaryota; kingdom Metazoa; phylum Chordata; class Actinopteri; order Osteoglossiformes; family Osteoglossidae; genus Scleropages; species Scleropages formosus. The sequence continues at coordinate 40,125,543 of NC_041807.1, read as the reverse complement.
ATGTCTCGGTGCCTCCCTTTAGTTAATACAGTTTGAGTTTTGAATTTTTCAGCTTTTGCAGCACTTTTGTGACAATCATTTTTCATCTGTAATTTCGCTGACAGGTCTGGGGCGTTCTCTAATGTGAAGGATCATATACTGAGCTTCTGTTGGGCCTCTCGTGCATTATATAATTCTTGACATTTTTCAAATCACATTTTAACGTTTGCCACGCCAGAAATTCCCCGATCAGTGCAGATGGAAGCTGATTATTTTGATTATTTTAATTCCTCATCATCATGTTTCTGTCATGTTCCATTTCCGACTGCTTCGCATTGTTTTCACTTGCTCAGCTTTTCTCTTAATTTTTATGAGTCATTTTTAATTTCTTATTAGCTGTGATTTAACATCCGGGACACGGTCCTGCGCATGTCCTGTTCCATTTAAATGAACAATCTCAGTGATTTACACAAAGGACACAACACAAGGTGCCACAGGCAGTGGTTTTCATAAGTTAATAAGGCTGAAAATAAAAGAATTTCTGGCAAAATGCTTTTCAGCCATCATAAAATTCCAAAAGCCTACAAAGAGTGAGACATTTATTCCAATAACACACCCTCGCCCCCCCCCCCCCCCCCAAAAAAAAAGACTCCATCAACTGACATGCTATGAGGAGCCCACCCTTTAGTGATAGTTTCTCCACGAAACTGCAACATTTTTTCTTATGATTATTTGCACCCCTCTAGAATGTCTGGAGAGATTCCGTAGCTGGCACACCCAAGTGCACTCTGGGAAATTCACTGTGCTCTGCCCCTGGCAGGAAAAGCAAGATGATCCCAGAAGCCATTCACATCAGGCGGAGGGAGGCCTGCAGATCAAAGTGAAATGGATGAAAACTCACGGCCCACATTAGTGCTCTTAAAAACTACAACTCCAGTTGGGTGCTATTCTTGGCGGGAACTGAGTGCTGAGGGGCATCTTCTGGAATTCTGGAAGTGACAAGAAGAGGAAAAAGAGGAAATCAATTGAGAATAGCCACGGGGTCGAGTGTAAGGGGCTACAGGCCAACAGATGTACTGTTACACTGAACACACACACACTCTTACACTGATTGCTTTTAAATAACTCTGTGGGCGTGGTTTGAAGTGTGGGTGTGGCCACTTGGTGTTGATGGTGTGGGGGTGGGGTTTGCTGTGTTTAGGAATGTTGGTGCAGATCGTGTGTGTGTAGGTGTGGTTTGCTATATTTGTGTGGAGGTTACTTGGAAGTAGTCTGCTGTGTGGGTGTAGCCAACAAATTGATGTTGCTGGTGTCTGGGTGGAGTTTACTGCATGGGTGTGCATGGTACATGGGTGTGGTCAGGGCCAGCGTTGATGGGTGGGTGGAGTTTGTTGTGTGGGTGTGGTTTGCTGTGACTGGATGTTATGTGGGTGTGGTTTGCTATGTTGGTGTGGTCCGTCAGTTGCTGGCATGGGTGTGTAATTTTCTGTGTGTGGAAGTGTGTAGATTTAATTGGCTTGGTTGAATCCAACAAGCAGAAGCATAGCCAGTATGGGAAACATCTGAGAACATAAATGGAAAAAAAAATACATATAAATACAGACCAAAGCAATCATAATTGTAAAAGTCATAATTGTAGCACCACTAGGTTTCGAGATCTGTCTTGCAACCACACGTATTAGATGAACATTTTGGTTTTCTCAGTATTCTGACTGCATCAGTTCACCATATATTCCTGTATGCTTTATGATGGAAAATTTTACTGCTTTTTGAAACACGATGGCATTTGACTAGCAAAGAAACTCCCCTGCCCTGCAAAACTCTATAGAATGAGTATACGTATGTGCAAAGTGGGAATAATAATAATAATAATAATAATAATAATAATAATAATGCTTTTCAGCAATGCCTTAATTTATCATTACTCAGAGTCGCCGTGCCATTCATAGGTGGCCAAAAAGAAACTGCATTCCTTTTGTGGCACAATCGCTATGTCTTTGATAAGTCTGTAAGTATCTGATTTTGTCACATCCTCAGTAAGAACTAGCTGATTATTTTCAATTTCCTTCATAAACCAGCAGACTGGCTCTCGCCAGGGACCGCCGCGCAGTCAAGGCCTTGGCAGTTAATAATGCTTTTGTTTCTCAAAGTTGGTGCCCAGGGAAATGTTCGGCTGAACGGACGTCATCTGCGGAGATCGACTGCGGATTGAATAAAAATAAAAATAAAAATAAAAAATGAAAGCTATGCGAAGCACCAGGCAGCTGGCTGGAGGGCGGATAGCGGTGATGGGAAACCATCCCCGGCAGCAGAGGAAACAACACCTCTGACATCTGCGCCAAACGGATGTTGTGTACATCCAGGGTCAATACCCGGCGAAATCTGAACAGTTCTCATAAATTATAGCTAAGCCGAGTTACAAATATATAGACTATGGGAAGTGCTTGATTGCAGTTATTTTGGCCAAAGGTGGCGCTACCAAATATTACATCTGGGGTGTCAATAATTTTGTCATTCCCATTTATTTTTATTTCTCTGATTCGAAAGGATATGCTAAATTCTGAATGAAAAACAAAGGTTCTCTAATATACGTAAATTAAACAAAAAAAAAATAATTATTTCAGAGACCACATTCTTTACTCCGTTTCAACTTATTTTAGCGAAAATTGCAAATTATTTGCAAAAAAGTGCAAGGGTGGCAACATTTTTGGCCACAGCTATGGGTATACTTACTTTCTGGGTTAATATTTAGGTAAAGTGTGAACTTTGTTATTCAAACTCTGGAGATGGAAACCTAGAGTATAAACCAACACCTGACCGCAAAATAGAAATCATATGTCAGATACTGGGTCCTTGTGTCGTGCATTTATGAATTTACTTTTTCAGTTTATTTATCTTTAATTACACCTATCTACTTTCTAACATTTATACCTGTGCCAGAACAAAAGCGACGTGTTTACCCACCGAGCCCACAGATCCTGGTAAGAAACGCCCAAAAAGACAATTTTGTCATGGATGTAATCCACCTCACTTCCACAATGTTTACAGCTCATGTTTGCTGTTCCCAAGGATCAATGATTAATAACATAGATAAATATTGCATTTATTTACGGTATCAATCAAGCTGATATTGAGCAGGAGTTTGTGGAGACCATGTATTTTTCCTTTTCAGTCTTCGTAAATTCATTTAATTTTAATATAGGTTGGGGTTTTAGAATACAATTTGTCTCAAACCGTTTTTTATTTACTACAGCTACTTTTTCTATGTGACCTAGCAGCGGATAAACAGAGAAATGCCTGAATTCTTTGTTTATTTTACTGATTTTGAGTTAGAAGTAAAAGACAACTTGAATTTCTGAACAAAACAAGTTATAAATAGCCTTGTCACCCTATTTGTGTTTGTAAGTTGAAGACCCAGTATGTGTTTACATTTAATAATTTTGCAGACACTTTTCTCCAAATCAAGGTACATTTATTATTAACTAGTATGTACCTGAGACCTTTACATTTACATTGGTTTCTTTATCAGATGTTTTCTCCAAAGTGACTTCCAATGAACTCTATGTAGTGTCATCAGCCAACACACCTTATTCACCGCGGTGACTTACACTGCTAGATACACTACTTACACTGGGTCACTCATCCATACATCAGTGGAACACACACACACACTCTCTCTCTCTGTCACTCACACACTGTGGGGGAACCTGAACAGCATGTCTTTAGAGTGTGGGAAGAAACCAGAGCACCTGGAGGAAACCTACGCAGACACGGGGAGAACGTGCAAACTCTACAAAGCCTGAGCAGGGATCAAACCCCCGTCTTCTCGCACCACCCAGGCACTATGACACAGCAGCACTTCATCCAAAGAGATGTAATAAATTGAACTAAAAGGTGAATATTATGAATATTTCAGGTATGGAAACAAAGCTTCTCTTGTACTTCTTAGAAACAGTTTGGGATGATGTCACATCTACTATTATGTACCAGACAATAAGGGGAAAACCAGGAATGATCCATTTGCCCCTGCCATAAGGGAGGAGATTATCTTCCCCTACCAAAGACTCGAACCGGACCTCGAGGAACCCATCACCCTTTCCTGCCTGTCGACATGTGTTGTTTTGATCTCAAGCTCTCGGCTCTGTCACAGGGATCATCTCCCACCACTTCTCAGGACGAGAAGACCCCCCCCCCCCAATGCACAGCAGGATTCGAACCCGTGCTCAAGCTGAAGACACACTTGTTTGTGTCGCAGGGCTGAGAGTGCAAGCGAGGTCAAGGAACCACGCGTAGGTGTTAAGCGAGCTGACAAGAGCTGAATTTCATCCAATGATTGCAGATGAGACAGAGATGTTAGTGTGCAAGATTTACATACTTATTGGTTTTTTTTGTTCTGATTTCCATAACTTAAAATTTAACACTACCTGCAAACCTGGGTATGTTATTAAGGCCTTTCAGGTAAACAACCCTTCTCAGGGGTAATAAACAGACACTTATCTGGGTCTAGAACCTAAAACCTAAGGGAGCAGCAGGTAAGGCAACACAAAGGTTAGTACCACTCCCATTGCGCTTGGATTACGTTGTCTGAACCGCTTGTCCCATACGTGGTTGCAAGTGAGCTTGGATTATCCAGGTTCAAATCCTACCTCCTGCTGCACTACCTTTGATCATGGTACTTATGCTCGAGAAGCAGGTAAGGTGTTGTTTTCCTGGTTTTATAAAACCCTCATCAAGCATATTTAGCGTAAAATGAAATCCTGAGAAAAAATGGCAGTCGGCTATTTTTTGCTTTACAGGAGTCTGTTTGTGGGTTTCAATCCCACTCCTGCTGCAGAGCCCTGGATCAAGGTCTGCACTTATTCCGAGCTGACACGGTAAAAAAGACCTTACAACAAATGGGAAAATCGGTGTCAGTGGCGTAACATTTTAAGTCGCTTTGGAGAAAAGCATCAGATAAATAAAAGGATAATTAAAGCTAAAGAAATTGTAATTGAATAAATGTAAAGCGACGCCTTCACTCAGTTCCTTAACTGCTGCTCCACCAGCTTGATTCCTCTTGCTGCCTATATTGTCTGGATGATAGCAACACAGACACAGATTCACATACCTGCTAGTGCGGAACTGATGTAATTCTTTTCCCAGGGCACACGCAGAAGCAGGCTTCTCTAAGGGTTGTTTGTTCGAGCCTCAAGAGAGACCCTGCTGCTCTATCCCAGAGTAACGAAAGCCAAACAGCTTCTGTGAAAATACCAGCTAAACAACATGGTAAAAATGTTGCATTCAAGCAGGGGCTGCAGTAATGGCTCTACCTGTAAGTGCGTGTGTGTACTGGTGTGTTTATACGCATGTACCGTAAGTGTGAGACCCCCTTAGGTCTAGGACGAGAGCGTTAGGCACGGATGCTTTCTGTGGGGAGTCCGGACTTTGCCCGTGGTATCAATTCCCCGCTTGCTGTGTACGACGCCGGCGGATTAGTCGAGAGTGCGTACGTGAGCACTTCTGCTTATTTACCACAGTGACACGGAAATGTCCCGGCTGAGCAGCGGTGAATAGTGGGGGCCTCGGGGTGGGGGTGGGTCTATCAAAGGGGAGTGCATGTATATTTATCACTGCCCGTCAACCGCAAGCCCATTATCAAGTTTGCACCGGCATTGCGTCCCTGGCCCTCTGAGCTGGAGGGGAACGTGAATACAGAGGGTAGAGCTGCACTGCTAACCAGGAGGCTGTCATATCAAGTCCCGCTAGGGATTGTGGTAAACCATAGTAACTGTTGCATTTAAAAAATCCAAATAATTTAAGAAGTGAAGTTTGGCTATATTTTGTTTATGTGACCAGACAGACCAGTGCATCACAATATTGTTTTTAGAGTGTATTTTCCAGCATGAAATAATAATAATAATAATAATAATAATAATAATAATAATAATAATGACAGCACTGAAAAACTAACTGGCCTTAGTGCATCAATGGGTGACTGGCTATGCATGCATGTGGGGCTACCCTGCAATGGACTACCATCCTGTCCAGGATGTACCCCCCCAAGACAGATGGATGGATGGATTTTCCAGCATTTAAATCAAATGGGTGGTTGTGGTTAATCAGTGAAATGAAACCTAAACTGTTTCTAAAAATCACCTAACATTGTGTAAGACTTACGCTGCTGTGAACGCAGGTGCGCCATCCGGTCTGGTGACTGGGTTGGGAAACTGTGTAAGACTCTCTTGGGCCACAGAAGAGCATCAGGGTTTCTCTGGTTCCGACCGGTCAGGCTGTTACCAGCAAGAACGAGATGCTCCTTCACATCTGTCCGCTTGGTGGTGTCACACATGAGAGCTTCGAAATCCAAAGCCCACAAATTCTTGATTGTGGTCCAGTAAGGTGGAATGAACTCCCTCCATCCCTCATAGCTACTGAATCCCCCTTCAGCATTCAAGTAAGGTCTTTTTTAGATCTAACCAACCAACCAACCAACCAATGTCTAGAACTGCTTGTCTCAAGCAGGGTCGCGGCAAACCGGAGCCGACCTGGCATCACAGAGGGCAAAGTCGAACGGTGAGGGGACACACTCTGGACAGGATGCCAGTCTGTCACAAGTCACCCCAAGCAGGGCTCAAACCCCTATCCCACCATACAGTGGGCGCCGGCAGAACCCACCACGCTACCACATCCCCCTCTTCTCGATCTAATCACCTCCTAATTTCCTAAGTAATTCGAAATTCCCTCAATTCCCTCCAAAATGGTGGAGCTGCACTAACTGACTGTCAACAGTCGCCCGTCTAAATCGATGACTCTGTGCACCTTCGATGCACTTTTGTTTACTCAAAGTGGTTTCTAAGCAAAGAGATTTAATTCTAAATGTAAATACGGGTCACTTTTCTGCAGCTGTCCATCAAAAGGCAAGTTGAAAATTCATATGATGCCCTATGCATTGAAATGAACAGCAGGGGGAGTAGCAGTTAGAGCTTCCATCTTTGGACCTGCAAGCAGCGGGTTTGAATTCCACCTACTCCTGCAGTGTTCTTGAGCAAGATATTGGCCCCAAAAAGTTGCTCTATCAAAAATGACTCTACTGTATAGTAAAAGGTGAAGCAGTGTAAGTCGCTTAATTTAGTCACTTTGAAGGAACGTGTCAGATAAATGGATAAATGAAAGGAGATGGAGAGACAAAGGGGTCCTTCTGTGTTTTTGGGGAGGTCGAGAACCAGACAGAGGGATGAGTTCTGGGTCATCTTGTGGAGGTGTGGAGCCACATGTGGGACGACCAGCCAGATGGAAGTGAGGACCGTGGCGGCCGCAGCCCGACACAACATCTTTGGGCTGAACTGGAGCAAAAAATTAGGGCACGGCCGAGGAGGAGCTCTTTGACAGCAGAGCTTATTAATGCTTTAACAGCAGAGGGGAACACAATATCACCGTCCTTCTGCCGAAATTAGCAGGAAGTCATTCGGGCCGAAAACAGGGCAGCGCACTTCCAATTTCTTGGAATAAAGATATTTTTTTTTATTAATCACTGCACCTGTGACAGCAGGATTTTATATCTTCTTCCCCCCCCCCAGTTCCTTTGAATTATGCATTCCTGGACATTTTCGGGGTTGTAGAACTGATAAAATCTCATGCGGATGCCATATCTTCTGCTTGTTATATTGTGAGGGGCCAGGATATAAAAATTGATTATTCTAATAGAGAGGCTTCCTCTGAACCACTGCCAGAGATGATAATTGGCATACTTAGAAGAAGTCACAGATGAGCCCCCACATATGTTCCAGGCACGCATATTAATTAGGACAGACAAAAAAAATCAACGGCCTCGGCGTGCGTCTTAACCGCTCAAGATCAGGCGACGCATTTCGCGCGCGTATGTGCTTCTACGCACGTGGGTGTGTGTGCCTGCTAATATTCCCGCAGAGATAAATTACCACGTGGTAGCGATCGCAACATTAGCGCTACATTGATTCCTGTCCTTAAATAGACTAATACGCATTAAAATGCTTTATCGTTTCATAAGTGCGCCGAAGACACGTCGCCTCCCCCGTCTTTTTCCAGAAGTTCATCAGTTATACTTTAAACTGTCCGTCCTGAGGAGTGGGCAATTATGTAAATCGAGAGCTGGCGATGTTACAGCACTTTAATCGGCACACATCATAATGTGCAAGCATTCCACTCGCTTCCTTTTTAACGTTCATGAGAGGCCGCATTGCCTTCATTATGCGGAGCATGAGAAGGCCGGAGATTCTGGAATATGCAGGAACTTTCCAGGAAGTGACCATCCGTCACGTCCGTCGGAGAAGCATCACCCCCACGCCTCTGGCCGCAGCCTCCATTTCTGGAGTATTATTCTTTATTTCGGTGCAGATTTTATTTTTATCTGTTATTTTGGTGATTCTCGCATGTTCTTTTTTAAAGCTGCTTAACATTTTTCAATTACAAGTATGCATTTAAGACACTTGCTTTTTCATGAAGGGATTGCAACTAGTTTTGTTGTCTCTAATTTTGTCTTGCATTGTGCACTTAGAGTTGAAAATCATTAGCATTATTGAAATGTTGTATTTTATTTATTTATTTATTCATTTATTTATTTTAACATTTCACCCAATATTCTTCTGCTAGAGAGCAAAACGGCCAATGAGCTTGATGATCGTCAGGAGGGAGGTGGTTGGTGCCAAGAACACGATGATTCCTTCCAATTCCACATTTCCAAAACATATATTTTTTTATATTCTGCACTGAGAGCTGTATGCTTGAAAGTCACTATGAATATTTAAATGAAAGCAGTTGATCATCATGAATGTGGTTCTGCTGGCTGAGGTTCTGCTAGTTGCGTGTTCCTGTGTCTACCGCTCGGAGCAGTAGGAAGCGTAGTGTCGGCATCTGTAAGTTCTCTGTTTTAAACCCCACTCCTGCTTTTGTCCTTTCAGTTGCAGTAGTTACCCTGTTTTGATACAGTAACACTGCCCTTCTATTTACATGGGACAATTACTGTAAAGTTGGTTATTTAACAGAGCAAATCATCTTGAAGAAACAAATATACTGGTAGATTAGGAGCAGCAGAGCCACATATGGATTCAACCCAACCCAAAAAGGTCAACAGCTAAGGGTCAAGGTCAGTTTCCACCTTCGACATGCTGACCATGTCACCTTATTTGGTACAGAAATGTTCACACCAAAAATGCCAATGAATGCAAATGAGCATCAGTGTAATGTAATACAATCAGTTAAACAAATTAAACATAATACGTAAATTTCAGTTAATGATAAAATAGGTGGCAGCAGGTTGTGCATCGATTAGACCTGCTGCATTTGGATTCATGGGGTCCAAGGGCTCAGCTCCTGCTATAGTCTGTGAGTAATGTTAATCTTTAATAATGCAGTAAAAATAAAAAGGTAATGTGTGAATGAATGAACAAGCAAACAAATGAACAAATAAACAAATGAATGAATGAATGAATGAACTACAAGTCAAAGTGGGCTGTACTGGGCTGTTAGGGGACATGACGTTGACCCTGTCTGCGTGTGTGTGTGTGTGTGTGTGTGTGTGTGTGTGTGTGTGTGTGTGTGTGTGTGTGTGTGTGTGTGTGTGATGTAGGGTGGAGTGGTGCCGTGGCAGCAGGGCTTTACTTAAATCCTGTTTGATCAAGCTGCAGACCTGGGTCAGCTCGCCACACCAGTACAGTTTTATTTCTCTCCACACAAATTTAAATTCAATTAAATGCTTCACTTGCTTTAAACTTTAAGCAGAATTGGATTTATGCTCACGGCCTTTCAAACAAAGACCAATTAAACTCAGAGTATTTAATATACAAAAGGCTGACTGAGTATTGACATATTTGGCAGCTAAACCTTTCACATCATAATATTGACAGAGGCAGGTTTACCAGGGTCATGGGAAAGATTTACACTACCTGACAGGAAGTTCCAGAAATTCTTTAAATGCCACTTCAGTTTCACTACAATGGAACCCAGCCCTTGGTGTTATGCCAAGGATTATTATTATTATTATTCATAAATCTGTTCCTCATGCTTTTTACTTACCAGGACTTCAGGGATCTAGAGTTTTTTCTCAAGGGTATTACAGCAGTAGCATCTACTGGGGCTAGAACCAACAACCTACCAGTCACAACTGTATACTTTGCTTCCTGCCATTCAGCCTGTTAGTACATAAAAATTGTCTAAAAGATGCAAAATAAAAATAAAAGAGCAGCTGGTTCATCAGTTAATTGACTGGCCGGGTCTTTAAATATTTTAAAATATTGCAACACACCCTTTATTGAACCCTGGAGGAAGCGACAAAAATATGTAAAAAATGGGTAAAAACACTGACCAGTGCAAGGCATTTCACACAATTATTATTCATTTCTAAAGTGACTTCAGTCTTCGCTTTGTAAATTAAACTAAATAGAGCATTTTACCAATACATACTGTATACAGCAGGGTAATTACTGTATCAGTTTAGGGTAAGTACCTTGATCAAGGGTACTACAGCAAGGGAGCGGAATGCATGGGGGGGAAGCTCTAACCACTACGCCACCTGCTGCCCCTGGAGAAAAGCATTTACAAAGTCCGTTATGTAAAAAACATCATTTCCCGAACAAAAGTAACATCAAAATGTGCCATGTAAACTTTTTTTTAAACATTTACAATAAGTCATATTAGGAAGATTAAGGTTAATCAAACGGCAAGAAATCTTGGAACATATCACTTCAAAAGAAGCGGAGGCCTGTACTGCGGCTGATATTCGCGCTGCGATGCTATCTTTCGCTGCCGTCAACTTTGAAAAAAAAGACAAAAAAAAAAAAAAAAAAAAAACAGTGCGGTTTCGGGAGCAGAAACTCTCATTTAATCAACATATTGTCATATTCCATTAGGCCCAATATTTTCGCGGAGTGACAGTTTTGTAGAGGGGGTGGTAATCCAATTATCTACACGTTTTTTCTGTTTGATCTCTGCACCCTGTAATAAGTTTCCCTAATGGGCAAAGCTGAATATCTTCAAAATGCTGAAATGTTACGGCTGGATGAGTGATTATATCGGGAGGGAAAGCAGCTACTGTACTGAGCAGCTTTCGGCCCAAATTTGTCTAGTATCACAGAGGCACTTATTAGGCACTAAGATGATCGAAAATAGTGTGAAGAAAGGTTGTTATTATTATTATTATTATTTTTATTATTACTACAACAACAACAATAATAATAACCTTCATTTTACAGACTTAAAAATGCAATCTGATTACAGCTGTAGTTTTTCGACAAACCTTGATGGGTAACTATATTTAATTATGATTTCCTCTGTAAAGTAGTCTGCTGATGAGGTATGTTTATTCATACAGCTTTGCCCTATATTGCTAGTGCTAAATAAATAAGAAATGTCGGAAAACGTAAAATAAATAATAAATGCCTCATAACTATCGATTTTAAATCTCATCATGTGCACATTTAAGAATGATGTTATAGGGGTCTTGAAGGGGTTACGAGTGAGATGTCGTACCTTTTCGTGTTAAATAATCCATTTTTTATTGCTTTTAGGGGGTTGAAACAGCGACATTTGTGTTGTGTGACCAACTGTAGCAGCTTTTTGCTAGAGTTTTTGCTGTTTTGAAGACTGATACAAGATTTTTTCAAACTAAGCCAGCAGTTTTGAGTTTCAGAATGCGCCACAAGATCTCTGACACCTCCGTCATGACTCATGTTGATTAAAAATGTATTCTTACGGTGCGACGCGACGACCGCGTAGACTCAGACGGAGTGGAGTACCGTTTATCCCGAGAGGTATATTTCTGAGCCTATGCAGATTTACGCCGACGACGTCGCCATGACACCGGACTCTTCGATCCGGATTCCAGCTGTTACCTGACAACCTGTGAGACCGCTGTATGAAAACATCTCCATGTCAAAAAAGAAAAAAAAAAAAAAAAAAAAAGGAGGGAAAACACTACTAATGATTTATTTTTCCAGTGTGAGGTTAGGGCCTCATACTGTGCAAGCGTCTGGATGACAGCGAGAAGTGTGTGTGTGTGCGTGTATGTGTGTGTGTGTCTCGGCAACTGCGAGACGAGTTTGGAAACATGGGACAATAACTGAAAAAAGGCGTATTTAATATGCAGAAGCAATCAGTCCACAATGAGTGCATCTTGAATGCGGGAAACGGGCGTCGGCGAGCTGACAGCCGTACTGACATCCATCGCTCGCTTGGGTCTTGCCCAGCAATTTCCTATTCACGGCGCCACAAAAACGAGAGAGAACAGCATCTGACAATTAACTTCTCCCATTCCTCGCTCGTTTCCAGGCCCGGGGAAACAATCGAGCACAACGTCCCCAGACTTCTTGTGCTCTCTTTCTGCACAAAGCAATGCTCTATAAATGCCACTTTTAAATATTTAGAGCTCAAGTTACTAAGTGAAATCTGGAGGAGCAAAATGTGTGTTGCCTACCTGGTTTTGTAAACACATTTTTTTTTTTTTTGTTAATGATAGAAAACACACATGGTCGCCAGAATAAAACAGGACATTCTGCGATACATCTCGACAGTCAAACTGAGTTTTTATAATGAAGTCAGGACAAGATGTTATACCCAATTCATATATTATGACTGTACACAAAGATCCAGTCCAACAAACATCATCATAAAGCCACAGAGAACAACATCATATACCATACCACGGTTATACCATATTCTTTTTCTTTCTTCCAGTTATGCATGTTCTGGATGACTGTTTCCACAGGAGAAAGCCATCAGTGTTTCCCATGCATCTCTTTTATGGCTTTTTTATGTATCTAAACACTATCTCTAAAATATAGAAAGAAGAGAGAATAGAAATATATAGAATATTGAAATATATTGCATGTAGCGTATAGCTTAAGAGTAGAAACAACAAGTTTCAGTTCATAGCATGAAAACGCGCACTCACACACACACACACACACGCACACGCACAAAGCCTTTGTTTGAGCTTTTTCCTGATAAAGCGTAATTTGACTAAATACTCATACTGACAAGTTCCACAAAATTGTGAAATGAATAACAGAGCTATTTGTCATACTGAAGAGTTCCCGCACTATTAATATTGGCTTTTACTTTAATACAGTGAGTTACTCATAGTGAAGATTGATCGTTTTCTTTAAATTAGATTAAATTAGTAGTAGTAGCTAAACAAATACAACCTGGAATGCCTCCAAAGTAAAACAGCGCAGTACTCCGCTGCACATGGCATCTTGCGTGTTCACAAATTTGGGCCAAAATGAATGAAAAGGAACCATTTTAAGAGGAATGCAAGGTTTGATAAATGTGCCGTTGCGTTAGTTCCCATTAATTTTTTTTCACTGTGGTTTTAACGATAATTTATCGAAGTCAGTCGCCTAGCATTTGAACTAAAACAGTAGCAGAGGACAGTAACGGTGGCAATTTTAAGAGTAATGAGAATAACAGTGCCTGTCAGTAGAGAAGAATACGACCGTGTCGTTTGGCTCATGATGCTTCCAGAGGAATGTGCCATTCATCCACAAAATAAGCGTTGTATTGCTTCCAGAAGATTGCATTTCGCTGCATGCTTTTTGAATCATAAATGGAAGCGCAACAATTCCGAAAATAGCTAATGACAGAAGTGTCATTGATCTTGTGAATGGTGTGCAGCCCTCTTTCCACGTATTTGTCTCTTTGTCTCCCCGAGACAGCAAACGGCCCCTTTTCGCAAACCACGCATCCGAAAATAATGAAATAGTGATATGCTGATGCGGTACAAGCGCCGTGAAGAATGTTATGCAAACACGGTAAAATTGGCAAAGTGAACTCGGAGGGGAGTTAATTTGAGCACTCGACACTGCCGATTTCACTGTGGAGAGGATTTTAATGTGAGACAGAGAGGCCCGAGGGGGGCGGTGTGAAGTCTGGCCGCTGAGCATCGACCCAGCTGCTACTGATCAATACAACAAGCGTGGATGGCAGAGATCCCCGGGAAGGCCTCCAGCGGCACTGCTATTCTGTGCCTGCTTTGGACAACGTGGGAAAGCCAACGGAGTTTGGGTCACTACCCTGCTTAACTGGGGAGAAGCAGCGCCCCGGCAGTGGCGCCCCTTCCCGGAAAGATGCAGGAGCGTACATCTGAGAAGCGATGCTGAGGCGTGCGCTTGCGGGTAGGGCGCCGCACCTGAATTACTTCAGCAACTCTACACCTGAGTGTATGTGCAAAAGTGAGAAGGGAAACATTGTTTTGAGAAGAACCATCTGCCAGACAGTGGGGTAATGTGTCAAACCAGGTGATGCACTACTCGTATAAACAAAATCGACATCACAAAAGCGGCTGACGGCTGGGGCGCGGGATAGTTTTCCTACTTAACCCATGAAGCTGAACTCAATTCACTGCTCGAGCCACGAAATGACCTTTCTGTTATCCATTTCGGAAATTCATTAATAAAATACATACAGTGGTTCCTTGTCTTTCCAAAGTTCATGATAATTTTCAGACATTTTCCCATTTAATTATTTATTTTTTTAAGATTGAATATTCTTCATATATTTATTTCCTGAAGTTTCTGCACCAAGTGGAGGGAAACTCGCTTATGTTCATACACCGAGCCAATAGATGGCGGTAAAGGGAGCTCGCAACAGACAAGGGGAGGAGGAGTATCTCAGTTCAACCCATTGCCACAGGGTTTACAGCTTGTTTCTGATGTTCTTCGGTGTTGAAGATGAACAGTGAAATGAAGAATGTTGTGCATTTTATGGGATGAATCAGACAACAATCTGCGATGAAAAGGCGTTTTTCCGTATCACGTTTTTATTTGCATTTTCATTTATTTATTTAGCTGATGCTTTTCTCCAAAGCGACTTGCAGTGTTAACCTGCCTACAATTTAAACATTTAAACAAATTTGCTTGAGACTTTCATGTCTGCAGCTATGTCTCCTTCTCTTAATGTAATGCATAAATTGTACTTTTGCTGAGATGTATGTCACTTTGGACAAAAGCGTCTGCTAAATGACTAAATGTAAATGTAAATGTGATCAGCTGGGTACTTTTACTTGAGCAATTAGGGGTAAATACATTTAATTTTCATTTAAAAAAAATTTTTTTTTAGCTCAAAGTTAAAAAAAAAATTATTTTTTTTTAAATATTCTTCATTATCGCAGCTATAGCTGAAATTTTTTTAGAAGCTAACCTGTCTCAAGGGATGCCTATATTAAGCATTAATGGATCATGACTTAGTTGTGAAGGTGAAATTAAAGGCAATAATGAATTGTGCACACACTTCTGGCTCTGAACGTGTCTGTAACCTGAGGAGACACTGTAGAGCGTAAATTGTGGAAATTTCTTAAAGATTTGGTTTAAGTGTTTTCAGAGAGATGCTGGTTTTTGGTGCCGATGAAGTAAATGGCGAGATCGATATCTGCCATGCTGTTAAATTCTTCAAGATGAGGAACGAGGGCCACATCACTCATCTTTCGGTGTTGAGTATTCATTTATACCATCATATCTCTTAAGGCCAGCAAGCTCTGTCAAATAAATTTATAGCTGTACACAACGATGTTACCAGTTAACAGGTTTTCCAGAACCAAAGATGTAGTCACACATGCCAGTGTAATTCCAGACCCTATAAAAAAGAGAGATCAAAAACCGTTCATCATGGTAGAATATCAATAAAGATTTGGGAATTACAGCAGGACAGCATATTGGCCAAAGGCAGTAAGTCTCAGGCCTGGTCCTGCAGTAATACCGTGGAAGCAAATTTTCTTTCCATCTTAATTTTATTCCAGCTCGGTTTTTTTTTTTTTTTATTATCTTAACTGATTAGACCACATCGACTTGTCGAATGATTTTTCCTTTAAGTTTCAACGAGTTGCTGATGGTGTGTTTGCAACAACACAGATGTGGGATCAGAGCTGACAACCTGTCAGGTGAGGATCTAAAGAAGTTGCCTTATACCAAATCAGAGAGCTTCGGCCAGAGTCCAATCACATTTGCTCAACATGTCGAAATCTGCAGGTTAAATAACTCGTTGCTGGATAACGAGGAGGCACAATGGAATAGTGTTGGTGTCGAACAGCTCTTGAGCTGAGCACTTAGGCATATGTTTGAATCCAGTTCAGTCTGGGTGGAGTTTTATGTTTTCCGCATTTCTGCGTAGGGTTCCTTCTACAGTCCAATGGTGTGTTTCAGGTGAACTGGTAACTCTAAATTGGCTGTAGTGTGTGTGCACCAGTGAATGAGTGTATGGGACTGCTCTATGATAGACTGATTTTCCATCCAGGATGCTCCCTGCTTCACGTTCTATACTTCCAGGATAGACACCAGACATAAACTGAACTGGATAAGTATGACTACTAATAAAAAATGTATAGATGGGTGGACTCAAATAAATAATTAATGCATTTGGTAAAGGAAATAACACTATGAAGTCACACGCCTTTCTTATAGACTACAGTGTAATATCAGCAATGTGCATTAAAATAATGATCTTGTTTTTGTCTTGGAGGGGTGTGGTGGCACGGTGGATTTGGTGCCTGCTGTGTGTGGGTCTGGGGTTCGAGCCCTTCTTGGGGTGACCTGAGATGGACTGGCATCCTGTCCCGAGTTTGTCCCCTCCCCCCTTCGGCCCTCCATCCTGTGTTGCCCGCTTAGGCTCCGGCTTGCCACAACCCTGCTCGGCACAAATGCTTGTTGACGTTGGTTGGGTTGGGGTGGTTTTTGTCTTACCTAGTCGCTCAGCACTTTACTGAATAAGACTATAGTCACAAGTTGCAAATTTGTTGTTCTTCCTTCAGCTCGATCTTGCATACCCATTAAACACTGTAAACAGAAGTACCATCACAGTATGCTCACCTCTAGGTTTCCAACACGCCCCCCCCCCCACTTCCCAGCTTGGTTCAGGCTTTAGGCCTCCTTAGGTCTTCCTCGCTTTGGTCCCTTTTTTCTTTGCACATTTTTTCTTCCCTTTAAATGTGAGGACTCAACTCCAAGCACACTAAGAAGTGGGTCCTCTGGGACACTATTAGGTGAGTTATGTGGTTGACGCACCTGCCACGCTCTCGAGTTCAGTTATCCGCATTTCGGCGTGCTTCCGCACCGTTGCCTCTACGCAGGGTACTGCATCACATCACCGCATACTCTTCCCTTTACTCCCACCCTGGACTCCAAAAGCACTGTGCATCTGTGGTAGTGTGATAATCAGGGAAATCTTGTTATGTGCACCATATGCAATCCAGTGCAATAAGTATATTACTGTCATGAAGTCTCCTGGCATATGTATTTCTAAACTGGGCTATAATAACTTGTACTCACATTGATTTTACAGTATATTCCACTTTGCATGTTTGACAGGAGATATTCTCTGCTTCCCTAACACATGCATTTGGTGCATCTGGTACATGTTCTGCATTGTTGGTGTTTCAGCCTGGTTTTGGGGGAATGTGCTTCCTTATTCAGTAATTAATTGTCAGGACACAGTCTTACAATTACAAATACAATTTTTATTTACATTATGCTGTTGGTATACAGCTATGTCGGTTTTTACTTTTCTGATGCTGCTGTTTTCTGTGGGCGTGTACTTTTGTCCGATGTTGGTATGTACCATTTTGTCATTTGTAACCGTTTTCATGATAGTGTTTAGTATTCTGGTTTTTTTTTTTTTTTTAATGTTTGTTTGATGTTTTGTTTGACATTTAGTTTTTTTAGTCTTGTCTGAGGCTACTATGTATCAGGTTGTCAAAAAGTTTTGACTTGTTTCATGCTGGTATATGGTAGTTTGCTGGTTTTTAAATTTTGTTTGATGGGGCACTCAATGCTTATTTACATTTACATGTATTCATTTAACAGACACTTTTCTCTAAAGCGACATACATCTCATAGATGCTTGTTGGTTCTCAGTCTTAGTTTATGCCGGTATGTTTTTGTTTGTTGGTTGGTTTTCAGCTACATTTAATGCCTGCATGCACAAGCTTCGTATCGTATTGGAATTCAAATGTGATCATAATTTTGTAATAGGTAACGCCCCTTAGCTGAGTTAGTCTGTGCCCCTCAAACACAGTGTTGAACCCTAGATCCAACAGTCCTGTCGGTTATATTTTACAGTAGATTACAGCCTCTCTTACCCTGGTTGAGCTCCCACACATTGATCTACATGTAGGGCTTGGAAACCTTGCTAAGGCGTCCTGTGGGTGGAGCTGCTGTTTTAATCACAACCGAGGTTCATGAAAGAATGTAAAAGAGTCTTCAGAGATGCAAAACTCATACAACTCAATCCTAAGAAGAACATTCAGAGGTTGGTGCTAATAAATGAAACATTTTTCATTTGTGAACTGTGTGAGTGCTTGGAAAAGGCTGGTTTTGTGAACGGGAAAGTTTACTAGGAAAATGCAAAGATATCAAACATCTTTGAAAGCTGGCTGCAGAACAAGGCCGGACCTGGTGCGGAATACCAAATCACCCTGGGCTTTCTTCCCCTCTCACCAGTGTGCTGTACTGGTCTCCTGCAGTTCGAGACAATGCGTCATCAAACTGTAGTACTGCCGTGCGATGTAATGTGGGATGGTTCCTGCATGCTTGGGAAACAGTCATTCCAGAACTGGTCATGAATCTGTAGGTCCTGGAAGTCGGGCGAGACTCAGTGATTAGCTGTTGACCCTACAAGTAGATGTGAAGATTCTACAGCGATGTCCAAAATTCGATCCGTCACTCATCGCCTTGCCATGATCTAAGTGCATGACTCACATTACTGCAAGATTCCCACTCTTCCTTGGAGCAAACCTTTATAGTACCTTAGATGAAGTTTGGAACTCTATTTTTACTGCATGGCCCCCTACTGTAAACCCAATAATTCCATCACACCGGACCAGGAGTGCATCACCACAGACATTAATAATATGGTACTTCCTACCATAAGAAGGGGTCAGTTGTCTCTGATTACAGGATGAAGATTTTTAGCGCCATTAGTGAAATCCCAAGAAATGCCAAATGAAGAAATATTTTAAGTACGCCAAAGACCCATTACAAAAACAAGGTCATTGCTCCTTTGAGTCCAAAATGGTCATCAACAAAGTGTACCTTGGGTTTGTACAGTATTTTGGGTGCTTAATTACTTATCTTTTCCAGAGCAGCTCTCATGGAGATAACGGAGAATAATTATTATCCCTTACAGAGGTTTTCTGTTGGAAAAATGGATTACATATACATGCATTAAAAAGATGATTGACAAATTCTCTAGCATAAAGAATGGGGCTCTATAACCCAGCTGCAAGCTATTACACAGATAAAAATGATTGGTTTTATTTCTTTATTTGGACAGAACTTTTTAACCAAGGTGACTTACAACTTCTGTGTTAAGTGTACAGAAGTTAGAACTGAGTAAGGACATCCGTAGGCTTGCTATGTAAACATCAGTACAGCAACTGTGGTTAAAAAAACCAGGGCCGTGGGTAGACCAGATGAGTCACACTGGCCTTGCGCTACATAATGAGAAAGAGATTCACCTAGGTGATGGGCTACAGTGATGACAAAGAAGAGAGCAGAACGGATTTCAGTGGGTAATACTGGTGGTTTAAGGATCCTCTCTATGGTTTTGGATATAGATTTGAATGTGCGACATGGCTGTTTTCATAATTTCCCGATGTTTGCGTGGGGTGCTCTGGTTTCCACCCACAGTCCAAAGGCCAGGCAAAAAAAAAGGCAACGATAAACCACTTCCACACTCTGCTACATCTTGAAAACCATGCAAGTGATTATCAAGAATTGACTCTGACTGAATGGCACTCACCCCGCCTTATTGCTGCCTCTATTTTTTTTTTTTTTTTTTATTTCTACCCATCTTATCATATGTTTTTATTCTGTATCTCTCATAGATGTGTTAAACCCTGCTGAAATATGACTTTCTGTAGGAAATGTTTGTCGTTTCCCTATGTATGTGGTGGCACTGAGGGCAAACAAATGTCTTCCGCCTCTTTCTATCAGCGACCATCAAGACACAGCACTACCGAGGGCCTGGTGTTTTGTGCCCAAAGTTATAAAAAAAAATTATTATCACAGCCTTTATTTGGAGCGAGAGCATTAGTTGCAAGGTAAAGTATTTTATGTGGGAAAGCACAAAGTCCAAATAAGCCCAAAATAGGCCAGGTGTCCAATTCATCGGTTTTTATTGAATTTGGTTTCATTGGCTCATTGGCTTCATTTGTTTTCATCTAGTTTATTGGAAACTATATCATTGCTGATACTGTTTGGAGTATTTTAATTCTTCCCCTTAGTGGGAAACATAACCCATCTCTCTCTCTCTGTTTTGCAATTACTGGCAATGACTCTCTGACGATGTGTCCTCAGAATACGGCCATTTTAAGTCTTATTATTTCCCTTTCGGATTCAACGATGGCCCCTTTGATGCCTTCCTTGACTTCCTTGCTCGCATTAACGTGTGATCTGCTCTGTAGTTAATGTTGCATCATGTGCATTCTCAAAGCTATTCCCCGCACCCCCACCCCCAACTGCCCCGTTTCTTCTCACGGTTTCGCCTTCCATTTATTTGTTGCTGACGGGAAGCATAACAAGAGGCTCTAGGTATGCGATTATATAAAGACAACGAGGGAGAGACTGATAAGGCAAAAGGTATCTTTTAATCAGAACAATTCTCTACTTGATAAGGGGACCTATATGATGAATTACTCATCCTGCTTCCAGGTAAAACCGAGTCAGTATAGTTGAGATTCACAGTCACGACCCGTACCGGCATCTCGTTTCCAAGTCCGTCTTAATTAATTTATTACTTTGTCGCGTCTACATTTTAACTCATTCGCTCCTCCAGTTGAGGAAAGCAGACGAGTTCACCGTATTCTTAGGAGGCATGTTCCTATGCTTATTCATTATGCCTGTTTTGGTAAGCAAGTTCCATCGACTCGGTTATTGCACCATCTATTCTGCAATTTTGTTGTTGGCAAGGAAACGACGGGGAACGCAAAGCACCGTCTGATAGTTTTTGAACACGTTTCAGGGCAATGAGCTCCTACCTGCTCTGGATAGGTCTCCTCACTCGACTTTCTTGAACCGAATTTCTTTACACGCTGCAGACAGCGAGCTCTTCTAAGATATTATTTCATCAGCACAGAGTGGCCCTCTCTTTCCTTTAATACCCACAGTGCACTTCAAAAAGCGCTGATGCTTCCATGGAAATATAATTGATCTCTGTTTATTGGGAGTTATAAAGCAGGTCTTGGCTTTTCGGCAGGCTGCCAAGTGCGGTACATGCAGCGCATTGCTACAGTACATAAATGCAAGCCGTCAATATTCACTCACGCTCCGTCGATAAAGAAAGAACTGCGTGATATCCCGACTGACAGCACTGGCGTGGCATTTTTTATTATTAATTTTTTCTCCCCTCGGCCATGTCGGAGAGGCAGGTAACCGATGTACCGAGCGGGGGCCCCACGCTGAGAGGCTTCAAGCTTTACTTGGTTTCCTCTCAAGTTCAAATGGTCCTTTTCCTTGTTTTTTTTCAGGGTGTGACGGAAGGGCCACCTAAATAATGTAAGACAGTCGTCACAGACTTTTACGGAGGCCGTTGCAAATGCAGGTCACATAACCTGGGACGCACGCACATCTTCTCTCTTTGAAGAACTGCCAGGCATTGTGGAGGAGAATTTAATCCCGGTGATTTTACTGTCCTACGATATTTCTTTGAAAGAACACATCAAAAATCTGTGGTGCTTTCCCTATTTGGTAGCTGCTGTCATGTTTGGATATTTTGCTTCCACACAGGCTTGAATATTTGCCTTATTATTAATTCCTGCCCCGATGCGGGTGAGGCTGATTTATTATCAAAATGAGTTGGATATGAACACTTGATAAAGCAAGAATATTCAAATAATACAGTGAATGTTAAATAGCGTTTGTGGGAGAATGATGGGGAAAGTCAACCCACCGGAGTTGTTTACACTGATTTGACTATGGTGCCCATGAACATTTCTGCAGAGACGTCTCGGTGGAGAAATGAACACCCTTGAAATGGCAAGGCTGAGTATTCAGTGTCTTCCCTCTTGCCCTAGAGACTTAGTCTTTCTGATGTTTTCCACCAACAATGCAGATGGCATTTAGATTTTGACGTGGCTCAAAGTGCAAGTTTTAAGATATTTTAAGTTCACGCTGTAATTTCAGGGTACTCTGATCAGAGCCTGGATTAGGGACAAGTGTAATACTGGCTCAGCGAAAAGCCTGAAGTTCAATTTGTTGCAGGTTCCGTATCCTTCCTATCCGTCTTCTATGGGCGTTCCCCGATTCCTCTGTATCATCATCTATCCATGCACTTTCAGAAACCGCTTATCCAATGACCCTCATCATAATCCGATCCTGGGTTTAGGGGAGAGTTCATCGTGGACAGGATACTAAATCACTGGAGGACACTCTTTCCTAACCTTACATACTGGAATGTGAAGGGCGATCTACAGCCACAGCAACTGCATTTCTTTCATGCATTAGAAAAAAACTAATGTACCCTCAGAATGTGCTATTCTCTGTCCCTTCTTTGTTTGGACCCAGAATAATTAGACAAAGGGGATAAGCCCCATTCCTGAACTCTCTGAAGAGCAATCAATGGTGCCTAAATATAAAACACAAGAGCACATTGTAATGACCTTTGTTCATCTTGGCAACGGCACATGTACCGCCCATCAGAGGTGAACCAAACAAATTAAGTAACTGTTCACTTGTTGGATCAATAAGGTTCCTGAACGAACCAAATGAAAGCAGCCCCAGCAAATGAAAGTGTCAGGTCACTTCCTGTGTGTGCCAAGTGGCTGTGCCCTGCCGGCTGTGGGCAGGATGAAAATGTGAGCTGAAAGGAATTCCCATGCCGAGTAAGACCAGTGTAAATAAATTCTATCCAAAATTCCCATATGGATTAATAGACAAAATTCCCATACAGACTGAGAGTGGTATAGAAGATCCCCATACAAAGTGAGAGCATAGCAGAGGATTCCTATATGGAAGGACAGCGCTATACACATTTTCCATTCAAAGCGGCAGTGGTGTACAGAATTTCCATACGGAGCGACACTGGTGTACAGGATTCCAATACAGAGCAACACTGGTGTATAGAATTCCCATATGGACTGACACTGGTGTTCAGAATTCCCAGACGGAGGGACACTGGTGTGCACACACACACAATGTCTGAAACCGCTCGCCCCGAGTGGGGTCGCAGCGAACCGGAGCCTAACCTGGCACCCAGGACGGGACGCCACTCCATCACAAACCACCCCAAGCGGGAGTTGAACCCCAGCCCTGCCAGAGAGCAGGACCCGGCCAAACCCGCTGCCCCACCGCACCCCTATCACTGGTGTACAGGATTCCTATGTGGACTGAAAGCGGTGCATAGAATTCCCATACGGACTGACCCTGGTGTACAGGATTCCCAGATGGAGCGACACTGGTGTACAAGATTCCTATATGGAGCGACACTGATGTATAGAATTCCCATACGGCACAGCAGTGCTGTATCCCATGCAGATCTGCAATGAATGGAGAGGAGCTATTAATTATTTTGGGAAAGTGAAGAAGCTCTCTCGACTCTCAAAGCTTTCTTCACAGAACAATATTTCAGCTCTTAAATGGCAGTTTAAGTGGTAACGCACCCTGAGTCACAGTAGTGCGTTCCAAGCCTCGTGGGCTGGAGGCTACTGTACTCTGATTTCTCTTCTCGCTGAGTTCTTAATTAATTAGCCTACTTGAGGTAATAAATCTGTGCAAGCAGTACTGTACCGAATGGGTGGTGCATCACCTCCTACAGTAA
Organism: Scleropages formosus; assembly: GCF_900964775.1. Classification (NCBI taxonomy): domain Eukaryota; kingdom Metazoa; phylum Chordata; class Actinopteri; order Osteoglossiformes; family Osteoglossidae; genus Scleropages; species Scleropages formosus. Next base: position 40,101,813 of record NC_041807.1, on the reverse strand, counting down.
AACGGTGGAAAAATAACAATTCCACCACTGACTTTATCCTGGTACTCTGCCATCTTTGCCGAGGGTGACTTACAAAGTGAGGAAGCACACTAAGCTACTCACACTGACTTACCCATTTATAGAGCTGGGTCATTTTTGCCCTTCAGGAGAGGTTCTTTGATCAAGAGTACTACAGTAGGACAGGGGGTTCGAAAACAAGGCTTTCCAGTTCCATCAACTTGCCCCTGGGCCTCCGTTCCAGAGGAATATCTTTTTACACCCCAATAACTTTCCCCCAAATGGGCCACATGTCCCTTTCGAAGGCACTGCTCAATGTGGTCGTATGAATTTATTTACAGAAGGTAAACACAGCTGTCCATCGCTTGTCATGATCCCCCGCATTTGTTCTCACGAGGTAAACAAGTTTGCCACATTATTTAATGTCTCATCTTGTCCGGTGTAATGCCGTCTAGCACCTCGCTCTGAATACATTATTCCACTGCAGATCAGACTGTTCCCTTATAATTTCCGATCGTAGCTGATAACATTCCGATGTTATATTACATATACATTTACATTTGTTCACTCGACAGACGCTTTTTCTCTGAAGCAACATGCAAAAGTGCATCGAAAACAGATGAAGAGCTTTAGACGCAGACACAAGATTCTCGAAGCACCGCTTGTGTGTCTGATACCACCATGTTGCTGGTTCACATCCCTCAAGCAACGCCCTATAGACGTGGCATTCAGACAGAAAATACATAGATAATCATAGCAGAGGGTGTCTTTTATGAAGGAGTTAGAAAATCAAATGGGTTTTGAGACCCTTGCTGAATGCAGGGAGGGATTCAGCAGTCCTGAGAAACTGCTGGAAACTTCTTCTAACTGATAGCATCACAGGATAATCTGTTAAAGTCTAATAGAAAGTTTGCAAAGTTCTGCCATGGCACCGATCCACCTGTTATTAATGGATTTTGTTCTGTGAAAACCTCAGATAAAGGTTTAGTAAATAAAGAAAAATATGTAACACTTCCGTTCACTCATGATCATTAATCACTTTTCCAGTGCAGGGTCACAGTGGTCATGAGCCTGGCCAGGAAGTGTAGGGCATGAGGCAGGATACACCCTAGGGATGATGCAAGTGTGTTTTATTTTTATATGATGCAAGTGTGGAACATGTTGAATGAGACAATCTTTCACTCTAATTCTGTCCAGGTGCGTTTTACTGCCAACTAATGGCTTGGTGCAGAAACGCAGGTCATTTTTGGTCTGAAACATGCAAACATTTTTGAAAATACAACAGGGGAAAAATAATATTAAAAATAAATAAATAAACTCTAAAATGTTTCTTTATACAAAAATTTAACTTGAACATTCATAAAGCAAGGATTGAGTTTAGTGGTAATTGTCCCGTAAACATCTTGACCACCTTTCCCGTTTCACAGGACTGTGATTAGGTGACCTCCAATTGAACAAACACTTATAAACGATTAAATATTTTCAATATTAACCACAACTTTTATTTACCAGTAGCTCCCAATTTAATAGTAAGTACAGGATAATCTCAACCCTGCTATAAGAATAAAAAAATTAAATCCTTAAAGCAGTCACTTTTTCCAGTTCTTATGCATCCCAATAAATTTGAATCAAAAGCATCACCTTGGCAAGGAATTCCTGACATGATCCCTTCTTTGGTCAGCAAAAATATTGGTATGAATTAATTTCAAACTTTATTAATCCAGATGCAAACTGCATGAGGCTACATCATTAGAGAGAATGTTTTCCAATAATGTCAGTACATAAGTGTTTTCAACATGTCTTCTATTCAGAAAGCGCATGCCCTCATGCTCTAAATCAATATCTTTCTCAGTTCCATAATTACCTTAGTCCACTATCTTTGTGTGTGGGATGGGAGCAGAATTAAGCATAAAAAGGAATAAAATAACACTGCCCTACTGTTACCACTATGCTCTAATAAAAATAACAGAAATAATAATTTTGTGAGTTTTTTTTTCCACCCCGAAATGTTAATTTTTCAAAACTTCCTGACGCTTATAAGGTTTTATGTAAATGAGTGAATTAATTCAATAAAGCAAGCAATTAGCAAGTCAGAAATGACGAGCGAGAAAAAGCTATGGCTGTTTTAAAGTTGCACGTGTAGCCAAGTCGGAAGCTGGTGGAGTAGATGCAAATATTTTATGTGTGATCAAACGTCCATACAGAGAAGCTAGGAGCTGAAGTCCCTCGAGAGAAACGAGAATTTCCTTTCGCAGAGAAATCCATGCACCAACACACAAAAATGGCATAGCATAAAAAAAAAATAAAAATCCAGTAGAAATTTGATTATTAACACCCTATACCATGCCTTCCAAGAGCACTGCTTACACAGTGGCCCAAATTTAATATTGTCAGTGACTATGTTTCGGGTGGCAGTTCTCAGTTTTATTACTCCCTATATTCCCTTTATCATTCCATGTATATATTTTATCATACATTTAACAAAGTTTATAAAAACTCTAGTTCTAGACAACCACAAGGCTACAGGTTCCATAAAGTGTATCTTTTAATTAGCACCAGTCACACCTGAAACACCAGGTGAGCAACTGTTCAGGCTATTACTGCCTCGCCCTTTGTGACCCTGTGACACGCACCCCTTTGACACACACACACACACACACACACACACATTTTCTGAACCACTTGTCCCATATGGGGTCGCAGAGCCTAACCCGGTAACACAGGACACAAGGCTGGAGGGGGAGAGGACACACCCAGGACAGGACACCAGTCCATCGCAAAGCACCCCAAGCGGGACTCGAACCCCAGACCTACTGGAGAGCAGGACCTGGTCCAACCCGCTGCGCCACCACACCCCCTCGCCCTTTGATGCACACTCAGTGCAAATCAATCCTCTGAAACACAGCTCTGTGATGCACCCTCCTCTGATACACACTCCTCTGATGCGCTCCCTGAACACATTTGTGAAACACTTGTGATACACAGTCCTCTGACACACACTCCTCTGATGAACCCTCCTTTAACACATACTCCTGTAAAAACACACACCTTAGACACTCCTGTGAAGCAAACCTCTTTAACACACGCTCTTCTGACACTCTGCTCCGCTGATAGGCCTTTCTCTAATACACACTCCTCTACACACTCCTGTCAGCCTCCAGCGATCTGTCAGCGCTCTGGCCACGCGGTGTTGTGAACGGGACCTCCGGCACCCAGGACGCTTTTGTTCAGTACGCCCCCTGGAGGCAATTTAGGGGTCGTGACTTGCGAAAAATCCCACTCTGCCACCTGGTAGTGTGACGTAAAGGCTAAGCCTCCAGGGACCCCTTGAGGTAGTGCATCTGAAAGTGGTTTTAAGCCCCCCGTTTACGTGATCCATCGTCTGAGGTGCGAGGACGAAGCTATTTCCGCATGTCCGACAGCCATGTTTAATCAACATCGTTTTGGCGAGCAGGGAAGCCTTCTCAGACGGCTCTGGAACCAGCAAAGACTGCTGGTCCCCATTCTGCCCATCTGTTCTTTCTCTTTGTGTCCTTCTCTTGCTTTTCTGGCCGCTACATTAAAGTGCTTTTCTCTAACACACACACACACACACACACACTCGTTCTTGCCCTGCACAGTGTGCCGCACGTTTGCGAATTTGTGAAAGGGAATTGGCACTCTGAGGATAGGTCCCTCTCATCCTCTTCCTGTCCCGCATAGCGGCAGAATAACAGCGGCAACAACAACAAAATCCTGACAGTCAGCACTTTTAACATCTGCGCATGCTTTGAAGTTCAACCTCACAGGCCCGTGTAGTTTTCCTAAGATCATCATGACGAGATCCCACACTCCCCCCTCTTGCTTCTCCGGAAGGACTCCGACAACCGAGAGGACCAATCCCGTGTACAGCACGTGTGCCGGGAACTCTTGTGCTCGAAATCAGGGGAAAATCATTGTAGAAAAATCGTGCTCGCTCCTCTGGTGGGGGAGGGGCTTTCCCGCCTGTTGCTATGCTTCCTGGATACGGGAGATCTCGCACCTCCGAAAAACCAGTGCTCCCAAATAAGATTCTTCGAAGGGGAAAGTAGGGCATCTGTTACATAACGGTCACACTCCCTTCTCAACTCGAGCGCTCACTCAGCTTGAGGAGTCGTGGCTTTTTTGCGATGAAATGTGGCCGTAGCTTATCCCTGGCCTCCGACGTTCACACTGATGAATGATTCGTTCCCTTATTGATATTACATCAGGTTTCGCATTTGGCCGTTTCAATGGGTTTCATTACCTCCCCTACATCACCTCTCTGACTGTTCAAGTGATGTACAGTGGTACTTATCAAAATGCCAGTGTCACTTAAGCGTATGGCATCCTGGAATAATAAATTAATGAAAATGAGACACACACACACACACACACACACACACACACACACACACACACACACACACACACACGGAAAGATAATGCAATCAAAATCCCATATTTGTAGAAATTAAAACTCAGATCACAGCAGGTTGTGTAATGGCGACAACTGTTGCCTTTGGATGCTATGGGTGCAGGTTTGAATCCCAGCTCCTACTGTCATGCCCTTCATCGTGATGGTTAATTTGAAATGTTCCACCAAAAATTACGCAGCTGTGAAAATGGGTGAAGTAGCTTAACGCTGTAAATTGCTTTGGAATAGAAGTGTCAGATAAAAGAACGGATGTAAACTTGTGAATGAAAGGAATTAGGTGCTGTGTTTCTCATTTTTTTACTGGAAATGGTCATAATTTGTAACATGAATGTCAAAATGTTCCCTTTCAATTAAGTTATTGCCATTCATTTACCTAACACCCCTGTAAAAGATGACTTACAGTGTTATGTTTGCATGCTGTTACTTTCAGGTGGGTAATTTTAACTGTATCAGACAGGTTAAGTAATTTGATCAAGGGAACTACAGCAGGAGTTGGATTGAAACTCCTTCTAAAGCTCTAACCACTATATCACCTGCAAGCCATTCACAGAAGTAACCATCAACCATTCGATTGTGAATTGTAACTGCTATACTGGGGAATCATTGGCAAATACCATTAAAAAGTTACCATATTGATAAGTACTTTAACAAAAGGTACAAAGCATGAGCCGCAATAATCTGGCAAAATATGATTGCGCTTCCAGGCTTTGATTTTTAATGTTAAAAGTTTAATGTCATGCAACCTTTTAAATACCCATAATTTTGTTGTTAGCAACATAAATATTGCTCATATCATTCATCATAACACATTTCCGCAGATGAACGCCCGAAAAGCGGCGCAGATTGCAAACTAGCAGACCAAACCGTTGATTACTACTGATCTCGAGATCAAACTCAAGTTTCCACAATCAAGATCTGCAAAAGCCGCCTGCAATGAAAGCACACAAATGCAGAGCGGAACATTATCATATCTGAAGACCTTTTATTACTTACGGAACACGATGCTCTCTTCTGCGGTCGTTACAGATTTTGGTGGTTTTATGGAACGTCTCCTTAACTCACAAACACCGTTTATATTTATTCATGTAGTTAATGCTTACCATGTTTGGCTGCTTACAATGATTCACCCTCTTATACAGCTGGGTAATTTTACTGGAGCAATTTAGGGCCAATATCTTGCTCAAGGGTACTACAGCTATAGGTGGGATTCAAGCCAATGACTTTGGAGTCCAAAGGCAGTAGCTCTAACCACTACACTACCAGCTGTCCCACCACCCTGAGAGTCAGTGTGCCGTCTTACTCATGCACATTACCATATTCACTGTGTTTACAAACACCATAGTTTTGTGGTGTGAGAACAATAATTAACAAATTATGCTGGCATCACTGTTGCCCATGCAGAGCCTACCATGCAATTATAAGGTAATTTTTTTTTACAGAAATTGGTTGATTAAAAATACTTTAAAATGTTTCATGCAAGGGGTGCGGTGGCGCAGTGGGTTGGACCACAGTCCTGCTCTCCGGTGGGTCTGGGGTTCGAGTCCCGCTTGGGGTGCCTTGCGACGGACTGGTGTCCCGTCCTGGGTGTGTCCCCTCTCCCTCCGACCCTAAGCCCTCCGTTACCAGGTTAGGGTCATGCTCCCCGCGATGCCATATGGGACAAGCGGTTCAGAAAGTGTGTGTGTGTGTGTGTGTGTGTGTGTGTGTGTGTGTGTGTGTGTGTGTGTGTGTGTGTGTGTGTGTGTGTGTGTGTGTGTGTGTGTGTGTGTGTGTGTGTGTGTGTGTGTGTGTGTGTGTGTGTGTGTGTGTTTCATGCAAATAAGCTTTCAGTTGAAGTTCTCAATGTCCTTTGCCAGCAAAGCATTTATTGATGAGCTTACACGTTGCGTTGCTGTCAACCGTTGGTTAACAGAACACAAGTGCAGAGTGCTTTCAGACAAAGGAAGAAGACGTGTATCTGGTTGCTGAGACTGTGTGGTATGGAATGTGAGCGAGCGAAGAGACAGGAGGGGACCTCGGACATACAGACTTGGAGGAGAGGCGGTCGTTGTGGGTGTGGTTCAAATTCGTGAGCCGAGCAATTTTGGTTGTGGGCCAGAAAACAAAGCTTTTGATCCAAGAGGGCGTGGTCGGAGCTCGTGATCTCAGGAATTGTGGCCGTAGTTGTAGTTTCCCCAACTACGAAGAACTAGGAACTAGGATCCGAACTAGGAACTAGGATCCGAAGAACTAGGAACAAAGAGGCAAGTGGCAAGGCAAAGCGTGAGGAAGGGTGTGTGGTCTCAGTTGAGATCCCACAACCCTTGTGCTTTGGAGCACATTCTTTTATACACTGTTTGCATAAGAAACAGGTGTGCTGAGACCTGTTAGGTGTGACTGGAGCAGCACCTCCTCCGGTCCTCGTGAGTGTTATCCTCTGGGGTTATGACAGTCACTAATAACAGATAATCTAAAAGTAGACTAATTTCGGGGTGTTTTGTTCGAGATCAGCTCCATTTCTCCTAGGCATCTCCTGTTCTGAGCACTGAAATAGACACTGTCCTCATTATTACTGAATGGTCGACACCGGGAAACGTCCAAGGTGCGCTATATAGGTCAACAGGTAGCATGTGCGGGCAAATCGAACTGCCAGGACCTTGCTGTTATACTGTTGAAGGAAGTCCGTTCCAGGTACTGCCAACCAGGTACAAAACTGCGAGGTACTAAGAATAAAAAAGTTGACTGAGTAAGTTAGTAATAGCATATCCCAAGCATAATACAGTAAACCAACATGCCATTGACTGTAAAATACGTAGCTAAAGTAGAAAGGACTGAGCATCTTTAAAAGGTGCATTTCTGAGACACAGGCCCCCAATGCATTAAAAATTGATGCAGTAAACCTTATTTTATTTCCTTAAAACAATCAGTCATTCATTTAAAATTCATTCTCAGCATTTCTGAGGCAAAACAATCAAGCGAATAAATACAATTAAATAATTATGGACGAGAGGTGGTAAGTTCCAGAAACGCGGAGGGAGTAAGTGAAGCTTTGCTAACAAACACTGAGCATCAGTTTCAGATTTGATTCAGACAAGTAGGATGATTTCTGTCTACTTGTAATAGTGTTTTTTATAGATTCCATGTGATCTGCAAGCACACAATTTGAAATTCGCAAATCGAAAAAATTTCACTTAAATTTGTTAAAATTTTGTAAATGCTATTTATTTCATAGTCAGTAGAGCTGCTACTCCTCCACATTGAGAGGAGCCAGTTGAGGTGGTTTGGGCATCTGGTAAGGATGTCCCCTGGGCACCTCCCGATAGAGATGTACCAGGCACGGCCAACCGGGACAAAACCCTGAGGTTGGCCCAGGATCAGCTGGAGAAATTATATCTCCCAGTTGACCTGGGAGCGGCTGGGGATTCCTCAGGGTGAACTGGAGGAAGCTGCCAAGGACAGCGGTGTCTGGGCTTCTCTGCTCTCCCTGTTGCCACTGCGACCCTAAAGGACAAGCGGCTAAGAAAATGGATGGATGGATGGATATATACACACACACACACACACACACTTTCAGAATCGCTTGTCCCATACGGGGAACCGGAGCCCAACCCGGGGCATAAGGCCAGAGGGGGATGGGACACACCCAGGACAAGATGCCAGTCCATCCCAAGGCACCCCAAGCGGGACTCAAACCCCAGATGGATATGTATTTCATTTATGTATAACAAGTTTTGGCAAAATGATTAAAAGAAATCATGTATATGATGCATTGGAATGACAGTCACATGACAGGACTAACGCACAGAGAAGAATGTGGGGATGAGGACGAAAAGTCCAAAGGACAATATGAATGGTCATACATGTTACCTCAAATTTTGATGTTACTGTTTGTTCCTGGGGTCCATGTACTGTTTGAAATACACGGCTACGGCAAGAATCCACATCTCTGCCCGTGCAAACACGTGTTGCGAGCGAGAGCAGATGTATGACATGATTAGCTTTTCTTGAGCGGTAACGAATCACCCCTACCCTCCCCGGGCATTCCTTTCTGAAGCTCACCAGATTTCAGACTAGCCGAACCCTCTCCCACCCGCGAGCTCCGTATGCAGGCTCTGGCCGCAAACTGTCGTGACGACAGGTGTTCGACTGCGAGTCGGACGTCCGTGGATCCCGTCCAGGTGAACCGTGACTGTGCTGAGGGATGCACAGCAACTGGCGATGGCGAAAGCGGCAACCCCCCCAAAGCATTCTCCCTGCTTGGGTGCCGGCCCCCCCATCTGCCGCCGAGCGTCTAATGAAGGCCCCGAGACGGTGAATCGGTTCTGCTTCAATCGCCCATCCAGCCACCAGTAATGTTTTAATGAGGCTTTTCAGGGGAGTCTCCTAATTTTGCTAAAGAAACATTTGGAAAGCGCTCATTTCATTGTCTCACAGAAGCGAGCACAGGGCCTCATTTCCTCCGCCAGGCATACTCCGCGCCGCTAATTAAAGTGGCTCCGGGACGAGGATCGGGGATTGGCCCGGGGCGCTTCTCCGCTGACCTATGAGGACCTCCCGACACCAGAAAAAGAGGGAAAATGTGAACCTTTTGATATTTCCATTTGTTGCCTGGATTTATTTATTTCAATTTAATGCACCGGCAATCCTCCAGGCCCTGAGAAGAAGCAGAGGCCTGATTGTTCTCCCTTCACTTGCTCAATATCTGGGAAAAGAAGATCAGCTATTATACGGTGCTTTGGGGAGCAATTTTTGAGCCCGTATAACGTTGCTTGAGCTCAGCGTTGACGCACAAATCCCACATCACTTAGAGTGTTTTGCCTTCTGACGGCACAATCCATGTCTTACATAACATATCAATTTTCTCAATTTTTTTAACCGTATTTTCCCAGCTTTTCTGCTACAGATACATTTTAAGAAATTATGCATTACAAAACTTAAGCGCTGGCAGGTCTGAAAAACAATACACGAATTTGGATTCTTAAACTGAAGTGTTGCAAAGGCAAAACTTGGCTACCCATTCGAAGCTGTGAGCTATTTTAAATAGGAAGTACACCCAGTGGATTTGTTACAACCTGCAAACGGGTACATTGGATGGTAAAAGTCAGGCTAGATGATAATGGGCAATTAAAGATCCCCTCAGCAAGCCCGGCTGTCGGGCATTTTGGCTCCAAACTACCCCTGAGATGCAAGAATACCTCAAATACTACATGATGTTTCTTAAAAAAAAAAAAAAACTTTGCACCTCAAGTCCTGGTCCTGATCTAATCCCTGCACTGTTTCTCTTTATCATTTATCCAATTTCATTTCAACACCTGCATGACAATATCAGCTATGGGTGTTTTTTTGTCAGATTTTATTGCTTTCAATATAATTAACAGAAGATATTGACTTGCATATGGAAATAATAAATGATAATGAACATCCAATTATTTTGCAATTGTTCGTGTGTGTTTGTCTTATGTGCAAATGGGGAACTCGTGTTTCTCTCGAAATTTTTGCGAGTCAAATAAGGCTGCTGTTCCCAGCATCCGACTTAAAGGACATCATGATTCCTCCCTGGCTTGAAGATCATGTGGACAGTGCGGGGAGGGGTGGGCGGTGGGGGGTGGTGGTCCTGGTTAAAGGTGTCACATTGGCAAATGAAGGTCTTGGGTTTAAATCCCCAGCTGTAGAAAATGGATGGAGAATGGACCGAGAATTTGACCTTCTGCATGCCATTCTATCTATCTATCTATCTATCTATCTATCTATCTATCTATCTATCTATCTATCTATCTATCAAGGTATTAATCTTGAATTAATTCAGTAACAATATTGTTCTCTACAAACTAGTGAAATATTGTTGCTTAACAAAGTTGCTTATCTAACATTTTACTGTATATTCCCTTGAGTAAATGTGTCCCTGTAGTAAGTTAATATTCATTTAGTAACATGGGCAGCAGGTCTTGTGGGCATTTAGAGCTGTTGCCTTGCAGTCTGAAAGTGGTTGGTTCTAATCCTATCCTGGCTGCAGAGGCCTTGATTAAGATACTTGCCCAAATTCCATGCAGTTAAGAAAACTGCAGGAATAAATGGGTAAATCATTGTAAAGCTGCCTTGGAGAGAGGTGTCCTATGAATAAAGAATCACAGCTTTGAGGGAATGTTACACTTTTGTCCCCATGTTTCAGAGCTGAGGGGTTCAGTTATTATTACAGTCCATCCATGTGAGCTCATCTCCTCCTGGAGGTGGCTGTGGGTGTGGGCCCGGAGCTGGGCAAAGTGACATATTTTACTTTAAAATGACGTCACGGGGGTGTCGAGCGAAACAGGACTGGCAGGTTGTTAGAGAGAGAGAGGCAGAGAGAGAGAGAGAGAGAGAGAGGGAGAGAGAGAGAGAGAAGACTCTCCCTCCACATGATCAGAGCATCATCATCCTCCCTCCTGCTCTCACCGCGTCCCGATTCTCATTCTGCAAAAAAACCCCCCGCGAGTTCACACTTCCTCTCGCCTCTTTCGCTCTGTTTTCGCGCGTTCCCTCCGCCGCGCTCCACTGATGCGCTATTTTGTTGCGATTCCAAAAAGATGCGCGCGGAGCGGAGCGGAGTCGCGCGTCCCTGCATTTGCGCGCGGCGCTCCGACACGGGCGCACTCGCCTCGCGCTCCTCTTTAGACATTTTTTGCGCGTGAAATATAAACATTTTGCTTTCCTTTTTTTTTTGTTCGTTTGCTCGGCTCCAGTCAGATCGGTGTGCTTCATCCCAGCGAGGTTTTCCATCTCCTAAATAACCCGGTTGGAGAAAAAAGTGCGCGGCGGGTTTTTTTTTTTCCTTTCCTCCCTCAACCCAAGCCGGAGACCCTGGAGATGTTGAGATGCTGAGATGTCCAGATGTTGAGATGTCCAGATGTTGCTGAGATGCTGAGATGCGGACGCGTCGTCTCGGCTCTCCGGTGTCATCCTTGACGCCCGTCTTCTCCACCTGGATCGATTCGATCGTGTCGAGAAGGACCAAAGTTTGATGGACACCAGTGCGGAGGACTGAAGGAACCTCGGCAGAGAACTTGTTGGAAGAGAAGACGCACCTGGCTGCGCCCTGAACGCCTTCAGTAAGACTCAGTAAAAACCCACGGGCGACAAACTGGGGACAAGTCCACGGTAACCCACATTTTCTCATCCAGCCCCCCACCCCCCAGTTTTCCCCCTTTTCTGTGTCACTGGAGGACCAGCAGCAGCCTTCTGGAGTGATTTTGATGTTCCAGCACAATGACCACATTATCGATCCCAGGAATGAGCTCTTTCACCTGACTGTTACATGGGAGGATACAGGCAAGACTGATTTCGGAATTACTGTCCAAAAATGTGGATTAAACCTTTCATTCTGCGCAGGTAAGACGGCCAAGTAATTGACGCTTTTTTCTTTTTTTTTTCTTTTTTTTTTTCTTTTTTTCCTCCCTGTAATCTAAATACGAACGGTCTGTTATGTCTCTCGCTGCACGAATTATGCGCTCTTTCCTCAAATTGTTGGAATGCTTTACGATATTTACATAATCTTATTTCATAATCTTAGTTAAGCGTTTTATTTTTTGCTACGCCACGGAATGAGTTTTTTCCACTGTTAGTGGCAACTGCTGTGTGGTTAAAACTGCTTGACGGCGACGTTGGAATATGAAGAGACGGGAGGTATTTTGGGGGGTTTCTTCTAATTTGCGGTGCTTATTTTTTTTTAACATATCGTGAATAATTGGGTTAATTAGAAGGAGCGTCGCGGCGACTGATTTAACCAGTTCCGAGCGGACGCGCTACCGCCTGTTCACCTGTTCACCGCTGGGTGTCGCCAAAGGCTCACTATTCCGCACCCGAGCGCACGGGGGAAAAAAACGCACCAGTGTGAGGACTGGTGAAAAAGTGCGAAACGCTCCCATGGACAAGAACAGCCGAGTGCAAGTCTCATCGAAAGGCAGCACTGACGAAATTTAAATACTTTCCGTTCATTGCGAAACTAATTAACGCGCAACTTGAAGTTTTTTCCTGCGCATGCTGTATAGCGGGCGGGGGGGCACTGATCTCTGTATCAACACACAAACTAATTGCTCTAATTATTCTCCCTAATTTGCTCCATATTGTGGTTACTCCACATAAAAGAACATTAATAGCAAGTGACCGTTATCCGGCCCAGTGCTTCTTCTTTCTTTGCGTTTCTCACGTTTGGCAGGATAATCTGAGTCTAATTATATGATGCTGAAATGACTGCCAAAGAAATGCTTTTCCCCCCCCCCCAGCATTTATTTATTTATTTGGCGGCTGTGGGATTGTGGGGGAGTTGGTTACCTCTGAAAAAGCTAACTCATTTCGGAAGATTATGACAGTTCAGTTATTAGTTCATAATATTCATACCTTAGCAAATTGAGCAATGCCAGCCATGCTATATATTTATATCTACAGTATATACATATATATATGTTTATTGCTATAAAATGTGTGTTTTTTCTTTTGCTAACTGCAGTTAAAAGTAATGCATGTATTAACTTAATATAGCAAAGCCTGAACAGAAGAAGCGGGGCAGCACAAAAAATCATGGCGAATTATAACCAAATCAGGCAAATTTGTTAGTGAAACTCCGACAAATTAGTTCATTTCAAGGTGACAGATTGAGGGGTTTGTTTTTTCGCAATCTTGTTCCACTCAGACTGTGGTGGGAGGTGGCAGGTGAATCCAGCTAATCTATAAAAGTTTAATCAGCCATGTAAAATCTGGTTAGATGCCGAGATGGGGAAGCAATAAAGCCTTCCGAGGACAAAGCCCCACACAGCCCCAGTGAGGCAGCACATCCTCACGGCTTCTTTAATGATCAATTCATGCACTGAAAGGATGTCTCTTTAAATGTCCAACAAATATAACATAATTACATGTGTGAGTTCACTTGGGAAATACAAGGATAAGACATTAAGTCTCTTCTTTTTGTGCTTTTCTTGTTTTAACTTAAGGTCAATGTTTACAGTTATGAAAGAATGTAAGGCAAATGTCACTAATGGAGCCATTACCAGACCATAAAAATAAATAATAAAAATTATTCGTGGCCATATGCTGTCATCAAGAGCAGAGCACTGGTGTCCTTTTTCAAGAATGTCAACAAAAGCATGTGAAACTAGACCAGTTAGTTATAACCTTCAATACGCAGAGGAAGAGCAGTGCTGTTCTGATTGGTACCTGACAGCCATGCAGGGAGGTGTGAAAGTCAGAAACGATGCAAATCCACTCCAGATGCCAAGCAACACTCCATAAACTCCAGGAAAATGTAGAATATAAATGTGTGATTTATGAATACATTATTCAGAGTCATGGGCTCTTTTCTTCTTTTGAGGTTTAACTGTCTTGTCAGGATGCAAATGCTGAATATAATCAACCTTTAAAGCAACACATTCTTCCCTTTGTTGAATTTAGAGCATGCTAGTGCAGACTAGGGCAATATTAAAAATAAAATTTAAAAAAGAAAAGAAAAAATCAGTTACGAAGCTCACCAAACAATCAACTCCTGGTCCAGAGATTATGGCTTGCTTTGGGAGGTGGCTGACCCTGTGTTTATGAAAATGGAAAGATTAAATGAGTAATAATAAATTACATTCTTACTTGATATTCTTATTTTAATAACACAGCTGGAAACACAATAACCATTTGTCCGGTGCAAGACTTCAGTGCCTTGCAGCTCATTCTGGAACCGTAGTATGCGGTGCGAACCCAGTTCAGGGGAGTGACCAGGCAGGAGGTGATACAGATTTTTAAAAAATTAGAAAATAAAACAATAGCATGAAATAGCACGTAACAGAACTTAAGGCAGACATACCTGCAAGTATCTCCATCCACAGTGCAATCACTACAGTCTTTTTCTTGTGAATATAAAAAAAAAAAATAAATCAGTGCAGCCCATATCAGCCAGGTGTGGCAGATAATTCTAGAGGTGGGCGTGTCCATGTTCCTGCATGTAAACACTAAGATTCAAGGTAGGGTACACTGTGGATGGAATGCCAGTCCATCATAGAGTAATGAATTACAGTCATTCACTCACACACTAAGAGTGGTACCAGTTCTACTGAGCATACGTGTCTTTTGGATTGTGGAAGGAAACCAAAGCACCTGCGGGAAACCCATATGGACAGAGAAGAACTCCACTCAGACTGAGATGGTTTCAAACCCTCACCCACAGCCCAGAACTGTGAGGCACCAGCGCTATTCCCTGTTCCACTGTGCTGTCTTCTAGGTCATGGTAACAGAGACAAAATCAGTACTTCAGAATTTCAGTCAGTCTGGAAGGGATATTCATGGTTGAGTACGGTGATCCATTAAAATGGAAAACCTCCTGCTGCTTTCCTGTGTTAAGCTCTTTTTGGATAGACTGTGACAATGATCACATTGGTGGGTTGTGATCCACATTCTTAGGCAATGTTTTGTCTACCGACAGTGTGACATCGTGGGACATGCAACTTGTAGTCTCTTAATATTGAGTTTTAATAAGCATAATCCATAGGAATGTGTCTAGAGGAAACACATTGATTCCAGCTGACTGACCCCAAATGAGAAACTACACCCTGGAGATAGGGAGGATAAGGCAATATTGATCCTCTGTCAACTTGTTTTTCAAATTAAATTTGATTTTTTTTCCCTCGCTTAATCAAAATCAATAAAACACAATAATCAAAGAAAGTTCATTATATGTTATCATTTGAAAGTTGCATTGTCTTATATTAAACATTTATAATTATAAACTCAGTGTCATGCAGTTTCTGTGGTCTCAAAACTTGGGAAATAGGGGATTTTTCTGAAAGCCCTCATAAAGTTTCCCATGGATATGATGAAAAGACCTGCAGCCCATCAGGCTACATATGACCTAAGGACAGGGGCTGGTGTTATACCAAAGGGTCTGATAATGAGATGAAAGAGACCTTCTCTGAAGTGTGACAGGATCTGATTCCATCGAGAGTTCTGTACGGGGGACGCATTCAGCCTGTTGTCAGTTGCTTTGAGATGGGCTTGACCTTTGGGTGACATTGGGCCGGCCTTTTTGTCAAGGTTCCAGGTATGCTCGCGGCTCCATGGTAACTGAGAACTTGCACGGGGCAGAGGGAACACAAAGTGGTGGGTGAAAATGAGACTCTGTAGAAGCGCTCCATGTTACGTACCGTTGACTGGCAGGGGTCTAAGAGGATCGTCGGCTCAATTATCCTTATTTTCCTCTCGACATGAAGTTAATTATGTGACATGTTAGCTCGAGGGGGCTAAGGGAGGAACTCTGGAGGAATTTCTGTGGTGAACTCCACAAAAATGTGAGTGATGCACGTACCGCATATTACTGCTGGAAGTTTGGATGACATCAGCAGTGCACCATTTTTACACTGGTGATGTATTTTGACCTCTATCATGTTATAATTGGGATATGGGACTTTCTGTCTTTGAAATACTGAACCTCCTGGCTAAAAGTGGAGAGTTGGAAACCAACTCACCTTAATGTCCAGTCCATATGCATAGCAAGATGGAACAAGGGGATGTGTTTCTGGGGTCTTCAAACAAGCCTAACGTACAGTATCCTTCTTAATATTTGTTTTATCAAATGTTTTACAACTCCATTGAGTACCAGTACCAATATTTTTTGTTCCTCATCTATACCTTGCAAGTTGTCACTCTTCCGACTGAGACTCAGAATGTTTAGGCTATTACTTAATGGACAAAAGAGATCATAGCAGAACCAGGTAGCCTGATGATTCAGGACAGTGACTTTTACTGTGATAGTCACCCATTCAGATCCCAATAGAGACACTGCAGTTTTACTCTTGAGTCAAATACCTACCCCAGGCTGCTCCAATAACATATCCTGCCGCATAAACAAGTAAATCTATACATCGCTTCAAACAAAGGTGTTAAAGAGAAAAATTAAATTGCCTTCTGACAAATTAAAGTGGTTTGGGACAGAGTCCATAGAACATGGTATTAATTAAATTAAAGGTTTAAATAGCAAAAAAAGAAAAAAAAAACATGCTCAATTTATTTTAGCCAAGGTTTTTAATTAGATCCAATATTTGCTCAGCTCTAGCCGCATATTCCTAGAGAAAATCTGACATTCATTCCAGAAAAACAGCCACAGGTCTATGTGGTTATTCATTTCTCAGTGTAAAGGACATAGAATGGGATCAATGGGTGCAATGGATTTTCAGGTCATTTTAAATAGTTTTATTAATGATTAATTTGTTTCTTAGTGGACAAAAGTAACTTATCTTGTCTGATTCATTGATACTGCTGGGCACATCTACTGTATTCTCAATGCATAACCCCACCAAGTACCTTGATCAAGGGTACTACAATAAGAGAGGGATTCAAAACAGCAACCTTCAGGTTACAGATCTTGAACTGCAGTTGTACCCGCTGAATCATTGCCTGCTTACCGTATTCTGTTGTGCGACACACCTCTCCCACACAAACCACTCAGGAATCATGGGTCAAGTTAGGCAGTATTCTCACGTGAAGGGTGATTACGATCCAGAGGCTATGTGAGGCCGGGTGACAGATGAGGGTCAGGGTAAATATCTGCACTCAGCGAGCAAGATGAAAGCCATATAATGATTCGTAATTCCTAACAGCATTATTATGACTTCACAGCTATTACGTGGGTGATTGACTGCCTCTCCCCGGAGGATCGTTAACCTAATTTGTGGTGAAACGGGAGCTGCACTCTGTCTCCAGGGTCCAGCTCCCTGGAGACCGAAGTAAAGTGAAATGTTTGACGCTCTCCACATCAGGAGGAATGATTGCCGTGGTTACAAAGCGTGGACTGAGGGCGATGGTCCCAATGGCCGGCTGGGAGGAGGAACAGGCCGGGACACTTAGTTCGCTCGCAGTTCTGCTGGCCAGCTGACAGCCAAAAAATACTACGATTTTGCCCTCCCTTGTACCTCTACCCCGCTGCAACCCGTCTACATCATACATCAGCTTCCCAGAATCCCACACACTTGCCCTCAAAGAATCCCACAACCTCACTCTCTACCTCTTGTCTCACCTCTTGTCTCAGGGAAACTCAACCAAAAACTTTGCATTAATTAACCAAAAAATTTTCATTTATTATGTATATTATTTTTCTTATTATTCATTTATTAGGCAATTTCTTCCAAACTGACTTACAACATTTTTTATCAAGGTTTTTACAGTAAGATACTTACAGTGATTTCCCCATTTGCAGAGCATGGTAGTTTTTCTTCATCAATTCAGGGTAAGCAACTTGATTCATGTTACTACAGCAGGAGCAGGGATTTAATGACAGCTTTTCAAGGCCACAGCATTAACCACTATGCCACCTGCAGATATGTGCCAGACATGTGCCACTATGCCACCTGCTGCGAACATAATCATGCTGTTTGCGAGATGCATCAAATGTTCGATTTTTGCAAATGTGTGTGAGTGAAATGGGAATACCCAAGCGTGACAATAATGTTATTTGTTCTCAAACTTTAGGCTCGCTATGGAATTTCACAATTTACTTAGGAGGAGGGTTGATTGAAAAGCCATTTTGCACAATTTCTGTGGCAGAGAAATGTGTCATCGATTTTACTGTCTCTTATTCAGAGTCCAGAGCTAGGAATAGGACAGCGCTTCGTTCGACTGCAGCTATGAAATGTTTATTTGTTGTGAATCAATATTCTGGGCATGAAATATTAATGAGCAGGGTTTGCTGGAATTAACTTGAGCATGCAGCGGCACAGCTGACCCCTGAAAAAGAGAGGTGGCATGAAATTAAAGCCTAAAACATCACTGTCATTGAGGTCAAAGTCCCAAACATCGCTCATCATGAGTTTATAGCCCCAAACATTACTCTTTGTTATGTTAAAATCCCAAACATTGCCTTCGATGAGGTTAAAGCTGCAAGAGCTTCAGATATTGCTCGTGGTAAGATTACATGGCTCATTACATTGCTCATTGCTCATCTTGAGTTTAAGTCCCCAAATATTGCATCACAGCACCAAAGTTCACTTTGTGGGAGGTTAAAGTCTCAGAGATTCATCGCAAAGAGTTTGAAAGCAAAAGTAGCCTCATTCTGGGTTTTTGCTTTTGACAGTTGATGCAGAGCATCCAGCTGGACCTCAAAGGCTCATCCTGACTCAGCAATGCCAAGCTGTACGGGACGTCTCTAGCGGTCCGCGTCCTGTGTGCATAAACGAATAAGTTGGTTGTCTTCAAAGGGTGGTACATCGGTAATTAGAGGCTCTTAGTGAAGTGCATAGCCTTACAGCAGTCTTCCAGATGTTTATGATATTCAGGCTGCAGTCAATCATGCTTCTGCGGAACATCACTCTACCCTTTGGATTTCACCATCTTGAGTAGCTCAGTTTCCCCTTTGCACAGCTTGGCCTTCATCTTAGAGTGGCGGAAGATGCTGTGCGGAGGGATTAATTAATAGGTCGTTACACAGCCCGTGGCAGTTACAGCACGTCTTCTCAACTTCTGCATGTAGGCAAAGGTTCATAAGGATCTGATGAACCGCTGCTCCATCCATCCATGTGAACAGCTGTGGCTAGTCTTAAAATTCTGATGTGTCCTTCCCGGGCGTTGTTAATGTCCACCCAAAGATCCTGTGCTCCATTAATTTTTGTCACCCCATAAGAGTACCTGCCAAAACAGCAATAACACGTTATAAATCTCTGTGCATCGGGATCCTTTTGAACATTGGTCTTGTGCACATGCATATTCGCTGTGTATATGAAACTGTGATACACTGCATTTTTTTTAAAAACCATCAATCATATTCATTTTAAGCTTTGAGTGAAATTATCTTTTGAATCCACCCCCTCTCCCCTATTCACAGTTTTCTGGTTCCAGGACCAAATCACTAAACCATGATCAACAGACTTCCATATATGCTTCAGAAATAGATAGTACGAAATCAACATATAGTGACATCATAATCTCCTAAGCCAATAAATTGCCTTCCTTAGGGAGTAGAATTCAGTTTTTTTATCATTATTATTTTTATATTCTTAAGAAAAATGTACTGCATAATGCATATAATTTTTTGACAGTGTTTTTGCAAAAGTGCAGCATGCTAAATACATTTTTGATCGATTCTGTGAATTTATAGGGAAGCTTGTGAAAATGAAATATATATTTTGGTCATTGCTTTTGTCATTGTAATTTGTCACTGTTGATCGAAATGTAGTTTATTTGTTGCATAACATGTGCTTTGAATTCTACTAGTGCTAAAAATTAGATTCATATTGACCCGCCAGTCAAAAAAGGTAATAATAATACTGCAAACACCACACACTTGTCCATATGAGAAAGAATCATTTTAAAGGGTTGTTTAAAAAGGCTCTAGAATTTCACCAAAAAAGACATTTATTAGTTTTGATATATCTCTGCTTCGGCATTAAGCAGACAAGATAGTGACAGATTTAAACAGTTGACAAGTGTGGAATTTCAAGTCCAAGAAATGGTACAGTGCTTTACAGGAGAAAAATGTATTTGCCAAAACTAATTCCATGATGGCGTGATCTAGTGGTCATTTGTGTGGCACTTGTGTCGTGGCAGATTGTCCAAAATGTTCTGAGCTGTCACTCTCCAACCATCTTCGCACAACATATGGGCCTCTCTCGTAGTCAGAACTGTTATGATCGTGCCATAAAATGAGTTGTTGTGTCAGTTTTTGTGATTACTAGTATATTATGGTGTCCCGTTCAAACGGGAGCTCATGAAATGCATAATAATGATGCAATAAATGCGAAAGGGCGAACGGAATTGTCTTGTAAATCACTGCATGACCTTAACAAGTGAGCTGTGCTGTCAAAATGTCATAATATCCACTTGTAACAACCAACAGGACTACTAAGGATTATTCCCAAGTAACAGCTGATATTGTAAATAGGGTGCATACTAATTTTGTTGAAAAACAATCCGAATGTAGATTAGATGAATAAGCCCTCCAATCGTTTCACCCTTGTTTTAAACCCTCACGGTAGGCAGCAGGTGGCGTAAGGCTTACGGTAGTCACCTTACAGTCGAAGGACCCCACCTCCTGCTGTCATACCCGTGATCAAGGTAATTATTCTGACCTGATACAGTAAAAATTACCCAGCTGTATAAAAAGGGCAAATAATAATGAAAAGGTTGTTATGCAACATTTTCAGTCGCTTTTGAAAAAAGTATCAGAATACTTATAATAAAATGCACATTATTTCTACTTCCTGTATAGAAATGTTACACATTTGCTGGTGTGAGCCAGCCTCATCACACCAAAGTCCTGGGATGAGTGCCCAAAACAAGATTGTTACTCCTGGAAAAATAATTAGGCTGCATTTGTCATATGAGCTGTACAGCCAGGAAGCAGAGGGCAGCCGGTGCTGAAGAGAAACAGAGAAAAATCTTTCCACTTGAACCCTAGATCAAATATTAAAGCTAAACATTTCAGAAATGCCAGGGATACATTTTTTTTTTTTTTTTCAAGTAAACAGTTAAAAAAATAAAGGAAGCAATCCAGAAAAAATCGCATTTTCTGCGCTATTGCATAACATGAGTGTTCATTCTTCTGTTGGAGCACGAATGATTAGATCCAGACAGAAATGTGTCACTGAACGCGAGCCACTTTACATACACAAAACGGCTTATCCGGGTGCCAGCTCTCTGGCTTATTAGGTCGTTGTCTAATAAAGGGGCATTGTGGGTGGAATGTTAATTGCAGTTTGCCCCCATTTTACATACGTGAGCAGTTTATGCGTAGCTTTTATGAAGGGAGCAATATATGGCGCTAAATAAATATATCCTTGAAAGGACATGGAGCAATCAATCTTTCGGCCGCTGTCATTGGTATATAGGCCTATGGAAATGTGATGAAGCTGAAAACAGGAGGGGGTAGGGTCTCTATATCCATGCGGATTTACACCAGCCAGAACATTCCAGAAAGTTCATGAGCTGTCATTTATAACGGTAGTTTGAACGAGGCATGAACAAGAATGATGAAAGAAGCTGTGTGGGATAATGGGGTTTTGAGATCAGCTGGTTGCTGCATAAGATATGCAGTCCCTACAGAGTCTTCGTGTCGGTTGCCGGCGCCCATAACGGCAGCTTGAGCTAGCGCTCCAGCTAACCCTGCGCTAACGCTCCAGCTAACCATGCACTAGCGTTCCAGCTAACCACGTGACTCGAGACGTTCGTCAGCTTGGCAACGGCTTTATCGAGGGCAGAGCTCGATCTGTCGGCACGGTGTTGTGGGCAGCTGCATATAGCAATTGAGCTCTTTTCAAGAAGCGGGATACAATATGAGGGCGTTAAATTAGTTAAGCTTGTCGCTCGCGGTGCACCGCACCACGACACGTGCTGCGGCGTGTTGCTGTTTGCACGCCACCAGCGACAGAGCTTTTAATAACTTGTGGCCTTTTCATATCCAGCCACATTGCTACTTCTTGGCAAAGCCGTATGCATGAACAGAAACCGCCATCTGTTAGTACAACAGCCATCATTTACACCGCCACTGGGCCGGGAAAAGGGTCAATTTTCTATTTATTAGGCTTTTTTTCTCTCTTTGTTTTGTTGCACAGAAGAAGAACTTTTAGTTCATTCATTAAGCCGAGATATGGCACTAAAAGCTAATGCCGAGGAGACCATTCGATGAGGATTTTATGTTTTAAAAGGTGTGTGGGTGAGACCATTTTAAGGGCGCAGACCTGGTGTCATTGTTTTATTCCATGAGACTCGCAGGGTTGAAAAAAGGCTTTTTTTTTTTTTTTTTTCTCATGTGTTAATGATTCTACAAGAAGTAGTTTTGGCTGCTTGCTGTGCCTCATTTGCAGTTTTGTGTTCTTTGAGACTTTTACGTAATACGAAAATACTCCATTCTAAATTCAAAACATGTTAAGCGACAAATTAGCGGGAAATTTGCATTTTTCTAGCTCAGCCGGAGCATTATAGGTGAAGCGTTTTCAGTTGTCTGCAGTCAAGATAATACCAACAGTGATTTTTTTTTTTTTTTTTTTACAGAAGGCTGTAAAATTACAGCTTGCAGAAATGCAAGCAATTTAAAAGAAACAAAATCAGACGGCACTGAAAAGTCTATTCAACATATACACACATCTTTATTTCCTATGATTTATTTCCTCCTTCTTTGTAGAACCACAGCTCTGAAACTGCTATTTCATACAGTCATTTGTGATCATTTGTGAGTTTTAAGATTTATACGTGAATTAGGTTATGGGCCTCCTTGGAAAATTAAAAGGCAAAAACCAGTGTCTACACGTGCATCAAATACATAATAACTGGACAAGTTTTCAGTCTTTATTTACATTTAGATTCATATATGTCTTATTTCCATTGAGTGTTTCAATTGATGCAAAAACCGTTACCTGTTCTAAAAAAATTAACATATTGATAAACTGCATTTCTTATTTCACTGTATGTGCCTGCTGTCAGAATTATTTCTCCAACAGCGATAAAAAAATGTGATGAGAAGGTCCACTGGTGAAGATGAAACGCCCCGATATCACAGATGACTGATAACTGGCAACACGGCTATGGAAATGCTGACTAATGTTCCCTGTTCTCACCTTTGCGGCGAAGGTGTGGAGCTCCTTCCTGCTAAACGCCTTTTCCTTCACAAGTACAGTATATATCTTAAATAAAAGGGAATGTCATATTTCTGCCCTTTTAAAAAGAAAAGAAAAAAATAATTAGGAATAATAGAAAAAAATGGTTAAAGTACAGTATAATATTAAGCATTTTTTTCATACATCAGACTTCTGAATAAAAACTTCATGAACAGAAAAATAGATTTAACATGATTACTGCACTGAAGTAGGGGGCTTGCGAGTCAAAAGCTCTTGAAGTGCTGACTTCAGAGACTCCTTCCAAGAAGGTCAGATGTCCTCTTACAATTTATTCAACATTTCAAACACCGATTTTGCCCATAAATAGAACTGCGTCTTTGCAATGATTCACAACAAACAGTTTGTATTTTATCGAATAATACTCATAGTCACCAGTGAACAAATTGTGCAGACCACAGTAAAAACACATTAAAATGTTGTAGAACACAGGAGTGCAGCCACACCCATTTTTGGGATTATAGGCTGCACCCGAGTAACTGTTGAAGTTCATAATGGCCATAACGGTTAAACAGACAGACTTTTGGACTGTATATATAGATGCTCCTCTACTTACGATGGTTCAACTTACGATTTTTCGAAGTTACGACGGTATGATAGTGAAACGCATTTGGTAGAATCTGTACTTTGAATTTTGAGTTTCGAACTGTTCCTGTGCTTGCGATATGTGATACGATACTCTCCCCCGATGCTGGGTGATGGCAGAGAGCTGGAGCATCCACTCAACTATGCTCGCAGTCTCCGTAGCTATCATGCCAACCACTGTAAGCAACCGATACTATGTTGAGAGCGTTTTTTTAATTTTTTAAAAATTTTTTATTATTTTCGCATCCCATCATGGGTACTAAACACTCATGTGTGTCTCCTGCTTAAATTAGCCCAGCTGTAGGCTATGGTAAGTGTTCTGAGCAAGTTTAAGCTAGGCTCAGCTAGGCTATGATGTTTGGTAGGTGCGGTACTGTATTTTTTTTTTCGACTTACCGTTTTTCCACTTATGATGGGTTCATTGGAACATAACCCCATGGTTAGTCGAGGAGCATGTGTAGACATTGTAAAGTCAAGAAGGATTAACCATGTCATAAACAGACTGATCACGTACAGTATATGAAAGGCTTTTGGTTTCTGACACTTTGACTTGTTGAATCGGGAACTCTCCCATTGTGCCAACTTGGTGCAGGGGTTGAAAAGCGATAGAGAGAGGGTGTGAGAGCTCGTTATGTCTGTCCTCCAGTGATAGAGATGTTTGTAAAAAAAATAAAAAAAACGGCCCGAACTTAACTTCAGCTGGTGTGAAGTTCCCCTGGTCAATGTTGTGTAGTGGTTAAACCTGCTGCTTTAAAACTCTAAGATTGCAGGTTCAAATCCCATTTCAAGCTGTAGTACTTGAGCAAGGTACATACCCTAAATTGCTCAGTGATTTCTTTTATCATGCTTGCATTCTGAGCAACTTGAAGTTATTTTCTTATTTATACTGCTGGTTTACAGTAGGTAAATTCAGCAAGCGTATTGAAGCAGGAGTGGAATTCAAACCCATGAGCTTTCTGTTAGCAAGACAAAAGGTCTAACTGCTATGCCACAGAGTGATGGATGTTGCTCTGTAGCATGCCTTTGTTATGGAATGTGACAGCTCTATGTTTTGTGCTCTGTTGTACATTTTAAGTGCAAATCCAAGTCCAGGCCACTGGGATTGATCAAAAATCTATTAATAAATGTCGAATGTAAGGTTTTTTTTTTTTTTTGTTAATACTCCAAAACACAGATTCTGCTACAAATCTCCTGTAGCCGCTTAGTAGCTCTTTTCATTTGAACGGGCAAGCTGCTGAAACTGTACGGACTCCAAGTTACTTCTGATTTTGATAGAGCTATTTGGAAGTTTGTTCTCTAAAAATGTACAAAATGCCTCCTACTATACAGTCACAGTAAAAATCTACCTCTGTTTATGTGATTTGGGTTTCTTGTGAAGTGCTAAATGTTTCATCGGTGTATTTTTGGAAACGGTGGATTTTTTATGTTGAGGTAGCTCATTGGTATATTACATCAATTTATTTATTTATTTATTTATTTATTTATACATCTGAAAGCTATTTCCTTTAATTTTTTCAGTCCCTTCAGTAATTTCTTTATTGTAGTAGAACGGAAAATGATGTATTTATGCTGTCCATTTACTTTTACTTTTTTTTAATTTTCTGTCCATTAGATGCTAAATTTTTTTTGTCTGGTAGGACATTCTCTTTGTTCATACAGTTCAGTGTGGTATGCTACAGAAACAACCCTGCATGGCTAACATGTTGCATATTTCAGCATTTCGTATGCTGTTTACACCATACAGAAATTGACGTGAGCCATTCACTCACTTTCTTGTGTTGTAGTCTTGGAAACATCGTTTCCCATTAATTTTAAACTCCTTTCGAAACAAACATACCAAATTAAATTATGCTTGTGAAGTCAGATTCTACATTATTATTCATTGTCATTCAAGAAAAAAATTACCAAATGAAAATATTTTATTTCACATTTATTTACATTTTTTTCTACATTTATTCATTTAGCAGATGCTTTTCTCCAAAGCAATGAACATCTCATAGAATTTATTACAATTATGAAAAAATTACATTTTATTATCTCTATTGTCTTTTATGATCTAATAATATGTGTGAATAAGTAGACAGTACTGGATTAACATGTTACTGCAAAACAGATTACTGCAAGCAGTTTCTACTGTTAATTTGTGTTATTATAAACACTGTCCCATAAAATACAATATTTTTTATCTTTTCTGAAGGATGGAGTTGCTCTTTTTGGAGGCGTTATGACAGATACCTCAATTGTGAAAGAAAAGTAAGGGGAAGGAGGTTATGCTTCTGAAAACGCTCATCACTTTCCCGATCCAGAAGCGTATCGGGGCGTTCTGCCCCAGGGTCTTCTGGCTCCACGGCGCTCCTCGGCTGACCTCGTCTTCAATACTCCGATTATTTTGGGTCAGCGTCCCTTAAAGGGGCCGCGGAGTTGTTACAATAGAGCCGAGTTGGACCGAGGGCCGCTGTTTGCTTGGCGTGTTTGTTTCCGAACCCCGAGCCCTCCAGGACATCCCGTGCCGACAAACCCTACAGTAAAAGCTTTGTGTTGTTGTGGCTCTCCCAGCAGACGCACCCTTGGCGTGTTTATCTTCAAGGTACTGTATTTGTACCTCGATCCACCCAAACTGGATAGAAGCACAATACTCTGAAGTTGATGGCCTTGGAATTTTCCTGCAAACGCAAAAAATGCTCCCAGTTTCTTGGAGCCTCGGCTCAGATTTGGGTAAAAGCCGTGAAACTGAAACCACGCTTCAAAGAGCCGGGCTCCCTTTTTCCCCCTCATCAAAAAGTATGCAAATTTTTCCATCTCTGGCCGTCGGATGTAGCGCGTGGTGGCGCCAGCTTGGCAAGCCTGCCCGCAGTGCGGATCCGCCACCGTACCTGTACCGCTGCGAAGATGAATGGAACGCAGCCACCCTTCATTCAGAGGCCCTCGTTTGATCGGACAGGTTCCCCCGGGCGGGGTGGGTGGGCGAGCTGGACTCTTGCCATGCCCCCGTGGGCAGGCCAGCACAACCACCCGCCCCCACACGCACAGACACACACCCACACTTGAACACATGCACAGACACAGAGACGCAGCGATAGGAACGCACACACAGAAACACATGCTCCCCCCACCCCTACAGAGGCACCTTTTCTTGCCGAGTATCAGAAGCACTCACCGACTGGCCTCTCAGGGCCACCAGTGCAAGGAGGAGGGATGCTATGAATGGAGAGGCACTGTTTGGCCTTCCTGCAAAGCCTCCTGCTTTTTCAACCCGCTTCCTTTCATCGCCTCTCAATGCCGACCTGAATGCGCTCTGATGCGCCGTGACTCATATGATTCGAGTACGTACTGTCCCCATAGGTATGCGAGAAGCCATGGAAATTGCGCCGCGGTGTACCTCTAAACGGATTCCCTGCAAACCCTGCTCACCTCTCGCGCTCCTTTATCCGCCGTGAATTGAAACGTCTCTCTCAGGCTGCCGTCGTGCGGAAGATCCGCACGATAATTATCATGAAAATCCCTCAAGTTTCTTTTTGAATTATTTTTTCTGTTTTTTTTTTTTTTTTTTAAAGGTGATGAAATAGTCCGACAAAACTAAAATACAACTTTTGTATCCGCCGAAGTTGCGAAAACATTCTTGTCATTACCGTGGCGTTGTGAAGTGACAGTGCTTTGGAAAATTCGAGGTTAAACGGGCTACGTCTTGTAGTGTCTCGCAGCAGAAAAGTTCATGAAAGAACACTATGAAGAAGTCTGATGATAACTATTAAACATCGTGAAATTATGCTGCAGGTATTATGTTAGCAAAGCATTCCAACCTCATAAGCTATCCTGCTTCTGTGTCTTGGAGAACAACAATGAACTTCAATCACTTCTAGAAGAGTAAAATGAGTAAGAGCATGAACCAGGAACAAGCACGGTAAAAATGAGAGCAGTGCAGTTTGAGGAAGACAGCGTTTCGTTGTTTCTAAGGTGCTTCAAACACGCTGAGTTTCACGTAGGGTAAATATGAAGTAATTCAGTTCAACCCCCGGCTCAGTGGTTCCCTCCAGGTGTTTCAACTCCCAAACCCTTATCGACTACAACACCTGCCCTGCTGCCCGGTTCACCTCTGTAAAATGCCGTGTAGGTGTGACCCGGAGCTGTGTACTTGGAGTAAAGTGAACATTTTGGACTTCTCTCACCTTTGCCTTGACTGGAGATCAAAAAAACGCACACGGACCTCCGGCATAAAGAGATCTTCGCTCCCTCGCTGGCTGCCGAGCTGCCTCGACTCGGCCTCACCGAGAGCCAGATTGTTGGCAGGTCCGTCTATTTTTGATCGCCTCTCTCGGGATGCCGGCCAGCGATTGGCATGGGCGGAATCTGCTAAACTAAGCAGAGTCCTGGCCTCCTTGGAACTTTTAAGCCGCGAGGGGGGTGATCACCACAAACTTATGGGCAGGTGGGAGGGTGAGAAAGCTGTGGCATTGCCCTGTTGGACTGCTGCACTGTGTGTAAGGATGGCAGCGAAGGAGAGGTGAATTAACTCCACGGGTATTCTAAATAAAAGCGCAAATCTAGATCACTCATGCCAGCTACCTGTAAATATGATATACAATCATTGCCCGGTTAAAATCAGAGTGAAGGGTTGAAGTGTCTCCATTAAGCACAGAACCGGGGGGGACATGCCGTGTTCTATGAGGCCCGGTGATTGGTAAAGTTTTACTTAAATAGTTGGGAAATGACAATACATTTACATTTACATTTATTCATTTAGCAGACGCTTTTGTCCAAAGTAACGTACATCTCAGCAAAAATACAATTTGTGCGTTACATTAAGAGAAAGAGACATGGCTGCAGACATGTGACTTTTAAGTAAATCTAGTTTGTTACCTTCCACTTGATGCGCCGATGTTCATCGCTCGAGTAGGTGCATTTTATTATTAATCCATCCATCCAACTAATTTCAATAACCGCTTGTCCTAAGCAGAGTTGGGGCCATCTGGAGCCTATTCCGGAAGGATTAAGCACTCGGCTGAAGGGTACACTCTAGATGGGATACCTATCCATAGCAAGGTTTTATTACAAATCTGTTGAAATAATGCATTACGCATGAAAAATAAGTGTCCGACCTGCAAAAGGAAATAAGTAAGTAAGTAAATAAATAAATAAACTTAAAATATTTACAGCATACTTGTGTTATTGGCCACACCTAACCAGTGTCTCGTAGCATTTAATGGACTGAGGAAAGACAGCGCTCGTTGAACTGCTGAGCTCAGACCGGTTTAAATGCAACTGCTGGCCAAGCTCCAGTCTTGTGTTTTATTATGTATTTACTGCACAATTTGTTTTACTTTTTAATAGGACACTCCATGAATCAACCCTGTAAGGCCTCGCACCCTCCCCAAAACCGGCACGCCCAGTGTGCTGCAGTGTAGCGTAGTAATGTCTTATCTTTGGCTGCAGTATCATATGATGCAGAATGTGAGCAATGCATTTCAACATGAAATATACAGAACATAACATCCATGTATATTTTTATTCCACAATTTATTTTACTGTATTTTTACCACCCTACCCCCAAAAACAACAGGGCAGCTTCACCTTTTCTGTTTAAATCTAGTAGTACATTATAAAGTATGTCTTATAACTGTGTTTAAAAATAATGAACACATTCGGATATTTCTTCTTTGTAACAGATCCTGCTGTAGGATACAAGCTTTAATGAAGACTTATGTATGAATGTGGTGCCTACGGTGAACATTAGTGAACGTGGTCCAGAAATGAAAGATTCAAAAAAACATGCTATCCCTAACGGCATATGGCGTCGATCATGCAATGAGTGTATTGGAGTGTATTATCCAATGAAAATGTTTTTTTTTTTTTTTTTAAACCTGCATTGCTGCAGTGTTTGAATGTTGTCCAGCCTATTGTCTAACACTTCACAATGAAAGCCATTAATTCTCTTCAATAACTGCAATCTTTTCATTAACTGCAGATAATTAAATTTGCCTTTTCTACAGGGTCCATGGATGATAAGTTTCATAGAAAAACTGTCCCCCTTCAAAACCCCGTGTGTTTAATGTACTGGACTCACAAGGAGCAGCTTGCAAATTGAGACACCAAAACGGTGACAGCTGTTGGACCATCTTGGCTTCTGGAAGTATCTGCTAGTATACATCTTGAAATTAGTACTCAGGGTGCAATTTGTTCTTACGTGTCCAAATAAACATCCCTCAGAATTAATTTAACACTTAATTCTGACTCTGAAATTTGCACATAGCCATGGCAAGAGTTATTATGTGCAGGAAATAATGATTTAACATCTTTACCCTTCAGAGTGCCCAATAAACATTCATTGTCATTCATGGGTTTGAAACTGCCTCTAAAGGTTATGATGAAAGCATAGCAACAAATGGTGAATAGGATCAAGGGTCAAATTCACCAATCAGACATATGCCGAGAAATGAACGAACACTCTAAAACTTCTGCTCTCCATGTAAATACTTCCTGGTGAAAAAATGACCCAAAATGACTGGAAGAATCCAAATGTGAAGGCAAAAATGTGTGATAGGTGGCAGATGACATTTTCCCTCCCTTAACGACCGTGCAGCGGCTGGCAGTGCACAGACTCAAAGGAGGGGTCGTTGAAGGATATGCTGATAACATTTCTGTTGACGATGGGGTGGACGGGCGGGGACAGCGGGGACGCTGATAAGATAGACAAGGGCAATGTCGGACTGGGAACGGCGAAGGTGCTCACACGTCGCCGATAACAGGGGAAGCACCAGCCTGCTGGACAAGGGGTTGCGTTGATCTTTTGGCATTTCTGAGCTGGAAACCTAAGGCGTCAGATTATTACAACATAATAATAGTAAAGAGCTGCATGGATCAGGCTGCCGCAGGACCTCGGCAGTGTGGGACCTGCCCTGCTTGAGTGGATTAGCTAAAAATAGGCTCCCGAAATCAGAAGGTCTCATTTTGGGAGGGGTGCACA
Source organism: Scleropages formosus (assembly GCF_900964775.1). Lineage (NCBI taxonomy): Eukaryota > Metazoa > Chordata > Actinopteri > Osteoglossiformes > Osteoglossidae > Scleropages > Scleropages formosus. The sequence goes on along the minus strand of NC_041807.1, from coordinate 40,071,251 downwards.
GAAAGAATTCAATGACAGCAATGTCAGTAGGTGCAAAGCAGTACATGGTTGGTAGTGTAGTGATTAGAGCTGCTGCCTTTGGCTCTGAAAGTTGCAGGTTCCATCCCCACCTCTGTCTGTAGTACCCTTTTGCAAGGTACTTAGCCTAAATTGCTCCAGTAAAAATTACCCAGCTTTATAAATGGGTAAATAATTGTGACCATTGAAACCTTAACATTCTAAGTTGCTTTGGAGGATACTGTCAGCTAAGTTCACATTTATTTATTTAGCAGACACTTTTCTCCAGTGACTTCCAATGAACTCCATGTAGTGTTATCAGCCCACACACCTAATTCACCACAGTGACTTACAATGGGTGACTCATCCATACATCAGCGGAACACACACACTCTCACTGTCACTCACACACTATGGGGGAACCTGAGCAGTATGTCTTTGGAGTGTGGGAGGAAACCCACACAGACGTGGGGAGAACATGCAAACTCCACACAGACTGAACAGGAATTGACCTCTCATCCTCTCGCACCACCCAGGCACCATGAGACAGCAGCGCTGCTCGCTGTGCCGCCCCCATTGCACCGAAAGGTTGTGGGTTTATGACCTGGCAAAAGCTGAATGAAAAGACTGAGTTTGACAGTATCATTACCCTGAGTCACTTTTGGGAGAAAATGTATCTTAAGAACTTGCTGGAGCTGAGTTCAGCACTGTATTGCTTACCTCAAATTAATGTTTTCAGGCAGACTGGCACAGATCACTTGTTAGTTTAGACAGTCAATGTTCCATGTGTTTACAATGAATAATCAATATAGTTTTTCTCCGACATACTGGTCAAATTCAGGGTATGAACATCATACACAAGTGTTACGAACAATTTGCATAAGTCTCCTTCTGCACCCACACAGATGAGCTGTAATTTGTCCCTTTGTCATGCTGATGAAAGTCATTATTCTGCTACATAGATCGATAGTTATAGCACTCAGGTCCTTTATTATGATAATACTGTTAGCGTTGTAATTAAACCTTGCTATTCTTCCTAATGAACAGTAGCAGATTTTTTTATTCCCTGTTTTGATTGATTGCCACAATATGACTAAATTTATCTAATGAAACATCAGTCTGCCTTGAGTGTCTCTCTCTGTAATGCAGGTGATTTTTGAAGCACTGTGTTCTCTGCTCCGGCCACTTCACCTTTGATTACGGAGCCGGCGTCATCGCAATGACTTTTTTTTTTTAAGTGAAAAAAAGCAACATTGTGGATTTTCAAGTGTTCCCCATGTCGTTGGGCTATTGTTGATTTTTTTTGTAAGAGTAGGCAACACTGCTGGACTGTTGTTGCAATGACCTTGCGCTTGGTCTGATGCCATTCATTTGGGATGGCTGTTAATTACATTGTGTGGTGTCAGAAGTGGGATGCATGAGGGTATGGGACTGAACTGGCTAGCGATTAGCTGTCTCGGTTCCGACGTGACCGGCGTATTTGAAGGCGAAGCAGAAGCTTAAAATTTCTCATCACTGGCTTGATGTCCACAAGGACAGCTCTTGAGTAAGCCGGTCTTTCTTAGACAGCTGAAGCAGAGTTTTTGCTTACGCACAGTATGGTTCATGTTGCAAGCATCTCTGCAGTATCGAGGCTTCTGGAAACAAAAAAAAAAAATCAGTTTAAATCACAGAGACACTCAGAATCACGGACACTCTTAATCAGAACGCCGTTTGGATCATACGGAAAGGTTTGGACAGTTGCCACACTCCTTTCCTGGAGAATATTATAGTACTTCGGCGATTTGGATCTATGTTGGAACCCCATACAAAGGCACGGGCTCTGCTTTTATCTTTGTGTTTATTAGTCAGCCGTGACAACATCATTATTTCACAGAGGGGGTGGTGTTTTTCTCAGCACGACCTTCACCTTTTCAACGTCAAAGACGACGCTAATGAATCCTTTCGCATTTCTCAGTATATGGTTTCATCTGACCATAAAATACTGTCCCCATTTCTTATTGAGATGAAGCTTTTTCATTTATGTCTTTCTCTCTCTGTTTCGGTTTGTGCCTTTGGAAGGGGCCACCTCCTAACATGAATTTCATAATACAACAGATGCACAGGGTGGAGACAGAATGGTATTTTCGATACATGGTGTCCTGATAATGTCAGTTTTGATACCAAACTACGTTCTGCGCAGCATGTAGTGGTAAAGTTTGTTTTTTTTTACTTTTCTTTGAAATTTTTAAATGATGCAATTGCTGATCTGCAAGTTGATAGGCTTTGTTTTTAAGTGTCTGGTAGCTCGCTGACTGTGATATACATAATGGGTCATTATCCTCCTATTGTTAAAAATACAGCTTCACGACTTGTAGAGGTTTTGAAGGTGTGTGTAGTTACAGTATGCATTGCCAGTTGTAGTGTTATCAGAGCTGTGACCTTGCAAATGTAGGTTACTGGTTCAAATCACTCCTGTAGTGCCCTTCATCAAGGCCAAGCAATGTCGGCCACTGCTTATCCCAAGCAGGGTCATAGCAAGCGGGAGCCCACCCGGCAACGGGGAGTGGAGGGTACATGTGCAAGATGGGATGCTGGTCTGTTGCAGAGCACTCCAAGCAGGGCTCAAACCCCAGACCCACCGACAGCGGGCATGGGGCAAACCCAGCGCACCTCCATGCCTCCCCTTTACATAACCTGCCTTAGTAAAGTACGAATCTCCCTGCTGTGCAAATGAGAAAAATAAGTGTAAGTAGATTTATGTACAAATCTAACATTTTAAGCCAGTAAGGGAACAACTGGTAGTGGAGTGGTTAGGGCTTTTTCCTTCGGACCCGAAAGTCACAGGTTTAAATCCCCCCTCCAGCTGTCATACCTGGGAGAAAGGTACTTACCCTGAATTGCTATAGTAAATTTACCCACCTGTATAAATGGGTATATAATTGTAAGTCGCTTTTTAGAAAAGTGTCAGGTAATTGAATTAATATGAATGTACTGTATGGGGGTGTGGTGGCGCAGTAGGTTGGACCATGGTCCTGCTCTTCAGTGGGTCTGGGGTTCGAGTCCCGCTTGGGGTGCCTTGTGACGGACTGGCGTCCCGTCCTGGGTGTGTCCCCTCCCCCTCTGGCCTTGCGCCCTGTGTTGCTAGGTAGGCTCTGGTTCCCCGCAACCCTGTATGGGACAAGAGGTTCTGAAAATGTGTGTGTGTGTATAAATGGGTATATAATTGTAAGTTGCTTTTTAGAAAAGTGTCAGGTAATTGAATTAATATGAATGTACTGTATGGGGGTGTGGTGGCGCAGTAGGTTGGACCATGGTCCTGCTCTTCAGTGGGTCTGGGGTTCGAGTCCCGCTTGGGGTGCCTTGCGATGGACTGGCGTCCCGTCCTGGGTGTGTCCCCTCCCCCTCTGGCCTTGCGCCCTGTGTTGCTGGGTAGGCTCTGGTTCCCCGCAACCCTGTATGGGACAAGTGGTTCTGAAAATGTGTGTGTGTGTGTGTGTATAAATGGGTATATAATTGTAAGTTGCTTTTTAGAAAAGTGTCAGGTAATTGAATTAATATGAATGTACTGTATGGGGGTGTGGTGGCGCAGTAGGTTGGACCATGGTCCTGCTCTTCAGTGGGTCTGGGGTTCGAGTCCCGCTTGGGGTGCCTTGTGACGGACTGGCGTCCCGTCCTGGGTGTGTCCCCTCCCCCTCTGGCCTTGCGCCCTGTGTTGCTAGGTAGGCTCTGGTTCCCCGCAACCCTGTATGGGACAAGAGGTTCTGAAAATGTGTGTGTGTGTATAAATGGGTATATAATTGTAAGTTGCTTTTTAGAAAAGTGTCAGGTAATTGAATTAATATGAATGTACTGTATGGGGGTGTGGTAGCGCAGTGGGTTGGACCACGGTCCTGCTCTCCGGTGGGTCTGGGGTTCGAGTCCCGCTTGGGGTGCCTTGCGACAGACTGGCATCCTGTCCTGGGTGTGTCCCCTCCCCCTCCGGCCTTACGCCCTGTGTTACCGGGTTGGCTCCGGTTCCCCGCGACCCTGTATGGGACAAGAGGTTCTGAAAATGTGTGTGTGTGTGTGTGTCCTTGGATGAAGGCATCATCTAACAACATGCATCAGAAGCAAGGGTTTATATTAAATTTCCAAAATCATTTCTTTGGATTGGGTAGCATATAAAGAAATAGATCATAATGGACAAAAAAAAAAAAAAAAAAACGTGCAGCAGAGTAAGCGAGAACAGTGCGATGTCCTCGTGTTTCGTGTTTGTAACCTCGGTAGCGAAGTACAACGCTGCAAATGAAAACATAGCTCCGCGATCGAGAAGGAAGCAGAGGAACGCACACCAAAGAGCGCGAGACCATTTTGTAAGATGTAAGGACTTGCATTCCGAAAGTGTCTCTTTCATTTATTCTGCCCTTCCTCCAGAAATTGGAGCGTTCACGCTAATTGTTCTGGCAGCCCTGACTAATTTGCAAGGTGCATGCTTTGAAATGTTTATTTTGAAAGAATACAGGAGCACGTGCAAACTTGCAGAGCGCTAAGCGAATAATGAACACTGGAGTTGCTTTTGAATGCATTGCCGCTAATTCTGCCTTGCGATTGTGCCTGGGTAGCGGTGCATATTCTCCCCTGTGTCCCGTATCCCCTTTGAAGAGGCATGTGCTCGAAATGTGCTTTGGATACGCCTCTGAAGCTGGAAGGGAAAAAATGTGCGGATAAATATTGCAGGGTAGTTGCCCTGAAACGAAATCTCGAGCGCGTGCTTGGCTCTGGTACATCGGTCGGGTGTAACCCCGCCTCTTTTGGTATACAGTGACAATAAAGTATCTCTTATATGTTCCTTGGCCATTTTCAGTTTGGGGCTTTGTGTCACTGTGACATTCCTCCCTGTACAACACATGTGTAGTAAAGCCTTTATGCGATTTATTTTATCCTGCTTACCCAAGAAAGCAAAATCTTCCAGAAGTTTCTTTGAAACACTCACCAAAAGCAATTTAATATATAAATGAAAATACATACAGGAGGGGGCAACATGGTGGCACAGCGAGTAACGCTGCTGTCTCACAGTGCCTGGGTGGAGCGAGAGACCATGGGTTCGATCCCCACTCAGTCTGTGTGGAGTTTGCCTGCTCTCCCCATGTCTGTGTTGGTTTCCTCTGAGTGCTCTGGTTTCCTCCCACACTCCAAATACATTTACATTTATTCACTTAGCAGACGCTTTTCTCCAAAGCGACTTACAATGGATACTATGGAGTGTTACTAGCCCACACACCTTATTCACCGCGGTGACTTACGCTGCTAGATACACTACTTATAATGGGTCTTTGGACATGCTCTTCAGGTTCACCCAAAGTGTGTGAGTGACAGAGAGTGTGTGTGTTCCATTGATGTATGGACGAGTAACCCGGTGTAAGTAGTGTATCTAACAGTGTAAGTCACCGCGGTGAATAAGGTATGTAGGCTGATACTACATAGAGTTCATTGGGAGTTGCTTTGGAGAAAAGCATCTGCTAAATAAACAAATAGAAATATATAAAACAGATTAAAATATATTTTAGAGAAAAACACTTCATAAACAATTCTGTTTTCTTTAAGTGCTTCTTCATTGTGGCTATATGGAAAAAATATAAATGCGGGAACGATATGGTTGCTCAGCTGTTATCGACGCAGCAGGATAAGTGAAATGTCACCAGCGCGAGTCAGAAACCTCTGAGTCATCCTGTCACAGAGCAATGATGATGGAAGTCCCCTGCAGTTTGAAGAAGAAGGCGCTCCATCATGGATCACTAAACACAATATCCGTTTACATACTGATTTGGCATGAGGTACATTTCCTCCGTGGGGTACATTTCTCTTTTGTATAATGCAACCACCCTTGTGCAAATGAATGTTTAATTACCCTTTTCCTGCATCGTTCAGAGTTGTTCCTTTATTTTAGTGAATGAACAATACAATGCGAAAGGAGGTACAAAAAATACGGACAGAAAACATGTTCTATAGGTCGTTTTAAAACGTATTTTATTTCAAAAAGAGCTGGATTCGAAAAGAAACAGACAAAATCAGTATCCCGAAGAAAGACAAATAACACATTAAGGTAAAGCCTGTCACTTTATTGGCCATTTACGTTTCCACATACTACGAATTTGGTGTGATAAATAAAATGATAAATACGACACAGATATTAGAGGTATTTACAGGTACAGGCAGTCCCTGGATTACGAGCGAGTTCTGCTCCTAAGTCTGTCTTTAAGTCGAATTTGTGTGTAAGTGGTGCTACGGCGAGTAGTGCTGCTGCCTCACAGCGCCTGGGGGGTGTGAGAGGATATGGATTCAATCTCTGCTCAGTCTATGTGGAGTATGCATGTGGTTGATAAAGGACACCTATTTTGGGAAAAAGCTCTTTGTGCTCCTATCTCTATGCATGCGGACACAGGTGTATAGAGCAGAAGGGCAAAAAAGTTGCATAAGTGGTCTTGTAGCATGAATGTCCACAGAGGTGATCAATTCTTTAAAAATTTGTTACAATTATGCTGATGGATCACGGCTTCACGGCAATAAAACACATTTGATCCATCCATCCATCCATCCATCTTTTATAATTGCCAATCCTGAGCAAGGTTGTGGTGAACCAGAGACTATCCTGGAATAATAGGGCGCAAGGCTGGGGGATGGGGGGGGATGCACACTGATTAGAACGCTGGTCACATTTCATTATCAAATATTCTGATCACCCTATAAGATCCTTACAACAGATGAATTAACACTGCATGTATCTTACCACTTTCTCAGAATAAGTGTGTAAGAGTTCAGCCATATGGGAACAAGATAAATTCTGTGAATGCATGTAAAATGTAGTTCTTGAATACTAGAAGGACATACAAGGAAAATTTCAACACATGAAGAAAACATTTTATCATCACTCAAAGGCAAGGAAACGTCTCCCTCAATGCATCATAAGAACAGGTAACAAAATTAATATTGTATTTGCTATTACTTTATATAATGTGTAGGTTGTGTTCGGAGAGGTAAGGTTTTAAATCTAATCTGAAACAGTTATGTTTAATTATGATCTTGTTTATTAGACTCAAACATTTGTCAAGATTTAAGTGTATTGTCTATAACAAAAAAGGGAAATTTGCGGAATTCAGATGTGTGGCAGAAGAAGTGAGCAAAAATATATGCGTTTCAGTTACATTCTGTGACAATAATTAATCTATTATCCTGCAACCAGCAATATGTTCCACACTTGTTAAAGTATAGTGTGGAGGTTGTGCTTTATTTAGACTTTGACGCTGAAATTCAGAAATAATTTGGTTATAAATGGATTGTGTATTGTATGCATTGTGATAACTCATGTATTGTTTTCTCTGTTGATAATTGCTTTTATTCAGTTTTATGTGGATAGCTGTAAAACACCTTATTCCCACTGGATATAAAAGAAAAATCCAGCCAATGATCATTCATTCTCTTTTATGTTTTTTATCACTGGCATTATTTATGTATTACTCTGTTATAACTCTGTCTCTTATGAAACAGTTTGATATGTAATTTTATAAGTGGGGTAGAAAATTGTTTGAAAAATCGGTATGGAGGCAGGTATTTGCTGCAGAAATATTTATGAAATGACTTCATATTTGCCACCCTGGAGATTCTACAGAAGATTGTTCCTGTTTTGCATCAGAACCGGTGGCTGTCCGCTGGAATTTATGAAAATGCACAAGTGATGTAATTTTTGAACTTTTTATATAGATGTGCTGCCAGTTTTGTTCTTTATTAAAAAGTGATGCTCATTTTAATATAGCGCAGTCGACTTTATGACTAAACGCTGGAAACGTGTAAAGTTTAGATTTTTTTGTGGAGGTGTAAGCAGGTATGAAATTTAACTGCAACCAAAGAGTTCAAAGAGTATATTAATGTTAATGAGTGCTAATATGCTGTTAAGTATAAGTACATATTACGAACAAATAAAGGAAGTTAACAGGCCTCGGAAGGTCGTTAGTTTGAATCCCATTTTCTGCTATTCTACCGTTGACCAAGTTACTTACCATAAATTAACAGAAGAAAAATTCCGTTGTTTAAATGGGTAAATCAGCATAAGTAGCTTAACATTAAATTGCCTTGAGAAAAGATGTCAGATAAAAAAATAGAGTAAAATATTCCTGGTAATGGCAGATTTTTTGTGCTTTTATTCTTCATGCATCTCATGGTCATGAGAAGTGTAAGGAAGGCATGCCGCATGCACGCAGTGGATAAGCTATGCGCGTCAGCTTTTCGTTAACATTTAACAGGAAACAGAGCATGCCGCTGACCGCCCTCCCGCTTCTCCTTTAGGACCCGAACCATGTTGGCTGACATTTACAAATCCCCGTGCACGCCGCTTTGTCCCGTCTGGTCCCAGATGGAGCGCTTTGAACGCTTTAAATTTGAAATATAAATCATATACTTTCCATTGCGGCCGATGCGGGGCGTTCTGTTCGGCGGCGCACTCTCGGTTTGACCCTTTCTGGGGTAGAGTGCCGGAATGTGGAGTAATGGAGCGGTCGTGAATACTGTTGACCCCAAGCAGTTGTCCTTTTATGGGCGATTTACTGAGGCAAACAGCGCAACAAACTCGGCCGTGACAGAGGAGTAGCCTCGTGTGCTGGTGGCATCGCGGAGCCCGAGGTGACCTTACAGGGCCTCTGTTCTCCTCCGATGTTCAGACGAGTTGAGCAAAACGTGTGGACGCTTGTTAAGCGTTGCGCCGGGCCCGGTTTTTACTTCTGCTCGACAGCCTGCATTAGTTATGTCACGCTATCTGGTATTCCCCATGGCTCCTGTGCGTTCCTTCCCTCGGAAACATTTTGTGTGTGGGCGGACCGTAGGTGTGTTTTTGCACTGCGGGAAACAGTAAAAAAAAAAAAAACTAAGAAAAAATGAAAAATGCCGTTCTTGTGTTTTCGACCCTTCGCTTGTTGAGAAATAGACTGAACGCAAACAGGTAAACAATCAAACAATCAAAAAGTATAAATAAATAAATTAAGACATTTAAAAATGCCTTGTTTGCGCTATTTCGGCCTTTGTCTGTTCGTTTGCGCAAACTCAACTGGGTCATACGTCAGGGCAGTTTTATTGAAATGCAAGAAAAGGGCGGCAAATTTGCATGCGACACATGCGATGTTTGAGGGTAATGTACTAAAAGTAATTATGCAAATGAGTAAATGCACATATGGTGAAAAGCTCTGTTCTGCGTGTGGCGGTTGCTAGACCACCGGTACTTTCCTTCATCGGCGTCTGTGTACCGGTGCGCTGCAGAGTGCACTTTGATCCCGACTGCCCGCCCAGGGAAGCGAGCATCATTACGGGGAACGCGGCTCACGCGCACAACTCACCGCATCATTTCCCATGTACCGAAGGCTACACGCAACGGAACACATTTAAAAATTGTTTGGTGGTGGGGGTGGAACTGTCTACGCCTTGTGAGATAAGAAGGGCCCTGGTTTGAGTCCCACCTCCTGCTTTAATACCGATGATCAAGGTACTTTCCATAAAGGGACAGAGTCAAAATTCTTTGTTTTATACATGGCTGAATTGTAAGTAGCTGCAAGTCTCTTTCAAAAGTGTCAGTTAAATAAATAAACAAATAAATAAATGTTAATGTAAAACTGTGGCGTATGGAGGGTGTGCGCTACATTTTTTATATCAGTAGCTTTTGACTATTACTGGGGGGCGCAGTGGCGCAGTGGGTTTGTCTGGGTCCCACTCTCTGGCCCGGGGTGCCTTGCAATGGACTGGCATCCCATCCTGGGTGTGTCCCCTCCCCCTCCAGCCTTGTGCCCTGTGTTGCCAGGTTGGGCTCTGGTTTGCCGCAACCCCGCTCGGGAGAAGTGGTTTCAGTCAGTGTGTGTGTGTGTGTGTGTGTGCGTGTGTGTGTGCGGGAGTGCATTTAACTCAGTTGTTATGTACAAATGTGCACACACTATAATGTTTGCAGATCAATACAATATTGTGTATTTTTATTATTTCTTGTAACTACAGGTTACCTTCTGTTCTGTTTTACTAGTGCTGTACATACTGTATTTTTTATAAGCAACAGAAAAGAATTGGGACACAGCCACATAAATACGAAATTAGTACATGGTATGTAAATGTCAGTAAATAGAGCCCAAGGACAAAAGACTGCAGCACTTGGTAGAAGCAGTCATGTAGCACTAAAAATGTCAGAAAAGGTAACCAAATCTTCAGAAATTCTTTAGAGTTATGCTACAGCTGAAAAACTGTCTTAGTGCAAGAAAATGTAGACAGTTGGGTCAACCTCATATTTTTGAAGGGAGCTTCTGGTGTGGACTATAGTAGTAAAACACATTTCCTGCTAACATGTTGTCTGATGACCCTTCAGCAGTGGTCACTAAGACACCTGGAGACATATTTGGCAGATGCTTTTCTTTAAATGCGACATGAAATGGGGGCAGAAGAGTCCTTTCTTGAATTCCTGGGATTCAGCACCTCTGAGGGACGGAGGGAAGTCATTCTACTTGGACATCAAGGAATGGAGACAAACATGCACTTGAAATCCCAGCCTGGATAATGAAATTCAACGCATGAGTACGTAATAAATACATAAAGGAACGAGTTAGAGGACCAGAAAAAATTCTGACTAGTGGCTCCTTCCTCTGTGTTTTCCACATGCTGGCCATAGACGCCACCATCAGTACCAGGGAAATGGAGATGACCTTGAGGCTGATCTCCTCCAGCAAACGGGCATGTTAATTAACGGGTTGCTCTGTAGTTTTGAAAAGTAATTTTGTTCCCCGCCCGAGTTCAGCTGGAAAAGGAACGGCGAGGAGATCGAGGCCCAGATTGTCCCCAGGAAGTGCGGGAAGCTGCTGAATAATGCATTATGTTTACAATCAGCCTGTCCTGCCTATTCCCACAGATGACGCCTATTGAGATGAGTCGTCTCTCCTTTGGTTACTCCGGTTCTCTTCGTACTTCACCCCCCTGAGAAATATCTCAAGTAGTGAATGGCTTTCAAAAAGTCGTCCGCATTTCCGGTGATTTGCCATACAGAAGTGATACTGCTACACAAACAAATAAAATAAGTATATATGAGCTAATGAATTTAGAAATATGCGTGAGGACACTGAAAAGCTCTCTGCAGTATTTGCTCAAAGCAAATTTCTCACTGCATCGTTATTGCATATTTAAGTATAAATACCCATGTAAATGACCGAGTGTAATTACAAATGCGATATTCAAATCAGAATATATAATTTTGGATAGAAAACTTAAACATGGAAGATAGAAGTTGACACCTGATTTAATTCACTATTTAATTAATTGTGACGCACTCATCAGGAGTTTTCTTTGAGAGAAAAACGGTGACCGTCTCAGCATTAGAAATGCAATTAAAGAAATGTTGCATGGTCATTTGGCGAACTATAATTTGCTTAAAAATTATACTGTTAATTAAAGCATAGCTTTGGTGTTTAATAGGTATGATTTTTTTTTTTTTTAATCAAGGCAAGTCAGAGAAATGTGAGAGGAGTGAAACTGGAATAAATCACAATTATTGTTAATTGTTACAGATTAATGCGCCACTGGAATTTATTCCGTTTTGTGCTCAACCGTCCAAAAAAAAAAATAAATAAAAAGAAGAAAAAAACCGTCCTACTAAAAGCATAAATATACACCTTCGAATCTTTTTTGGGATATCTGCAACTTTATCACATCACAGCGAAATTTCTATTGTTGATAAAAGTTATTATAGTATATATAGGACGTATATTATATATATAGTACTTAACCAAGATCAATAGCAACATGATGGCACATGAAAAGAAGCCTTGTCAAAATCAACTATGTTATGTATCTCAAGACACCAGTAGATAAGGAACTAAACAAATTTGTTCTTCCTCTTTCTCACAATTTTAAGATGTTACTTTCATTTTTTTTTTCAGTGCACAGCTTTGGATTTAAACATTAAAGTCTGACAGTTTGCCACCAGCTACAGCCTATTTGTAGCTGTAATCCATCGCAACATATGGTCCATTTGTAATCTGTGTGTTGTGTGTCATTTTGATTTTAGCAACATACTTATAGGAATAAATTGAAATGTATAAATATGAATATAAATATGTTACTAAAAATGTGTAAATTTGTTTCTGACTCCTTGCTAATATGTATTAATTATTTATGTGAAGTTGCAGAATGTTTCTATGGCAATAAAAAGTGCTAGAGGTGGCATAGTGGTTAGAGCATCACCTTACAATTGGAGGGTTTGAATCTCTCTCCTGTGTTAGTACTTTTGATCAAGGTACTTATCCCAAACTGATTTATTACAGTAAAATTTACTCAGCTTTATAAATGGGTGAATCACACACACATTGACTGAAACCACTTATTCCAAGCTGGGCTGCGGCAAGCCGGAGCGGAGCCTAGCAGCACAGGGTGCAAAGCTGGAGGGGACACACCCAGGACGGGACGCCAGTCCGTCACAAGGCACCCCAAGCAGGACTCGAACCCCAGACCCACCAGAGAGGTGGGATAGGCCAAACCTGCTGCGCCAACAAACCCCCTATGGCTGAATCACTGTAATAAAATAAATTTAGCATTGTTAGTCACCTTGGAAGAAAGTGTGATAGAAATAAATGTTAATATTAATACAAGTATACTAGAGTTGTGTTTTAAAGTGTTACTACTTTCATTACGAACATGGAATGGTAACAGTTTTATCTCATTTACAAGTTAGGAGAAAGAAAAGTGAAACAGACTGATCAATATTTTTCGGAATATCATGAATAATTTTTAAACACATGTTCTGTTAGGAATTTTTCAAATAAATCCATGAATGATGAAGATGAAAAAGAAAAGGATATTTTTATGCACGGGAGGTCGAAATTAACTATCCCAGTGTTAATGCAGTAAATAAGTGGTGCAGTTATGGTATGGTGAGTCAGCTTCATCGTAACAATAATTAATGTTTTGATTTTCGCATAAAGACAATCTGTTCCTTTGACGGTAGCCAAGTCCTTCACCTCTGACTGCCTAATTGGTATTGTTTTTGTCTATGGTTTAATTAACGGATCTGAGATCGATGTTTTCATCAGAATGGGTCAGGGAGCCTTGTGTTCGCAGCCACACCGTATGTTATTAAAATCAATGTGAAAATCTCAAACTTATAGTTTCAACATTATTTATAATTTATTTTTTATTTTTTGTTTTGTTCATAGTTGTCCTTATATTAAACCTCAGTGCGTATTTCTGGAATGTCTGCTGATTAGGATGTGATGAATTTTAATATAACGGATAGGATCACTGTATGCTTCTGTATTCTAACAAAAAAAGTTACTCTGATACTGACGATTTCAACGAGGCCCCTAAATTCAACATTTACCTACAATGTGTGGTTTGTGCACTAATCTTCTTTCAATATGTCATCTATTTACACAGCAAGGGTCAGTTTTACTGTATCAGTTGAGGGTAAGTACCTTGAGAAAGAGTACTGCAGGAGCAGGTGGGGTTCAGATCTGGGTTCTTCATGTTGCACAGTGATGGTTCTACCCACTATGCCACTTACTGCCCAATTAAAATACACACAGACACACAGTTTGAAAACACTCGTCCTGGTGAACCGGAGCCTAAGCCGGCAACACAGGGCGCAAGGCTGGAGGGGGACTTACGGTTCTAATAGTTCACCAGATGACCATACAACATTTTTTTAATTGCATTTCTAATGCTTACGGTCACCGTTTTTCTCTCAAAGGAAATTCCCACTGAGAGCATTTCAATTTTATTCACTTAGCTGACATTTTTCTCCAGTGTGACTTACAGTGTTAAGGTCACAATTATTACAAGCTTACAATTATTTACCCATTTATGCAGCTGGGTAATTTTAGTGGAGAAATTTGGGGTAAATACCTTAATCAAGGGTACTACAGCCAGAGGTAAGGATCAAACCTGCAATCTTTAAATGCAAAGACAGTAGCTCTAACCACTACTCTACCAGCTGTACCACACACAGTATACTATGCACATACATAATACAGTATGCATGTACATACACGCAATATCCTAACTGTTCAAATTGAATCTCAGAATGTCTTTCAAGAAGGTCGGGGAAGTGCTGGCAGAAGAAGAAGACTGGTATGATTGCAGAGAATTTCAGGATGGATAAGAGGGGGCCTTAAGATTCTCAGTCCATTTCTGGGGTGTTCTTCAACTCTTTGTACTGTAATGACTCGAGGTAATACCTCTAAATTAGCCCTTGGTGTGAGCCTGAGTTTCCCAAGGACAATATGGATTACGGATATCTGCCAATGGAGCCGTACCCACGAGGTTAATCCCTCTGCGAATCGATAGTCTCCCCGGTGCACACAGCCTCCCGCCAGATTTAGCCATCAGAGATCAATGTCTACTTATTTTATACTGTGAAAGTTTAGAGGTTTTGGGTCGTGTGCTTCCATGAAGGAGACCTCTGTTAAAAAAAAGAAAAAAAAAAAGTCTTTTGACATGCTTCATTGTATGTGTCGAAAACCTTTACTCATTATTCTGGACTTCTTTTGAGGCATAAGAGCCAGACTTTACAGCATTTTACATCTGAAGAAAGTGTCAGGATCACTTAAAGGTACAAATCACATCACAGACACTGCACTTCCCTTGTGGACATGAATGAGGATTTTGCTCAGGGGAAAATGTGTCCTTGGAGAAAGAAAAAAAAAAAAAAAAAACCTGCTGAATCCAAAATTTCCACTCTGATTCTTATGCAAAATTTGTAATTGCTGCAAAGACACATTAAGGAAAAGACTGAGGTCTGTAATTAATGCAACACTTTGTAAGCCCAGCATCATGAATTTAAGATATGACACATTTTTATTTATCGGATCAAACTGCCGACTGTTTTTCGATGAATTTCCTCGGGGACCAACTGTAACTGTGGCTCAACGAAAACAAGGTTGCGCAGATTGTTTCTTGATGATTGCCATAATTTTAATTGATAATGAAGATGCAAGCCACGCGCATAATACTGCTTTGTTATTGTTGTCACCGTGTCGACAACACGTGGATCTCATTGCATTATCTCTCGGAAATGACTTTTGCCCTTCGGGAAGCAAGATGTCGCACTTCTGTTGCACCGCAAGGATAGATATCCCGACCCACATTGTTCCTTAAAGCTAATTGTGACTGCTGTTTTTCTGCATTTGAGGTTTAAATTAATTTGTGGGAAAATAAGCCAGCCAAATGAAATCCAGATCATATGTGTAACTCAGAACTGGAAAGGCAACAGATGATAAAGATGTGCTCTATAAAGAAAACAAGTCGTTATTTATTTTAATAGGCTTTTGAAATCTGTGATATTTTAAAAATTCACATGGTAACAAAATACAGAGGACAGCACTGATACTTCTGTTGCAGGAAAGGAAAAAAAAAAAAATCTTATATCTTAATTTACAAACACAACTGGGACCAGAAGTCTTTCCTTAACTTAGCACTGTTTGTAAGTCTATGCACCACATCACAGTCATTTACGTTTTAATAATACAGCTTAATCTCTCCATTTATTCACTGGTTAAAGACATGAGACAAGGCTATAATGCAATAAAAGTTGCCTATAAGACTTGATTAATTCTTAACTCATTCCCATTAAACAACTCAAACAATGCAGAGTCCCAGTGTTCCTCTATAATCAAAGCAAATGGTGTGAGGTACGGCACATTGCGGACCAGGCTCCAGTTTTCTATCTTTAAAATGGCAAAAAGAAATGTATTAAGTTCACAGTCTCACACACACAGTCTGAAACCACTTGCCTTGAGGCAAACTGGAGTTGAGCTCGGCTGCACAGGGCGTAGGGCTGGAGGGGATACACCCCGGACGGAACAGCAGTCTGTCACAAGACACCCCGAGCAGGACTCAAACCCCAGACCCACTAGAGAGCAAGACCCGGCCGTGCCGCGGCGTGGCCACGCCAAGTTCAGAGTCTCCTATTGAACAAATTGTGCTTCATAGTGTTGCTCCCGCACATTAGGTGCCACAGGAGAACGAAACAGGGAGTCGAGAAGTGTGAGTGAGTTGGACGCAATATTAAACTTAAAATCCCGACTTTATAATACTGGCCGTGAGGATACGACCGATTCATCGCACAAACATGTTTGGCAGCATCTGGTCGCCTAACTCCAACCATAAAAAAAGTTCAGTAATAGTCAAATATCTTTATTTTTTCACTGTGTACTTTCTGTAAAAGTCTCAGATATAGCTATAGTAAATTTTAAAAAAAAAATTATGCTAAATGAAATCGCTCCTGCGCCGCTTCACGATGTTGTGCCCCCTTCTATTCCCTCTTTGAATGCGTTTCGGTGCCATCTAACGGTAGCAAGCAGAAACATCAGATATTTTCACTCTAGCCGAAATTTTAGAAAATGCAACTGTGAAGAAAATTCAGCGTCGCTGAATAAATTAGGAAATGTCTGTAACTTTGAAAATCGATAAAGAACGTTTGTTATACAATGTACAGGTGTATAAAAATTGGTTAATAAAGACAGTTTTCGGTAAACTGGGAAGCTCTGCCCACCTGTGAAAATGCATTGCACTGAGTTTCTTCTTTTTGGCCTTGCAGTTCGATGTCTGCTGTGAGACCGAGAAGTCGCCTGGGATGCCACACGTGGGTTCTTCTTGCTATGATTCACCTTGCCATGGACTTCTCGGTGTGCAGCCCCACGGCCCCGGCGCCAGGGAACAAGCTGACGCCCAGGTCAGTACCGAGGCTAAGGGCTGGCCCCACGCTGTTGTGGGAGGCCCCGAGCAGACCGCCCTGGAGGGCGCACGGTTTGGGGTGGAAGAGGGGTCTGCACCCGCTCCAGAAACCCGGCAGCAAGACCGGGAAGAGCACCGCACTGGCAAGCCAGAAGCACAGGGGCCCAAGCCACAGGGGCCCGCACTGCGAGGCATGCCAGTTGCAGGCCTCTTCCGGTGAAGCCTTGGACTCACTGGCACCTCCAGAGGGCAGAGGTGCAGACACAGCGGCCTCGCCAGTGCGGCTGCGCAGGCAGGTCAAGTGGGATCCCTACGAGAGGCTGCACGACAGCAGGACCACGACGGTGCCTGGATTTATCGACTGGGGGCCGACAGGGGGTGACGACGGTGGCGAGGATGACGGGCGCGTGGTGCCCAACTCAACGGCGGCCGCAAAGGCATTCACCACGACCACGGCTGCCCCTGTCATCACCACCACCACCACGAAGAGGCCCAGAAACTCTGTTGTAAACTATGTGGTGACTACAGCGTATCCCAGAAAGCAGAGCACAACACCACCTAGTTTCAGCTTCGGGGAGACCGTCAAACCACCAAAGCCATTCGGAGACACAGCAGGTAACACTCCTCATTGTAAAATGCCTACCTGTTTCCTTACTTTATATTCCTTGTGGAAAAGAACAACAGCAGCACACATTTACAGCATTACATGTAAGAGTAAATATAAATTATGTTGCGTGTGGTACGTTGGGTTTATTCAATATTAATGACTTACGGCTCCCGTTCTTGCTTAGGTCCACGTGCGCTGATTTTTGCTGCAGCTGAACTTTTAAATACATTACTGAGTTCGATTGAGATGCTCATCAAATAAATTGTGAGAAAACCAAACACATTAGCAGGGGGATCTTTTATAATTGTATTAATTGTGAGAAACAAGTTTAGTGTTTGAGGTCCTTAAGGTACATCAGAGAAGTGCTTTGTTTATTTGATCTTTCCTTAACCTGAAGTGAAACTAAATAAATTAGTATTGAACATCTTTTTGATTATTCAACCCCTTCGCTTAATCATTCATAGGCTTTCAGCAATTTAGAATACACTCAGTGTAACAACAACTGAAACAACGAGCCTTGTGTCCTTAGTTTGAATAGTGGAAAAAAAAAAAAAACTAGGTCATTTTTTTCTCTATTACAGGAATATCTCAGATAATAATTAAATAATCAGTGTCGTATGGAAAATGACTGCCAGCCTTAAGTTAAGGAGTTCAATTTAACGTCATATCCATTCAATCATCTAAAAAAACCATAATTAATGAACAAAAATATCAGGGTACAAGTGAAACTGAGGACCAGAAGAACCAATACTTGTGTATATATATATTACAAATTCTAATATTACATTTGTTTAGATGGCGTTTGGAAGTAATAGACATTTAATCTATGAATAATCAATTTACCATGATTTATAGCTTGTAGCAAGCACTACCAAAATGTAATAAAAATACACATTACATTTACTTTAAAACCTAATAATAAAATTAAAAATGTAGATTTTGGAGTCACCATAATAACCCCACTCAAGAAAGTCTTTTCGACTGTTTTAGAGTGAGTACTTATGTATGGTAATGCACCTTGAATCAGTTTATAAGTATGATAATATATGCTGAAGTTCTTTATTAATTAGTAATCAGCACTCGCCTCCTTAGGACAGAGTCACAGCCTTTAAATGTGAAAAAATCAAAAGAAATTAAAATTGCCAAATAGATTTTGAGGATTCAACAGGATAGGGCTCTATGCATATTCATTGGCTAAACTCATTATCGAGAGCCACTTGTTAATCAGGGTGTCATTTGGCAAAGTAGCCAAGGGATGTGCTGTGGGAAGTTCTTCATTTATGCAGTAAATTAGCGCCACTGAAGATGTGTTCGTTTTCCAGATTTTATACGTCCAACTCGATTAATTAAAAAAAATAAATGTTTGGGATGTACACGATTAGAAACTGCCCGTATTTAGGAACCTATTTTTATAAATCAATTTCCCATTGAGGGATATGGGGTATTTTATGCCTAAATTGCATACTGTGAAATTTGTACGTTTGAATGGACAGTAATGTGGGATATTAAATAAAAGAGATTGTAGGTAGCAGATAGAGTAGTCTGCCAGGATGTCAATTAGCAGCCCCACTCCCTGATACTGCTCCCACTTCTTAGCGAGGTTCTTGCCCTAAATTGTGCCATTAAAAATACTCAGATGAATACATTTACTTATTTATTGGATCCTTCTTCGACATAACAGTTTACACTGTCAAGCTAATTTCAATAATTTCAGTATCTTAACACTTTGGAAGAATGTCTGCTAAATAAATAAGCACACAGTTATTCACCTGTTTAAACAGCAGGGTAATTTGTACTTGAGAAATTTAGGGCAATAACTTCACCTGAGGGTACCGTGGCAGAAGTGGAATTTGAAGAGGCAACCTTCAGTTCATAAGGCCATATTCCTAATCAGTAGGCCACCTGTCGCATTATAAAGTCCACTATATTGTTTTATTTGACTGTTCTGTTTTATTAGATTGCATTAATAGTGTTACCATGGAAAGATATTAACATATATGCGTGGTTGTTGCATTTTATATTGTAAATTTATACTCAGCATTTTATATTGTAAATTTGTTTGGCTACAAGGGTCACTGTTTTCTCGTTGCTCATATTTCTCTCGGCCCTGTTTGAAAGATTGAACTGCTCTACTGTCCTGCTGGCTCTCAGTTTTTAACGAACCACTTCCAGAAAACATTTTAACACGATGCAAAGTTTCAGAGAAGCTGTCTCTTTGTGCAAACCGACCAAGTAACGCATCTGTTTTTTTGTGTTTGTTTTTCATATACACATACACTTTTTTAGGCACTGGATTTAACTTGCTAACATCTGCTTTCGCACGAACACTTGTTTGTTGCCGCCATCTGATCCATCAGGTGATAGCCGATGCCGGGATTAGTTGTGAGAGAGAATATCGTTGATTAAGCGCAAACAGGGGCAAGGCCACCAGGGGGCGCTGCACTTGCTGTGTTCTGGGGACTCTGTTGGCACTCTTTCCGGAAACGGAGATAAGCCACTGGCTCTCGGTGCGATTTTGTCCTCGGGAATAATCAGCAGGTGCCGGAGTTGCCCTTCTGTGGTTGAGGCAGGGATCGGGGTACATGGAGAGGCCACGGCAGCCCGGGATTCATTCTCTCTCTTGGCCCCCCACTGGGGTCTCCTGTGTGTCCCTCGCGATTTGGCCGCGCGTGTCTGCCGCTGTAGCCTGAGGACAACATGTAATTACCCGACGCAGGGAGCGGATGATGATTCTTCAAGGTGATTCCTCCCCCAGCTTCTCCCTCTCCTCCCCAGACACCTCAGGTGAAACACTGGAGAGATAAGAGAGCAAAAAAATAGACGCTTACTGGAGATGTTCCGCTAGATAATGTCAGCTTCTCAAAATGACTAATTCTTCCATTCGATATGTTGCTCTTACATGCCTCCGGGTGTCTGGAGGTGTACCTTTGAACGATGGCTTTTTTTCATAGACAGGTAAATATTAGGCGATCTTCTCGACTTTCCGATGAGTTACATCGATACGGATCCGCGCCATCAAGCATCCACTGTACCAGTCTGTTGGACCGCGACCAAAACAACCTAACTACATGACCAGTGTGCAATTAAAAACTGCACCCAGAATAGCATTATTCAAGGTAGAGAGAGGTACAAGGGGTTCTTTGTGTTGCAAATGCTGGTGTTACGCATATCAAAGGTTTTCTTGGTTTATTTATTTCATTTACTGATCTTGCAAAATTTTGCTTCGCAGCAGATTGAACACAATCTTTTTTTCACAGGTACAACAGATAAATTGCGGTACTGAGAACCCAAATAGAACCTGAGTGTGGGACCACCATGATTCAACTCATTTTCACAGCTCACCTCTCTTACTTACATTTGTATGTTTAGCTGATGATTTTCTCCAAAATGATTTTCAATTATTTACCCATTTATACAGCAATTTGGGATAGGTACCTTATTCAAGGGTACTACAGCTGGAGGTGGGAATCAAGCTCGTAACTTTTGGGTCCAAGGACAGGAGCTTTAACCACTACACTACCAACTGCCACCCTCACTGTCCCCAACTGTTTCTGAGTGTTGGTGATCAATAACAAGATGAGAACTATTGCAAGTATTTTTTTGGATCCATCACTCAACAATGTGATGCTTAGTTGGAGTTTGTGGAGATTACTTACTTTCAGTCATGTTAAATGAGTTTTAATGTAGCTCATTCACAAAATATTAACATATTATAAAATAAAAATAATATTATATAAATAAAAAAATATTGTTATTATTATTGTTATTATTCTTTAAATAATATTTTATTAAAATACTATAAAATTAAGAAAATCTTAAAATAACACATTAAGTCCTTTTCATGCATACATATTATTATAATAACTAAATTAATGTATTTTACACAACCTCGTGTGTAAAGTGGGTCAAGGGGCATCTGTATTATTAGCCTTATTTTTGTTGTGACATGTATTTGCAGACAAATCGAGTTATGAACAAACTTATGGCCACAATTATGTTTGCAAGCCAGTGGCAGAAGCAAACATGTTTGTTTGTTCTGTTATGAAAGTTATTGCATCCGCAACTAACTTCTGTATGCCACAGCAGATTGTTAGAGAAGGGAATTATTGTTAGATGCATAGATTTATAGAAACATTTATATTTATTTATTTATCTGTTTTTTTTTTTCCCAAAGTGGCTTACAGTGTTACATTTATTTACCTATTTGTGCGGTATTTTTTAGTCAAGCAATTTAGGGTAAGTACCTTGCTCAAGGGTATTACAGCTGGAATTGGGAACCTGCCTCCCAGAAACATTATTGATCCCAGCGGAAACTACACATTGTGTCCGTTTTTGTGAGTTAAAGGAGCCAAATGTATAGGCAGGACTAGGACTATGGATCTCCACGCACCCGTGCAGACAGACTCCTCCTCTTTTTTGTTGTTCTTCCTGCATCACGGTGTGTATCTGCTGTCCCCTGCCTAGCTCGAACCCCCCCACCCCACACAAACTTCCAGCCCATGATGGAGTACACAGAAATCTTGCTGATCGCCGTGACTCAGCGTCGGTGCGCCTGCGACGGGACGGAGATTTATGGCCGCTTACTCCCTGGTTAGTGGGTGACACTCGGAGTCGCACAGATGGGGCTGTCCAATTCATTATGGGCGCGAGATGATTACTACCGCGGTAGAACTCGTAGCTAATCATTATGGGTTCACCGGGATTCTCTAGGGTCCAAAGGTTAATTGAGACAGTACACCACAGTAACAACAACTGTCTGGGCAGCGAGGACATGTAAAATATCAACACTTTTTATTAACTAGTATTTAGCTGGAGGGTTTTGGGGGGTGTGGTCATACAACTGACCGGTCATTCCAGTGTATGAGATGCTTTTTAATCATTCTAACATAGCAGTAATTGTCTTATATGTAAATAAGATGTTCAAAATAAATTATTTATTACAGCTATTTCTAATTGTGTGCTTACATGTCAATTGTTTTTTTTTTTTTTTCTTTACCTCTTGTATTGTATTTTGTCTATTTTTCTTCCACTAGGGGCAAAAATGACCATCGATTTTAAAAAAGGGAGGAGGCTGGTGCCAAGAATATGATGGTTTCTTCCAATTCTCTGTTTCCATAAACACTCCCATTTTTTGGGAGTTGTCTGCTTAGAAATTACTTTGAGTATTTAAACTGTGATTTTTTTAAAGAATTTTGGTTTCACTGAATTGTTAACTGAGCATTTGTATTTTAAAAGTTACCGAAAATATATTGTCTGTCTGTTTGTTTCTGTGTCTGTCTGTGTCTGAAAATATATTTTTAAAAATTATTTTGTGATGCGCTGGACTGTCCAGCGATTCCAATATCCAGTCATGTGTGGATGAGATTTACACTGCAGGCAATTTTTCGCTTGAAAATGGTCTTTGGGCGGAAACCCATATAAACACAGAGGGAAACATGCGCACTCCACATTGATTCGAAGCCATGCTTGAACCTAGGAGCTGTGAGGTTACCTGTTGTGCCACAATCGTCATTCCAGAATGATTTGAAGGTGCTAGAATACCAGTGCGCTACATGTCAGTATGTTGAGACTTTTAATATTAAGTTTTAATTTAGACGACCAAGCTTAAAAGAGCAGTCCCTTTTCTGTAAAGTGATCCCCCGACCCCCAACCCCGAACTGTTCCTGTCACGAGTCCAGATCCTTAATCACAGTGCTACCCTCTGCTGCTTGGCCACAGTAAGTCTTCCTGATTCTATGTGAGTGCGTGTTTTGTATGTCTCATTTGGGATCAGCTGTGCACTTCCCTGTGATCTCCTGACATCAGCACAAACAGGGCAACATCCGAACGTTCTCCCAGCATGCTTAGGGGAGACAGCTCGGCCCTTCTCGCCAAGGAGCCAGTTACCATGGTAATGGAAAAGTCTTGATATTCGCTCATATTGTCCTATAATAAACTCGGTGGAAATATGAATCTTTTTTCCCCAGCAAAGGATTAATCTTGACTTGAAGTGATGATCCAGAGCTCTGTTGACAGCAACACGCGGCAAAGCTCTTCCTGATTAAAGTAATCCAGCCGAGGTGCGGCAAGGGTTGGAACGAGAGCGGAGGCAGGTTCGGCCTGGGTGGCTGACGGCTGCAGCCGAAACACCTTTTCAGCCGCTTTTCGTCACTGTCTCCCGGATCAGAGCTGCTTTCGTTTCCCAAATCCCTCTGCTCGCTTCCACTTTGTGCAGTTTTTCCACAGTGCCGATGAGGCACGAAAGGGGAAACAGAATGCACACACAATGCACAGAATACAGAACACGCACACACATGCCCTTACATATACACATACGCATAGAGTGTATGCAAAAAAAGATCTCCTCTTGCTGTGTGGAATGCACCCAACCAACGCACACAAGAGTCAGATACAAATGTATACACACACACCAACACCTGCAAATGCTTACCATGCTGACAACCATGCTTCCTTAACATATCTTAACATATACACGAAGTTACGGTAAACAAACACCTAGTTGCCGTGACTCCCCTATTTATGCTCTGTTTGACAGTAACAAGGGATTTTTTCTTCATTACAAGAGAGACTGGAGACCGAGTCTCTGCCTGCATTTTTGATTCCCCTTCTTTCCGACACCCTCCTGGCTCACAAAGTCCCAGAATAAAGCCTGATTGAAATCAGAGCCCGTGTCTCCCTGTCCTTTGCGCGAAGCACCAGGCAGTTGTTATGGCTGAGAATCAGCATTAAGCGGACATTCCAGAATTGGTTACCATAACCATTTGGAACATGTGACTCCAAGTCAATGTCATAGCATAACCCAGATAAAGACAAAGGACTTTTGTGTCACAGCAAGTCCCCCTGCCCTTCCCTTCCCCCAGCAGCAATTCGGATTTTAAGCATACCGTTTACGGAAACGGACATCAACAGGCATAGTGACCAGTGAGCGATGAAGGGTGACCTCTGTCCTTCTCCACCGCTCCGTCTAATTTTAGCGTGCCATTATTTTGGTCTTCATGCCATGTATATTTACGCATGAGGCCTTCCAGGCACACTTGGGCAGCCTCTGAAATGTCGAGTGCTGGAATGTAGGGCAACTTCATTTTCCCCTAAGTGCTGCAATAGCGGCAACTGTGGGCCGGGCGCCGCTGACCGCCGTCATCCTGGGAAAGTTTGCCGTCCTGGGAGATTGAATCGCGTAGGGTAGCCCATGACATCGGAGCACGGGAATGTTTCCAATAATTGACTCTGATCGCTCTTATTCCACAGCCACTTCTTTTTCCTGTTTCTTTCCCTCCGCCGAGTGTTTTGGATGGCCATGGCTCCGCGGGCACCGGGCAGAGATTGATACTCTGACATCGGCGCTAATTGGCGATCGCCAGCGATTGTCAGCAGGTCTAATGGAAGCCATCCACGGCTCAGGGATAATGTGTGGGGCGGGAGGCGGTGGAGGCAAAGGAGTGCGGGGTGTGGGGGGGGCAACGTGTTAAGGTCGACTGCAGCTTGGCCCTTGTGTCATCCTGAACTTTAATGCTTAATAAATCAGGAATGGTTCCAGGACATTCATAGTCTATGGACATTAACGGGCCCAATTTTCTTTTTCTTTTTTTTAATTCTGCACACAGTGCACTACATAAAGACAGCACCGAAAAGGCACACTTCAAATTTCTATAAAAGAAACGAGGGCTTCACACAAGCACAAAAACAGCCCGTCTGTGCACCCATTCCATTTTCACGCGTGCCGCACAACATTACAGTAAATTTGGCTTAAATAGCTGCCTTGCTTACTATGATCAGTCAAAATATGTGGGTTTAGATATGTGAAATATCTGTGAGAAGTACTTAATCAGGGTAAGGGGTGTGGTGGCAAAGGGCATGAGTTTGTAAGCAGAAGGCTGTAGACTCACATCCCATGGTGCCCTTAGCATGGGGGTGGGTGGTGTAAATAAAAATTCTCTGGTGTACAACTGATGAGCTGTAATTTCTTGATTGCTGTAACCGGGGGTGTAGTGGTAAGGTAAAGGACCAGGGTTTGAATCCTGCTCATGCTGTACCCTTGATCAGAGTTCTTACCCTGACCTGATACAGTACAAAAACACCCTGCTGTATAAATTAGTACGTTTTTGTTGGTAGCTTAGCGTAAAATGTAACAATTTAAGTTGTGTTGAAGAAAAGTGTTGAGTAAATAAGAAGTTGGGCAGCGGGCAATACAGACATCTCCAAATGCAAAAATACATGGACATGGCGTGGTTTGATATACACATACATGGGAAAACCTTTGCTTTTTCACAAGTTTGGTGATGCGTGTTGGAGCGCGATCTGTTTTTCCGTTTCTCGCCTTTCGCCAAACGACTCAAGGAGTTTTGAGAACTTGAGTCGAAGCGTTTCGGCGGCGTCTCCTGCTGTAAAGTTGGGCAAAACGTGCCCCTTCGACCTCCGCTCGTAGCTTTGGATGAAAACAGCTAAATAAAGCAACATTTTGTCTGCTGAGCCACGGGGGGTCATTTCCAAACGTTCACAGTTATCGTACAAAGATGGAAGAGTGCAAATGTTTGCGACCCTTGGCAGTGAGTGGGCAGGAGTGCCTCGCCTTAGCAGATGCCTTAGAGGTGGGTTATAAGTCTACTTTGGAAGGGGGAATGATTGCAACCTGCATGTAAAATAGTGGCATTATGTAAGTGTGAATTACATGTATTGCTTCTCGTTGCTGCAATTCCCACAGTTTGCAGGCGCCCTCCTTTCAAGCGGAATTACATAAACGTGTTCGTGTGCGAGCTGGACTCCTTACCGCGGTGCTTCAGACCTCTGAGCATCTTCATCAACATGTTTCTCGATCTCCAGATGGGTTTTACAAGGCAAACAATTTGCAGTGTTCCCCAGGCGCTGTGTGATTTCTTTTTTTTTTATTACTCAGTTTTTTTGTTCCTGTTGCTGTTCACACCTGCCAAAGAGGCAAAGCCGAGACTTGATTTGAAGTGCCACACGGAACATTGTAATTGTCTTTATTTAACATCCATGTTTAGTAAGAAACGTCTTAAATCACTGAGATTCTCTTGGATATTCTGCTGTTGCAGAAGGGAAATTTAGAGCCACCACTTCACCTGAAACACATCTTTTGTTGTGAGTGGAAACCAGAGCTAATGGGAAAAATTTCAGCAAATGTGGGGAGTTTAGTTCAGTTCAATTCAATTCAATGTCCAGCAGACGTGCGGCTCTGGCGCTACCTGCTGTGCCCCTGTGCCACTCATCAATGTACTTACAAGCGCTGTTTAAGTACCAAAACAGTGTATGTGCTGGTGAGCAACACCGCTGCTGTAAGAAAGACGGTATTCAATTACTGCAAATACAAGAAGGCAAATGCCTCAATAGCAAGGGATACAGAACAGATACAACATGTTGCCAAGACAACATAAACTGAAATAACCCTGCAAAGTAGGGTTGGACAGAACAGAATCTATCTATCTATCTATCTATGTATCTATCTATCTATCTATCTATCATTGCAGTCTGTAACAGTTTGTAGTATGATATGTATCACAGATTGTAATATAACCCTTGATAACTGAATGGTAATATATATTCCTTTAAACTCATGCTGTTGTGGATATTGTTATTAAAATGGAATTTTCAGCACAATTTTTCAGCACAGACATATTGTAAGTGTTTATTCTTACATGTATACTGTATACATGTATACTGTGGGGCTGCATGGTGGCACAGTGAGTAGCGCTACTGTCTCACAGCGCCTCGGTGGTGCCAGAAGATGTGGGTTTGATCCCTGCTCAGTCTGTGTGAAGTTTGCATGTTCTCCCCGTGTCTGCGTAGGTTTGCTCCGAGTGCTCTGGTTTCCTCCCACAGTCCAAAGACATGCTGTTCTGGTTCATCCATAGTGTGTGACTGGCAGAGAGTGTGTGTGTTTCACTGATGTATGGATGAGTGACCCATTGCAAGTAGTGTATCTAGCAGTGTAAGTCACCACGGTGAATAAGGTGTGTGGGCTGGTAACACTACATAGAGTTCATTGGAAGTTGCTTTGGAGAAAAGTGTCTGCTAAATAAACAAATGTAAGAAGTTTAAAAAAAAAAAAAACAAAGAGGGCAAATCTTTTAGTTAAGAGTGTTGTCTTTACAGTGGATGTATATGTAGACTGGTAAGGAACACAGTGAATACTGAGCATGACCTATGACCCAAGAGAATGTACAATAAAATTTAATCTGCGGTCATATTCATCAAGAAAGAACATAGAAGGGCTTTAAAAATGTTGGTGGAAGGAATATAAGTAGTAACATATTCTTTGTGGCTGGTGATGGGTGAGACACATGGGACTTGAACTGGACAAAGGACACTTTGATGTTCACCTTCCGGTGGACTGACCCCTTCTGCATGATTATGGATCAGTCGAAACAAAGGCTGCACCTTCACAGTGACGCGGTCACTGATTCAAGGGGCAAAACGAGGGATCCATTTCTCAACACACTTTATAACCCTAAGGACAGTTTGCTTGGAATTATGGGAAGAGAACCTACCTGTTCATTTTCTGCGAGGTCAGGCAGGGCCTGGATGACAGCAGGGGTTGGGAAAATGGAAAGTCCAACAACATTTGTTTAAGAAGAGACACAAGATCATGGAGGGTGGAGCTGTAGCCTTGCAACTGAAGGACCTGGGTTTGAGTCCTGTCTACTGCTGTCGTAGCCTTGAGCAAAGTACTTTCCTTGAATTAAAACAGTGAATATTACCCAGCTGTGTAAATAACAGTGAAAGATATGTAGTAAATGCAATGATAAAATCAATTAAGGGAATTGATAGTGTGAAAGGTATAAAAATGTGTGGCGTGAAGAATAAAATACTAATAGTAAATATAAGAAACTGAAATGGATTTTGTCGTCTCTCACTGTGGAGGCAATGATTTTTTTTTTTTTTGAAATCTAGGAATTAGTCTCATGAACATATAACTTATGAATTTTAAAGGACTTGTGGCAAAGCCGTAAAGATGCGTTCAAGTACTCGAGCTATCGTCTGAAGCGAAGGGAGAGGTGTGACGCAGGGTGCAGGTAGGGGGCGATCATGAGACGGGCTTTTGCAGAGCCTCATGTGTCACTTTGTTTTGGGTGGGGGGGTGCTGTTGCTGCTAATCCCTCGATTGACGGCTCGCGCGTCTCCTTCTCCTCTCTTGCTGTCATGCACAAGGAGCGACGGTGCCCGTGTCGGGCTACAATTAGGGGGCGTGGCCTCTGTCAATTAACGGCGATGCCTTGACAGTGCCATCCAGCCTTTGAGTGACTTTCCTTCTTCTCCTCATTGCTGTAACCGTGCTCTGTAGCGCTCAGGGCCGAGATGTATTATATCCACACTCCCCCCTCCCGCATGTGAATCAGCACAGCTCAAATATTGCAAAATGTCACGCAGGTGTTGTTAACGTGTTTGCTGTTTCGCCGTGGCAACGGAGGACTAATCCTCGGCGCTGACACATGCTTTCAGGGAGTGAAATTACAGAAGCGGCGGATCAGCACCGCCGAGGGGCCCCAGGGTCGGATGAAACGGCTCGGTGCTTGCAGCGCTGCCCCCATGAGTCATTTAAGCGTGCCGAACAATCGATGAATGCCCCCCCACCCCCACTAAGTGTGGGCGAGGGCTGCACAGGGTCTCTGGCAGAACGGGATGACAGGGCCACGATCACACGGGGTTGTGATCTTAACAGGCCGACAGGGGAGGACGGCATTTTCCCCCGCAAGTCAACGAGATCAATGGCAGCCCGAAGCAACAGGTAGTACAGTGGTTAAGGACACTGCTAGTTCAAGTTCCAGCCAGAAACCCTGCTGTTGTACCCCTGAGCTCTGTCTTCAGCCCAGTACACCTGCCTAAATACATGAAAGAGTGGTAAAGCATTTTGGATTTGCTACGGATGGCTGAAAACAAACACAATACTCCACTGTTTATTTGTCCTTGTGGTCCCCAACTTAAAAATGGGGTTACGTTCCGCGAAATCCATTGTAAGTCGAAAATATCGTAAGTTGAAAATGCATGTAATACACCTAACCTACTGAACATCATAGCCCAGCATACGTGCGATGGCCGTTATGGGTTTGCCGCCTTCATGCTGGGAAATTATCTTGAGCTTCTCCTCAAGAATAATTGTCCTCCTCTTCTTCTTCCCACTAGTAGCAGGAGACACAGACGGTTATTTCTGTGTCATTATGGATGCACAAAATACAACGTAGATAGAGGCGGCTATTTGTGTAGTGACCGTGTGACAGACTGGGAGATGCAGATTGCTGCCGCTACCCAGCATCGTGAGAGAGTATCGCATCACATATTGCTTGCGGGAAAAAAAATCAAAATTCAAAATTCCAAGTATGGTTTCTGCTGAATGTCTATCGCTAGCTCACCATCGTAAAGTCAAAAAATCGTAAGTTGAACCATTGTAAGTCGAGGAGCATCTGTAATTAATTTAAAATATTGAACTGGGGTAAGGGGGGGTGCGGTGGCGCAGTGGGTTGGACCACAGTCCTACTTTCCAGTGGGTCTGGGGTTCGAATCCCGCTTGGGGTGCCTTGCGGCGGACTGGCATCCCGTCCTGGGTGTGTCCCCTCCCCCTCCGGCCTTACGCCCTGTGTTGCCGGGTTAGGCTCCGGTTCCCCGTGACCCTGTAAGGGACAAGCGGTTCTGAAAATGTGTGTGTGTGTGTGTGAACTGGGGTCAGCATTTGGTATAGTGGTTAACGCAGCTGCCTTGAACTCAAAGGGCTCGGTTTGACTTTCACCATCCTGTTGAACCCTTGATCAAGGTAGGCACCCTAGATTTATACAGTAAAAATTACCCGGCTGTATAAATAAGTACATAATAATAAGAAGCTTAATACTAAGTAGCTTTAGAGAAAAAAAACAAGTTCATGTATAACCTTTGTTTTCATAATCAAAGAACTAATATTTGCAAATGAGATCTAACCCATACCATCTGATGCCTGTAATAACATGGCTAAAACAGCACAAACTATTGGTCGTTACATTTTTTTGATCATTAATCTTTATTTATTTTCGTCCTGACTTAGAATGTTAGATCATCAGTTTCCAATGATTTAGCCATTTATACAGCAGGGTATTTTTATTAGACCTTCAGATTACATGGAAATGGCCCTAACCATTACACAACCTGTTTCCTGTGTAGATTTTGATTCATGAAATATGAATTTATCAATTTTTTTTCACTTCCTGTATCCCAGTAGAAAGGCCTGAAAGTGTTGGGGCACCAATTTTACACCATTAACAAAATGAACTAATGGAGTTCTACGAGGATGCAGGAATGGAATGTTTAAGCAGACAGAATATTACCATTCCTGAGTTGCACAGAATTATACACTGTACTTTTCCCCAAGAGCCTCAGAAATGGGATCGTGGGAAGTAGGTTTTAATATCTAGAACATTTTGATCAACTCCTATTTTCTACATCGTAATATTTTGGATGGTGGATAAAAGAAAATATCGCAACACCCTACAGCTCATACCAGTAAAGGGTATCTATTAAAGCCTCATTAGCATCTTTTAGTTTTTAAGTGTCTTCGAAAGTGACGCTGTTCTCCAAAGCAACTTACAATGATAAGCTACTTACAACGATTTATCCACTTATACAGCTGGCAGTTTTCTTTAGGCTACTACCTGTATGTCAAAAAAAAGTATATACACACGCACACACATATATATGATGGCATGGTGGCACGGCAAGTAGTGATGCCGTGTCACAGTGCCTCGGTGGTGCCAGAGGTTGTGGGGTTGATCCCCGCTCAGCCTGTGTAGATTTTACATGTTCTCCCCATGTTTGCATTGGTTTCCACTGGGTACTCCGGTTTCCTCCCACACTCCAAAGACATGTTGTTCAGGTTCACCCCTAGTGTGTGAGTGACAGAGAGAGTGTGTTTGTGTTCCACTGATGTATGGATGAGTGACCCATTGTAAGTAGTGTATCTAGCAGTGTAAGTCACCGCGGTGAATAAGGTGTGTGGGCTGGTAACACTACATAGTATCCAATGTAAGTTGCTTTGGAGAAAAGCATCTGCTAAATAAATAAATGTAAATATATGTATAGAGATAGTTTTTATTTACTTTTCAAACTCCTTCGGGGGAATTTAGAATGAAAACAGTTCCTGGAAATGCAAGTACAGAATACCAAACAGAATGAGTTTTTTTTTTTTTTTTTTTCTGTACAGGCAATGCAGTCAGAGCTGAAACAAAACCCAACTGATAAAGAGAAGCACTCTTCAAAATCTCACGTACAGCCATTGCTTTACTTTTCTCGGCAAACTGAAAGATAAATGCCACAAGCTCTTGTGCTCGTAACAGCAAAAGAAATATAATCAAAGATGACATTCAGGAAGATGTAGCGTCGTACACCTATAATTAACCATAATCACGATACTTTGAAAGCAATTAGCAACACGCTAGTGACTTTCAGCAAGAAGCAAAGTGCACATTACGAGCCACGCACTATTTACTTATATTTCAGAACAATAAAAATTATGAAACGAGAAGGGTTTTAAGAGCACGAGCTGAGGTGAAGTTGCTGTCTGAGGCCTTAGAATTGTGGGTTTTTGGTGATAGCGGCACAGCGCAGCATGGCCGCCAGAATAACGGATTTGGACACTTCTGTTGACAGTTGGACTATAAAAACAGATTTCAAACTAACAAAGCGTGAATGTTTGACAGGCCTTGTTTTTGTCCTTTTTCTTTCTACTCTGTCATATCCTTTTCCCTTGAAATTACGTAGGATCTGTGTGCGATGTGTCACCGGCATTTCCGACTGTGGCCTGAAAGGTTTCGCCACCGCTGACGGGAAGTTTTCGTCGTCTCGATGCCAGCAGCTCCGCTTCACCGAGTTCCTTGGTGACCCTTTTTTGACTTTGTCCCGAAGCTTCCCGTCATGGAGGTTTTCTGAAAGCATCAATTTGGGACACATCTCTGGTCATTTCTGCAGCCTCCTATTTACACAGGGAGCAATTCAGAAACATGTACAGTTCATCCAAACTCGACTGGACCTTAGGTGACCAGATGCTGGAATGACCAGACGGTCAAGTGCATCAGTAATGTCGTTTTTAGAATATATTTTCCTAAATTTCCAATAGATAGCTAGATAGATTTTTGTTTGTTAAATGAAACCCAAATCGTGAAAAAGTTACAATAATTTAAAGTAATTTTCAAGCATACAACATGTAATATATAACATATTTTTTGAAGCTGCAAAAATGGGAGGATTAACCATATTCTCAGCAACAGCCTCCTGCCTCTTATGAAGATCATTGATCATTTTTCTGACTTCTTCCTAAGCCTAAAAAATGAAGTAATTACAAAATTACTTTTTTCAGTTTTTCAATGGAAAACAGTTATGAAATTTCAAATACACAACAAAAAGTATTAAAACTTCCTGAATAAAACCTGGAAAATGAAACTTTCTGTTTATATGTGATGAGATTGCTATCGTGTCAGAATTATTTTATCACACTGAGCATACTATACTTTGGAACGGGTGGTCAGTTCAATGATTAGTCCGATCATTGAGGATAAACTTTAAACATATTTTAATTCTTCTATCTTTGTACACAAAACATCTACCTCCAGTAAGTTAAGTAATAAGCTTTTTCTGTGCATTTAAGTGTGGATTCATTTGAGCCATTGTTTTACAAACAGAAAGTCTTGGCTCTAAGTGCCAGCTGTAAAGAACCCTTGATCATAGGATTTACCCTGAGAAATACTTCACAATCAGTGCAGAACTCGTGTTTCTGACATCTGTGTGAAACGCATCAAACTTTGGATTTTTGTGTCCATCACAAAACAAAGAAATTTACAAGTGCTGATAATTTCTTTTTAAATGAGATTTTCCTGCTGGATGATTTCCCTAATTATTCATTTTTTAAATTTCTTATTCTAAATGACATTTCCAGGTAATTTTCAGAACGATTAATCAACATTTCCTCCATTTGGGGAAACAAATGATCAGTTGCCGTGCCAGTTCTCCCTGGGTTGCTCACTTTATTAAGGAATGGAACGAGAGCTACCAGCTCTTATACATGTTCACAAAACCTGATTATTCATAAACTGCAGTGCTTTACAAACTGTGCCAAAGAAATGCTGTTGAAATGTTTGAAAATAATACTCGTAAGTTTAAAGAAAACACAAATTTTTCCCAAAATGCCAGATTATGTAGGCTGCACTTTGTTGAACGTGACATTAACCTTTCTCCTGCGTTAGGCAAATCTCCATGGTAACAGCCCGTTTTTAAGGGAAAAATCGCAGGCCTCCTTATTGGCCAGTGCTAACGGACACACTTAGGCGAAAGTCATTAATTTGCAGTTCGCCTCTCTTGACACTTAGCGCAGGCGGTGACATTTGAGGTGTTTGTGAATCTTGCATATTTGACTGTGATGATCCCGAGCAGCGGATGAGTTTCACCATGAGCTCCCTGGAGTCCTCAGAGAAGAACAGCCCCGCAGCCAGCAGCCAAGTGGTTTGTGATAGAGGCAGAAGGTGGCGTAGTGGTTCGAGCCTTTGCCCTGCAGTTGAAGAAGGCGGGTTTGACTGTGGCTGCTGAACTTCAGTACCCTTGAGCAAAGTACGAAATTTGAACCGAAAGAGTAAAACATACCCAGCTGTAAAAATGAGTAAATCGGCGTAAAGTTGTTCATTTCCATTTGATAATTTATTCATAAATGAAAAAAATACGTAATGTCACTGACTCATAAAATTAGCCAACTTCCGAAGGCGACCTGTTTCAGCAGTCGGTGGCAGAGCGCACGTTAGTTAAGGTGGAATGGAGGAAGGTCAAAAGTGGAAACACCGTCGCTGCTTCAGCTTTCCTTGACACGGACACCTGAATGTGGCTCCAGTTTCGGGCGGTTTAACAAGCCCACCTCGGTGCGACGCTGACACCCACTGAACGTGTGACGTAACCAGAAATAAATGCTCATTTGTGATTCTCTCTGCTTTTGTTTCATGTTTGCAATCATTGGTGTGGAGAATAGGCAGCCTGATCAGAGCTCCTCTGTCCGGAGCGCTTCCGAATGCGGCGGCTGCGTTGCCATGGCAACCCCGGGATCGATTTAACCAGCTGGCTTATGCTTCTTAACTCGGGGGCTGCTGTTCAGCAGCTGCTGGAATATCCCAGAGAATGTGCTCTCAAAAGCGGTGTCGCCGTATCCCGGGTTTGTGTCGAGTGCGCGGGCCTGACTGTTTGTTCCTTACAGCTCCTCTTTCCCGGCAAACGACTAAAGTGTTTTGCTCTTTATGAGGGGAGGTGCTGTTGTATCGACTGCTCTTTTTTAATGTCAGTCACTCTGCAATTTCTTATACCAAAATCGTGAGAAATTGCACCCCTTGTCACTCTGTTCCCGAGGCCTGTTTTTTTTTTCGTTTTTATTCCAAATAGAAAATGCATCTCCTTGTCGTTTGACTGACATCTGAAGCGTTTGTGCTGTTTACTGATGTGTGTGATCCTCCGCAGCGCTGCATGGTGATAGATCGGAAGATGTAGGTGAGCGAGCGAGGAGGAGTATAGGGAGGGATTACGCTGCGGTTTTCCACATTGCGGCTCCGCTTTGACTGACATAGACGGGGGAACGGGAGCGTGAGCTGGGAGTTGCTTTTTTCCCAGTGCACAGCTCTCTCCCATAGGGGGCGCCATCAAGCGTGTTTGCTGGAATTGTGCTCCGCTCCTCCGAAGACTCGGTCACCGCAGGGGAGCGGTGCTCTGTGTGGGAGCTCGGCGGCCAGAAACCCCAGGAATCCCCGGCCACTTGGAGATGGACTGCTGTGACTCATAAACATGACTCACCGCTCGATGGGCGCAGTTTTAACCGCGGACCATGCGGCTGTGGCCTTTTCTGCAGGTGAAGCACTTCTCCGAAGTCTCCTGCTGGCACCGTCTAGGATAGGTCCTTGGTGGTGCCGTCACTGTGCCCCGATCTTGACCTGGACTTATGTAGCAGAGCCAGGGGTCTGAATTCTGTCTCGGCCCAAAAAACAACAACAAACAGCGATAAAGGAGCTGAACTAGGGACTCAAACGTTGAGGTGCCCTGTGGTGGTACCCTTCAAGCAGCACTCATAGATTTTTTTTTTTTTTTTAAAATTCATTTGTTTAGGGGATGCTTTTCTCTCAGAAAGCCATTTTACCCAGTTATATGGCTGGGTAATTTTTACTAGAGTAATTTAAGGAAGGTACCTTGCTCAAAAGCACTACAGCAGGAAGTGGGATTCAAACCTAGAGCCTCTGACTGAAAAAAACAGGACCTCTAGCCACTATGCCACCTGCTGCCCTGTTTTAGCTCTTAAAGAAACTCAAAGCTCAAACTGCTGCCAAAAGTGCATCTATGAAATATTGACTTAAAGGGGTGAATACTTGTGCACTCAGTCATTTTGTGCTTTATATTTGTAATTAAATCAAAGCTGATTTGTAGAAATGTGCCTTTACTTTGACATTAAAGTTTTCTTAAGTGAAAAAAAAAAATGTTATTGAATCCATTGTGATTCAATGTTATTCAATAAAATATCAACAAAAAATTGAGATGGGGGTGAATACTTTTCATAGGTACTGCACTGTGCATAACCTATACTGTATATGAAGGTAAATGAAGGTATTGGAGGTAATGAAGGTAAATGGTTTTCACTGGATGTGTATATGAGGTGGGGGTGCGGTGGCGCAGTGGGTTGGACCGCAGTCCTGCTCTCCGGTGGGTCTGGGGTTCGAGTCCCACTTGGGGTGCCTTGCGATGGACTGGCGTCCCGTCCTGGGTGTGTCCCCTTCCCCCTCCGGCCTTACGCCCTGTGTTGCCGGGTAGGCTCCGGTTCCCCGTGACCCCGTATGGGACAAGCGGTTCTGAAAATGTGTGTGTGTGTGTGTGTGTGTATATGAGGTGGGTTCCGTTCAGTGCCCCTCTTCCCTTCATTTCGATGAACATGGTAAATAGACCTCTGCAAAGTGAGGAATTAACACAATATTACTGTACACAGAGACTTATTAGATTTACACTTTGCACTTAACCTGACATCAGCTCAGTAGAGCTTTTCTTAAATCAGCTTTATAAATTGTGTGTGTGTGTGTGTGTGTGTGTGTGTGTGTGCGCACGCACGTGCGTGCATGTGTGTGTGCTTATTTATAAGTCATATGACCATGTGGGAAGCATTCATGCATGGTCAGACTGCTGGAGGAGGGTGGTGGGTAGAAAAAAAGAAACATTAATAATAGAACATAAAATATTCATTGAGTTTGCAGCAGTCATAAAGAAAACAGAAATGCAAAACAGCACCCTAAAGGGAAACACACAGAACACATATGAAGCAGGTATGAATCTGAACGGAAACTGCATTTAAAAAAAAAAAAAAAAAAAAAAACAGCCACTGTACTCTGCACTGCAAAAAAGTGAGGGTATGGTTTAGAACCATATGTTCTCTATATATATATATTTCTTATATGTTATGTTTTTTTGTTTTTTTTTTTTATTTTCTAATTGCAGTACGATTCCTTATATTAAGCATAACTGTACAAAAACAAAGACAGATATTTACTCAGCTTCCCCGGCTCTGTCTCTGCCATTGCTATAAAATTGTGTATTTTTATCTAATTATCAGTAAAATAACAATATGTCCATATTCATCTGCTTTGATATGCGTTATGTGATGTACATTGTCCTGTTTACTCTTCGGATGTCTGGGGCAGCAGGTACCACTGTGGTTAGAATTGCTGCTTTTGGGCTTAGAGGTTTTAAGTTCAAATCCCACCTTCTACTGTATTACCCTTGATTGGGGTACTTTACCTGAACTGATACAGTAAGAAATACTGTGCTGCATAAAAGGGTAAAGCAGGACACATCCTGCTGCTGCTTAAAGTTGACACATGTAGGTCAGTGACTATAATATACAACAACATACAGATATATCCTGTTCTCCTTTGCCTATGCTGTACATGCACTTGGGGAGATAAATATGGGTGGAAAAACATAAAATATTAGCCAAAACATGATTGGAGGGTGAGAACTATTAACCAGCAATATCTTGTGCCCAGTCTACATACAGCATCAAGGCCAAAACCCTAATAGAACAGCCATTTTTGTGTCAATCTTTTTCTTAAGAACTGGAGTGATGACAAAGTATCTGGTAAAATGCGGTGTGAGAAGAAACGAAAGTGTGCAGCTCTTTGTTTGGCGATCGCGGGGCAATATCTTAATTAGGAGCACGCATCGTTCAAATCGCTTGTCTTTTCTGTATTGATGTGTTAATCCGACATTTATTTTATGTCCCTGTTTACTGTAGACGGCTTATTTAAGACGACAAATTGCATTAATGCAATACTCATGGGATCTTGGCAGGACTAATTTGATCACAGTGTACATCACCTCACATTGGCTGCAAGCGTGCCGTCCAAAGCAAACATCTCATGCGGCCTTTGTTTGGGTGCAGTCCATCAAATGGCCACCAGCTACTTGTGCCATTTAAATAACATTTATATATATATTTTTTGGACCTCAGTTTGTTGTTATGACTCCAATGCCAATTTTTTAAAAGAAAAAAAAAAAACACAAGCTGTTTTCAGAAAAGTGCGGAGCAGCTGGACCGGAAGCTGTATTGACGGTGGACACGATACCAATGCACTCTGAAGACCCCCTCCATGCACGGTTGTGCAAAAAAATCAACCTTAAAGTTTTTAACTCATTGAAAGTGCAAAAGAAAATATTTCATTCACCTTTCGTCTCAAATGTTAAATTTAAAGGTGGTTAAAAAAAAAAAAAACTGTAAACAGTCCTATTAATGGTACAGGCTAATGGTTATGCTGAGTGAAATCTTCAAAGTTTCCTAATGGGGGTTATAGGATTTATGATGTCTAATCAAAAAGTTCCAAGGTTTATTTTTTATTGGTGGCAATATAGAGTCAGTGAGCTGTGCTGAGGTGCATATAAAGGAAAAGTGGTCACCCGTCGCAGGGACAGGCCTGTTAGCCATACCTTGTACCAGGGTTGAGAAAGGCCTGTTGAAAAGCAGATTATCTATTCTTGTTGCTGTAATAAAAATATCTCCTCTTTGCATCAATTCCCCTTGTTGTATTAAAAAAAGAACAGCAAAGTGGAGCAACATTAAAATGGTAGAAGTGGAACACAAGTCCTAAAACTGCTTTTAGTGATAATTGATACAGTAAAACGGTCATTTACCAATGAAGAAAATGTTTCTAAGGTGGTCGAGACTCAATGATAACTGACGTTCGGGACGACCCTCATCTTCGTGCAGCGTTGTTCACATTAACGACTTTGATTGTGTTTTTTGATCAAGAATTTGTACCTTGTGGTCAAACAGTCAATCTAGCCTTTTGTGTATGGTTTTCTTTTTTTTATCGATTGTGGGATGAGGCTAGAAGCAATTGCCATCAGCAGTAGGGAAATGGTCAATGGTCCTTTGATGTTTTTTCTTCTTTCTTACAGGTTTGGCTGTTCATCAGATTATTACAATCACTGTGTCTCTCATCATGGTCATCGCAGCCTTGATAACAACTCTCGTCCTTAAGAACTGGTAGGAAAGATTCTTTTCATCCACTCCGATATCATATACATTTTTTTCTTTACAAAATTTGGTTTAAAGCTAAGCAGCTGGGCAACTGGAATTGTTCCGCTGTTGCTAAACATTGATCTTCTTTAATGAAAAAAACAACGACTTAGCCAAGTCTTGTTTATTAAACCTGCCTTCCTGATTCCGTTTAAAGCTTTAAAAATATATATTCAGAAAAATATATACCGTATACAAAAAAAATAAAATATATATATGGTAAAATAAACAAATACGACATATATATATATTACGATCGAAACGTAGGTGCAGGGTACGATTTTATTTTTGTTTCTTGTTTTTGGTACGTGTTTTTGTAGCTGTGCACAAAGCGGAAATGGCCGCCACAATAGCCATCAGCGGAAGATGAACCAGCAGGAGGAAAGCTGCCAGAACCTGACGGACTTCACACCGGCCCGCGTGTCCAGCAGTATGGATATCTTCACGGCCTACAACGATAGTCTGCAGTGCTCACACGAGTGTGTGCGCACCCCCGTGCCCGTCTACACCGATGAGATGATCCAGCAGACGCCCGTATATAAGACAGCATATAATGGAAATAGGTAAGTGTAGGTAGCGCTTTAGGGTGTTGTACTACTGTCCAGGTAGATTGGTCAGTATCAGTTTTATGTGTGTGTTGAATATCCTGGTTAGGGCCTACAAGACAGTCAAAAGATTTTCATCCTGATACCTACAAGACTTGATCGTTTGCCACACACCACTAAGAGCGCTGTGCTCCTCCACCTCTGGCCAATTGTTGGACCCACTCATGAGGGAACCAAAATCAAAAGTCTGCTGGTTCTTGGTTTTGGCCTCAGTGAAGCGGAATGAGCTCCCTTTTTTCCTCAGAGCTGCCAAATCTCTCCCAGTATTCAAGAAGGCTCTCAAACCCCTCTGCCAATCTCCCGACAGCAACATAAATGAGTCCAACAACATCTGCAGCGATTATCTATGTATTTGGTATTTGAATGTCGATTCTATTGACAGCTACTTGAGGGATGTGAACCAGCAACATGTGTTGTGGTATAAGACAGACAAGCTGCATACTGATAATCTTTTGTCCATGTCTAAAGCTTCTTGCTTAGCTGTGCACATAGTAGTATATCTAAGCTACATTTCATCTGTGAGAAAAGTCTCTATAAATTAATAAATCTAAAGGTGTATATAGAAGAGTGCATTGGGTTGGCCTGGGTCCTGCTTTCCCGTGGGTCTGGGGTTCAAGTCCCTCTTGGGGTGCCTTGCGACGGACTGGCGTCGCGTCCTGTCCTGGGTGTGTCCTCTCCCCCTCTAGCCTTACGTCCTGTGTTGCTGGGTTAAGCTCCTGCGACCTTGTATGGGACAAGTGGTTCAGACGATGTGTGTATAAATGTCTATGTATTATAGAGATTCAGAATGTACTCTGGTTGTACCCATGGTGTTATCTAACTTGTGTTTTGAGTAACATTTCACCTGACCAGTATTTCCACTGCGGAGGGCTGTACTTCAGGTGAAAGAAGGGATTTCCCACAATGCTAGAGTCCATAAGTGTATGAGCAAGCCATATACTTCCATAACAGCTCTCAAACATTGTATCGATAGTGAACAGGGCTCTGAACACTCGTCAATGATAACCTGCTGTCAGATGTGCATTACTTTGGAATTGATATCGTTTTCCTTGAAAAACCCAGAACCTCACCAGCATCTTATTCGTAGAGCTCACCAAAGTTGAGAGCTCAGATTACCGCGTTCCAGTTTGCCAGAAGATAATGGAAGCTAAAGTGGTCCCTTCTGAAACCACCTTTCTCACACTCTGTGTGCACTGCTGGCGCAGAGATTTAGAGGCTGATCCCCCAATGGGTTCGGCAGAGGGGCCGCCTGTCAGTCCACGGTGACCTTTTCCTCATGCCTCTAGGGTCGAAAGGAATTGAGAGATTTACAGTTTGTCCACCGGTGTGAAGCGCCACCAACTTGGGCAAAGTTGGAGTTGATTTTTTGTGGATATCGAGCCAGATCAATAACAAAGCCTACAAAATTTGCTTCGCCGTCCACCAGGAGCAGCGTGGATGTCTGAAAAGAAAATGGTGCCGTACTTGAGTTCTAATAAAGGAAATATTTTATTCACGTTGTAGTGTTTCAGGGGTTAATAAAAGACCTGTTGCTTTTGCTGTTTTCGGTTTTGTTGTGTCCATCACCGCTGCCTCTGTGAAAACCAGCTCGAGGATGGGGAGGTGTTGTGTCATGC
This sequence comes from Scleropages formosus, assembly GCF_900964775.1. Classification (NCBI taxonomy): domain Eukaryota; kingdom Metazoa; phylum Chordata; class Actinopteri; order Osteoglossiformes; family Osteoglossidae; genus Scleropages; species Scleropages formosus. Next base: position 40,030,178 of record NC_041807.1, on the reverse strand, counting down.
GGTTTTGTTTCCTGCCCACTTATTGTTTTGAACATATCAGCTGCTGTGAAAGGAGTGTGTAGCTTGAAACATCTCCATTCCTCTCTTTCCCTGCAACAGAATTTTCTTATTTTTTTTTTAAATATTCTATCAGTGTGATGTTAATAGGGCTTTGTCCATCCAGAGTCTCCATTTAATTCCAGTAAAGCTGGAACAAGTCCAGTTTGTTCTAAATTACATTTCAGTACTCATCCAGAATCAATATATCGATCAGCATTTGGGTTAGAGTTACTGGTAAAAATAATTCTTAATGTTTACTATTTGTTTGTTAATAATTATGACAAATGTGTCAACATAGGTGCCAGAAGCCAGATAACAGAAGGGTCTTAATTAGAATTGCATATCTTAATAAGGAAAGCTGTACCACATTGTTTCACTGGAAAATGTATAGCATTAATCACTGGAAAATGTAGGTTTTTAAATTAATGTTCTCTACCGATTTTTCCACTGAGTGAAAGTGCTTTTATTTCAAACTGGATTTCTTTAGATTTGAGGATGTTGATATCATCAGGAGTAGGCCAGGCCCAGTTTAAATGTCTAATGTCAGAGACATACTCGTGCAAATGTGCACACACACACACACACACACACACACACACACACACACAAACTAGCCTGTCTTTCTCTATGTTACAGACCTCCGCCAACAGAAAGGCAGCTAATTCCTGTGGCCTTCGTGTCTGAGAAATGGTTCGAGATCTCCTGCTGATCGGCCAAAGTACCAAGACAGGACAGGACTTCCTCGCATTGTTTCTCGGTACGCAGAGTTACTTTTACATTCTCTCACAGCCTATCTGTGTAAATTGTCCTTTTAGTAAAGTTTGGCTGTTTCAGACATCTCCATGCGCATGAGGAGCCATATGGAGCCTTCTACTTGTTCCATTCCACTAACCAGTCTGCATTTGGGCTCCAGTTGCAAATGTGTTTGCCGTCCTTGGAAAACTGTTTTATGTGTTGTTTATCCGTCAGCACATAAAATATCTAATTTTCACATCAGCACAATCCATCTAATTTGCTGTTCATAAGATACATAAAGGCTTTGTTTTGTGTAAAAACTGATTAAGCTCTCAAGGGGAAGTCTTCGGAACAGATCATACTCAGTAATTGGTGGCTCGCATTGTGCGGCGGAAGCGAAGCAGTGAATCGTACCAGATACATTCTTTTTTTAATATAAACTGCAAAAGTCTCATCTTTTACATAATGTCACGGTAATGTGTGTTTATGTGTGGGAGTTTAGAGGATATGTAAATTGGTAATATGCAACACTGTTATATAATACATATTGCCAGTCAACACTGTCGGACAGGCCGGGCTCACAGTTTCTCTTGTTTCTCGTTTTATTAACAAATTTATTTATTTTTCTTGCAGGATCCCTCTGGTGAACCTCTGAACGAAGCAAAACAAGCAATTTCGTGAACTAAAAAATAAAAAAAAAATAAAAAAAGAACAGCCGGCTTTATTGAACAGCGGGAACTCTCCGACACAAGAAAATAAATTTATTTTTCTAAAATGGAGATGAGAAAGCGATTGAGATGCCTCTGACAGTTATTTTAAAGAGACAAATATTTAGAGTATATATATAATTACGTGTGCGTGCTGAAACGTGAAGCAACTTCTGCAGACATCTCCACGGCAAAGGAAAAGCGCGGGAGGGTCCCGTTGGCGAGAGTGGAATTGTATTATTACTGACAAAAATGTGCCAATGATGCCACTATGTGCCAGAGTCTGTACAGAACTCATTCAGGACGCCATGGATTAATAAAGACATAACGGGCAAGTCATTTCTGAAACAACTTCATTAGTTCATCAGTCGAATACCATTTTTTGTTTATTTAAAAAAAATAAATAAAAAGACTTAAAAAAATATTTTTGAATACATTTTAACGTAGTGAAAACGTGTGTTGCAAATTCCAAAAATAAATTTTCATAAATTAAACAAATGTTTGTATACAGCACTATAACATGAGAATAAACAGAGAAGAAACAGCTTTCAATAGTAAATTCAATATTCATTACTCTATTACATGGCATTGCTACTGGATTCCCTTGGACGTAAATCATAACAGTTGTGTATTTTTGCAATAGAAAAGTTGTACACTTTAGCCCAAAATATTTGGTTTTCTTGTTGCTCATTGTTTGGACTGAGAATTACATTTTGTTGCCCAATATACAATACAGCATATAGTGCTAAGAACTAGGTAGACGAAGAAAGCATCACTGTTATTTCTGGCACAAGTGCTGCTTTTGAATTCGCTCCCCATCACATACACTATTAATATTCATTTACTTAAGCTGTTTTGGGAATTTTTCAGTTATCCAAGCCAAGGCTGTCATGTTTTAAAACTAGTGAATGGCATTATCTCTCATAGAGGGTCTCCATTTCATCAGCTGTCAAATCCGATGCATCCAAAGGAAAACAAACGGCATGCAGTCTTCCTTAAGTAGTTACATGATGTCTGGAGTCTTAGTTGAAACCAAGAGTGTTGTCTCTCTGAGGCAGAGTCTCCAAGGAAATACCTCCAAGGAGTTGTCTCTGAGGATGAGTACTCGAGGAACTGTGTTATGTAGTGTAACCTTCGTTTATAAGATCGAGAAACTTACCACTGGCCAGAGTACACGTTTCATTGAATGATACACTCCTGAGTACTTATAAACATTATTCCAAAAGATAAAAATCAAAAATTGCTAGTGAAATTAAGACAATAATTATTTCTCTCTGGAAGGTGTTACAGTAATAACTACTAGATGAATGACTAATAAAGCAAGGCATCGCCCAAGGCCTAAGAGAAGTGGCCTTGGGGTAATACTTGATTTGTTTCCCAGTTTTCATGGCATGTTATATCTTTCTATTAATTTTTTGGATGTGGTAGAGGATGCCTGAAGCCAAGAGGCCAGAGTGCATCCCCTGTGATCCACATTGGGGTATCTAGGTGAGCACTGCATTGACTCTAGGAGCAGAGGCCCCCTGGCTTGTCCTGAAGCAACATCATGTAGCTAGCAACGCTGTCAACCCATAGGATAATTAAAGGTAACCTGTGTTCCTCAACCGACCAGAACTCTTAGATTCATCCAGTAAACTCTGGCCACAGTAGGTGCCTCTTGGGGTCAATACGTGAATGAATATATTAAAAGTGTTGGATTATTTCTGCATTATTCATTGAAGATAATTGGATGCTTGTGCTTCAAACAGCAAATTCCTTGGACTGTCTTTGTTGCTGTTGATTAATCTGTACACAGATACATGGTTTTAGAAAACTATATAGTTATTTGTTCAGTTCTCCTCAGCCTTTTGGCTGTACCAAAGACATTTAAAATGGAACCCAGTGCCAGGGAGAGATTCAGTCAAGACCCCATGAAGCAACACTCATGCCATGTGTCTATAGCGGCTAAGAGTAAGCAGCAATCCCATGAGATTTCCATATTTCAGTATGATTTAGGTTTTCAAATGATATTAACCCTGTCACCCACTTTTAAAACCTTCAGTGAGAGATAATGCCCCTCTAACCAGAGACGTATGTGGCGCTAGTTTTGTTGCTGCCCGATTCAGTATTTCTACCGGGTGAACGTTGACTGGAGTGAAGGATATTTAACTGCTGTAATATATATATCTGTAAATGTATTTTCTATATATTTACTTCTATTTGTGTACAGGTGTGTTCTATTTTTTAAAAAAAAAAAAAAAAAACCTGTCCATTTTAGAGTGGTGGGGCCGGCCTAGAGAAGCTGTGTCTTTGTTTACAAGTGTGATTACGATGACTTTTCTTTCACAACATTGATTAGACCTTGTGCCAAGCTTCCTACTTGCACTTTTGAACAGTACTTGTAATATACCTTTGGCTAACAAATATATCACAATGCTTACAGTTAGGCTGCTGTGCACGAGGGAACGGAACGGAGGCACTTTTTCTCGGAGGGGTTGGAAGTCAAAGAGGTGGATGCTTTAAAGCAGTGGTTTCTAACGCTGGTCTTGGGCGAAACCCTGGCTCTGCTGGCTTTATCTCCCAACCAACATGTTAACTGAAGATGCTGAATCAGACTGTTAGGAGATGCTGGCGTAGATATTCTAAAAGCTACTGTACATTTGTTTGAATGAAAAGTAACTGATGTTACTTTGATTTGGTTCCTATGTGAACCTCAAATATTAGTAATATTAGTAATAATTTATTAATAAAATTAAGTATACATTATTATTATTGCTGTTATTTTATTTAAGACAATGCAGATTTTGAATTAATAATTATACTGTTATACCAAAAATATTCAGTATGTTCATTTGTTATTATTATTATTATTATTATTATTATTATTATTATTTGTTGTTATAACTTCAAAAAATTCCCAGTGCTCCTAAATGCCTACATGCATGAAATCATTGTGAGATTCCAGTCAATAGTTCAATCTTGCCTTAATAATTAAAATGATATTTAACTATTTGAGATGAGAACCAGCACGAACAGAGGACCCCGAGGAACAGAGTTGATAACCAGTGTTCTAAGGCCAGAAAAGGCCCAAAATGCAAAGAGCCGCTGGGTCTGCAGTAGATTTGGGCAGCCTCTACTGGCCACCTCACTGGACAAACTGCTGACCACAGCTATCTAGATGTGTTTATAGAGTGAAAACAAATGTATTAAAAATTTAGTTTGCTCCATGCTGATCCATCATCACCACATCAAAATGAACTTCTGTTGTGAAGCCATTCATGTTGCAACATGTTGTTCCTGTCTGGTAGACAAAAAAATGCACTGAAGCACATATATGATGTATACAAATGTTTACACACGACTCTCCCACTTTTTTACCTCAGCTTTTTTCAGGAAACCCAGGTGCACAATTGTACCAGTTAGAAGCTCATTTTGCTATAATAATCTGAAGGATCGGTTCATGTAAGAAATCAGTGCTCATGCTGAAAATACCTGGAGGCTAACATCTCCACGTTTGCAAAACATTTGTGTTACGGGAATGTTAAGAGAAATCTCAGTGGATGGTAATGTTGGATGATCATAAAAATGGTGCCGCGGTACAAGCAATGCGTCAAGCTGCTTACTTCCGAAACGGAGGATCTCAGATTGAAAACACACATCCACACAAGTTGGTGTTCTTTGTCTTTTCATATTGTGTCTTTCTGTGTTGCTTTGTACAAGTCCATCTCAAGAGGTCTGTGTGTGTGTGTGTGTGTGTGTGTGTGTGTGTGTGTGTGTGTGCGTGTGTGCGTGTTTATGGAGTGGGGGTCCAGAGAAATACATAGTTAATCCTGGATGTGGAGGTAGTGTAACACCCAATAAAGTGCAGTTTAATCAGTCTAGGTCTAATATCTGTATTGCACTCCATTTCACTGTCAGAAGTAAAACACTCTCACAACATCTCTAGGTTTACTCTTACACATCAAAATACTTAAGTAATTTAAAATAGTGTCAAAAAATCAACTGTTTATTAGTTCAAACACAGTGAAAGGCTGTTATATTGTAATCTAGCATTGTCTCACAGCAGGGGGTGTTTCCCCAATATTCAGTCAAGCCTAATATGCTCCCCATTATACTTGTGTATAACTCCACTGAGCACTATTGTTAATATTTTTGGTCCCACCGATACCTAACACCTCGCTACGCCACAGTAATGAGATATGATTTTGGAGGGAAACTTGGTTTAAAGTCTCTGAGGCTAGCCCCCCCATCATGTTTATAGTTCAGTCATTTTTTTCCTTTATTCCGAGTCCAAAAAGGTCCATAGACCTGCAGTGGGTGGCTCTACTACTCCTGACAATGATCTTGATTTTGTGTACATTTTCCACTGAATTCTTCAGTTTCAATAAAAACAATAAATACTGTAATCATTGAGCCCTGGAATACTCTGCCACTGTTGCTCATAGTACAATGAAATATGTTTACAAAGCTGATAATTTATTCCCTTTTCTATCCATGTGCATTGTAATTATGGCTCATTTTGTGATTTTCATCCAATATTCAAAGACTTCTAAATGATTTTTAGTGTCTTAGAAGGAGAAGGAAAGGGCCTGGAATCACAGTAATGCCATTTTATTGTGAGCCCATACATTTTCATAATCTGTACATTTCCATAACTTTCTGTTTCACTTTATAGCTTATTTTGTCCTCACTATGGCAAACAAATAAAGAGCTGAACACCATTAACATCACATCATTGCCTGATTCCCATGTCTTTTTTTTGTACATAGAGGTCATTTTTTGGAAGGGCAATAATTTTCTTCCACCTCCTCTTCCTGCTTTGATTTTTTTTCTTTTAGCTTTTTGCTTTTTCATTTTTGTCATCAAATTTGCATATTGAGTATGCTCTTGATTATACAAAATCGCCAGTTTATGCTGATTTGTTAATGTGTGCCATATAGTGTTTCACATTCTGCTTAATTCAGAAATAAGATGCTAATACATAAATAAATGTATTACTCAAATGAAACAGAACATAAGAAATAAAAACTAGGACCTAGTTTTGCAGAGTTTTTGCCGCACGCTTAAACCATGCACCCATGGAAATGTGTAGAAGCATTTCAAAGAACTCCACCAACCAGAAATCATCGACCAGCGTATTCACTGGAAAAAAATGCTGAAAAACAACTTACAATAATCCCAGCAAGGAATGATTGCTGTCGACCAATTTAGGGCCTGGGGATTCTTATCGGGAGTTTTACTGACAGCAGTTTGCCATTGTGATTCAGTGGGTATTAGACTGCATTTGAGTTCAGGGAAAGGCCAACACACCATATTGCAATGATGAACAGTGTGGCATGTGAGACTAAATTTGTTGTGTCCAATTACAATGAAAAGATTGTTAGACACAGAATTACTTTTTTAATGTCATTGTTGGTGTGATATATATGGAAGTTAAAGTGAGACCTGTGATGAAGGAGAAAGCATGAAATGCTAATTATTTGAAATGAATCCTGCGACAGGAAGGACATATTGATAAATGTATGAAATGAAAATGTGTCTAGAATGTGAACAGTGAACATTTTTTTGGGATACATGCACCTTCTTAAATGTTCTCATCTTGCTGTTGCGCATTGTCAGCAACCATACTTAATTGAATCTATTTTACATTTTTCTAACAGCTCATAATGAATAAATTCAGATGATTTGTTAAACTTAGATGATCTGCTTTTCTCCCATCAACGAGTAGTATTTTAAGCATTCAAGTGAGAAACTAAATTATACTTGGTCCCTCATGTATGACAGTGCACTACAAATGGTAACGGTGACCTCAGAATAACTGATTCATAGATTTTTTTAGGGTTTGGTTTATCTTTAGATAGCCCTGATGGAGCACTAAGTGGAACCCCTGAGGCATGCAAATAGCAGACTATGTAATGGATACACCATTTTAAAGTTATATATTGCCATTTCACCTCTTCCCCACCCTAATACAGGGTTCAGACTTCAGTATCGTACATCATCTTACCCTGAGCTAAGGTATTTGTTTCAACAGCAGTCATTTTTTTAATGTTTTACGTGGGGGTGGATGCCAAGTAATTTGTCTTACAGACTGAATTTATTATATACGCCACAGTTCATATCAATACACACAACTGACTGCAGTTTTGTTGTTTCCAATTACAATGAGAAGTTTGTACTAGTGGAATCTTTATCTTTTTATATTTGTGTTTAATATATGAAGGAGTACCTCCTATTACTTTTATATACAATGAATATAGAATACACAAGAGCGTACACACAAAGAGAAATCTACTGATGACAGATGCAGTTCCTGTGTCGAATTAATGTTGTATATTTATTTTATTTTTTCTGTCTGATGGATCACAGTTCTCTTTTTTTGTAAGTATTGGTAATATGTTTAAATTTCCAGGTGATAATGATTTGGCTACTCTTGTACTTCTGAGCTATGTATTTGCAAGCACTGTAAACGCAGTTCTCATCTGATTCCTCCTCTGTACATTTAGTACTCTGATGTTGCTATTAATAAAATAAAATATAAAACTACATGGTTGTCTTTATAAAAAGAATATGTGGAGCAAAAAAAAATTAATAAGTGCAAAACATCTGTAAAGAGAGGGAACAGATAATAAAATAATATTAATTTTTTATCACTTTTCATACATCAGGGTGCAGTTCAGAATGCTTTATGTTAGAATTAAACTTGTTTTTCATCGCTTACTCATCTTTTATCTGAAGTTTTAGAAATTACTTGGCACCAGCATGTGACAAGGAAGAATGAACATGTGAAGAAGGATGTTTGCAGTTTGTTCTGTAGACGGCTGACGCTGTGCAAATCCTGCCAACTCCCTGGACATCCTTTTGCACCTGATGCTGGGAGATTCTATGTGTACAGTGTGAAAATATTAACGTCTTCCTGCAGGGATGTGCTTTTCCATCTGTGTTTCTGCTCCTGTGAGGGTGGATGTGTGAGGCGCTGTGGAGAGACCAAAAGGAAATCTCTTGAATTTACACTTCCTAAAGAGTCTCTTATTATATCTGTCGTTACATGATTATTGCACTGAACTGTCTGAAGCTCATTTATTGTAGGGCCATTTGTCACTACATGGAAAATCTGATCCCAGCTCTCTTCCTCCAATCAATGGAGAACAATGAAGAGCTGGCAAGCAAGACAAAACTCTCCGGAATAATTAGTCGCATATGGATAAAAAATCTACAAACTTACAAGGAGGTGGATTGCCTGCTTACTATTATTATAATACAATCATCCACCATAGAACAAAGTGGTGTGTAACAAGAATTGGTGTTAGTTTGTGTTTTGCAACATCTTTTTTTTTTTGGTGTTTTAGTGATATTTAGGCATATCTTTGTGAACTGCATTAAATTAATTTTGCAATAACTGTTTTCCATATTGATTAATGACAAGTTCCTGCACTTAAAGGGGGGTGAATACACAGAACAAATTAGGCCTCTAAAGTCGGGGAAACCTGGAATTCTCAATAAACATTTATTTGTAATTAATGTTTGTTTTTTATCTTCTAAACACAGAAGAGTGAGGGGACTCAAACCAAAAACAATGTGGCTAAGAGTGTGCATTCTCACCCCTGTTGCTTGCCATCCAATTAACTTTATTTCTGGAGACAGTTATGAAGCTCATGACAGTTTTGTCAAATGATCTGGAATGAATAGATGGGGAAAGTTATAAAAAAAAGAACCAACTGCGGATGGGGTGGGGTTACTGTTTTGGTTTTTGTGTCATGCACTTTGTTCAAACTTCACGCAAGACACTTTTTAAAGCTCAAGAGTGGAAAAATTCACTAAACACAGATGCTGCTAATAAGGACGCTGACACTGTGCACCTTTAATTAGGATTAATGTGGATTCTAGGGATGTTTATGTGTGGCTGGAGGAGTAATAAGTGTCATGGAAGGGAATCTGGTCATGGCTGATTATCAGCTGTTCCTTAAAAAAAAGAAAAAAAAACATAATTAGATCTCACAATTAACAAAAAGAACTCACTCAGCAAAGCATCATTAATGCAGCATCCCAAGATTGCTGACAGAAATACCTTCACGGTGGATTTTGCAAGCTGTACCTGACCCATTAAATGAGAAATCAGTGAGCAGTAAAGATGTCAGAGTTGCTCTGGGACACACACCTGCGAGTTTTTGAAACAGACAATTATTTATTTGCTTTTTTGTGGATAAATGATTAAGACATTAAATAAAATGCCCACGAAGAGGCAAAAGACACTCATAAGCTGTTAGTTGTCTCTATTATGTAACAGCGTGACCAGTAAAATTTCTGGAACTGCAACTGGCAGTGATCTGCATATACATATGTGTGTGTGTTCTAAGGCATTGGCTTCAAAGCTTGTTCTTTTTTCTGTGGTTATTTATCACTTTCATGTTGTCTTATTATTGTTTGCCTTCCGAGCTACTGTTTGAAAACAAATTGTGCTTGCTAAAATTTTAGGACCGCCATTTCTCTGAGTTTGCAGTAATTATTTCAAGATACACAAAACAACAAACCTTTGACATTCTTTTTTTTTGCAGAGTGTCTTGATTTATGGTTTATGCATTTCAAACAGGTGGCAGGTTCTTTCTGCGCATAAAATGGATTCTTAGCTCACTGAACATTGTCACTATGTGCAGAAACATGTTTACATCTTACAAGGACATCACAATATGTATGGCATGCAGAAGCATCTGTGTCATTCAACACATTTACTTAATTTATATTCTGGACAATCATATGAAGCCTCATTGCTTATTGGACTGTGTTGACATGATTGCATTTTAACATGGGATATGGCAAAACAGATTATATAATTCCTATCTAAAGACTGCTCTTGGGATATATATTTTAATTGCATGTGATTGCTCTTAGCACGTAATGTTAATATTATTACATTTTTATTCAACTAATCAACAGAATTATTTTATAGAGACCCTGAAACTGTGATTAGGACTCCAGATTAACATAATGAGAACATAGGGCTCATTAATGATTAATAATGTTCTGATGATAAATTATTGATTACCAACATTCTGTGCGTGATGCATTATTGGAATAATGGAACACCAAGCAAGCACTGATTAACATGTCGAGTCTTCAGTTTTCTTCTGACAGTAATCACTCTTATTCAACGGCGGTTTGAAAGGAAAACGTTCTACTAAATCAATGTAAACACATCCATATTGGGAAGTACATCCTAATTAATTCAGATAATCGTCATTTTTATCCACTTAAAATTTGAGTGCATAGCACAGATTTTCTGAGTGATGTCATGGCTATGCTATTTTATTCCATGAATCATGTTTAAAAGGTAAACACATAAAAAACGTTATTTCAGTTGTCAATGCTTTTTTATGGTAATTTTCCACATTTCCAAGTGACAGATATCTATTTGTGTTTGTGTATTATGCTTCCATACAATTGTCTACATACAGCACATTCCCTTTAAGTTGTTCAGTATAACTTTGCCTGAATAGTCCTATAAGCTGAATTTCTCTGCTATGCATTAAGTAGTCTAGTAAAGGACATAGGTGTGGCTATGCAAGAACCTGTCTTCTGTCTGTGATCAACTTTCTCAGTTTTCCTTTACTCTTGGAGCTTAAAAATGTTTTACTGTCATTAAAGTTCTACGGAATATATACTGGTAGCTGTACAATGCTGATTTATTTTTTTATTTCCTCCTTCACTGATCAAGAAGCTGTCTCTCGCCATTTCAATGCCACACCTGAGAGGCGAAGGATATGTTCATCTCGGTGGTTTCTGGGAGAGAAAAATGCATTCCCTGTTATTGCTATAATTATCTTTGTTATTATGCTGACAGGACCCAGCTTCGGTGCAAAACGAGCTCACCTGAAGAATAATTTCAAAAGATAGGTGAGATACATGGGGATGTCATTCCTCATTAATCCTTAACTTTTATGATCATGCTCAAGAGAATATTGTCTAATAAAACAATACACATATACAGCAAGTAACACAACAGTGTCACAAAATAAAATATTCAAGCGCAGAATTACTCTCAACCTGAGTGGACTGACATTGCCATAACATGAAACCATCATTATTACTTTGTTGTTATTTATTTTGCCAACACCTGCTTGGGATTTTCTCCATGGTAACTTACAATATTTGAGAAGCATTTCTAGAAGTATCTACCCATTTGCATGACTGGATAATTTTTCACTGTATCAATACTGAACCCAAGACATTCATATTATATTTGTCTCGCCCATGCCCTCGCGCCAAATGACCACACCTGCCCTGAATCAGAGCAGCAGAGCATAAAAGAAGCCATGCCAACTTACCTGGTTGTGGAACCTCATTGAGTCCACCCACTTCTCCTGTGACAGCAAAAGAAACCCACTTACCTTCTCATCCCTCTCCATCTTTTTCCCTTTGTTCCCTGGTCTCTGGCTTCCCGGTTCTTGATCTCCTGCTTTGCCTGATCATCTTTGATTCCCGTCTCATCCCAAGAACAACGTCCACACCTTGAATGACACACACCTGTCCCCGACTACGATCCTTGCTTGCTTCTCATTTGTTCACGCAATAAACTAACCTGTGATTGCGTCCACACCAACTCCTCGGTCTCCTGCTCTCATCCATGACAAGGTGATGACTGCAATCACTTCACCATCTGCTGTTACAGAACCTCTGGTATGGCCCCTTATAGGAATCTGTATTCAAAACCTTCAAGAAATTATACCTAAGAGAAACTGTGACACAGCAGCAGAGGAATCTTAGCATACAAGAAAACTTCAGAAACTCAGTCATCAATGTAAAATTTTAGTGTGTTTGTGAAAACGGAGCCCAAAAAGTCAACGATAATTTATCGACTTCACATGGTCTTCAGAATGGGTGGTTCAAGCCTTTCGTCACTGACAAAGGAAGAGCATGTTGTCAGTTTATTTTTTGTGCTTAAATTTTATTTCCCAAATGGAATTGGTAATGCAATGTTTTCGGGTAACCGCAGACCTCACCAGAAGGAGCAGGAGGAGAAATGAAGAGGGAAGAAATGTTCGTGTCGAAGCTAAATGAATTAGGATATTGACATTTGTTGAACAGCGGCAGGGACATATTGCATTTTGATTATAACAGCTCCTTGTAGGAGTCTCATGCTTTCATCTTTGCAGCAGGGCAGGTCACTGGAGCGTGCCTGGAAGGGAGATTTAAATATATGCACATGTGTAATTGAACTCTCTAATGCTTCTGTAATAGTACTGAGTCAGTTTTTAAATTAGCTCTATAACATCTTGTGACTCAGGTGAATAAACTCTTTACAGACTGTAGGCTTTGAGGGATCTGAGTCAACGGTTGCTGACTCCCATTCCTTGACTCTTGGGGGACTTTTTCAGACATCATTACTGCAATCTTGGGTGGTGATCCATCTCTATCCCTACCTGATCAGAAGTTAAATACAAAAAGGAATTATCCAGAGTGGGGTGGATGTCACAACTTCAACCCAGATATGCCATAAAAAGTTAATTAATTAACATTGCTTCTTAGCTTTACATAGTAGGAAATGGAGATGGAGTCTACTTTTGGCAGTCATCTCATGATGGTGGGTCCGCACTGGGCACACACTGTAAACACGGTAAGCCTAAATCCAGCCATGCTGTTTAGGAATACATTGGACTGAACGTGGACATTGGATGAATCACTTGGTTCATCTGCGATTATATCAGTTCATCTCCTTTTCAGATCACTCAATATGAAATATGTAAATCAAGGGGGTTCTATTGTGGCTTGACTTGAAACCAGGCCTGTAAACTGAGGGTTCCAGGTTTGAGTCGTTGGTCGTACATTTATAACAGCGTTCTAAGACACAAAAAAGGTTTTGGGGCCATTTCCAAGATTTCTAGAAATGTGTCCAAAACTCAATTTCAATACTCAATCTCTCACCCAGTCTGAAAGCACAGAATGTCCTCTATAAGGCCCTTTGGGACCCAACGCTGTAGCATGTATACTTTTGGCAATACACTTAAAAAAATCTGAACCGTTTTGAAGATTTATAGTTAATCTAGAGATTAACTATACAGGAGTTTTAGTAGTATTTAAACTTCACACTGTTTTTACTTTTTACTGTAGATCAAGGTTTTCATGGAAAACTGCCTAAGGCTGTTCTCTTATTTGACAAGGGACTTCAGGACTACCCTCCTGCCCTCCCCTTAGTTTTTACCCGTGTGTATGACTTATTATTTAATATATTTTGAAAATAGGTTCTTCCGGTCATTGTCACCAGCAAACCTCAGTGTGTAGTTAGTGTTCAGCATTCCTCAAAGCACCAACATGGCATATCTTGTGAGTCTGAAATGATAGAATCCACAGATTGCTAATGGAGTATGACAGACATGAAGACTGATGAAAGGACGTGGTAATTACTAGGTCCTGATTCCAAGTGTAACATGATTAGTATGTTAGAAAAGAGCTTAGGCCCTCCGGTATAGTCTGGGTACAATGAGTTACAGCTTTTTGCATAATAACAGTATAAATTCAAATGAGCCTTGACAATGTCTGGCCTTTTCCTGGTCATCTGTGAGCTTTGAAGTCAGAATACAGTGGGAAAATGTTCCAGATTGGATACAGATGAAAGACAAGAAAACTTTCGCTACCATGCTGTACTACTTTTTTGCATAAAAAGCAACAGTTTTGCCTTTTAATACGGCAGAATGTTTTACTAGGACAATTTAACGTACTTTACTGAAGAATACTGCTGTGGAGACCCTCTGGGGATTTGAACCAAAAAGACACTGGTTGTCAGACCAACCTGCTGCACGGCAGGTTCCTACTTTGAATCTATTTCTCACCTTCTGAGTTATGTGATTATTATAAAAAACTAAAAACTATCAAGTCTAGAATACAAATGTGAGGGGAGGGGTCATATTTTAAAATAGCATTTCAGAAATTATTTTTAATTTTTCATTTCAATTAAATATTTGAATTAGTTAGCCTATGTCTTGATTCAAAGTTATATGAAAAAACATGCATTTGAAAAGTAACTTAAACCTCATTGTACTTTTCATTATTTCATTAGAGTTTATTAAATTTATTATAAAATTTCTTAGAAAATTTAATTCCTAAATAAATAAAAAAATTAAAAACCAATTCATTAATATCTGAAGACCATAAAAGAAAAGACAGAAAAAATCTGGGATATGACATCCTGATAAGAACCTGTAAATTCTTGGTAAATACAGCATAAAGTGTTTAAGGTTTTATTCTTAAGTCCAATAAATATAGACTATTATAATATCATTAACTTGAATTTTTTACCATCTGAATAAGATAAATTTTTTTCTTAGTTAACTTATTTCCGAGAAAGGCTTACAAATGTGAAACCTTGAACTGAGTTCATCTAAATTACAGAAAAAAGAATGAGACAGTTTGAATCTTCTTCAACTTGCAAATCCACCCAGAAAGCAACACCTTGCGAGTAGAGCTCCTAAAGAGATTTAGGATGATTACTGTTTTTGGACGACACACAACCGAAACCATCTGCGCGAGCGTCTGCAGATGCAACCAGAGGACGGAGAGTAGCGCATGCGTCACGCCGCTCAGAACACGCAAAAGTTCATTGTGTTCGTTGCGGAGATTAATTAAACAATTAACCAGATGGCTCCGCTTTCTGTGCTTTGCCTCATTTCAGTCCGTCACAGAAGGTCTCGTAATTCTCACATGGGAAACGAAAGGCTAATGAACTCATGTAGGCCTCAAATTTTTTAACTTCATTTTCATCTGAAACACTCGTACACAGTCATATCAAATCAGGATTTTATCGTCTCCATGTATTATCTTTAGATTTATTTTATTTGTTTCCATACTTACTTTCACATACTTTCCATATTTTGTCTTTTTTATCCTTATTTATCTGATGCTTCTATTATTGTTCATCACCCTCCTTTAAGAAACACAAACTGCATTTAAGATTTTTTTTGTTTGTTTTCAGTAAATAAATATATTGAGATGACCTGCACTAATGAGAGTTTCAGCTGGAAAATAGATCTCTTGTAAATACAGACACCCCTTTACCTATGCAAATAGACCGTTCTTCAACCCCTTACGTAAGTCAAAAATTCTGTAAGTCAGATCCCCCTCCTCCCCCACCGTTCAACATAAGCTATCTTACCTGAGCCCAGCCTAGCCTAAGCATTTGTTGCAAAGACAGGTATAAAAAAAATTATAACCATGGGGGGCACAGTGGTGCAGTGGGTTGGCCTGGGTCCTGCTCTCCAGTGGGTCTAGGGTTCGAGTCCTGCTTGGGGTGCCTTGTGACAGACTGGTATCCTGTCCTGGTTGCGTCCGCTCCCCCTCTAGCCTTATGCCCTGTGTTGCTGGGTTAGGCTCTGGCTTCCTGTGGCCCCGAATAGGACAAGTGGTTCAGTGTGTGTGTGTGTGTGTGTGTGTGGATGATAACCTTTGCCCATCTTCATGCTTCCTTATTTTCAGTTTTATCTCCAAGTTGATTGCTCTTCGCTTGCGAGACGTTTCTCGTTTTCCTTCAAGTGCACGTTTACCACCAGGCATTGTGAATAATGAAATGGGTAAAAAATATGTGAAAGAAGCACTACGCTAACGAGAGGAGATGCATTCATGGCTCAAAACACGTAGGAACTGGGAAGATGCAGCTTCTTGCTTTGTCTGGCTTCATTGACTTGCGCTTGACGTAATTCAGATATTTTGCATGATCTGTAAAAAATGCGTATGCTGGGAATTTTTTTTACGTAAGTCAAGTTTACTTAAGTAGAGGGGTGTCTGTAGTGGAATTGTGGGTAAAATGGAATTGTGTTCAACCACTGTGGGGACTCATAGGGAATAAGGGGGTGAGCATCTTGGCCAGTGAAAGAAGGAAGAAAGCCTCAGGGGTGCTAAGCAGGCTGGGAAAGTTGGCTTGAGGTGCAGGGCTTTGAGAAAAAAGAGTCCTTACACTAAAAGCATTGTTCCCTTGTTTTTGCATACATATATATCTATCTTGTGGGGTGCAGCTGTTCTAATAAGCACCGATCAGGAATGATGTTCACGTGTCCATTTTATCCCACCCAGTGCATAACACACACACACATTTTCAGAACCACTCGTCCCATACAGGGTCGCAGGGAACCGGAGCCTACCCAGCAACACAGGGTGTAAGGCCGGAGGGAGAGGGGACACACCCAGGACGGGACACCAGTTCATCGCAAGGCACCCCAAGCAGGACTTGAACCCCAGACCCACTGGAGAGCAGGACTGCGGTCCTACCCACTGCACCACTGCACCACCACAGCCCTCCCTGTACATATACACTTTTATTTTATGTTTGTCCTATTACAGTTGACATTTCTTTTCAGCCCCTTTTTTGCTTCTGTGATATGGAATCATTCATCTAGAAAGGATTAGGAATGTGCACCATATGACTGTAATCACAGTTTAGAGATTTCCATATTTTGCAGATTATGTCCTACCAGGTTCACCTTTTTGGCTGCAACAGAGCAGTTTTTTGTTGTTGTTTTTTGTCAGATCAACGCAGTGGGAAACCTCTGGGGGACCTGCAGGGTCCATGTGAATTCATTTTAATAACAATAATTTCATCTAGTTGGATGACTGTTTTTTTTTTGTTTCAATGTGGGAGAAAAGAAAACAATCTGACCTTGTTTCAACCCTGCTTAATGCATGAACTGACAATTACAGTTCAGGGATTTGAAGGGCTTTCGATTTATCAGTGATTTTTTTTTTCTTTTTTTTCCCATGAAGTATTTAAAGGTCATCTTGGCAGAATTTCTTGTATTTGTGAGGAGCGAAATATAAGATATAAATATAAAAGAGAGGCAGAGAGTGAAAGAGTTAGTCAGGCCTTTTTTCATTTAGTCGTGTAGTCGTTTGCAGATGAAATGGAACAGTCAGACTATCATATACAATGGAAAACGATGGTTGCATGGAAACAAATGCCATGCGACCACTCATTAGTCACCTTTGAAGTAGCATCCCCGAAAAACAAGAAGTGAATTCAGAGCGCCGGACTGGCCTGTTCACGGTTAACGTGACGTGCGTGTTGCCAGGGCGTTTCTATTTCAGAGTTTGCATGAGAATTTTTAAAAGCCGGATTCATCTGCCTCTTGGCTCTATGCAAATCAGTGAGTGGGTGAGGTACTGAGGATTCTTTTAAAACATGTATGCCTTTTTTTTTCTTTTTATTGGAAGGTATTTTTAAAGCATTGTCAAATCTGATTTTTTTTCTTTTCATTTTAGGATTTTTGTTGTGGAGATGTAACTGCTGAGGTGTTTAGAGGTCAGGGTTTGGCAAAGCCTGTTTGTTCTGGATTGTGGGAGGCTTTTTTTTCATCTTAAAACCTCGATTCAACCCTTTACCCAATGCTTCACTAGCCCACCTGTCTACTATCCTCTAAGCACTCAACCTCCATAAAGCCACAACATGGACGGTTCATCAGTTGACCAATTGACATATGACTGGTCACTTTGTGGAATGTACTGACTGGTCTAAATAATTCAGGAATATGAGGCTTTTAATGGGTCTTCATTATAACCCGTCAAGTGAGGAGGAATTGCTGTCAGCACCATCTAGAACTGTTTTATGACAAAAAAAATGTCCACAGGTGAAGACAAATGGAAATGAGGCTTAAAAAAGGCAGCTTGTTGGTGAGAGATGACAGGTAGCAGGTAGGTAGGCAGATGCTGGGGTTACCAGTTGGTGTGATGTTCCTAAGTGTGATGCTCACACATTTGCTATAATATGAAGTCATTTTCTGACATCATCTGCTCCCCCCCAACTGAGAGTACCAGAGATATATACTCATAAGTGTGAGACATTAATGGATCCTAAAAGGGCAGAAAATCACTTATAAGCATTAATTCCATAGCAATACTTTCCTGAAACTGCTGCAGCTGCTGACTCTATTGTCTGGAGGTCCATGTTTTGATGACATCCACTGAGTTTAAAAGTTGTATTTAGTTTTTTAAGGGTGAAAGGGATACACAATTAAAATACTTTAATGGTTTATTGGTGGGTGGAGCTGAAGGCATTGGTTCCTCAATAACTATTACATGAACTAAGTATAGTATAATATTTCTTAATCTCTTTTTGAATCAACCTATATGTTTGCTATTCTTTTTATTGTTAATATTTGAATGAGTGTTCTATAATAATAATAATAATAATAATAAGAAGAAGAAGAAGAAGAAGAAGAAGAAGAAGAAGAAGAAGAAGAAGAATTTTCATCAAGAGCACCAAATTCTTAAGGGTACAATACCTCAGCCCCTTCTGAAGACACACTCCTGGTGACCACCTGTTGACCACTTTTTGAAGTCCATGAGACCTCCGTGGAATTTCAGAAACAAATACAAAACAGAACATCTGTGCCTTGCGACTGATCATTTACAGAGTGCCTCATTTCTATCAGAACTTCGTCCAGTTTCTCTTTCCTCATCACAATAAACGGACACTGCAGGCACGCAGACAAAGTCTCCCAGCTGAGGCTTCTAACACACACACACATCTTCAGAACCGCTTGTCCCATACGGGGTCGCGGGGAACCGGAGCCTAACCCGGCAACACAGGGCGTAAGGCCGGAGGGGGAGGGGACGCACCCAGGACGGGACGCCAGTCTGTCGCAAGGCACCCCAAGCGGGACTCGAACCCCAGACCCACTGGAGAGCAGGACCCGGTCCAACCCACTGCGCCACTGCATCCCCAGGCTTCTAACATTTTACCATATTTTTTTTTCCATATTTGTAAAGGGGGAGGGGGATTGCTTGCTGTGAACTATGCACAGTCCAGAAAGCGAGGTGTGCTTCAATTAAAACAGGACACATAATCAGGTCTCAGGTCTGCCTTTTAGCGCAGTCAACTAATTCAGCATCAGTATGTTCTCAACATTCTTGAAGACCATTTGTGGCATGGCTGCTTGGAACATTCATCCCTCACTGGGTACCTATTCCAGGGTGTTCTGCTTTAAAGCACAGGACATATTCAGCATGTTAGAGTGGTGCTGCTCCGGAAATGACTGAGCTTCTGCAGCGATTATGATTGCAATATTTAAATATAACAAGGGTGCGTCAAAAAAGACGCTTTGTTTTTATGGACCCGCTCTTATTGTGACTTCACTTTAAAATGTGCAGCACTGAGTAAACAATGTTAAAACACTAAAATCACATGGGGAAAGAAGAAGTATCCTGAAGTACCAATATAGAAACCTGAACACAGGCTCATTTTTGACATTTTTAACCTGATTTACATGAGACACACAATTTCACACAGATTCAAACATTTATACTGAAGTGCATTCTTACTGTATCACTGCAAGGTAAGTACCTTTATCACAGGTACTACAGCTAGAATGGGATTTGAAACAAGGATCTTCAGATTACAAGGGAATGGCACCAGTTACACACTGTTTGTTATCATGAAATAAGGTAGTACCTTCAGCACAATTGTATTCATGACCTATTAAGTGAATGAATGAATCAATAAATGAATCAATAAATGAATGAATGAATGAATTAATTAATTAATGAATGAGAACCTCATTAATCCAGAAGAAAATTGAACTATTGCAATATACATATAGGAAGCTGCAAAAATGACCCAGCGGTCCATCGCTCAGAATGCAAAAGCAGGATGAAGGCAGCGTACTGTGCAAAATTCCCAATTTTACACATCACTCGCTTTTGTAGGGCTGGATATTTATCGATTTACTCGCATATTTATTGCTCCATCTGGGCCTCGAGGTTGCAGATCCACACCCCCTATAAATCCTGCTGTCGGACCACTGCACCGCTCTCTTACTAGTGTGTCTGAGATAGCTGATGCCAGTGAGTGGCATAGTGGTTCGAGTTGCTCCCTGTGCGCTGCAAGATATCAAATCGACATCTTTCACAAACATACTCACTTTGAATTGCCCCTGTTGCATAAATGGGTAAATCATTGTAAGTAGTTTAAATGATAAATCCCTTTGTAGAAAAGCATCTCTTAAATAGCTCAATGTAAATGTCTTTAACAGTACATTAACAATTGTTTCCAGAGTCCAAAGTGAGTACAGTCATTAATTCTATTTATTCCTCATGCCTTACGGTGTTGTGAAAAAGTATTTGCCCCATCCTGATTTCTTCTGTTTTTGTGTATATCTCATATTAAATAGTTTCAGAAATTAAAACAATATCTCACATAAAACAAAGGTAGCCAGAGTAAACACAAAATACAGTTTTTAAATGATAATGTTATTTATTGAAGTAAAAAAGTTATCCAGTAACAACTAGGCCTCTGTGAAAATGTATTTTCCCCTGTAGTAGACTTCCCCAAATCTATGAAACTGCATTCATAATGGGGTTCACCTGGACTCGATGCAACGCGGCCTGATTACTGCCAGCCCTGTTCAAAGAAATCAGGATGGAGGCAAATACTTTTTCACAGCACTGTATATACTATACGGAATGTTTTACCCATTTGTACGGCAGGGTGCACCTTGTACATTTTGCTTGCAAGTCCTTGGTCGTAACCTTTAGCCCACCTGTTGCTTTGAAATCATTAAATTCCACTCCTTATTAAGAAAAAAATGCACTGCAGCTTCAATAAGAGATCTGAATCTAACCCTGTAAGCATCACTAAGGATCTCATCATTTCCACTTAGGAGATCAAAGCTCATCCATAGTGATTCTGTGTCCAAGAATTTGGACGATCAGGTGCTACGCTGGCAAATCTAGAAATGTCTTCTGTCCATTTTGATTAAAAACTTCCAATTCACATTAAGCACACACATTTTCTGAACCGCTTGTCCCATATGGGGTCACGGGGAACCGGAGCCTACCCGGTAACACAGGGCGCAAGGCCAGAGGGGGAAGGGACACACCCAGGACGGGACGCCAGGCCGTCGCAAGGCACCCCAACCGGGACTCGAACCCCAGACCCACCAGAGAGGAGGACTGTGGTCCAACCCACTGCGCCACCGCACCCCCCTCACACACATTAAGCAATTAAATCTAAAATTAGAACTTGGGTTGACTACTGAGAAAAATACTCCCAAAGGCCTGCAGCAGCCTGTGCTGGCCACATATTTATACTATATTTAATAACATCTATCTGTGAATGTTAGTGTACTCATTGCTTATTGACGGCACTTTGACAGCTCTGTGTTGACCAGTTGTGGAAATTCGGTTTCTGATTTTCACGTTCAGTGGGTGGGTTGTGGGTCAGTAACATTTTAATTCTCCAATATGTGTTGCATTTATGGATTGTAGATTTCCTTTGTTTTTATTTTTTCGGTATTGAAGATGAAACATGCATCTCTATAATAAAACCTGTGTTGCCGGGTAGGCTCCGGCTCCCCGCGACCCCGTTTGGGACAAGCGGTTCTGAAAATGTGTGTGTGTGTGTGTGTTTCCTGCATTTTTTCTTTGCTATTGCTGTCCTTTAATACATTATACATTGTATTTTAACTGAACACAACTGCTCCATTTTGTGAAGGTGCCGGCTTTTTGAAAAATTTTAATATTGCAGTTTTCCAACAATTGCATTGCTGTTATCATCCAGGTGATGTCTGGTTGCATAAAACACCTGATTTGCTTTTTATGACCTGTTGTTACTGTAGTTTCATGCATGTACATTGTACAGTGTTAAGCATTGGTGTAAGTTATTTATTTTATTTTTTGTCATTTTAATTGCCCATCTGTTTGTTTCATATCGTGTTTCACAGAGTGCACATCTACAGGACTGATTACATTATCTACTGAAATAAATTGCTGTATCATTTTCTGTACCTATATATGTATATAATATATACATATATAGGTACAGAAATATATTAGTAATATACAGAAATATATTAGTATATTAGCATTAGTTATTGTTTTAAGTTTATTTAACATTTAATTAGTCCAAAATGGCAAAATTCCTATTTATCCAGCTGGGTTATTATTATTGTTGTTGTATCTTGGAACAAATTTTGCATCTTACTCAAGTATACTGCAGGAATAGGTGAGATTTAAGTTGTCAACCTTTGGATTCAAAGGCAGTAGCTCAAGACCAGTACGCTACCAGCAACCCAACATTAGTTTATGATAACCTAAAAAAACTGTCTAAATTTGTGTTTCATAGATGGCTCCTGGGGGACAATTAAAGAGCAGTTATTAGACCCCCCATGTGTGTCACTGGGGGAAATTTGAACTGCTGGTCGTTGATCTCATACCCTTCAAAGGTTGGGAAACTTTCCACTTCCGGACAATGTGATGTCAGTTCAGTGACATGCCACAGGAAACTGATAATTTTTTTTTTTTTTTTTTTAAATTTAAATTGTGCCTCAGACTGACCCAGTATTGGGGGCTTTCAATATATGGATGAGACTTACTGTTATAGTTTTAATGAACTGCCCTTTCCTCTTCCGGAGCCGAGTTTGGAAGACGTCCGAGAAATCCCAGCCACCGGAATGGATTCCAGCGAGAGGGCATTGCCGGTGTCGTCCAGTTTATACATTTTAATTTACGCTGGCAGTGGCAGGTAGGCCGACTTGCCCCCTTGAGGCGCCCGTGCCTGGTTTTGCGCTTTGTTTATTTGGAGGAGATGTTTCAAATCAGGGTTTGATTACCAGCCCATTGCAGCTCATTTTGCCAGCAGCGAAAGCTTGGTTTTGCACCCTAGTTTGGAGCTAATTGCATGTGTAAATGAACCACAAATTAACAGTGGGACTTGATTCTGCATTCCAGGAAAAAAAGTATTTTTCCATTTTAAAAGGGGTAGTTTTGTTGCTGCTCTCTGATTGGTCCATGTACTTCATGCCCACAATTTTCCTTTGACAAAACTTAATGGAAAAAAGAGCTTTGTAGCTATTGTTTCACTGTGATTTAGCCTCAAACCTGTATTTAAACTTGTATTCCCGGAAACATGTCTTATTGCTGTTGAACCCATTTGACGTGTACAATTATGACATTACTCCGCCCATACATACAGATTATATAGGATAATTAATTATTAAATTAAATAAATTAGAAACTAAATATATAAAAATAATAAAATAATACACTCCCATTCTAGAGTAACGCAATAATATATTCAATTACTAATTTAATTCAGTATACATTTTATTTTGCACATTAACGTCTTGTCCTGTCTTAATGGTGTTGTGGACATATCAAGATGAAATGAGTCTAAAATTGAAGCTATTGTTTTGCTGCTGTGGGGGGCGCGGTGGCGCAGTGGGTTGGACCAGGTCCTGCTCTCTAGCGGGTCTGGGGTTCGAGTCCCGCTTGGGGTGCCTTGTGACGGACTGGCGTCCCGTCCTGGGTGTGTCCCCTCCCCCTTTGGCCTTGCGCCCTGAGTTGCTGGGTTAGGCTCCGATTCCCCGTGACCCCGTATGGGACAGGCGGTTCTGAAAGTGTGTGTGTGTGTGTTTTGCTGCTATTTAGCCTCAGTATTTCAATGATTTAGCTTAATCCTGAAGAATTCAGCACATAAACACAAGTCTCTCTTCCTGTAACTGCAACTCAACCCATAACTGAATGCTCTGAACTCTTGAAATAGTGCAATAATTCATAACTAGGCAAAGTGATACATTATCCTATTAAGATGGTGTTTATTTACTAAATGGTGTATAAATGTTTTATTGAGGATGTGCATCTCATGAATATCAATGTGGTATCAGATCTAAAGATCTGAAATAATGTAACATTACCTGTACATTTTAATAATCAACCTCATACAGAATACTTTACCTGCAGACAACTGTAAACAAAAATTGATTTAGTTTACTTGGTTTAACATTCTGCTTTATTTTCTCAGCAGGTTATAGGCCGTACAGTATGAGGGTTACTTTGCAGTCCATATGCTATCACTAGGAACATCTTGCATACATATGAATTGAGATATGAATACCTAATTTTGGCATGCCCAGGCTAGGGGAGAGGAGGATGGTGAGGAGTAGTGATTTTACCCCACCTGTCACTAATAACTGGCACTATTTAACCCCGTCTTTCCAAACGGTAGGGGGGGGGGACTGACTCGGGAGTTCCAGATGGACACCAGACCCGAGAGCCTTAGGAAACACAACCCCAGACCCTGGAGTCTCGATGCCGGTACCAAGAGCACAGAAAGGCAAAAATGGCAAAATGGA
Organism: Scleropages formosus; assembly: GCF_900964775.1. Lineage (NCBI taxonomy): Eukaryota > Metazoa > Chordata > Actinopteri > Osteoglossiformes > Osteoglossidae > Scleropages > Scleropages formosus. The sequence goes on along the minus strand of NC_041807.1, from coordinate 40,005,613 downwards.
TGGACTACAGCTTCGTGAGATATTTGCTAAAAAATGAGATTATGATACAAAAATCTGTGAGACATTGACAGTAGCTTCAGAGAAGGCAATTCAAAAATGTCAGTGTTTAAAACTTTTCGTGCATACTGTCAGAAGTGCTTAATAGATTTAAAAAAAGAGGTAAAAAAAGAACAAGAATAATAACAAAAAACACAAAGATAAAATAAGAAGGCAATTCAAAACACAACATAGACAAATGATGAAAAGGCAAAATAAACTGAAAAAATAAACCGAAGACTGGGTCCTGAACTGGTTCAGGAATAAAACAGATTAAAACCAGGAGTCTTGTGAAGATCTTAATCATCTTAACAATTACAGAAACAGAATTAAATCAGATCTTAATTTATTTATTTTTAAACAAGACAAGTGAAAGCCATGACACATTTATTTATGGAATCTTTGGGAATTAACATTGAAAGCTAATAGGGAATTTTTTTTCTAGGGAGGTAAAAAGAAAAAAAGGTATACATATATATTATATTATTTACATTTATATATCCATATATATATACATGTACATTTTAATAAAGGTGTCCATTTTTCTGCCCTGATCACAGTTGAGCCCAGCTCTGTCCAACACATGGTACGAGAAGCTGTCCAGCCTGGATATCCTAACCCCAACCCTAACCATAATCATAACTCTAACTCTACTGCTCACCCCAATCCCAACTTTTATGGTTACTTCAATCGTAACCCTGACCCTAGCCCTAACCCTAACCCTAACCCGTGGTCCAGCTCAAGGAACAAGGAACTGTCCAGCCTAGACACCCTAAACGAAACCTTAAACCTAACCTTAACTTTAACCCTACCCCTACTTTTAACCTTAACCCCGACACTAACCCAACCCTAACCTTAAACCTACTTATAATCCCAGTCCTAATCCCAGTCCTGATTCTAAACCCAAGGTGCAGGAGGATGAGATATGCTGCCACGGCTCCAGCACTTTCCTGTGGTGCTCATCTCCCTGGAGAGTGTCACGCCAGTAATGAGTACTGAGCTGTTTAGACTCAAAGCTGGAGCTGAACACACCACTGCGGTGAAAATCACAGGCAATTAAGGGAGAAACTTCAAATGAGCTATTAGGGAGATGCAAGACCTAAGTAAATGGACACCATTTAGAAGGGTGGAAAGTATTTAAATGGGCGCATATTAATTTAATTACATGCAGCACTGCACCTTTAATAATAGCCACAATGCATAATGTTGCAGAGCAAAATAGCAAGAGGTCCTTCAGTTAATGGTGTTCAATTTCACATTGTCACTATGGTTTTAATATTTGCTATGGTCATGCTTTTGAAAGGAATTGAGAAAAATAGAGGGAAAAATGGCAGGCTGAGTGTGGTGAAAACATGCTTGTCATTTTCCGGAATTTTTCCGTCTCTTTTTTAACATACAGTAGACAGTAATATATGTGATATGCAATGTGTACTGTTATACTCCATACTATTACCTTTTTCACAGCATCATTTACAGTCTTTAAAGTGTACATTATAATCCATATTCACACTCAAATGGACATTAAGGTTCCTCTGGCATTGTTGAAGTGTACTTGCCTTTTTCACAATAACATTACTCTTTATGATGTCATTATGATTTAATTGTTAATACTCTTTATTATATTATTCATTGCATGGTACCGGGGAATGGACATTTCTGGAATCCTAAGGTCCTCTGTTCAGGAGGCCTCGAATCGTCTGTTTTGTACCCAAGAAGGTAATGGAGGGTGAGGTTACACAAATATGGTACATCTGTGGGTACATATTACAGTTTTCAGAACTGTAATAAACCATTTTTTAAGATAATTTGTGCCTCATTCTTGAAACTCCAATGCATCTAGTATTGTCTGGAAAGATGACTTGCAGCAGTACACACACATTTTCTGAACCGCTTGTCCCATACGGGGTCGCGGGGAGCCGGAACGTAACCCGGCAACTTAGGGCGTAAGGCTGGAGGGGGATGGGACACGCCCAGGACGGGACGCCATTCCGTCAACTTGCAACAGTATCCAACATTAAATACTTAGGACATCACACTGATAACTTACTACACCGTATATCCTAGAGAAATACACTTATATTCTTATGTGTATTATTATATTATATATAAGTGTTTTATAAGTGTATTAATATGATATATTTGTCCTTATTCAAGTGATACATATTTCATCTATTTGGTTGTGCTGCTATTTCCACCTTTATTCATATACAACCCTTACATGCTCATACACATCCTTGTAATTACTTTTTATAGTGTTTCCCGCATTTTTATTTTTTTATTTTCAAGATTTTTCAGCCAGTTACCTGAGCTCGGTTTATGCAGATTGATTGTGTTGAGAGACCCAAACCGCTTGTCTTTTTCAGTGTCTGAACTCCTCTCATTTAATCGAGGAAATATTTTGTGGCGTCACCTGTGCAAAACAGCGTCCAGGCTTACAAGGTTAACCAGAACAATGGATGAAGACGTCTGCTCAGCCAATGAGGAAATGAGAACAGCTGTGCAATTACACTCGGAGAGGACGGGTGTTTCAGGGAAAATGTCATATCCATAACGATGTGGCCTTAACCACAGTAATATCATCGCTCACAGGGTACCTGGGGTTAATTACTGTTTTGTAACGGGAAATTTTCTCCACATCCTGGTGAGGAATACGCTGTGCAATTTCACCGTCTCCACCCAGTCTCATGGAAAGACATATGGACCTGAAGGACAAGCCCATGTTCACTCAGGTATCCTGAGGACTGGCTGTATGGCCACAGCCATGAAGGACTAGAGCTTTACTAGGATGCATTTCAACAGTTAGAATACCAGGCTGTCTTTTTTATTATGAACACATTATTTTCCCAGGTTTGACTGAAGCATCCACACCGGCTGGACAGAATGTAAAAGAGCTTTCAAAAAAAAAAAACTCTATGTGGTATTTTGCATATGAATAAAAAAACGAACCATTTCAAATCCCTGGAGCAGACCTTTTCATCTACCCTGAAGCAAAGTACTTAACCTGATTTTTTTCCTGCAAAATATTGAATGGTATATAAATGGAGCAATTGTGCATGAAAAAGTTGGTTAAAGCAAAAACAAATTAATGTACTTCTTTGCTGTGTGAGTTTCTTTGGCTAAAACTGTTCGTGAAGCTGTCAGATAAATGAATGAAAATGGACAGTAATGCTTCTGTTGGCTGGGCGAAGGCAGGAAGAGAACCTCCATTAACGTGAACTGATGTTGACAAATAGTGGGGCTCGATCCCAACCGCTATACAGCTATGGCCAAAAACTAATCAGTATTACCGTCTTTTCCCTTAAAAATTTAAACAGCTTTCATTAACCCAGGATCACTCACTTCCAGTTAGCAACAGCTTGTGCACTGCAGCGTTGCTGAGTCTATAGGGCTTAGGCAGGGTACACCTTGGATGTGATGCCAGTCCATCACAGGGTAATCACACACTCACTGATTCAGGCAGTAAGAGCAGGTCAACGTCACAATATTAACTCTAGACTGAAAAAAATTCAAATTAAAAATAGGGTAAAAATTACATTGCTGTATAAGTGGATAAATCACTCTAAGTAGCTTACTATACAAATGTTATAAGTTGCTTTGGAGAAAGTAGGAGCTCAGTGGTGGCTGCAATCCCTTGTTTCTTTATGCAGATCAGTGATGTTCTGCTGGGAATGTGATCCAGTCCTATGACTTTCCCTTGACGTAAGAAGCCCTGCCATTCAGCATTGGGGGTGCTCTTGAGCATTTGGCCCTTGTGTGTTTGGTCATTGTGAGGTCACTGTGAGAGTATGTTTGGGATCAGCAGGTGGTGTCGTGGCTATAGGTCTCCACTTTTAAATCACAAGATCAAATCCAACTTCCTGCTGTGGTACCCTTGAGCAAAGTATTCACTCCAAATTGCTCCACTATAAATTACTCTGCTGTATAAATGGATAAATAATTGTATGGGAACAATGTTGTAAGATGCTTTGAAGAAAAGTGCCAGCTAAATAAATAACAAAATAAATGCACATTAACTCCTAGACCTGTTGCGGAGTCTGTTTCATGCTTTGGAAGTTTGTAGGTTTGAGTCCTAGAGACGTTCCTGTGATCAAGGGAACTTCACAGGGGGTAGCTGGTAGCGTAGGGATTCGAACTGCTGCCTTTGGACTCAAAGGTTGCAGGTTTGAGTTTCATTTCCAGCTGTGATACCCTTGAGGATGCCACTTACCCTAAAATTGCTCAAGTAAAATAAAAAAAAATGCCCAGCTGTATAAATGGGTAAATAATTATAAGTAGGTGAATATATCAGTAAAATGAAGAAACGTAATGTAAGCTAATACTGTGAAACGTTCTTAGTTGTACAACAGGGTGGCACAGTGAGTAGCACTGCTGTCTCACAGCACCTGAGTGCTGTGAGAGGACATGGGTCTGATCCTCACTCGGTCTGTGTGGTGTTTGCATGTTCTTCTTGTGCACATGGGTTTCCTCGGGTGCTCTGGTTTCCTCCCACAGTCCAAAGACATGCTGTTCAGGTTCCCCCATAGTGTGTGAGTGACAGAGAGAGTGTGTTCCACTGATGTATGGGTGAGTGACCCAGTGTAAGTAGTGTATCTAGCAGTGTAAGTTACCCTGGTGAATAAGGTGTGTGGACTGATAACACTACATAGAGTTCATTGGACGCTGCTTTGGAGAAAAGTGTCCGCTAAATAAATAAATGTAAAAGGGTGAACTATTGTGAGGTACTTAGTGCACAAACCTAACAGGCTGAATTGCTTTGAAACATGTCAGAAGAATAATAAGAGTCGGTGTCCTGAGTTGACCAGCAGACAGGTTCCCAATTAGCGCAGCTCTTTTTAGGGTAGTGCTAATGCGGTGATGAAGGACGAAAGGGTGTGAACGTAAACTAGCTGTGACAAACACTGAGTTTGTGTGTCCAGGGGTGTTTTGCATTGTTTTTTTATATATGGCTGATATATGAACAACGTGAAAAAAGTTTAAAATAATAAAATAAAATAAAATAAAATAAAATAAAAGGAACATGGTTCAGAGAGAAGTCCAAGTTCAAAATACAACATGTTGTCAACTATAACACTGATATACAGTTCCTGACTTTCTGCATCAACATTTTGACATTTTTTTGTTGTCGGTGTTCTATTTATCACTTATTTATGTAGTAATTTATTCTCTCCAATAAAGCTGTGTATCAGATGTGACAGCCACCAAAACTGAACTCCCACCATTTAAGACCCCTTTTGACAGACTGGGGCGCGGGGTCCACCTCCCACGCCCACCGTCACACTGATGATGTCTTTGACATTAGTATGTGCCCGAATTTGTCAGCCATGACTCAATGGGAAATGTGTCTGACCTTTGCAAAAACTTTATTTATTTTTTTCATTTCCCTGTTGGAAAGTGTGTGATGGCTGCAGAGGCACACACACACACACACACACACACACACACTTTCATATAAAAAATTTAATGTTTGACCATAGAAAAGTGTGTTTGTGGGGAAAATGATATGCATAATGGGCAACAGCAACATGTCTCTGGTGAATTGCGACTTGTGATTTCAGTAGCGGGGGCCGACAATGGCATCATTAATGGAGGGAGACATTCAGTGCTGACACTTGCTTCGCTAATGTGACACTTTCAATGGGCTCAGCACCGGTGAATGAGTGAGTTTGTGCTGAAATTCCGCAACAACAATATACTAATTTCAGTTTTTCATTTAACTGAAAGCTGCAGGTCAATTTGTTTTTCCCTGGGGAACAGATGACATTAACTTGATATTTTGTTAATTATGATCAAGCATTTTGATTCCAAGATTCTCGTATAGTTTTCACTTTACCTTTATGCAGTTGGACAGGTATCAACAACAAATCTGGTTTAGAACCACACACAAGGGTGCAGCAGTGGGAGATGTCCTATGAAATTACCCTGGTTTTTAATGTAACAACACCAGTTCAATAACCACTGAGTGCTCCCTTGCAAGACCCTGCACTAAGAACTTCATGTTATTCTACTCCACTATTTTGTATGTATACATTTTAAAATGACATTTTCAAATGTTTATGGAATGCAGGTTTAGGTCATTGCAGGTAACTCCTCAGCATCCCTGAAAACCATAGCAGCAGGGGACAGCTATGATTACAACCATAACCTTTGGACTTGGAGGTTGCAGGTTCAAAACCCACCTTTGGACCACTTACTCCAGAGGTGATACAATAAAAATGTCTTAAGGGTATGTTGTATTAAGGGTGATGCAATGGTGCAGTGGGCTTGGTCAGAGCCTGCTCTCTGGTGGGTCTGGGGTTTGAGTCCTGCTTGGGGTGCCTTATGACAGACTGGCATCCCACCCTGGGTGTGTCTCCACCCTCAGATTTGAACCCTGTGATGCCATTGTTGGCTCCCACTAATGATGCCGCAACCCCTCTTAGGACAAGCTGTTTCGGACAGTGTGTATTAAGGAGTAGATAATGGTAAGTAGCTCTGTAGAAAAGTGTCAGCTAGATGAATAAGTGTAAACATGTAACTTGAGACTGTCATCTGAGTTTTGCTTCCCTATTTGTGGAGGACGAAGATTCTTGAGGCTCTGGAAACAGGCTACCTGTGAATCTGGGTGTGAACCTCAACGCTCAGCTCATGCTCTCCCAGCACATGGCAAACATGTGAAAGATTTGTTCCACTTGCGGGGTCTCAGACATCCGCTTGTTCCTCACAGCCTTGTCTACTCAGTCGGTCAAGCAGTCCTGGACAAATCCAACGCAGTTCCATCTGGCTCCATGTGTTCAGTGTGATGCTGGATGTGTAACAAATATGATTTTCAAATCTCCCAAATGCACTTCAGCTTCACTCTGTGCAGAAGTTTTCGGTTAAAGTGAAATAAGAATATATTGTTATCATTACTTTTGTTATTGTATTTCATTTTGGAGTGCAGACTTTGAATTACTATAAGTAATTATGCAAATATACTAAAAGTGTTCCAATTTTTATGTAATTTTTTTTTAAACATATTACCGGCAACCTACAGCATTGTAATCATAATTCATCCATCGTCAACAACCTCTCGTTCAGAATGGGGTCACGGCAAGCTGGAGCCTAACCCGGCAACAAAGAGTGCAAGGCTGAAGGGACACACCCAGCAGGGAACGCCAGCCCATCACAAGGCACACCAAGTAGGGCTCGAATCCCAGACCTGTTACACAGCGGGCACCGGCCAAATCTGCCACACCACCAGGCCTCATAATTATAATACCTAATGTACTTATTTTTGTTATTATTTTGGTGTCATTGACACGCTTATCTAAAGTTACTTTCAATTTTTCCTTTAACATACATGTAAAAAAAAAGAAAACAACAACCTTCTGTGCATTTAAGTCTAAACTACCTTGACAAAATAGGTGGGGTCCAATTCAACCTGAATATGCGGAGCAAAATTAAAAGATAGCCATTGAAGCAGAGCAGTGAGTGATGTGATATGTCAGACTTGTGGGTAACTGTAAGTCTTCAACTGCTGCTATAAGTGCTTATTAATTAAATATGGGCTCTGGATGGTGGGGAAACAGAGTGATGAATGCGGTGCAAAGCACCGGGTGAGGAGGAGGCAATGCGATGGGCCTGAAAGGGTTGATTGAAGTTCCACACCATCCATCCTCACACTTGACAGGGGGAAAAATTTTGTTTGAAAGCCCATGCGGAAGGCAGTGGGCCAACTCTGAGCCGAGAGAGGGCTTCCAACCTCCGGCCATGGCAATGGTCCCAAAGGTGTCCAGGAATTTACATCAAAGGGACATTTTAACCCCCCCCGCCCCCCAACCTCTCTCGCACATTACTATTGCCCTGTTACCTCTATTCTCTGGAATTTCATCCCAGGACCTTCACAGTGAAATCAGCAGGATTAAGGCTAATGAATGTACATCCACATTACAGCATTACTTCTTTTGCATTTTGTGGTGTTAAATTTGATTTAAACATGGCCTAAATGTATGCTTTGATGAATATATACTGTATGTTTAAAAATTAAAATGTATGCTTAGAATGCGTTGTGACTTAACTAAGTAGGACAAGTACTATCAAATAAGCTTGTTGTGACACCCAGAAATGGCCAAATACATGCATGGCAAAGTGGTGCCTATATGTGTAAGATATTATATGAAATAAGGTCAGCAAGAGGTGAGGTGTTAGCTGATTCTGCTTCCACGAAAACAGCAGAAATCGATAAAGAAAAAAGTTCAGAGAACCAAAAAGTGGAAAGTTACTAATACAACTGTTTTTATGCCCTGAAAGGAATTATATACGAGCTTTGCAAATAAAGGAAGGCAGCAAGGACTGATCGGGGAGTCAGGGAGACACCCAGATGATTGAGGCTCTCCCGTTGGTACCGTCGCTTCTGAAAAGACAGATCTGTCTTGGGTCTTAATCCGTCTCGGGTCTTTTCCTATTTATTGTCTTTGTCTTATGTCTTCTTCCCAAACACTATCTAGGAAGTAAGATCAATTGTCCTGCAGTTGTTTAGATCGATCTATCAATCTGATCTATCAATCTAATTTATCAATTTAATCTATCAATCTAATCTGTCAGTCAGTCAGTCAGTCAATGATTGTTTGATTGATACAACTCAAAAGGCTGTCTAGGGGTGTAGAGGGGTTTAACAAAGTTGACAAAGCTTAGTGTGCAGACAGACGTGTGTACGTAACGTTCTTTTGAAAAAGTGAATAATTAAAACATACAAAACAGACCCAACAATAAGATCTTAAAAAAGTGAAGAGATTGCAAAGGGAAACACATAACTAAACTAACACTTGCAGGCAAGTCACTTTCTGACCCAAAGTCAGGAAACAAAAAAAAGGGGTAAAAACCCCTAACAAAGTCTTCCATCACCTTTCTAACTTCCAATACTATCTAAAACAAAGAAAGCAAGCACACAAATAACCAAACAGGTGTACAAGCAGCATGAAACTGACACAAAAAAGAAGCAAAAATATAGTGACAGTAAGTCAGCAAACAGGAAGTGCGAGCACTACCAAAATCACACTAGAATGTTTTTCCACAAACAAGCTCTGTAATGGCCTCCAGGAAGTTGCTTCTGAACTTGAGGGAAGTCCCGCCTTTCCGGGTTAGCGAATCACATCCTGTTCTCCTGGTCTGACATTGATGGACAGGTGTGACTCAAAATCTTAGTCAGGGGGAGGAGAAAACAAAAAATTGAAAAAAGAAAATGGGCACACATTGTGGACATAATATATTTTTATTTATTTATTTATTTATTTATTTATTTATTTATTAATTACAGATAATGTTGAAGGAGCAGGTGACAAGGAGACAAGAAGAGATGTTGGACTGAAAGAGGTATCTTGAATGTTGAGTGGGATTCAACAATTCGGAGTAGGAGAGGCAGCTCACTCCACCACACTAAAGGCAGAGCCAAGAATATCACACTTTTCAGCAGTCTAGTTGGGGGTAGTGAGGCCTCCATTCCAGCAGGTTTCAAAGAACAAATCTGTTGATGGTCTTACAGGCCCTAATGGAGTTTTTCTAAATCTTTCAAGCCAATACTTGCATGTGGGTTAGGATTTCAAACATACATTGTACTTTGAGATTTTTTTAGCATTATTTTTAGGCCCAATAATACTATGTAAATCTAGGGTGACCACCTGAAGTTAATGAGAAAATAATGAAACTGCTGGTTTTGTAAAATGACATAAAAAAACAATCCTTCTTGGTTAGCAATGAGGCTCATTAAATGGGTCTTCAGAGGAACATATGTGAGGAAACGTGCCTTTGCTCCCCTATAACAGCATCCATTTGTCAGAGGAGATGGATACTCGTTTGTCCACTTGTAGATACCACTGGTATAATGGTGGTTCCCCTAAGGATTTTCTTAGCTGTCAAGAACAATGCAGCCATGTTCAGTCAAAAGATCTTATTCAGATCCTTGCAAAATGTAAACTGTGAAACATGCGTAACGTTCAATGTTGTCCATTCTAGAGGACATGTGTTCTTAAGTGTACCTTTCAAACAGTACATGCTACAATTCTGAGTCCTGGTGTAGTTGAAAGAACTAATAACTGTGTTATCCACTGGCTTCTCAACGTTTTGTTTCAGGCTGCAGGTAGCATAGTGGTTATGGTTGTAACTCCTCAGCTGAAGGGCTCACATTCATACTACCCTTGTAGTACCTTTGAGCCAGGTATTTACTTTCACTTGATAATGGTAAAAATCAGACAGCTGTACAAATGAATTACATTTGCTAATGTAATTCAAGCATTCTATTTTCTATGAGATGTACGTTGCTTTGGAGAAAACCAACACCAACAACTGCTTGTCCCAAGCAGGGTTGTGATGAGCCAGAGCCTATCATGGAAACACAGGGCACAAGGGAAACACCCTGGACAGGACACCAGTCCATCACAAGGCACTCCAAGTAGGACTTAAACCCCAGACTCACTGCATCCTCCCAACATTAACTTCTCCCAAGTGGGGTCACAGCAAGCCAAAGCCTTACCCGGCAACACAGGGCACAAGGCTACAGGGGGAGGAGACATACCCAAGATAGGACGCCACTCTATCACAAGGCCACCCCAAGCAGGGCTCAAACCCCAGACCCATCCCACAGCAGGCACTGTGGAAACCCATCACACCACCACACCGCTTGGGAGAAAAGTATCTGCTAAATGAATAAATATAAATGTAATGGGTAAATCATTGCAAACAACTTAGGGCTCAAAGTGAAGTGTTAACCACCTTGCAAATAAGAGCCAAATAAAAGAATAAATAGTCAATGTTACAACACAGTCATTGTGATATTACTGCTTCTAAACAGTAAATACATACTTTCGAAGATGAAACTTCTCCCTTGCCTTTCCTTACAGATGCAGTTTTCCATAAAACATGTGGTTAATTTGGCTTTTGCATCTCAGGTCTTTGAATGGTTGCCTGCAGACTATATTTTGGGCCAGGTTTCATCCATCAGGCAAATGAAATAGCGGGGTCTGAAAGGAAATCGATGCTGATATTAAAGTCTCTCCCTCATTCAATTTCTTCAGCATACATGCATACTAATACCCTCTTCTCGTAGGGCACCTGTTTAGGTTAAGCCCTGGAACTGAGTCTCCGGATGTAAAACGGTTAAGACATGCTGGTCTCTTTGGGGAGAATAAAATCTGATAAGTAAATCATTTGATAAGGACTGAAAGGCTGTGCATTTTTAAAAGATATTAGTAGGTAGTTTAGTGGGTTGAGGATATGAACTCTGTTATACTCCATTGCATTTGCAACATTTCATTGAAATATTTAAGATATAACTAACTGCTCTCCTTGAACTGTGATGACTACTCCCACCAGCACCTTTAAATAAATATGTTGCATATTCCTCATTGATCTTTCTTTGGATTTAACTCATAGTAGGATGACATTACTACTGCTTTCAGTTTCTGGACACTGAAAATGTCACACCCCCCGCTCCCACGCAACCAGAGACACCTGTGGCTGATCAAGAAACAGGAGTATAAAGGGCTGCTCCAGACGCAAGTGATTGCGGATCCTACAGTTCAGCATTCTTTGACCATTGCGTGCAACCCTGTTCCTTTGTTCATCTTCCTCGATGTCATTGTCTCTCCAGTTTTCTGACTCTCTTTCCTGAAACCACAGTTGTTCCTCGGTGACCCTTTGCCTGTTTTCCGGACCACGATTTCCCCTGCCTCTTTGAATAAACCCTTGATCACCATCAATTGGATCCGTCGCCTCCCTCTGTGCAGAAACCATGACAGAAGGTTCCATCTTTCCTTTGGACCCAGTGGTGCTAGAGCATGTACAGCACACCCTTGCTTCCCAGGGTGTGTTGCTGGGATCACATGATCAAGCACTTAACCATCTCACTGAGGCTTTCCAGGAGCTGGTTCAGGCATTACAGGAAAAGAACTGGTTACTCTGATGGAGCCTGAGAGTGCTGGAGTGGCGGCGCCTGCCCCACCCCCCTCCCACCTGTCTCAGAACAGGACGCTTGTCTGGCAACTCCACAACGGTATAATGGTTCTCCATCTCGCTGTCAGGGGTTCCTTATGCAGTGCAAATTTATTTTCGCCAGCCTACCCCAGGTATCTCAATCTGATCAGAGCAAAATAACTTGCCTCCTCCCACTCTTGACTGGTCTGGTACTGCTGTGGGCGATGGCTGCAGGGAGAACCACTCCCAGACCACGTATGCCGATTTTAAAAAAAAAAACGCTTCCAAGCAGTGTTCGGCCACCCCTTGTCAGCGCGTGCTGCTAGTGATCGCCTGATGGAGCTCAGACAAGTTAACCGCTCTGTGGCTGAGTATTCTCTAGAATTTCGGATGCTGGCAGAACAAAGCGGTTGGCATCCCTCTTGGCAAGCTTTCGGCATGGGTTGAGCCCCAGGATGAAAGCAGAACTCACCTATAGAGGGGAGGATTGGAAGTTGGACTGCTTCACTGAAACAGTGGTGGCTATTGATGACCTAGCCCGTGACCAGAATCCTCGCACTAAACAGCCCTCTCCCATTGCCCTTACCCAGGAAGAGGAGTCAGAGGAGTGTCCTGAGGAGTGACAACGCCAGCTCCAAAATTGCCTATGTTTGTACTGTGGCAGCCCGGGACACCTTCGGGTTGACTGGCCGGCCTGTCCGGAATCTAAGGTGAGTGGGACCCGTCAAGGAAATCGACTCACGGTTCCGATAGTCCTATTATGGGGAAAGTGCACGGTTCGCACATTCACCCTAGTAGACTCAGGAGCTGCTGGTTGCTTCATGGACAGTGGGTTTGCGGAGGCGCACCACGTCCCCAGGTGCCCATGCGAGTTGACGTTGCAAGTCAGTGCCCTCGATGGACAGCCAGTGGGGAAAGGGGTTGTGGATACCCGAACAGAGCCCTTGCTCTTGGGCATGGGGGCCTGTCATAAAGAATAGCTGTGATTCTATATTATGACTTCACCAGAAGTCCCTGTTATCCTTGGTTTCCCCTGGTTGTCCCTACATGACCCTGTTTTCTGTTGGAGTAAAGGGGAATTAATCACATGGAGTTCCCGGTGCGGCCAGAGGTGTTTGTCGTTACTTTGCAGAGCCACCTTGGTTGAGAGTTCGGACACACCTCAACAGGTGCAGATTCCTTTAGATTATCAAGACCTGTCAAAGGTCTTTAGCAAGGAGCAGGCTGCTGCACCGCCACCTCACAGGCCTTAGATTGCGCTATCAACCTCCTCCCGGGGGCAATGCCGCCCGGAGGACGAGTGTACCCCCTCTCTTTGCCCGAACAGTATATCGACGAAGCTCTGGTAGTGGGGATAATTCGACCCTCCACGTCACCTGCCTTAGCTGGGTTGTTTTTCGTTGAGAGAAAAGATGCAGGCCGAGGCTGGTGAACAATGGTGTTCTCGTTTACCTGGATGATATTCTGGTCTATTCCAGTCAAAAGAACAACACATACTGCTGGTTCGGCAGGTATTGCACCGGTTACTGCATCACCGCCTGTCTGTGGAAGTGGAAAATGCCTGTTCCACCATGACCAGGTCTTGTTCTTGGACTTTGTCCTGAACAAAGAAGGAGTGGCTATGGATCCGGGTAAGGTAAGGGCCGTTACCCAATGGCCCTGTCCAACCACTGTGAAAGCCTTACAGAGGTTCCTGGGGTTTGCTAATTTCTATTGCTGCTTCGTAAGGAATTACAGTACAATCGCTGCCTCACTTACAGCTCTGATTGCAGGCAAAAGCCCCCATCTCATCTGGACAGACGCTGCCCAGCAGGCCTTCAAGTCCTGGAAAAGACTGTTCACCTCTGCGCCCGTCCTCCCACATCCTGCCCTGACTCTTCCATTGGTCGTGGAGGTGGACACCTCTGAAAGAGGGGTAGGTGCGATGTTATCTCAATGACAGGGAACCCTGCCAAATTATACCCGTGCGCCTTTTTTTCAAGGAAAATGTCCCAAGACGAACGGAATTATGACATCGGCAACCGGGAACCACTGGTTATCAAGTTGGCCCTTGACGAATGGAGACATTGTCTTGAGGGGGTTGTGCATCCTTTCATTGTGCTGACAGATCATAAGAACTTGGAATACTTCCAAAAGGCTCGGCGCTTAGATCCCCGACAAAACAGGTGGGCCCTTTTTTTTTTACTAGGTTTAATTTCACTGTAGCGCACAGACCTGGCAGTAAAAACACGACGGTAGATGCCCTGTCTCGGATGCATGAATGAGTCCCAGTCCCTGAGGCCACTGAGACCATCTTGCCCAAGCCTTGTGTGGTAGCTCCTGTCCAATGGCACTTCCTCCAGGACCTCCACCGAGCCCAAGAAACAGAGTCAGGACCTCCTGAGAAGCCCGCAGGGAAATTGTATGTCCTGACCAGCATGTGAACAGCTGTCCTACAGTGGGCGCACAACCACCCTGCTTCCGGACACCCAGGCATCAGCAAGACCCAGTCCCTCCTCCAAAAACAGTTCTGGTGGCCTTCCCTCTGAGAGGATGTCATGGACTTTGTTCAAGCTTGTACGACCTGCGCGCAAGTCAAGTCCTCAACCCAGAAACCTGCAGGGTTTCTCGAACCTTTTCCCGTGTTCCACATCACCATAGACTTCCTTGTGGACCTTCCAAGTTTGGACGGTAAGACCACCGTATTCACCATAATTGATCAGTTCTACAAGGCTTGTCATCTTGTTCCTCTCCCCAAACTCCCCACAGCCCTAGAAACCATGGAGCTTCTCTTCCACCACGTCTTCCGCATCTCTGGCTTACCAGAGGACATCATGTCAAAACACAGGCCGCAATTCACATCCTGAGTATGGAGGGCCTTCTGGAAAAGGTTGGGGGTGTCAGTGAGTCTAACCTCAGGCTATCATCCTCAGGCGAATGGTAAAGTTGAACTGCTCCATCAGGACATCAGTGGGTTCTTGTGCAGCTATTGCACCAACGAACAACAACAATAGACAAGTTACTTACCGTGAGCTAAATATGCCCACAACTCACTGACCTATATGTCTACAGGGCTCTCTCCTTTCCGGTGTGCCCTAGGGTATCAACCCTCTTTGTTTCTGTGTCACCCCGACTTGAGTGATGCACCAGCAGTTGACGCCTGACACAAGGAAAGTGCAGAGACCTGGTGGGCGGTTTAAGCACACCTAGTAAGGAACAGCAAAAGGCTCAAGCAACAAGCGGATTGCCACCGACAAGAGGGTCTGGTTATCCACAAAAGGGCTCCGGCAGTAACTCCCAGCAAAGAAATTCCGTCCTAGATACATTGGTCCCTTTAAGGTTATCCGCCGTGTCACCTGTATGTCCTATGAACTCCAGCTGCCTCCACATCTACAGGTGCACCCAACCTTTCATGTTTCCCTCCTCAAGCCCTGTGCCACATCCTTGCACAAACCCCCAGACACCACGCCAGTGCCTCCCATACAGGTCGGGGACGTGCCCACCTATGCGGTACATGAACTCCTGGACTCTGGCTGCCGGGGGGGGGAGATTGCAGTATCTGGTTGACTGGGAGGGTTATGTGCCTGAGGAAAGGTGTTGGTTGCCAGCACACAACATCTTGAACCCAGTGTTGATCTCATCTTTTCACAGGGACCACCCAGATCGACTGGTGCCCAGGCCCAGGGGAACGTCCTTCTAGCTGTCGCAGAGCAGCCGGTGCTGCTCGTGGAGGGTTGGGTACTGTCATGCCCCCCGTTCCCATGCAACCAGAGACACCTGTGGCTGATCAAGAAATGGGAGTATAAAGGGCTGCTCTGGATGCAATGGATCGCAGAACCTACCGTTCACCATACTTCAACCACTGTGTACAACCCTGTTCTCCTGGACTCCCTCCGTGTCCCCTGTTCCTTTGTTCATCTGCCTCCGTGTCATCGTCTCCTGGGTTTTCAGACTCTCTGCTCATTTACTGACTACGTCTTCTGGATCTTCCCTGAAACCACGTTTGCTCTTCGGTGACCCTTTGCCTGTTTTTCGGACCACGATTTCGCCTGCCCCTTTGAAGAAACACTTGATCACCCTCAATTGGGTCCGTCGCCTCTCTCCATACAGAAACCATAACAGAAAATTCCTGCTATTCAGGACCAATATCTATCCACTAGCATTTATTCACATTAAACTGATTGATAAATTTTCTGTTGCACAATGATGACACCTGGGAATAAATATTAGTATCAGTATGCATATGATATACAATGAAACACTGTGAAAATGAACATATGAAAATTAAAACGAAAGTGAGTATATGTTCACTTTCAAAAAACCCAACACACACTTTTCCCTATTTCATCTAAATGTATACTTTAATTTACCATGGTTCCTTAATATTCTGTATCATCAGATTGTGCTAAAATTGTTTCCTCTCAATTGTAAAATTTCACCATATTAAAGTAACAGGAAAAACAAAATCTGTCTTGAAGACAGATTTTTTGTGAAGGAAGCACAATACCAGGATATAACTAACGTGCATAATTTAGTGTGCTATTAATCTCATATTTCCAAAATGTTAGTCTGGATTTGCTTGCTACAGGTGCCTTCAAGGAATGTGTAGCTCCTTTTCAGTTCCACTTAGCCTTAAATGGGTGGAATTTATTAGTGGCTCGCAAATTGTTTCATTAATATTCAGGACACAAGTTTGCCTTGTTTTTTTTTATGGCTAATGGTTGAATGTTTTAATTTCTCCTACTAGGATGTTCTATAATTTGAAATAGAGAAGGATAACAGACAGGGAGGACTTCAAGGGAAATAACCCAACATGTTTGGGACTGATGGGCCCACTATCTCCGCATCAGATCCCTTTCCTTGAAACTCATTATGGAAATTGCGTTGGGTGTTGTGGGTTGATTCGTAATTGAAACGGTAAACAGATTACGTATGAGCACCATCGACCAGTGAGGGGATCCAAACATACATCTTGGCCTTTAGGAGTAAATGTACTCTCTGCAAGATCTTGGTCAGACTCCTGGGTTTGTTTTATTTGTTTGTTTGTTTGAATTATTCCATTATTTAATTGCCATGTGTCTGATAAACAAGGAGAAATTCATTTCGACAAAAAATTGCTTTCATTAAATCCTGCAAATATTATGTCTGCCAGTAAACAGAATCTTTTCTGAAGGCCTCCATTCCCAATCAGCAGAGACAGTACCTGTCATCAGACGAATTGCTATGATGAATATCCGTTTAAAAAAAAAAAAAGATCGGGCGATGAAAACAAACCTTCCATCTTCTTTGAATAAACAAAAGCCAAAGGCATTAAATACACTCACGGCTGCATGTACGTGTAAACACTAGGCTTAGCTCACAATGCCCCGATTCTGCACATTAGATACATGTCAGAAATGCAGAACCGCATGCCTATATACAAATTCTTATGGATTAGCTCGATGGCCCCCACATTAGAATTTCTGCTGATGTGAGATCAGACAATTCAAAGTTAAGCCACTTTAAAAACGGGAAAAGTTTAATACTGCCGAAGGAGCGGGTCTTGGCATGGGCGCGGGCTGAAGGCGGCTTTCATCATGCTAAAAACCTCATTTTCCTGCAAATCGGCCTCCCCATCTAATACCCTCAAATGCAATATATCAGCAGCATCACCTTGGACAAACGCTGTGAGGATGACATCTTCCTATAAATCATTCACAGTCTTCCCCTCGCCAATCCTCTGCCTGCCAATGCCTGGAAACTAATTACCCTGACACTCTCCATCACGTATGTTATTGTTCTTAATCCCTGACTCACAGCATGGGCCAGACCATCTCCGTGACACGTCCTACCATGTCAGCATGGGTTATCTGTCTTATTTTCAAACTGGCACGAAGAGGATATTTTCACGTAATTTCGTTGACCTGATTTGACCTTTTTATTTGACTAAGAGGTAAAGCATAAAATTAAGTTTGTATGGCAGATACTGTCACCAGAGCGAGCAGTATGCAACGAAAGTGAACCATTGCACACAACAGTAAACCAAACTTGTTGGTTGAGCTTAGGGCGCTACTGTTACTCATGGAGAAATGAACTTGTTGAGTGATGCGTAGAATGATGAACTCCAGTAGGATATGTATAATGGCAAAAATGAGGTGATAAGATGATATCACAGTAAAATATTTGTGTCTGTCTGACAATTACAGCACATTACTATAGAAATAAACATTCCATCAGCAGGCTAACTCCCAGGAGGAAGGGAAGGGGGAGGACGGCACAGAACTCAAACCCTCTGTCCAACCGTGCTGAAGAGTGTCAGCACAAGCAGGCCTCATCAGTGGAACCCTGAGGACTGGCAGCAGGGTGCTCCATGTGCTAATTTCATTAGTATTTCCAGCACTTTCCATCGGGGCACGTTGTGAATATGACGGCTGTCTAGTAAGGGGTTTGCACTCAGTGCCCTGCCTCCTCCCTTGATAAACGATTATTATAGCAGCAAAAAAAAAAAAAAAAAAACATAAATGTACAAACATAATCTGTCTCTTTGGTTTGTTGAATTCTGAACAGTGATCAAAATTAATGTAAAATGTGTCACGAGGACAAGGGTGAAAGACCAAGGAGTTGCTGTGGAACCAATCGTGGGTTCGTTTATTGTGGTACAGGCAAGGAGCAACCCAGGACCATAGTCGGGGACAGGCATGCGTCATTCGAGGTACACACGTTGCTAGGGAAGAGACAGGAATCTAAGTTGATCAGGAGAGTCAGGGGATCTGAGACCAAGAAGGCAGCAAACAGGGAACGAAGGGCAAATGGAAAAGGGTGAAGGGGTACTAGAAGGACAAAGAGATAAATTGGGTTCTTTTCCTATCACAGGAGAATTGGTTTGACTCTATGAGGTTTCACAACCAGGTGAGTTACGGGAAAATACAAGGTCATGGCAATTGCCTGCTTTGTGAGTAGCAGGGGACTGGGACAGGGAGACATCAAGGGACTGTAGGAGCGACAGAATGCCGCTTCCATGAATGTCGTCGACATGCAGCTTGAAGTCACCCAAGAGAATCAACGGAGTGTTGTCCCCTGGGAGAGAGCTCAACAAGATGTCAAGGTCAGTCGAAAAGCAGTCGAGAGGGCCAGGAGAGCGATAAAGAACAACCACACCAAGAGTGATTGGGGCAGTGATAGAGACAACATGCCATTTGAAGGAGGACAGATCATGCAGGTGGAGAGGGAGGACAGAATATTCCTAGCGGGGAGAGATGAGCAGGCCTGTGCCTCCACCTCTGCCTGAGGGACGAGGCGTGTGAAAGAATGAGTAGTTAGTGGAGAGAGCTGCAGGTGTGGCTGTGTTGTCTGAGGTGATCCAGGTTTCAGTTCAGGCCAGGAGGTCCAGTGAGAGATAGAAGGCGTAGGCTGGTATGAAGTCAACCTTTCTCACCACAGACTGGCAGTTCCAGAGTCCCATGGAGAAACTGAAGCAGGATGGAGGGTTTGACAGATGAGGATAAACCAGGTTACAGTAGCAGTGAGAGCATCCGGGTCTCCGGTGGTCGTCACACAGTTCGGTTGCCATAGACAACTTTGATGGTCGACATGTTTGACACAATATCCCTCGAGGAACACGATGGCGATGGCCTCCCAAAGGTAGACACCCTTGTCTTTGCACCCTGAGTCTTCACACCAAGAGGCTGCTGCTACGGGTCACCAACTGCTATTTAAACCAGGTTAATTCCTGTCAGCTGAGATTCCTAATCGAAATCTAAACTACTCCAACAATGGCAACCAAAACAAACAAACAAATGTAATTAGTCAATGGACGGAGTCACGCCCACTGTACAGTACGGGACACAGAATTGTTTAGCTTTACATGCACCCTGGGGGATGCAGTGGTGCAGCAGGTTTGGCAGGGGCCTGCTCTCTGGCGGGTCTGGCGTTCGAGTTCTGCTTGGGGTGCCTTGTGACAGACTGGAATTCTGTCCTGGGTGTGTCCGCTCCCTCTCCAGCCTTGCGCCCTGTATTGCCGGGTTAGGCTCCGGTTTGCTGTGACCCCGCTCAGGATGAGCTGTTTCAGACTGTGTGTGTGTATATATATATATGCACCCTAACAAACTGCACGTAATATCAAACAAATAAATAAAAATATCATTGACAACTACAGAAACACATAAACAATTGCTTTTATCTATCCGCACAACTACACAAGAAGAATTCTCAACAGAATATTGTCAGTTAAAAAAAAAATGTTATATGTAGTGCACACATGATTATCTGAGTATTTCACGTTATAAGTTACAAGGTCCAGGCAATTAAATTAGAAATTGACACTCCATAATTTTATAGTAATCTTTGTAAGACATGTAACCATCAAACCTTAGAAGAAAATTTGATTCTATCAGATACTTCTTTTTCTTTTTTTTTTTAGAAATAATGGACTGACTGATCTCCACAATATGCTGAATGATCATCTAGCTAATACAGCGCAAAACAAGAAATTATCATATTTTAAAGTCACATGTTGATTTAGTATTCCACTGAGACTGTACAGCAAAGAGGGGCTTTTTAATGTTTGCAAGTTCCTAAGTAGTCTGCTGTAAGATTCTAAATGCAAATGTGTTTAAGTGCCCCGTAAAAACCAGCGTGAAACGTACAAAACAGACCTATTGAGGGAAATAAAAAAGTAGACCATGCAATTATTTTCAAAAGAGGGCACAATTTCTAGGCTTAGAAGAAATTATTTTAAAGCCCGTAGCATATGTTTAGTTAATGTCAGCAGACTCTTAATAGCTGGACATTTCCATAACCTTTGTTTTTTCTTAGTTTCTGCTAGTCTGTCATTTCCTTAGACATATAAGATAGGATAGGATAGGATAGGATAGGTATTTTTTTCAGTCCTTCAGCAAAATTCATATGCATATGGATGGCACTGTGGCACAGCGAGTAGCGCTACTGTCTCACATCCCTACACTGTGGTTGAATAATTTGGTGGCTTAAGGAGCTTGTGGCAATCACTTGATGAACGGGATGTGACTCGGGTTAAGTCATTTTAACACAATAATAAGATCTGTTCTCAAAAAGACCTCCAAATACACAGTAAATATAATAAATAATCTTTGAGTCATAGAGCCTCATGTTATTAGTTATTTTGTTAACAAATTTTCTTTGTTTTATGGAACTCTTCCCCAATCTACTTAAGCTTACTTATCACAGATCTCCTTTGAAACCCCTCCTTCTACTTTAGTTATATGAACATTACAAAGTCTGATAGAATCAAATTTTCTTCTAAGGTTTGATGGTTACATGTCTTAGTTGTGGGGCACATGACGACCCAATGTGCATCACTGCAACCCTCACTAATATAGATTGTGACCTGATGGGTAAATTCCATTAAAGTCAATCCCGTCAATCAATATTTTCTGTTCCTTTGGTAACATTTTGATTTTAAAAGAAAACACATACACATCATAAGTAAGTTATAGATAGATCTATAGATAGATAGATAGATAGATAGAGAGAGAGAGAGAGAGAGAGAGAGAGGTGCACGTCTACTCCATTCCCTCCTTGTTATAGCTACGCATTTACGGACTGATCAAGCCTTTCTTAAACATAAAAGAAGACAAACTATGAATAATTTGGTCAAACTTCTGGCAAGCACACACCTCGAAGGTATAAGCCAGTGAAAGGAAACCCAACGCTTTTTCATCATCTGTCGTCACCTCAGGGGAATCCTGAAGCTGTGAAAAAAAGCCACAAAAGTTTCCGCTTTTCCCCAGAAACACATTGCTCTCGCTGTCGTCGCACCACAAGGAGGGGGGAACTTGTTTTTGGTGCACCATCTTACTGCCGCCCAGCAACCATCGAGTTTCTCCTAATTACCTCCCAAAGGAGCGCTGCCTCTGTCAGGCCTGTTCGTAGCCCAGCGCTCCGCGTTGCCTGTCACAGTGGCTCCGTTACAACATGAAGTCCTCGCTTTTTCAAAAGAACTCTTAAAAATATATACCTGCACCACATCAAAGGCTGAAGACCTTAAGAGCGTCACCATCAGAGCTTTACCATCTTTCACTGCACTCGTTACTCACAATTTTGCTGTTCAATTGGAATAACCCTGCTCTGTTGCTAACAGAATCCCATGCTGAATCACGCTTCTGAAATGAATACTTTCCACAATATTTATTTATTTATTTATTTATTCATTCATTTATAAGAGGCTCTAGAGAAATGGAGGTTCGAAAAGTTCATCATGCCGACTTGGGTTAGCGAAGCGAGACATTAGGAACCAAAGTAATGCTAAATGTTGTAGTAGTAGTAAATGTTCAGCTCAGTCTGAGTAAGCAGAACTTCAGGGTTACGCTGGGAACTGGGGCCTCCTTGCTGGAATTTCCACTTCCACCTTTTGTGCTGAGCACTTGGTCTTTAATGACCACGGAGAACTGGGATCTCCACTGTCTATTAGTGTCCAAAAGATGTCACCCCCTAAAGGGTGGATGTTGGGCTGCTGTGGGCACCAGTGGGCTTTTATCCACTGGTCCAGAGAATGTGTCCTCAGGTTTCTAGGAGACCGAGATGGGGGCTGCGCCCAGTAAAGCTCAATGTAGCTTAAAGGAAAGCAAGAGTGAGAGAGAGAAAGAGAGAGAGAGTTGGTCACTGTGGCCAACTCTTAAGCTATTTTATTGAGCATACAAGTTCAGCAGTGCTGGAGAACGATGTCTGTTAGATCACATCCCGCTGCGTCTGTGTGCTTTGCTACTGGGTTACTGTTGAGCCGCAGGCAGTGCCCTGCAGTGGAGGCCCAGAGAACATGGTGCATGCCAGGAACTGGCTGCCCTTGGATCCACAACCCTACCTTAATCGTTGTATTCAGACACGTTTCATACAGTTCCATTTATGTAACAGTAGACCATAAACTGCACATACCAAAAACATGCATATCTCAGTAATACAATATTGGCAAAAGAGTTTGCCTGTGAGCTTTTCCTTATTCCATACCTTTTTTCTTTTTATTCCATTTTCAAGCTGCATTTTGTGTTTTTTCTTTATTTGATTATATGATTGCACTGTCTTTATTTATGTAATGTATAATTATGCTTTGACAGACAGTGAAAGGTGTGATCGTCTTCCTGAAATGTGACTCCGTACCAGTTTATTCTTTATATTAAAAAAAAGAAAAAATATTCCTACACACAGGTGGGCGTTTGATGAACCCACAACACAGATTCCTAAAAAGATCTTTTGCACAACAATACATCCGTATATGTGTGTTCAGGATTTTTTGTCTATCTTTAATCGTCAGGCAAAATCACGATCATCTACAATACATCTATTATTCAAACTTATACCATTAATATGGTGGCTGGGTTCCAGGTCAAAGTAGGTGCAAAGGTATAGGACTCTAGGAACGGATGAAATTGACTTGTGTTGGAATACACCCGCAGTTTTGCCATTTTCACCCACTTATTATTCATAGAATACAAGTGGCCTGGCTTCATAAGTGTGTTCACGGAATGTTAAATTTAGTCGCAGGTTTAAATTTACATTAAATTTTTGACATCTAAATGGTTATTTTACCACCTTTACACTCAAACATCAAAACACTTTTTCAGTGTGTGAAAGACAAGAGAGTTTTTCTTTCTCTTACAGTATATGACGGAAGAGGTGATGGACACACTAAGGTATATTATTATAACCTTTAAGTATCGAACTCCTTCATGCAAGACCCCTTTAAATGTTAGGTAATCAGCTTAAAAGTTTTATGTTCATTATACAACTTGCATGATTACTGTAGTAATTCAGGTTAAGAACCCTCATTAAGGGTAACACAACAGGAGGTGGGATTCAAACCCAGGATCTTCTGATCGCAGGCTCTAACCATTATGTCACCTGCGGCCCCCGTGTTTATGGACATAGACAGATGGTGTATGCCTTTGTTTTTCACCAAACATTTTAGGTTGTGATACTTATGATACACATTCTGTATTTTCATGTTCTGCATTGTAAAATTCAGTACCATGGTAATTTGTCTTTTGCCTGCAGTAAATGACTAAAACTGTGGGCTGTATGAATAACCCTGCTCAACAGTTAAAATAAAATCAATACATGACATTATGTGTTAAGCAGTCAGGTCAGAAAATTTCCATTCATTAAATACAATTCAGTGATCATGAGAAGGAAATGAACTGAACTCCATTTAGTTCCATTTAATTTCACAATTATGTGACACACAGATATATATATATATAAATATGTGTGTGTGTGTGTGTGTGTGTGTGTGTGTGTGTGTGTGTGTTGACTGCTAAAACTTTGCAGATTAACATGAACAGACTCAAAATCAGTGCTCAGCTGCTACACTGAGGGTATTAATATTAGTTATGCTATTATCTACAGCATGCAGAAGAGTTTGAGGTAAATACTTCTGACTGAGTACCTTTACTGCCCTTACAGCAAAATTAAATGTAGTTGTGTGTTGCAATGTAAAAAATATAGTAATGTTAATAGGACCTGACCATTTGGTCCTGGAATAAATAAAAATACAAAAAACTGTACCTTTTGGCTCATTTGATGTTATATAAATATTTATTTATAACTGTAACAAGAGCTTTTAAGTCATTAAACATCCTCCTCACCATCTGCCTTTTATTCTGGGAAGCATGCATATGCTGCTTGGAAAATTACAGTATGCTAATTTGGAGCCCCCAGTAAAGTACAATATAATAATGTGAACATGAGGGTCGTAAGCACGGAGGACGCTGCCAGCTGGGTTAGGGTGGTTCGACACGTGTTGCACGACATAAATCACCAGAAATCATGATGTCTGCAAAGCTGTTTAGTGCAGGCCAGGTAGTTGGGCGGCAGGCTCTCTGCAGCCCTCGGTTTGTTTAACCCAGAGTCACCATGTGGAGCCTCGCGACAACCTTAATTGCAGCTCTTGTGCTAACAAATGGGGGACAAAATTTGATTAATGCCTGTCGTGTTGTCTTGCTATTCTGGGAAAGGATTCAAGGACACTGAGACATAATATGATCTTACCTATTCTAACACAGCTAAATCCCCACAAGCTTCTCCCATCACAGGGACCCAAGAAGCGGAAAGTTCGTTTTGATCATGATTTTTCCATTATGAATTCTAACACATGCTCAACATGCTTAAAATGTGTGTTCATCACTTTTTTTGACTAGTTTCCTCTGGTCTGTCTGTCTTTACTCTGAGCAAAAACTAAATAGTTTGACATGTTTTTCGCTTGTTACTGTTGGTTTCTAGCTAAGAATAGTTAAGTATATTGCTGTAGCATTAGTCATATGAGCTAGTTGAGTGATAAAGATATGATCATTCATCGGTCAAATTGCTCAAGAAGAGGATGCTATCACTGGGCTTTGGTCGATTTAATAGAGTCAGAATCTTTATTGGTTTTTTAGGCAGCATTCACTGTCAAAAGGTAACAACATACACCTGCCAATATATTAATATCCAGGATCTAATAAGCAGTAGGGTAACTGTTTGCTTTCAGAACTGCTTCATTCCTTCTTGGAATGCTGTCATGCAGGTCCTGACCTGTGTGTCGTGGGATACTTTACCATTTTTCCAGAAGAAAAGAGTGCAGTTTCCTGAGGCTTGAAAAAGAGGGAAATCTACTCTCTGTGATCTAGAACTTTTTACTTTCATTTAGATCTCGTGGTTGAGGAGGATATGGAATGTATGAGAGTTAACTGTTGGCATCAAAGGTGGAGGAGCACACTGCTCTTTCTGGGGTGCAGGGAGCATTCAGGACCTGTAGGTAGGAGAGCTTCTCATCGTCTTGTAGGCAGTAACCAGCCTTAAACCTCAGCTATGGGCCACCAGTGGATACAGACGAGGAGAGGTAAGCACTGGCAAGACAGAAAACTCATGCCACAAAATTGTGGATCTGCTATCCTGTTCTCTTTTCTCTACTTGAGTCTTTATTGCTGAGGATGCTCTGTACATTGTCACTGTCCATCTGCTTGCTGCTCATCCTCTTCCTCTTTTCTTACAGCTTTTAAAAACATAACCATCTTCTTGAATTACTGAAATCTTCTCACAACGTTTCTAAACTATTTTTCATTATTTGTGCTTCAAGTGAGATTGAATCTGGCTTGATTAGAGCCACAATCCATCTGTTTCTTATCCTAGTAAGATGCAAATACTGTACATGGTGTTACTTTCCCCAGCATTGTTAACAGAAACAAAGTTTGTTTCCAACACTTAAAAAGTTCCCCAATTGTTATTACTACTCTATAGACAGGTAATTAGTTAAACTACACAGCAAGACTTCGGAACATGTTTGGTGACGGTTGTTCAACCATTTCTTTATCTTATTGGTTCAGCAGGTGGCATAGTGGTTAGAGCTCCTGCCACCTTCTTCAGGTATCCAGGTGTGAATCTGACCTCATGCTGTAGTACCCCTGTGAACGGTATTGACTCTGAAATGATGTATTAAAAATTACCTGGCTGTACACACACACATTTTCGGAACCGCTTGTCCCATACAGGGTCGCGGGGAACCGGAGCCTACCCGGCAACACAGGGCGTAAGGCCAGAGGGGGAGGGGACACACCCAGGATGGGACGCCAGTCTATCGCAAGTTACCCCAAATGGGACTCGAACCCCAGACCCCCCAGAGAGCAGGACTGTGGCCCAACCCACTGTGCCACTGCACCCCCCTACCTGGCTGTATAAATGGGTAAATTTTTTAACAACACCTTAACATTGTATGTCATTTCTGGAGAAAAAGTGTAAGATATCTAAATGAATGTGAATAGAAATGTATGTCACAATTTTTATTCATGCTGAGTATGCAAATACTATAACTCACATCTCGTCTTCAAGTCAGTTCTTCACTTTTTTTCTTCTTGGACTGATAAGTAACTAAAGCTCGGGGTTCATTGTATCCTTACATGTGCTCCATTGATCATCTTGTTATATACCATAATGCAAATGTCATCTGAATGTGGATATTGATTTATGGGTGGTATGAAATGTCTGGAAACCATGATACCCTTTAACACTCTTTATTTTTATAACATAAAGAGTAGCTTTTTTCTATGTACATTTTACCACATTTTACACCTGACATTTTTATCATATTAATTTTTTTATGTCAAAAATTCCCATTTGAAACATTATTAATAGCTGCATGAGGTGTGGGTCAATCAGATCACCATAATGTTTATCCTTACACAAAATGAAACAAATTACTGGGGTAAATTTGAAAAAAAATGAGTGTGGCAGAAAGCAAAGGGAGGCACATCTTCCTGTTGTCAGCAGGCTGAGGCATCTGGGGCTGAGCTTGTTAAGGGAACCCCAATGAGGTGTGACCAGGTGAAGGCTACAAATGACTATCTCCATATCACTGAAGGGAGAGGGGGAGAAAGGCAATATAGATAGATAGATAGATAGATAGATAGATAGATAGATAGTGTTTCTATCAGTAATTTTTTTTAAGATAGAAATGGCAGAGAAGATTCATGGTATTTGTAGCTTTGCTTCTTGATTCACATGTTCAGGTGTTCGCTGAGCTTGGATTTCAGACTACAAACGTTTCATCACCAGTAGAGGTAACATCATCAGTGCTTAATGCGTGTAATGCTGGTTTGAATGTTTTTATATTGGGTCTGGAACCTGGAAACTTCCTTGGCTTCGATTTGATTGGCTGATGATCTTGAGCATTGGATCCCATTCTACTTTCTGGTTGGCTCATCACTGCAGCTGTAACCTGTTCTAAGCCTGATTTAAGACTTTTTTAAAAGTCCTTGAACAGGAAATTGCTTTGTCAGGCTTCACTATGAGAAATTTACAATAATTTATTGTGAGTTGTGGTGATGCTGGAGAAGGAAGGAGACTTGGCAGTCACTCTTGCACTGCAGCTGCACAAATAAGTGTAAGCAAAGTAAACATGAGACAGGAAACCAAAAAGGAACAGTAGATGTAAACTAGTGCCAACTACAATATGCCATGCTTTCGCAGTAGCCCTAAAGCTAACACTAACCTTGACACACAATTTTTAGTTTTTTTTGGAAACACTTTGGAAAAATTCTGTTCAAGAAACTGAAAGTTGGCTATCAAAAGCCGAGAGCCTGAATTTTCACTGAATTTTAAAATAGAGAATTTTTTGAAAACTGAGAGATGCTTATACCTATAGAAGCACACAAATGTAGTACAGTAGCTGATGTACTGTATATCAACAGAGCAAAATGATGGTTTACAGATGAAAAGAAAGCTTGCTGAGGAAAGACAGATTCAGTCACAGCCTCAGGGAGTCTTCGGAAATTAAATCTTCAAAAATGCCTAAAGTTTGCCCAAATCAGATAGTCGGTAGTCTGGTTGGTGACAAAAACTGCATATGTTATTGGGAAAACTAATGGTGGGTAAGGGAAAGTTACACATGGAGAACTGCTCTTTCACATTTATCTGTTTGAAATTCATGCCTCACTTTAATATTAATTTTCTCCCTCAGTTACTGGTGTACACGACATATCGGCAACCTAATTAAACTGAGCTTTTCCATCCACCTGAAATATAATTAAAGGCTTTCTTCCATATTCTGACCCACTGGATAGTTCCTTCTCAAAAAACCCCAGAAACCAAAGATATTTTGGTTGTCAGATTCGAAGTACATTCAACAGGATTACAATTCACAGCCATATTTTATGAACAATGATTACATACTGTAACGCATAGCATAGTTGTGATAACGTTTTCAGAAAGCCAAGAAATGTTTTTCATTTAATTTTTTCTTTTTTTTTTCCAGTATTTTCATAACATTAATAAAGGGAAGAACCTTGAATTTCAGGGCTAAGGAAATAGTTGTCAAGTTATATTAAGATCTCCACGTCAATATAGTACCTACATCTTATGGCTCCTGCCTTCACATATTATATTATTAAATACATTATCTTGGTGTTTAGTAGTCCGTTTTATTCAAAGTGACATCAGTAGATTATAATTTTATGTGTTATCCATTTATACAATGGGATATTTTTTGATAGCACTTTACAATCAAGAAAAAATAATTTATATTAATGAATGCAGAAGATAAAATGAATAAATGATTACTTCACTTGTCAACAAATGTTATTTACATATACAGTGTGTTTATATTCAGTTACTTAATGCATCCAGAATGAACATTAATTAACATGAATTAATTTAAAAGTTTTAAAAAGTAATGTATTGCTTGTGAAAATCACATTAATATCTATTAAGTTAATATTAACATTTAAGTTTGGGAGAAAAGTGTTAGGTGTATGCAATACTTTACTGTGCTTCAATATAAACTCATACTATTATGGTTTCTAATACTTTACCACTTTTAAATGAAACAAGTACTACTCTATTTTTATAAATACACGAGCAACTGTATGAGTCTGTTGCTTATTTTACACACACACACACACACACACACACACACACACACACACACACACACACACACTAAATGAAACTACTTATCCTGAGTGGGGGTCGTGGCGAACCGGAGCCTAACCCGGCAACACAGGGCACAAGGCTGGAAGGGACACACCCAGGACAGGATGCCATTCCATTGCAAGGCACCCCAAGCAGGACTTAAACCCCAGACCCACCAGAGAGCAGGACCTGGTCAAGCCCGCTGCCCCACCGTGCCCCCAACACTGCTAATTTTAGATAACTACCTAACTAAACCTAATTGTTATTTGTTTAATTGCATGATGAATACACTTACTTTTTATAGAGGTACAATATTGTAATACTGTCTCAGCAGTGCAAAAACAGCACAGCAGCAGCAGTAATAATAATAATAATACTACTAATAATAATAACTGTCTTATCTAAACCATGGAACAGGCATACACAAAACATAACTGCTCAGTATAATCTGCTTTAGAAAGTAAGGTTTTCATCCTCTTTACCTCTCCAAAGGCTCATCATTTATTAATTTTTCTGCTTAGTTTTACATCCTCTTGTTGTGATAATTGTACTAAATGGGTGACACATTCCATTGTTTCACCTGAATGTGGGACTTATTGTAAAGCATGTATTTTCTGTATCTTTCTCCCTGCAAATGCTTCTTTCAAAATGCTTTAATTGACTTAATAAGAATTACTACAGTGTAAATAAACAATTTGATTGCATTATTTATTAAAATGAGACAGTATTCCATGCTAATATTAATGACCTATGAAGCAATGCTTACTGAATGCTCTTATGCATTTGTCAAGTCTGACAAAGGTATGAATGGTGTTCATGTAGCAGGTGATGATTAATGGATGGTGTGATGTACCAGAATGATAGAGGCAGAAGGCAGGATCACTGCTGAAATTTAAATACTGCTTGACTCATTAATATTGTACATCCTGTGTATGTTTGTGGTGTGTACATTTGCCCATCAGAACTGTGGCAAAGTACTGTGTATATCATGCACAGCAGTTATGTAATTATTATAGCACCTATACAATTCTGCATGACAGTATGTGATCCCCTTGTGTCTCTTAGTTTTACCACAAAATCGTTATTTAATGAGGAGCAGTCTTTTTCATCTGATAGAATAGAATTGTAATTACCAGTCTCAGATATTGCTTTAGAGGAAATCATGCACGTACTGGAAACACGCAAGTAATGCAGGTGCAAAAATAACGGAATCCCAAGTTGCATTGGTTAAACTAAGTAGGTAGATAGAATCAGGTGTGTAAATCCGTCATTTACTCGATATAATAAGTTTATTTAAAAATTTAACATTAATGTTTTATACAACAATAATGACCATATTCTAATCCACATCACATGTTCTGTATTGCCAACTACTAAACACCCATCCATCTTCTGTCCCGCTTGTCCTAAAAGGGTCGCGGTGGCAGCAGGGAGAGCAGAGAGGCCCAGCCGCCCCTGTCCCCCGCAACTTCTTCCAGCTCAACCTGGGGGATCCCCAGCCGTTCCCATGCCTACTGTGAGATATAATCCCTCCAGCAGGTCCTGGGCCAACCTCGGGGCCTCGTCCCAGTTGGCCATGCCTGGTATACCTCCAAAGGGAGGCTCCCAGGGGGCATCCTTATCAGATGCCTGAACCACCTCAACTGGTTCCTCTCAATGTGAAAGAGTAGCGGCTCTACTCTGAGTACCTCCCGGATGTCCGAACTTCTCACCCTGTCACGGAAAGTGAGTCCCAGCACCCTGCGGAGAAAACTCATTTCCGCCGCTTGTATCCGCAATCTTATTCTTTCGGTCATCACACAGAGTTGATAACCGTAGGTGAGGGTAGGGATGTAGATCGACCGGTAAATGGAGAGCTTTGCTTTATGGCTCAGCTCCCCCTTCACCACTACAGTCCGGGACAGCAATCGCATTACTGCTGCCGCTGCTCCCAGTCTGTGGCCGATCTTGCACTCCCTTCTTCCCTCACTCGTGAAAAAGACCCCAAGATACTTGAACTCCTCCACCTGGGGCAAAAACTCTCCCCTTGCCTGGAGGGGGCATACCATCCTTTTCCGTGAGAGAACCATGGACTCAGACTTTGGGGTGCTGATCCTCATCCCCACCACTTCACACTTGGCTGCAAACCGTTCCAGTGCATGCTGGAGGCAGCCATGTGACGGTGCCAAAAGGACAACATCATCCGCAAAAAGCAGAGACGTCACCTTCCGACTCCCACACAGAATGCCCTCCTGACCT
Organism: Scleropages formosus; assembly: GCF_900964775.1. Taxonomy (NCBI): domain Eukaryota; kingdom Metazoa; phylum Chordata; class Actinopteri; order Osteoglossiformes; family Osteoglossidae; genus Scleropages; species Scleropages formosus. The sequence goes on along the minus strand of NC_041807.1, from coordinate 39,974,047 downwards.
CAACTGTGCCTTGATATCCTGTCCATGAAAACCACAAACAGGAGTGGAGACAAGGAACAACCTTGGCGGAGTCCAACACCCACACTGAACAGGCCTGACTTAATGTTGAGTATGCGGACACAGCTTTCGCTCCGAATGTACAGAGATGGAATAGCCCGCAGTAGTGGCCCCGGTACCCCGTACTCCTGAAGCACCTCCCATAGAATTTCCTGGGGAACACGGTCATAGGCCTTCTCCAAGTCCATAAAACACATGTAGACTGAGTTAGCAAATTTCCATGCCCTTTCAATGATCTGTGAGAGGGTAAAAAGCTGGTCCTCTGTTCCACGGCCAGGGCGGAATCCGCATTGTTCCTCTTCAATCTGAGGTTCAATTATCGGCCGGAGCCTCCTCTCCAGCACCCTGGCATGAACTTTCCCAGGGAGGCTGAGAAGTGTGATGCCCCTATAGTTAGCACACACTCTCCGGTCCCCTTTCTTAAAGATAGGGACCATCACCCCAGTTTGCCAATCCAAGGGCACTGTCCCCGAGGTCCATGCAACATTGCAAAGGCGTGTCAACCATGACAGCCCTGCAACATCCAGGGCCTTAAGCATTTCCGGGCGGATCTCATCCACCCCTGGTGCTTTGCCACTGTGGAGCTTACCAACTACCTCAGTGACTTCCACCAGGGAAATAGACTCTGACAGCCCGAAAGCCTCTGGCCCTGACTCCTGTAAGGGAGGCATATCACTTAGGTTTAAGAGTTCTTCAAAGTGCTCCTTCCACCTCCCAACAATGTCCTCGTCAGAATTTCTCCACTCCTGCTAAACACAGCCTGAGCGAACCTCCTCCGACCCCTTCTGAGCTGCCGGATGGTTCTCCAGAACTTTTTTGAAGCCGACCGATAGTCGTTTTCCATAGCCTCTCCAAACTCCTCCTATGCCCGGGATTTTGCTTCTGCAACCACAGCCGCTGTTGCCTTTCTCGCCTACCGGTACCTGTTTGCTGAGTCAGGAGTCCCCAGAGCCAACCAGGCCCTAAAGGCATCCTTCTTGAGCTTGACAGCTTCCCTCACCACCGGTGTCCACCAGCGGGTTCTCGGGTTGCTGCCCTGGCTGGCACCAACAAACTTTTGGCCACAGCTGGATCGGGGCCTTGACGTGGCGGAAGGGCTTGTGTGATCTAGGAATTTCCAGAGCTATGTCGTTGGGAGCATTATGCTCCTGGTAGGGTCTCCCAAGGTGAACAGGTCTGAAGTGAAGATCCAGACTAACACGATCCAAAAACCTCCATGAAGAAAGTAAACAAGAGAATATTTACCCTGCCTGGAATAGGGTGACCGGGACCTACCCCTGGAGCCAGGCCTGGGGGTAGTGTTCCTAGGCGAGCGCCTCGTGGCTGGGCAGCCTACGTAGCCCGGCCGGGCTCAGCCTGGAAAGGCACCGTGGGGGGGCCATGTGGGCCCACCACCTGCAAGGTCCAGCATGAGGGTCGGGTGCTATGTATACCTGGCGGCGGGAGGGGGCGGGGTGGCGCATGGCGTCATAGCCCCTCACAACGAAAACTGGCTGTTGGTACATGGAATGTCACCTCACTTAGGGGGAAGGAGCCGGAACTGGTGCGGGAGGTTGAGAAATACCAACTAGATATAGTTGGGCTCACATCCGCTCACAGTGTTGGCTCTGGAACCAAACTCCTCAATAAGGGGTGGTCCCTCTCCTACTCAGGAGTTGCACGAGGTGAGAGGTGCCGGGCAGGTGTGGGGATACTCACAAGCCCCTGGCTGGCTGCCATACAGTTGGAGTTTGCCCCGGTGGGTGAGCGGGTCACCTCAATGCGACTTAGGGTCGCAGAGAGGAAAACTTTGACTGCTGTGTGTGCTTATGCCCCAAAGCAGCAGTTCAGAGTATTCGGTCTTCTTGGAGAAGGTGGGAGGGGTTCTGGACAGGGCCCCACCTACAGACTCCATAGTCCTGCTGGGGGACTTCAACGCTCACGTTGGCAATGACTGGGAAATCTGGTGGGGTGTGACTGGGAAGAACGGCCTGCCCGATCTGAACCCGAATGGTGAAATGTAATTGGACTTGTGTGCTAGTCATGGTTTGCCCATAACAAACACCATGTTCGAACACAAGGATGCTCATAAGTGTACTTGGTACCAGAGCTCCTTGGGCCAAAGGTCAATGATGGACTTTGTAGTCGTTTCTTCTGACTTGAGACCACATGTTCTGGACACTTGGGTGAAGAGAGGTGCTGACCTGTCAACTGATCACCATCTGGTGGTGAATTGGATCAGATGGCGGGGAAAACTGATGGGCAGACTCGGTAGGCCCAGACGTTTAATGAGGGTGTGCTGGGAACAACTGTCAGAGGACCTTGTCCGGAGTGGTTTTAACTCACACCTCCAGGAGAGCTTCTCCCATGTCACGGAGGGGGTAGGGGACATGGAGTCTGAATGGACCCTGTTCAAAACCTCCATTGTGGAAGCAGTTAGGCACAGCTGTAGTAAACACCCAGTGTTACAAAATTAAGTAAATTCATATAACATTTGAACTCTAAAAATGCATTACTTAATTTGCTACATAGACAGTCTAAAGTGCAAGCAGTGAGTAATACAGCCATATTTTCGTACAGCAAAAAGAGTAACTCAGTGACAGTAATGATGCCACAGTTATCACTGTCTTCAATCCTTTTAACAATATGTTCTGCACACATTGTGTTGTGTGGCTGTAAATTATTCAGTGTTCAATAATAGCATAACATAATACCAACAGTAAGAAATCAACCTTTTCATATTCGCAATGTGTAAATGTGCTGCCTTTTTATTATCAGTTAATATCTGCAAGTTTCATGTTATTAAGCAAAAAAGCAATTTCACTATTTTTGACAGTTACAATATTTCTTTTGAAAAGTATAACTGATTCATTTCTCACATGAAACATGGAAAATATTTAAATGAGCATCACATAGTCTTCATGTTCTAAGATTAGCTTGCCTTCAAAAACGTTATTAATTTATATATAGTATCAGCACATTAAGTAAACATCATCATTATCATTAAAAACTCATTTACTAACTAATTTATAAATAGCACTAATTAACAATATTAATTACTAGTGACATTATACAGGTAGCTATTCTAACTGATAACTTTGCCCTTACTGTCATCCCATCCAGGGTGTCCCTTAACCAGCCTTGCACCCTGTGCTTCCAGAATAGACTCCAGACCGCTGTGACCCTGACTTTGATAAGGAGATAGCAATAGTGGATCAGTGAGACAATGATTAAACCCTTAGAAACAATTTACTAATGGTAAAATTACTGATCAGTAAAATGTAATTAATTACAATTCATTACGATAAAATCAGCTTGGAATTTCTGATAAGTGAATAATTTATGTGTAGTAGATTTATATAAAGAATAACCCCCATTTTAAAATATTACTGATATTTTTAAAGGAGCTAGTGAGCATCTCAAAAATCTCGATGAAAGGTAAAACTAACTAACTATTTGGTATTACAGTGTGTCCAAGTTCTCAACCATTCTGCCACCTGCAGCTATAATTTATGCATCAGAAGATCATGTTCAGAAATTCCTCCAAGTAAAAAAACAGAGACTTCTTATGCTACTAACACGTGAGCAGATAATTTTTCTGAATATACCAAAATTTTTTCCCACCTTATTTTTTTTATATCTATGTGCACCAGCAAAAACAGTATTATTGCCCAGAATGATTGTAATTTGCAATGTCTGTATCTAAAAGTCTTTGGCTGGTGTGAAATTAAATTTTGTTTAATAAGTCAAACAGCGTTTTGGAAAATAATGTTTATAATATTTAAACAAAGTTGAAGTAATGCATTATTGCTTTATATGATAAACATATGAGGCAAATGACATCTGAGTTCAGACATATAAAAAAACAAAGTTCACCAGTATTCTTAAACTTTTATAGTGATATAGCGATCAAAGGGACTTTGGATTTATGAACAAATTCAATTATAAACAGTCTTCTGGCCCCAGTTGTGTTCATAAGTTGAGGACCTGGCCTGGTTTTACAACACATTCACAGAAACGGTTGTCTGAAATCAAGGATGCAGTGACTTTCAAAGGTACTTCAGCTCTGTCCTTCTCAAGTTCATTCCCCCACAGGGCAAATAAAATGGATGTGCCAGCACTGACACTAGGAGTGACATTTAAATAGCTGGTCCATGGGCAATTTCAGGGGAGGGGGCTGTGTGGTCAGAGGATATTTCTGCAGCTGTTAAGAAAAGAGAGTCGTCCCACACTCTCTGTCAGTGGCGTCACATCTGAGCCACCTGTGATGCTGAGATTGTCAGAAAAATATGATTACTATCATTTTCTTGCCTTGCTGACATATCTAAACAAAAGAAGCTGCAGTTCTGCTTATTTAAACAGCTGGATATTTTTTTCAAATTTTTTTAAAATTGAAGATCTGTTCACAAGGGTAAAAAGGGTACATCTCTTCTGGAGGTACATGTTTTTAACCCTAACGCGAAGCCTATAACACCCAACCCTAACCCTAAATCTAACTGTAAACCCTACCCCTCTAACCTGAACCTTAACCCTAATTCTAGCTTTAACTCCTAACCCAACTCTCTAGCTCCCTACACTATTCTTCACCTTAACCCTAACCCTAACCGTTAACCTTTCCCCTCTAACCTCCAACCCCTTAACGCTAACCCTAAATCTAGCTGTAACCCCTACCCCTCTAAGCTCCAACCCCTTAACCCTAACACTAACTGTAACACCTAACCCTAACCCTCTAACCTAAATCCGAACCCTAATTATAACTGTAAACCCTAACCCTACTCCTCTAACCGCTAACCCCTTAACCCCACCTCTAAGCCTAACCCTAACTGTAACACATAACTCTCTAACATAAAACCTAACCCCAATTACAACTGTAACCCCTAACCCTACCCCTCTAACTTCCAACCCTTTAACCCCAACCATAACCCTAACTGTAACACCTAACCCTAAACCTCTAACCGAAGCCGTAACTCTAATCCTAGCTCTCTTACTCCCTAACACTACTCTTAACCTTAACCCTTACCCTAACCTTTTAACCTCCCAAGTGAACCGAAAACTTACTCTCTAGCCCTCAGCCATAACCCTAACCCTTAATACCAGTCCGTGGCATGTCTTGACAGTCAGTGACACCAACAAGTAATAACAGTTTTTGTGTTCTGTTAGTTTGATATGATATTAGACATTTTTCCAGAAGTTTTGACAAAAGCAGAATAAGTTCATGAGATGACTAATAATTGGAACAAGTATTCGCCGCTGCGGAAGGTAAAGTTCATCTTGTGGGATTAACTGACATTAGCTGCTGAGACGGTGCAACTAGAACAAAGCTTAGTGTGTATCAAAGGAAGCGTAAGGGCAGACATGGAGAGTAATAAAATGGAAAAAATAGACATTTTTTAACATTGCCAGTGAGACACTTATTTCACAGGCCTGTTAAGTGCTTCAGGAAAATAAAAAGAAAGTGGAGAAAACTGCATGAAATGCAGGTAGGATAATTTTAACTCAGGATAACCTGTGGCATAAAATGACTACTGAGACTGAATGGTACATTTTGTCAGTGAAGGTAATGTTATATCCTTGGAGGAGAAGTGACTTTCTTTTGGTGTGTTTCACAAAGCCTAGTCAGACATGAGGTACCAGTGTTATTGGGGATAAATGAAGCAGGGCAGTTTCTGCTTTAATTTTCTGTTTCAACAATTTGTCCTAATACCAAATGAAGTCTATTAAATGTGTTAATTATAATTTTTAAATGCTGATGTGACACATTGTGGAGGGTGTCTGCTGAATGTTTTTTGAGTATGAGTAATAGTGACATGTTAGGAAAGATATGAGATCAGTATGAGGGATGGGAAGCAACTGCTTCATCAATGATTCACTGCATTGAGTCACAGGATTGAGTTGCTGCGTTGATTCACTATATTGACTCAATGTATTGATTCACTGTACTGAGACACTTGATTCAACGTATTGATTCACTGTGTTGAGTCACTGCATTGAGTTGCTGGGTTGATTCACTATATTAATTCAATGCCTTCACTCACTGTGTTGACTCACTGTACTGAAATGTTCGGTTGATTCACTATATTGATTCAATGCACTGAGTCACTGAATTAATTCACTATACTGATTCAATGTATTGACTCAATGAGTTCATTTGCTGTGTTGAGTTAATGGGTTGATTTGTTGGGTTGAGCGAGCTGGTTGAGCCATTGATCTAATTAGTACTCGTTTGGTTGATTCACCTGACAGTTGTCATCGGCAGTATTCACAATATTTACTGTAATTTCAATTAAAGGAAGGGTATCAATGTGAGACTGTTTCCAGGGATATACGAGCTAAGCCGGTGACATTTAAGAGCATGGCCAGTACCCACGAAGGCGCTCAGACTGACAGAGGCCTGTATTATTTTCTCATGTCCAATTTACATTCCTGCATCGGACGCCTGGCTTCCACAGCAATGGCCTTTGGCACAAATGGATCTTAAGGCTGAAAACAGGCTTCTGTCGCAGTATAGTTGTGCTCATGCTGTGCCAAAGGTCATAAAAGCACTCGGATGAAAGCCTTTGCAGTGGCACTGTACAGAGATATTCAGATGTTGCCAAACATTTTTTGCTCTTTGCAAGCAAAATACTGCATTAGTGACTTTGAAGACATCGTGGTTTGTTCCCATTTAAAGAACCCCTTTAGAACACATGTATGATACATAACCTATGTAGATAAAAAAAAACCCATCTCCTGCTGTAGTTCCCTTGATCAAGGTGGTTATCATGACTTGATAAAGCTGGTATACCCAGCTGTATAGATTGGTTGATAATTATAAATTTAATTACCTGAGACAGCAAGTGGTGAATTGTTCTTTTTTTTTTTTTTCCCATATTGTTGTCATATCTTTTCAGTCTTAATTAATTAATTACTTATTTTTTGACATACAGAATAATTGTAATGTAACAATTCCATTATAATTTAAAAAATGAATCAATAAATTAATAAATAATCTGCCAGCACATTCTTATCTGGTCACCTTGTGAGCCCTTTTCCTAAATTTTATCTCAGCTACTTGTTCGACTTCTATTTTTGCCGGCAGCGGGTCTGAAGGGATGGCTTTCAATGAACAATAAGCAAATCAATTAACTTCCTTCATTGACTCACTGTCCTTTTATCCCAACTCTGTGCTTGTATGTCCAACGGTAATGTTTAATTGCAGGTCTTTGTGAAGTCTTATGGGTGAAATAGTTAAAGTCAAATGAGTTTGAACTGTTTCCACCTTGCAGATTTTAACAAACCTAACTTGACAGGTAAGCTGGAGTCAGTCATAGGTTTTGGATTTAATGCACAAAGAGAATTTTATTCTTGGCAGTGACATCTTCCAGTGTTCGCTTCCTTCAACTTATTTCATTTATTACCTCTCAGGCGAATACTTCATTCTCCAAAGGCAATGACAACATATATTGTAAGTTACAATTTGCCGACCTTTACGTTTCATTGAGTCCTAGTGCTACAAAGAATGAAGTAATGCATTTTCAAACTTAGAAAATTGTTCAATTTATATATTTTATTTGTGCTTTCATTTACTTGAGTTCTAACACTTGTTTCAGAAGGAATACAGCTCTTTTTCTTGGTCCTGCTGACAGATTTAAAATAAAAGTAAAATGCCCAGAAACACAGTGATGTGGGACTGCCTTAAATCACCTGCCTTCCACAGTTTTACGGCTTGTGTCTGGCGTTCCAGCGTGTTGATGATCAATAACAAGATGGTGAATGTTAAATATATCTATTAAATGAACTGGTCAACAAAAGCCAGTGAATAAGAGTTTGTAGAGACAATTTACTTTCAGTCAGTTTTCATGTTTATGGCTACATTTCTGTTTTATTGTCATATCATTCATACTAGCTTTGATTTTAATATACTTAAAAAGTCAATACATTTTAAATTGAAAGTCATAGAAAGCATTTTTATCCATTACAACTCTATTGTAACGATCCATGTTACTGTTTTGAGCAGGAAATGTGTTCATTGTAATTGCTTAGCGTTTGGTAACGTACAGGGAATATAAGGGGGTGACTGCGTCTGCCAAGGGAAGAAAGAGGAGAGAGCCTGGGGTGCTAAGCAGGCTGGGAACGCTGGCTGGAGGCGCAGGTCCTAGAGGAAACTGGGTCCTTGGACGGAGAGCGTTATTTCCCTGTGTGCTGGTGTTCTAATTAAAACGTTCAAAATGAACGTTGCCTCTGCGTCCTTCTTCGCTCCATCCAAACCCGCGGCGCTGTGCACCAAAATATATATCAGGACCAAACCAATAAATAAACTGACGGAGGTCTGTAAAAAAGTTGCATTCCCTCTGAAACTTGAATAGTCTGCCAGTTATTGTCAGGAATACTCCATCTGTCTCAGCCTTTAAATCCAGTTTTAAGACATATATGTTCACTCTGGTGAATCCATAACCAATTTAATTCCTATTTGTCAAGTTGTTTTTCAGTATAAAACTGTAAAATCTCATGGCATCAGTTACTAACCTTTTCTTTCTTATTGAGAATTTTTTTCCAATGACAAGATCTGAGGAAACCAGCCATGATACAAGTGCTCTATGTTGATGGAAGCTGATGACTGCTTACCATGCTGGTGTGCCTAAGTGAACATGGACATAAAGTCATCACTTAGCATTTAATGACAATGTTATCGAGAATTTTTTTCCCCCCTTACCTTTCAGTTCGGAGTTTTTGTTCCTTTCCTCTGTGGCCAATTAGCTTACTCAGACATAATTGCTGCATTGTTATAATTACATAGTTATTTAAATAATTTAATGCATAACCAACCTTTTATTTGTATTGTGCCTCTAAACCTTTGTTCAGCGCTCTATAAAAATAAATTAATTATTATTATTAAGTGTTTACCTATTGCGACTTAGTGGTAAAGGTGACTTTGGAGTTACAAACAAAATGAGTGACAAACAGAATTCCGGTTGCCGTTGTGTTCATAAGGTGAGGAGCCACCATACATTTGTAATTTATTTGCTTTGATATTGCCATCACAGTTTTTTGCATATATGGCTACTGTGCAAAAAAAAAAAAAAAAAAAACATTGTACAGACGAAAGCTTCAAATTTGTACTTTGAGAAGATCCCGACTGCATTTTCTGTAGCTTCTGGGTGCTATTTTGTCTGGTTTAGTTAATTTTCTGTCCTCATTCCTCATTATCCCATGTCATTACAGGGTTATGGCAAAGTGTCCAATATTGTGTGATTAATCTGGCACGCTTGAGTCACTTTTACCATCAGCTGCCATTTGACTATAATTTACAAATCAAGAGTGGAGGAAAATTCCCTCCATGGCTGGACGATTCTCAATAGGAAAACAATATGTAGGGAAGCCAAAGGCAGTAAAAAATATTAAGATGCAATATTAAAAAAAAAGAACGTAATTTTAAAAATTTTAATTAAATTTCCAGCTGTGACTAAACATAAATACTAAAATCATAGCAAAACCACATCATGTCATTTTTTAAAAAGCTTTGGCCACACATTTTTTACTATGCAGAAATCAGTAGGCTACATTCAAAATGCTTCTCAAAGAGATGTAAAATCCCAGTATGAAGCGTACACTGTTGACACACTATTTGGAGAAGAATACAGATCAGTGCTTGAGCAAAAATGAACAAACAGTACAGGGAAAAGCAGGCGGCTTCTAGCCGGGGAAGACATGTTCATGCACCTCTTCTCATTCTGTGTGCTGGATGCAAAAAAAAAAAAAAAAAAAAAGCTAGGCTTTCCCACATGACATGCAACCTGGATTCCTAAATAAATGGAACTTGAGTAAAAATTTGGAAACTTACAGTTTTACATTTCCTAGTTTTATTACCAATTTCCAAAGACTGCAGTCATTTAACGCACATTTATTTATGTATATGTACATACAGACGAGCATTGAAAGCCAGGGTTATAGAATTTTAATATCTGGCTGTAATTTTTACTTCCTGAATTATGTATATTGCTTTCTTTTCAGTTTTATTGTGAACTTCAGTTTTTTTCTTGCATACTGCCAACAGTTAGCCCTCTTATCAAATTAAGCTCCTCCCTCTTTTAGTGAGTTGTTGACCTAAGAAAAATGCTACGAGGCAATGATTCAGATCCAAAACTGAATGCAAATGTGGCAGCATTTTGTCATGGGGGCCACACTGCATTTTGCTGTTAACAGATGACAATAATGCTGACGATTGTGTTTACACAGTGTTTATTGAATCCACTTTACCATTTATTGCATACCACGGCTGAAAATGTGAAAATAGCTTAAACAATGTCTCAAGCAGTAAATGTGGTGAGCATGGCAACAGTAGCAACAGCCAGCTGATGTATAGTACTGTGAAAAAGCATTTGCCTTTCCAATTTTCTCTGTTTTTGTAGCTTTTCGGCATTAAATTTTATCTGAGCTTTTTATTGGTTTGATTAGTACACAAATAGAGTCTGAGAGAGAAAAAATGACACCAATATTGTTTTATATGTCGCTTCTTCTGTGTGGAAAATAATGAAATGTGCAATCATAGGTGCCAAAAAATAATATACTCATTTTTGAGCGCAATGAGTACCAGAAATAATGTTTTACTGCATTTAATGCAAGTTTCTTTAATAAAGCTGTGATTATATATGACCCTAATGTAAAAAGAATGTCTATTTTTCATTTGCATTGTCTATCTATCTATCTATCTATCTATCTATCTATCTGCTGTGATTCTTTAACTGGAAGAAGGACTTATTTATATCACATTGCAGATTTCACAATTAAAACACATGTTCAATGGGTTGTATGCCCCGATATAACTGATATAAAGCTCAGTCTCTGAGGAGCTGGGGAACATCAAGGAAGTCATTTTTCTCAGCATTCCAGCGGCTGCCTTGCCTCCCGTTTATCAATTCACGGGCGAAAATGAGTTTGCTTTATTTATTCCTGTTTTTTTGCGAAGGCCGTTGGTGGCCTATTATTTCCCAGAGTCCTCGCAGCCAGCCTTAGTAAATACGTGCTGACAGGAGAGGTTACCTTGAGCAGGCCTCAGGGCCTGGGGGCTGTATATCTTCATTTAACCAAGGATCTGCAGATGCCAGAAAAAAGGAGGAAAGTTATTTTCTGCCTCAGGCCCACGGGGCAGGGTGGGGGGAGTGGCAAGCAGACATTAATGATCTTGGCAACGTTGATGGGCACCTCGCTCCCGGAATAGTGCCTGTTTGGAGTGAACCAGAAGGAGGTGGGGAGGCCAAACCTGCAGAAGGGGCTGACATCCTGCCCCAAGCCCAGGTACATCAGTACAATGTCCCACAATGACATTTTTCTTCGACTGTGGCTCTTCCCAGGGATGGTGATTTATGGCTGAAGGTACCTCTACTGGTGAGGTGAGGCCTCGATGAGGATTAGAGAGGGGCACACATAGTATATAGAACCAGTGATAAAGTACAGTATATCATCGTGGCATTCGATCTCTAAGGCAGAACCATAATAGGTGTGCCATCCCATCACAGAAATATAGTTGAGAAGTTCTTCATATCCACATTCAATTTACCCTAGGGCATATATTCACTCACCCCTCACTGACTGGTACTAATTTGCTCCTAGAAAGTGACTGAACATGAAAAAAAACAGACAATGACATTATTTATTCCATTATTTCCTATCGGGAGAAATTTAAAATCATCTCAAACCCATTGTGGGTTCAGCCCAAAATCACACTTAATGATTCCTAATGTCATAAAGAAAAAGTCGTGCAACACATTGAAATTAATGGCTAACAAAAAAAATTTTTTTTTTTTTTATTTCATCTCATCTTCAAAGCTTTTATGGATTGCACATATGTGCATAAAGTCTTTGTATTTGCTTTTTTTTTTTTTAAATTGTGCCTGTCTGCAAAGATTTTTTGTATATAAAAAGCTTCCTCATGTGCATTTTTTTTAAAGTCCACATTCTGAATAGCGGTACGGACAATGAAACTTCTTTTCATTTCACTGTATTTTATCTTATCTTTAAATAATTTTCTGTTGTACTCTAAATTATAAATAATTGCAGAAATTAGAAGAGTTCTTCATATTTTGTGTTTATTTAAAGTTTACAGGGTCTCTAGGGTAACAGTGAAGATTTTAAGGATTTTTTTCTCCTGAAGGGTATACACACGCACATACACACACACACACACACACACACACACACACAGAGTCTGAAACTGCTCGTCCCAAGCAGGGTCGTGGCGAACTGGAGCCTAACCCAGCAACACAGGTTGCAAGGCTGGAGGGGGAGGGGACACACCCAGAATGGGAAGCTTGTCTGCCGCAAGGCATCCCAAGCAGGGCCTGAACCCCAGACCCGCCAGAGAGTCAGACCCAGCCAAGCCTGCTGCGCCACCGCATCCCCCTGAGGGGTGTAGTATATATAAAATAAATGTAAAAAAGTAACAATGATTTCATATACAGAACTTCTCATGATGGTTTACATGGACTGCCTTCAGTAAGATGAAGGCTATATGTCACATCTACAGAAATTGTGCAAAACAGAGGATGCACACAGACAGTATGTAGGCAAGACCACAGAGTCGTCTTGTGCCAGACTGCAGCTGAGAGCGTGGGTACATGGTTCCCACAATGCAAAGCGTCTCACACAGTTCCTTGGAACTATATTGAAATGGGGTCTAAGGTTATTGTGCCAGCCGAATGTCAGAGGCCCAGATTCTAACTGGCACACTGGATACAAGAAAATTCATATCACTTAACTACAGGTGGTATTAATCTCCGAGCAGACACCTGAAAAACCTGATTTCAGGAGATCAAGTAACTGGAGATGAGCATACATATTCATGCTAAGAGACTTTTACACTTATAGGAGAATTTTACATTCAGCGGATGCTTTTCTGCAATGCAACTTATAGTGTTGAGTCACTTTCAATTATTTTCCCATTAATACATCTAGGTCATTTTACTGGAGCAGTTTAGGGTAAGTACCTTACTCAAAGGTACTACAGCTAAAGGTTGGATTCATACCTCCAATCTTTAGGTGCAAAGGCAGCAACTCTGATCAGTATGGTTATTAGTGATGGTGATATTCCATCTGAACTACTGCAACTCTCTCCTGTCTGGCCTTCTTGTGACTGCCATTAAACCTCTACAGCTGATACAGGGCGCACCACCGCACCCCCTTTAAATATTTCTATATATACACATATACTGTATATAAATGTATAAAAACTATATACATTTATATATACATAAATATACACACACACAAACATTCAAAGGGGGAGAAGTGGTGCAGTGGGTTTGACTGTGTTTTGCTGTCTGGTGGTTCTGGGGTTCAAGTCCAGTTTTGGGTGCCTTGTGACAGATTGGTGTCCTGTCCTGGGTGCACCCTCTCCAGCCTTATGCTTTGTGTTGCCAGGTTAGGCGCCAGTTCACTGTGAGCCCACTTGGAAAAAGCAGTTTCAGTCAATGTAGGTCTGTCATAAAGTTACGTTTAAGCTTATCCATTTTTTAACAGGTATATAGATATTATTTAAAAGGTGATCAGGACTCGCTGATATTCCAATAAAGTTTTATGCAGCTACTCCTGTGATAAATTCATATCCGCATGTGTTCATATGGTGGGAAGAAACTAACTATATATAAGAATCACACATCTGCATCTAAGTCTCTCTTTCTGCTAAAGTAATGAACACATTGTAGTTTTCTGCGAGATTTACGTCGCTTTAGAGAAAAGTGTCTGCTAAATGCATAAATGTAAATGTAAATGTAAGTATGCTACCAGCTGCTCCATGTGAATGGATTTGCCTAGACAGCTCGAACTGAACTCATCTCATACACAGTGGTCGCTCCCCAGCTCAGGGTACCTTTGCCATTTGCTGTAGGAAGACTGTGTTTTGACTTTTTGCCTCCATGTTTTCAGTTTCCTTACATCCCATGGTGCTTCTTCTATTAGATAATTAGGAAGAATTCAGCACATGACTAATGGTATGCTCAGCATCCAGGCAAAAACCACCGTGTAAAACTCTGTGAATCATAAGTTGCACTATTCTCTCGTCCAGAAATGTGTCATTAGATGTCAATGGCCGCTATTTACTTTGCTCTGCTGTGCAGGAAATGCTGACTGGGGGTTGGGGCTCGGGTTTGGCCACATGGGGAAACAGCCCCCCCTAGGGGTCTGTCTGTCACTGCTCGCCCGCACAAAGCGGCATGATTTCGTGTCAGACGGCAGAAGTTGTGAATGCGTCCGCTGCTGTCCTCTTCACAGACAGCCTGTGTTTCCGAGACAAGGATTTGGCTCTTGGGGAAATGTTTTGCATTCTCTGCAGATATTCTTCCCTCTCCTTGCATTTTTTTCCACAATCAGCTTGGTTCCGCTTTTGTCTTACGGTCCCTGGTCCGCAACTCAGACCCATACCAGTTTTGCAAATTTTCTATGAAGTCACTTTCAGCCAGTTTATGTGTCTGTATACAGTAGAGGTTCTCAGGTTATGAGCCTTCCATTAAGGTACCTAACCCTGTTTGCAGCAGGGCTTCACCTGGGGCACAAACCTACAGCCTTTAGGCAGAATCAGTTGAAATTGTTTCCTTCCAGCTGAAGGGCTCAAATTTCATTCTAACCTCCTATTGTAGTACCTATGAACAAAGCATTTACCTTGAACTGACACAATAAATTTTACCCAGCTTCATTACTTAGATAGATAGATCGATAGATAGATAGATAGATCGATAGATAATGCAAAAACACTCAGTACCATAGTACCATTATTGAGTCTAATGACTGTTGGCAGGGGTGTGTGGTGGGTTTGGCCGGTGCCCGCTGTGTAGCAGGTCCGGGCTTCGAGCCCAGGTTGGTGTGCCTTGCGATGAACTGGTGTCCCTTCCTGGGTGTGTTCCCTCCACCCTTGGCCTTGTGCCCTGCGTTGCTGGATAGGCTCCACCTTGGTGCAATACCATTCGAGACAAGCGGTTGCAGACGATGGATGGCTGAATGGGTGTTGGCAGGAATGATCTCAGGTAGTGTCCCTTGGAACCAAGCAGGAGAGCGTGCAAACCTAACAACATAATTCACTGTGGAGACAAAGTGTTCACAGACATATGAATTAGTAATAATATGTTTCCATATCGTGCCCTATTATAATTGCACCTTCCAAGCCATTGTCCTTTACGTGCAGAGCCACCTGACAGCGCCCGCCACCAATAAAACCACCATGGTATAAAACTTTGAACATCTTCTAACGGCGCTCTTTACTGTGGAGCGAGGGCATCTGGATGGCAATATGTGTACCAGCAGGCCAATCTCTCAGCTCCCTGATTAGACCTGTCAGTGTGTCTAACAAGGTAGAAAGCCGTTTCATTATGTCCCGCGGCGACGTGAGAAGATGACTAGCGATGGACCAGGCGATAAGCTGTGAGTCACAAGTCGCAATATTTCGAGGCCGTTTCATTGCAGCCAGATGTCATAGAGTTAAAAACTTGTAGTTTAAAACAGACCAAATCTACCCAGATAGTCACTTTTATTAATATTCATACTCCTCAAGCTGATGGTGTTGCACAAGGCAACTTAAAATGTTAGATTTGTACTTACAATTATATACCCCTTTATACGGCATGGTAATTTTACTATGATCAAGGGTAAAAGACTTGATCCCAAGTCTTTGAATAGCAGAAGTTCAGATCACACCTAAAAAGTCTAGTATGTTTATCAGTATCTTCAAAGGCATAAAAGCAAAAAAAAAAAAAAAAAATATATATATATATATATATAATTAAAACCAACCTGACAATTTTCTCTGAATGGAGCGCGAAGCGATTACCACATCTCCGTGGTTGTGGACAGCATAACAAGGGGGAGGCTGAAGTTATAAATGCAGAACTGCTGGTTCCAGAAGAGGTTGCCCCCCAGTGTCTCACACACATCAGAAACATGATTTCATTGCTTAATCCAAACTGCAGGTGTGTTAATGTGCCTGCGAATTTATAGCATGTCCATAATTGGACAAAAAGGAGCCGAAATCACAACTGTAGTGAATATAAACCATCAGGGGCTCCGGGTAATTAAGGAACTGGACTTCATAATCTGAAGATTCTGGGTTGGAGACCTACCTCATTCTGTAGTACCTCTGGTAAATGTACTTTTCGTGAAATAACACAGTAAAAAATGAATCCACTGTATTGTGGTGTACAGACTTCTCCTTGCTGGTCAGCATTCACTGTGGACAATGGTGTCAGATCAATAAATAATAATACAGATTTTTCAGGCAGTTAATGCCATCGCTGTGCAACACATGGACTCAATAGTAAGGTCAAGGAGAGGCATCTAGCAGGACACACTTTGAGACTGAGCTTGGGAGCGCGCGGTGCAGCTTCCCACTCAGGAGCATCGCTGCAGCGTGTTCGTGTGTAGGAAGATGTGTAGGAAGTGAGCATTAAATTCAGTACATACACACAGCGAGCAAAGGCTGTCTGCTGGACTAAATCTGAAAAGCTGTGGGAACATTATTCCAAATGTTGCCTTCAGTGTGCATGTTGGAACACGGTGCTCTAAGCCCTATTTGTAGGTTATACAAAATCAAAGAGTATTTGATGAAGTCGCATCGAGCGAATTCACTTTGCCTTGGCATCGCTCTGTACACCGAAGGCCCATCTACGCACACAAGACAGCTGAAATAACTTGTCAGGTGCTGGAAATATCCAAAGAAATAGATATAGCGTTCAATGAAATTGTACACAAATACTTGGGGTGGACAAATTTGGCTTGAATGAACCTTTTGGCAGAAACCCTATCTAAAATCTTTAAGCCTCTAATCCTAAGATTAAGTATTTATGTATGAGATTCTGAAATTCAATACACTGAAATGTTAGAAATAAATGAACAAAACTGCATTCATTGACTTCAATTGGTGGTTCTTTATTCATTTTGCTGACACCTTTGTCCATGACACCATACTATGTGAAGTTTGTTCACTGAGTTATTTACACTGATTTGACCGTCTATATAAACACCGCGATCAGGGGTAGTACAGTGGGAGCTAAGATTCAAACTCAGGTCCTTACACTGTAAGGCAAGGACACTATGCCACTGGTGGTTGTGAAAAAATTGAGTTAATTTCAGCATGGATGGGGTTCTCAATTTGATTAAGGTGTGCATTTTAGCACAGGAACAAAGACAAGCTGTTAAGGTTTTTATAAGATAGAGGAATAGATAGATCGATAGATAGATGGAGGAAGGTACTATCAGATCACTTGAAGAAAACGTGTTCATCCCTTTTACCACTTGCTGATGTGGGTCCTTCTTGTGGCTCAAACCATTATGGCACCTTCTACCACCAAAACATATCCTCAAACCTTGATTTAAAAAAAAAAAAAGTTACACGACAAAACAATCCATCGCAATGACTGCCAGAATCGAAATTACCAAGCTTCTGACACATGATGAGTAGACTGGAGTCAGGTTCAAGTCTTTTGAAAGGGTCATGTAGTTGCATGCATTTATGACAAAGGTTCACGAGACATAAGATGACTGGATTCTCTTGGGTAGATAGTACAGTTTACAAAAGTAAGAAGAAAAGAAAGAAGAGGACATGCAGGGACCAAATGGACAAACTCAATTGCTGTGACAATGGGCACACCCCCTTCAACAGTAAGCACACAAGTGGAGGGAAAATTTCTGGAAGGACCCAGCCTCTGCAGTTGCCAAGTGTCGACATCGACCCGTTGGCACTAAAAGACCTTCAGATAGACATGGGCTTTGCTGCCGCATTTAAGTTAGCAGAACTCATTGATGTTAGAGTGCAGGAAACATCTCTCATCGTGTGAGGCAGTTCAGGTATCACACTCAGAGGATTACCATCGCCACATGACCTCCATCAGTTCCATTCAAGCAAATCCACGATTTTCCCCTTGATTTAACCCGAGGCTGAAGTGCGTGCACACGCCTCTACCGCTTCTGAACCTGAAAAATCGATCTCAGAAACGGTGGTGCCAAGGATCGCTCTGATGGGCCTGAAAGAGACACTCTGCGTATTTATATATCAATTAAAATTGCAGGTGACATTTTTGCAAGGTCTAAAAAGGCAACTCTGTTAGAAAAACATTTGCACATTTCTGATGTACCATATAATCACTGCGCTTCTGATTATTAGTCCGTTTTGTGGATAATTACCTGTTTTAGCTGAACTCGCTGGAAAAGTCAACGTTTTGCTGCTTGGTTGTTAGATGCAGTTTTGGATGGCAGCACCATGTTTGAATACAACATGGATTGTCTGTATATCAGGGCTCCTTTATTATTATATTGTGAGCGCTGGTAGAAGTTCTTTGGCAGAGTGAACAGCTGAAGCAAGCAGCTGTCACTTCCAGACACATGCAAATGTCGCTTTTTAGAGCCTGTGCACACCTAAAAAAGTTTTTTTTTTATATTTCCCTCCATGATTCTGTTCAGTATGGCTTAGAGCCTGTGGGCCGGAGAAATGAAGAGACCCAGGTGCAAAGCAGAGCATGAGGGCTTTCCAATGAGGACTTAATGATGTCTTCGGATGCCTCGCGGCTACTGCCATCACGCAGATTCGCCGTCATTATAGCCCAGCTTCGTGATGCTCAGTGACAGTCGCTGTAAGAGGCTGCAACTGCAATTCACCAGTGACTCATAGATAAACCGCTACAGCAATTCATTATATTTTCAGATGGCCCATTGAGTTCTTGTACCTTACAGTAGTCCAGTGCGCTAAACATAGGCTTTAATAGAAGTTATTATTGAAGGTTTTTTTTTTTGGTGAAATTAATTAATATATAACAACAATTATATAAATTCATTTCAACTTGTATTTTCCCAGGTTACATTGCTTGTGATGCGTGTTTCATTTCATAAATTAATTCCTTTAGCGGTGATTTTCCCAGTGAGAGAAGATGACAATTTCTTTGAAAAACACACCAAAAAATGCTTCACGTAAAGTCACTCAGAAGTGCCGTCATAAGTGCGGTTGCGTTTTTCATGGATTGTTCAGGCATTAGTTTTTATTACTAACGTGATGGAAAAATCAACAGAATTTACAAAATGCAAAAGGAGTAGTAGTTTCATCCGCCCTCAGCAAATCTGGGTTGAGATACATTCAACTGACATAGGTTTGAGTCCCTGGATTGAAGACAGTGACGAGTTGTGCTAAAAAGCAGGCGTTAGTCACATCACTCTAGGACCAGCATCATTTCAGTTTAAGAAGACAAAGATACATGCAAAGTAAAAGAGTAAATATATGTACACATACATTTCTCAATTAAATTAATTTCAGTTATAAACATATAAATGCAATTTAAATGTAATAAAAAAAGAACTTGAAAAAGATGCTGTGTCAAGGACCATATCAAGTTTTTTTCCTTTTGTTCAGCTTTTGAATTTTTTTTTTTTTTTTTTTTTATTAATTGAGCAGAGAGATGTCACTAGAAAATAATTAAATTTTCAGACAGAAATTTACTCATAGCTGCCAAATCCAACAATTCTGAAAAAATATTTGCATGCAGAATTATGCATGCAAAACAAAAATACAAGCAGGGTTAGCATCCTAAATTCATTTAATTCAGAATTTCACTGAGTGAAATTCTTTGTCTTCCTAAAATTAATATTTAGGAAGACAAAGACTTGAGTGACTTAGATTGCCCGCACCAGGAGAAGGGCTGGGGACTGATACCTTTAGCTTGAAGCCGAAAAAGGAGGTACTGAACACAGCCGTACTCTTCTTGAAGTCGTCTTCGACATGTCGGGGGTGAAAAGTCAGATTTTTATCGCTGATCTCAGAAATAGTCGTTTCATGTGGAGCACAATGATGAGAGTTCACAAATTAGGGTCCTTTAAAAGTTTTGCATCCAATGTGCCCGCTCCAGTGTTTTGAACAAGTTCACTGGTCAATCTGTTTCATCTGTATGCCAATTAACCTTAAATCTTGGTGAAAAGCAGCAGCTGGAGGAGGCCCATCATATCATCTGCTTCTTTCATTATTATTTCATTATATACAATTATTTAATTATTAGATTTTTTCATTAAATAATTACTTTTTGTATCTGGATTCATCTTTGAGTGAACACATTGGCATACCCCACATTTTTCAGGTTTACAATATACACTGCCACCAGTTCTTTTAATTTATAATATGCTGCATATGTTGCTATCATAATTATTTTTTATTTTATCATAATTAATTATGGAAAAAAAAAAACTTTTTCATTAACCTGTATTAGCCAACATGTTTGAACAAAGTGGCTTATTATGTAAAGTAATCAACTTCACCATGATCCACCCATTCATATGGAGGAGTAAATGCCTCCATTAATGGAATTACATCAAAAGTGGATTTCAACCTTTCGATTGCCAGCAGCAATGACCCTTACCACTTAGCTACCTGCTGTTTATTATTATTATTATTGTCATTAATTTAATTTCTTGTAATTTCACTAGATTAAAAATGTTATAATGAAGATTTTTCAAAACTTAATTCTTTTTATAACGGCTTTTTTTGTGCCAGAGGAAGAAGTCGACGCTTTGTGTTGAACAAAGACAAGATCCAAGATCAAGCATATCACACAAAAAGCATTTAAACACTTTCTTCCCCCTGCAGTCACTGAAAAGCTTTTACTTTTAGCACATCCATACACGGGTCCTGCTCTCTGGAGGGTCTGGGGTTCGAGTCCCGCTTGGGGTGTGTCCCCTCTCCCTCCAGCCTTATGCCATGTGTTGCCCGTTAGGCTCCGGCTGCCCGCGACCCCGTCTGGGACAAGCGGTTCAGACAGACATCCATACATGTATACATGAATGAATGAATGAATTAATGAGTACTCAGTACTAGACAACATTTGGTTGCTTGGAAGGTAAAAGTTTATTGTTATAAGTTGCCAGACTGTAAATATTAACGCACAGAAGGTTTGTGATCAGTACAGTGGTCTCAGAATCAAGTAAATTGATAAATGCATGACAAAGGAAGTTTTTTTGTCACATTCAGTTCCAAAAGGCATGTGTCAGCTGAACTACACTGTGGTCAAGGCTGAATGAGAATGTGAAAAAGAATCCAAAACTATCTTCTTTATCACCTTATCAGGGCTTTGAGAAGGAGCACAATATTCAGAAAGTGTCCATTATGATTAAATGTTTATGGACCAGATTTGCATGCTATTCACTAGCTTGATATGTTCCTTCTGAGGTGGATGGAATAGAGGAGCTTAATGCTGAAAAAAATGTGGCGTATCAATAGATGATGGTCTGGTGGAAGTCAAAACAGCACAAAGATACACGACAAATGGAGTAGAAAATAGTCTACAGGATGCTTCACTGCATTTAGCACAAAACCATGAATACATTATTCATTGCTCCCTGATTTATTTGGAAGCGACGTTTCCTGACAAAACAATTTTTTTCCCCCCCTTTCGGCCCGGTGCTGAGATAAGTTCCCAGGAAGGCGCTGGTATTCTGAAAGAGAATGATGAAGAGGACGGATAATGCGGTCTTCTGGTTATAACGCAGCCAGCGGCCTTAGAGGAGCACGGCATCAGATTGGCTCTGTGCTGCACACACCTTGAGTTTATTACCGAAAGCGAAGGCAAGCCACTTCATTATGGCAACCTGGAGGTTCTGCTTGTTTTAGAACCTGCTTTTATGCCAGCAGCACACTCTGGTGAACACTTGGATTCCACCAGCTCTCACGGAGCACATTCCCCATCGTAATCAAATAGTAGTAGTAATAATAGTACAAGGATGATAAAACAGCTCCGTTTTAGTAGCATGTCACTGAATGCTTTACGTGCGTTTTAAAAGTTTGGAGCTGTAAAACAGCATTTCCTTGCCGTGTGTAGCGTTTATGGCTATTAATCATAGAGCATACATGAGGTTTCATATCTGTGACCATGAGAGTATTCCTAGGTGCATGGAAAGTGCTTGGTGCTGTCTTTGCCACTGGCTTCAACTTTGAAGTTGTGGTTCAATCTGGCAAAGTTGCTAACCCCAGAATATAGTCATGATGGAAGTTTCTGGAAACGTACACCCTACAACAGAAAATAATTCAGGAAAAAATATCACTTTTTTTATTTTTCCTTTCTCGGATCAGAATGGATCACCAGCTCACCAAAGGTCTCTCATGCACTGTCCAACTCGACAGGTGAAAATTTCTCCATTTATCATTTCCAACAATTACAATTCAGTGAATAAATCCTAGAAACTGCCATGCCAGTGATAAAATCAAAAATAAAATCAACAATATTAACTCTTTATTGGTTTTTCTTTTTTTTTTTTCCCTGTTAGAGAGAAAGAGTAGGTGGGACACAACACATTTACATTTACTCATTTAGCAGATGCTTTTCTCCAAAGCGACATACATCTCAGAGAAACCAAAATTTGTCTAACACAGAGGATAACACAGTTCGTGATAGTACAGACATTCGTGGTGGGTAACAAAATATTATGAACAATGATATAAACTATAAATTACCCCGAAACACATTTGTACAAAACAATCATTAGGTTTAACAACATTTACAGAGCACATTAGAACAGCTTTTAAGGGTCATTATGTAACCAGAACTCACTAAGTGGCAAGGGGTGATGGGAAAGCTCCGCCTACCCTTCCTGTACAGCACTTTATCTTTGAAGCTTAAACTGTGTTTTTTTAATTTCTTTTTTAATTGGAAATATCATTATCATTTTCATTCTAAACATTTTCTCCATCAAAGGATAATACAGTAATTGGAAATTCCATTCATGTTATGAAAAATATTGTCATATTATTTTGTTTTGCAGACTGGCTCAGAGACCAAGAAATAGTGTTTCAGGTGTGATTTTTTTTTTTTTTTTTTTTTGGTGTAATATGGTCCTTCACTCTTCCTCACCCATTATACATTTTGAACCTGTTACGGAACATCTCCTCTCAACTCACTGGCTTCTGCATGATTTCACACGGAATAATGTGAAAAGCAGAATACATTCCGTGCTCATTTCAGCATATCTTTTTGACAGCTAAGCGCATGTTCCGACAAGTCAAATAAATTAGTTTAATGATATTTGAAATTACAAATCACGTCAGTTTAACTGTTCCTTAATTGTTCATTGTAAGGCTGATCTAAGGATGATCGTTTTTTTGGTGCGATTTTTTAACAGGCCAAAGACTCTTAGCTGAAAAGGCCTAATGACTCCGGCGAATTGCTCGGATGAACAACAAAGAAGATTTATTATACAAGTATAAAATTACTGAGGGATAGCAAGTGAAGCGAGGAGGACTCTCCTATCTAAGTGTACTAATGAGGTCTGGAAATGAAGCCTTGGCTCTAACTGATGCAATTGGTCTCATCAACATTTAAATTGGGATTATCTTCCATTCCATCTAGGCTGTTCATCCCGGCGTTTCACTCTCTGCTCTCCCATGCCGTGAAGTGATAAAAATCTCTGTTAATTCTACTCCTTATTAGGTACCTTATAGTAAAAAAAGAGCGATTCTATTAGCTTTTAGAAGGAACGCTATGATTTACTGTGTTATGTATCCTTGTGAAATGAACAGATTTTGCCCTGGGCTCACATTTATCTTTCGGGGGAAATGGGAATGATAGAATTTAAGATTAATAACTCTCCTGAATGTGTCATTTTTAACAGTTAATGTTCTTGCTGACTCTGAATTCTCTGATTATTAAGGTGTTCTGTTAAGTTACAGAACCTGAAGGACCTTAAGCTTTAAAAGGAATACAGTGTTGTTAAAACTCAATTTGTTTTTTTTTCATATGTAAACCAGAATCACATTTTGACATTATTTACTTTTAAGTTTTTCTTTCTCATTACTTTCTAAAAAAATCGTGGTTTAACCAGCATTGTGTTACTATAGAGCTACTTTAATAATATACTTAAAATTAGGTTGTAGATTAAAATACAGTACTATGAGAAGCGTTAACACAAAGGAAAGGTAATAATATACAAAGCTGACTTTGTGATTTGTGTAATTAGCTACAAAAAAATGCAAACAAACCACCAAATTGTTTTTTTTTTTTTGGCTCCGTTGTGGTGGAATGACCCCCCCCCCAGAACAGCTGAATCTCTGTCCACATTTGAAAAGGGTCTTAAAACTCACCTCTTCCAGACTTTCTTCTCCAATGAGCTCTGAAGTTTAAGTAATGTGTAAATGTTCATGCTCTACAACTTTGAGATCATAACTGTTGAACAGCGGATACACTTTCACAGATATACTGCTGTAATGTAAATGTTAAGTTAAAAAAAAAATAGGAATGTTATTAGGAATTGTCAGTATTTGGATTAAGTTTTATGTACATTTGTAATTTATATCTATGAGTCTGATAAATGTATTACTGCACAGGAATACTCCAGAAATCCCTGCTATGTAATTTTAAGTGTTAAGGCCAGCAAAAAGGATCTCCAGGTGCTGAAGATGCTCTGTCAGATGTACCAAAACTGTACTGTCAAAAAATTAATATTTAGGAAGACAAAGATTTGAGTGACTTAGATTACCCGTATTACCATTAATTTGTATACCAGTAGGAATGGGTATTGGAGCGGTTGCCTTGTTGTTAGAAGGTCCTTGTGTCCACCACCACCACTACTTCTTCAGCTGCTTCTGCAATACTCTTCATAAAGATAGTTGCTCAGAACTGGTGAAGCTGGGAAATCCAGCTGTATGTATGAATAAAACATGAAAAAGTTTATTTTCAAATTTTTTGAGTCACCTTGGAAAATGACATGAGTGGAATAAGGGTCACAAATGGCACAGAAAGGATTGTCCCATACTTTTTTTTCTGAGAAACAACAGCAGGACCATTCAGGGATAGCAGTTAAACTCTACTCCAGTTCCAAACACACTCTACCTTTCCGCTGCCTTATTCCACAGACTCCTTCATGCCGCAGGGTTTCAATGAACAGTACACAAGTGCAGTCCTCTATACGTTATTGAGCCAGCACTTTTACCTGGTTTTTCACTTCCTTCGTAGAAATTGCTTTTCAGGCCGGACACTGCTTGCTCTCCTTTTTCATTACCGAAAGCACAGAGCTCACATTTCCAACCGCAAATTTGTTTTCCAGTGTGCTTCCTTGAATATTTTCTCTACTCCTTCAATCTCATACTGCTAGTATTTTTCAAGAATTTCTATGCATTCAATTTATCACATATTATTGCAATTGAGAGTAACAAAGTTTGTGCAAGGTTATTTGCATCGAAAAGACAGGATCGCATGTAATGCACGGCAAACGGAAACATTATTTATTATTCTTGTGTGGAAAAATTTAACGTAGATAAAAATGGAATGCAAAAGTGACAAGAAACCCAAATGTTCCAGTATTGAAAAATCTAAATATACAGATTCTTCAGTTTTTCAGTTCTAACTATCAAGCTTTGAACCAAATCTTTGCTCTTACACTTAAATAGAAAAAAAAAAAATTAAAAAAAGCAAACATACAAACGAACAAGCAGTATACAGGTGACACCAACACTAGTAAGCGAAAAAGTGTAAGTATCACATATCAAACTAAAATCAAAGCTTAAAATTCATCAGAGATCAAAGAGAGACATTGAAGCCCCCCAGGAGGCTCTTTTAAGAGACATCTGCCCCCGGGGTCCTACACCCAATAAAAGTAATTTTCTTCTGTCCGTTCCCAGTCAAGGACATGATGATAAAAAAGAGATGGGGGGAAAAAAAGACAATGCTGAATTCTGGAATCTCACATTTACTATATTTAACTGCAAGTTAGTTTAAGTCTAAATGAGTATAGCGTTCTACCTTTTTATTTCTGGGATGTTTCATTTGTATCTGAGGACATAATTTGTCATAACTATTTTTGAATATTGTCTGTTTTTTTAGTAATGTATACATGTTTTATTTGTATCTGAGGACATAATTTGTCATTGCTATTTTTGAATATTGTCTGTTTTTTCAGTAATGTATACATAAATATCGCATGTATCATAAATTCTAATTGCATGTTAAACTGGAAGGGTTATCATTACCAGAGACCTTCACGGTCCTAATTATCTACCACAATACGGCTGCACTAATAGAACTCAGCCAGTGTGAGTCCTGTCCAGGGTGTATCATGCCTCAGACCCTGTGCTGCTGGGATAGGCTCTGGACCATCACACCCCTGCACCGGACGAGGTGTTATTGATTTTGAAATTTTGTATTTAAGAAATTAAAATTTTAAACACTCTCAACCCAATGCCTGAGCTCGTATGAGGCAAACCTAACGTTGTGGTTTTCATTGATTTTGGGTGGTTTTTGGACCTTCATTCATTGCTGGGAAGGATGAGGTGAAGCCCACAGTGCTTTTGTCCAACATCACGTTTACCGCACTGAGAGCAGTCTGGTTCACTGTCTCACCTCATCCAGGACCAAAATGATGAGCTGCTGTCTTGCCAGCTCACCTCCTTCCTCTCACAACGCTTTGCCATTCATGAGTCTACAGGTTTCCCCCTTTATAACACCTGGAAAGTGCACTCAGTCTGCACTAGAGTGGTCTTTTGGCTCACTGGACACAGGACGCCTTTGCAGATCAGGATCCCCAGCTGATGTCCTTGAGCATTCCGAAATTTGGCTGGCCAGCCGGGTTCCACTGCATTACCCTCAGTTGCGCACATATCCCGGATATAGTTAGCAATTCTAACTAGCTAAAAATAACTAATCCAATATTGCTTCAGCTTAGAACAGGACACACAGAGGATTATTTCAGCCAATATTTATTGATGAAAAAACAATATCATTTTCATTTACTCACTATTGATAACTGTGTATCCCAGTTTCACAAACTCTTAATTTTATTTATTTAAGAATTCTCAGTGTAAGTCCTCCACATCTTCTCACACGTGTTTGATTATCAATAGTTGTGAAATGCGTGAAATCTAAGCTGGCGCTGGCCAAGTCTAGATGCCAGTCAGTCTGATGCCACTGACACATGGGCAAACCTGTACACGAGGCAATGGACTTCCCAGTAGGAGACACCAGTTTACCATAAACAGCTTCGAAATGATCAGAGGATACTGGTGCATCATGTGGAGAACATGCCTACACAGACAGAGCTCAAACCCACAATCCTACAACGTAATGCAACAACGCACACTGAATTGCTGCCTCTGGCACCACTCTTTAAGGCATCATTTTCGATTGATGTTTCCCGTAAATTAACAAACACTGTAAAATATCAACAAAATAACGTTTATTCACATATTAGAGTAGGAAATGGGCTTAAATATACTTATGCCATGTAACGGCGGTAACCTTTTTTTTGAAGCAGGTGATGTTACATTGTTGCACGAGTGCTGTGTATGTGACACAATGGAGAAGTAATTCACTCATCCTGAGAGGCCTTTTCTCATTTAGCCAGAAAAAGGCTCAAGCTCATTAAATCCAAGACACCTTCCTAGCAAGAGATCAGCACGGCTTTCCAATTATCAATTTATTAACACCTAATTGTCTCATTTATATGCTTTCACGTGTTCCTCACCACGAGATGGTCAAAAAATTGCTTTCTGCTTTTCAATGGTCACTTTAACCCTTTCCTCCCACCTGGGATGCCAAGCACATTCGACAGAAGGGCACGGGACAATGACAGGACAAAATCGCAAGGGTCGGCCAGAAGCAATTTTGGACTTGACTCGGCTCTCGTCCCCTGAGCCATGCTTGGCAGAAGGAAAGTGGAGCAGTTGTCCGCACTCCAGGTGCGCTTTGCCAGAACTCCCACAGTGGCTAAAGCGACGGCACTCACGTTCAACCTCCGCAACGCCCTGAAGCACCATGCTTGCCAAAGACTCCATTGGCTTAATAAAGTATCCAGGCACACAGGGGAAATTCGGAAGCTACACTTAATACTATCTTAGTAGGCGATGAGGAGGAATAATAGCTCACTCGAAGTGAAATATAGTCAAATTTGTGTTTCACTGCTGTGTGGATAGATCAGCTAAAGTAGCACCTGTGATTAGACATGGCATATTAAGTTACTGGTGAACATACTTAAAAACACACTCATCAGTTACTGAGCTCTAGCACAATGAACAAGGAATTAATTTTGAATGCTTAAAGTTCAGATGTTTAAAGTCTTTGATTCACATGCAATTTCCTGGTAATGTATTGTAATGTGCTGATTTCATATCTTGATTCATGCTACAGGAAGCAAGTCTGAAAATCCATTTAGTGCACAGCAACACATCTCACAGAGTGCGTCTGCAGTCCAGATCATATCGTGGAAGTCGGCTTCTGTTGAACTGACAAGAGAATTATGGCTGGATCTGTTTCTTTGTGCTGCAGGGATATTGTGTGTTTCCTTTATGATAACGCGTACCACATGTGAATAGTACATATGCACAGAACATAAATTTATACTTTAAACAGTGAAAACAGAATCAAAACTAAACTTTTTGCCAGCTGGAGTTTGATAAGGGAAAAAATAAATATACGGTATTTATTGTGAGGACACAGTTTGTTTCACAGAAAATGTTACCTATAAAGTTGCAACATACCAAAGACACAGGACAACAATGCTTTAGTTGACAGATCTTCACGTTTCTAATTAAACTGTCTCTATTATTAAGGAAGGGTTTTTAAATTATTATCCCAATACTATGATTTACGGGGTGCGGTGGCGCAGTGGGTTGGACCACAGTCCTGCTCTCCGGTGGGTCTGGGGTTCGAGTCCCGCTTGGGGTGCCTTGTGATGGACTGGCGTCCCGTCCTGGGTGTGTCCCCTCCCCCTCCGGCCTTGCGCCCTGAGTTGCCGGGTTAGGCTCCGGTTCCCCGTGACCCCGTATGGGACAAGCGGTTCTGAAAATGTGTGTGTGTGTGTACTATGATTTATTTATTTTTTTTAAAGTTATTATTCAAATTTTGCTAGTACACACACACACACATTGGCTGAAGCTGCTTGTCCCGAGCGGGGTCGCGGCAAGCTGGAGACTAACCTGGCAACACAGGGGGCAGGGCTGGTGGGGAGTGGGGGGGCACACACACCCAGGACGGGATGCCAGTCCGCTGTAAGGCACCCCAAGTGGGACTCGAACCCCAGACCCACCAGAGAGTGGGACCCGGCCAAGCCCGCTGCGCCACCATACACCCCCAGCACACATATATAATACCTCAAACTGTTTGGCCAAATCTGGTTAATTATGAGTAACTACTATAATTAATGCCAAATAGGCCGACAAAGCAATGACCTGTAGTTATCTAAAATTTTCCTGACTGTGTTGCACAGCCTCAGCTTGTATTTTCACTTTCTGGTCTCCTTGGTTTAATCTCGGCCATGAAAAAATACTTATTGTTCAAAATCAATGAAAGCACAAGGCCAGATGTAATGATTCAGACATTTTACTATGAAACCATGTGCAGCTGATCAACATATATTTGCCATTAATTGTGTTGCCTGTCACTTAGAATTACAACCTATGATCAGTCAATATCAAACAATATTCACTTGGGGGATAATAAGTGTCGTTGCTAAAAATTTGCGGTGAAGAAAGTTGGAAAAATAGTATGAAAAGGTCCCATCGCTTGTAATCAGATCAATTCAAGCTGAAGAAGTGTGTTTCTGCAAGTGGGAAAAGAATCTGTGTTGGCCCAAATATCACTTGAAGTATGTACTTTGGATTTTTTTTGGATGTCCACCTACGATTGACCCCACGCTGCACATTATCACTACAGCGGGTGTGACTGCAGAGAGAGGAAAAGAACAACTCAAAAATTTTTCAAGCAATGTTACTGAATTAGCCCATTTCAAATCGAAGGTTAATATTGTCTGAAGCTTTGCTTGATTGCCTCCAGCAATATCATTATTCATCTCCGAGTAAACATCGGTGACATATTTCCACTATAATGACTTAATCTGCTTACCTGTCCGGGTCTCCAACTTTAAACAGATAAAGGATGCAGCATATACTGTGTTCTAAATATTACTATTTCTTTATATCCAGAACACAAATTGAAGTGAAATTTTGCATAATTCTTCCATCAGCGACATTCAATCAGCAACACTGTGGCATCATGTTTCCAGAACATGCCGTGACCTGCACTGTCTTTGTGCTGCCGAACGTTAACCGCTTTCTCAGGCGGCGTATGACATTATAGCAAGTTACAAAATGCTGCTATGTTGCTATTAGCTACCAATAAATCAGGACAACTATAATATGAGCACCACGCTTCAGCTGCAGTGATGATATTTTTTACAGTACTTTTGACTGAGATCTGGTATGTTCGCTGATTTATTGCATTTATTTCTTTATTATTCTTATTATTATTATTATTATTATTATTATTATTATTATTATTATGTTTTTCTCCCTAATTTGACTCATTTCCAGTTCTATGTCAGACTTGGCTGTCTGACACGATTGCCTGCCTGCCAGCCAGGAAGCAGACGACAGCTGAAGCTGCTCCTCTGACTCTGCCTGTAGCAACACTCTGGCCTCCTTTCTTTGAGTTGTGAATCATTTTGGCGCCGTGCAATAAAACTGAAAGCGACTGGAGGTGGGACACAACCCCAGCCCTTGGTGAACGGCAGCCCCCCGCAGGCATCCCATGGGCCAACGAAGTCATTTTATAGCTGGTGATTTCCTCCAGCCCTTGCCAGAAAGATCCAGGTCCCTTCCACTGCCGGGGGAGGAACCTGGTCATGACCAGCAAGGTACAGAGCCATGATTTAACTGCAGGGCCAGGTGTAAACTTTTAACTGACAGTACAGAGACCCTTACCGCAATATCTCTGTCTCTGGGTATAAAATCAGAGTGAAGGACATCGACATCCTGCCCGGGAGATGCTAAAAAGTCAACATCAGTCTTAGTCCATCCGAATGGCATATTTAGTCTCTGCTTATGTAAGGATACAGGCAGCATAGTCAGTTATCTGTATTGCCAGCATGTTATACAGGCGCGGCTGATTATCCCAAATTAATTTCCTTCTCAAATCTCACACCCCACTAGAAATGTACATCCCCATCTCCAGTGTCTTAAAATTAGGCAGCAAAATTATCCTAATAAGTGCATCATATTTTCACACAACTGTGCTACAAATATGAGATACTTCTGGGTCATATTTGTGCGAGAGGATAACAAGCTACTTGCCGAAAGTTTGCACTTTTATCCCGACAGAGAATCATTCCAAAGGGTTTCATTAAAGTGTGAAACTTTACAAGGGATTTAAGTCACGACGGCCAAGCTGGAAGCGTATTGATTTGCCGCTCAGGCCGTCGACATGCTGAATACCTGTTAAATTGCTTTTTTAGCTCATGCAGTGACAGATTATGAAAAACAACAAAATAAGCAGTGTCTCGGAGCACCATTCCTGACATTTCCCCATGTAACATTGAAAACTGATAGCCACAGCAATTTAGGGAGGTTACAAGCAAGTTCCCCTTATGTAAGTCAAAAGTTACGTATGTCAGATTTCCCCTCCTCCCCTACCATTCAACATAGGCTAACCTACCCTAGCCTAGCCTTGCCTAGACATTTGTTGCAAATGTGGGTATAAAAAAATACACAATATAATTCCCTAGTGAGTGTCAGACGTTTTAGATATCTGTCACATTTGCTAGCTGTTCCTTTCACGTGCTCCTTCGTACATGCAGTGTCCTTCACTATCGTATTCACAGTCGATACGGCTAAACCTGGTTCCCAAGCTGTAGACCATGATTTTTGTCCATCTTCATTTTTCCTTATTTTCAGTTTCATCTCCAAATCGACTGCTGAACGTTTGCCTGACGTGTCTCGTTTTCCTTCAAGTAAATCCAGGTTTACATAAGTCAAATTTACGTAGGAAGAGGGGTGTCTGTATCCAGAAACACATGGACAAGAAAAGCTTATTTACAAACAGTATAAACTGGTTCCAAATATTTCTAGCTCATTTGGACTGGAAGTCTGTTTGTTATTCATATTCAAGTCCAAAGTTACTTTTACCACTAAGTCACAAACAACAAAAGGTTAATACTCTAATATAGACTGTCCTTGATTTATTCGCAGGTTAGGTTCTGTAAAATATTTTGTTTAGAACTGTAATAAATACACTTTGACAGACTTTTTTTTAATGTTAAAATAGAAAAAAATTACTTTGCAAATTCCTATTCGGTGCCGATCGTTGACTGAGTCATGCCGTAAACATGCGTGACCTTCATAACTTTGTTACAGATCACCAACGATCAGGAACAACAGACACAATTGGTAGACACTGTGGAAGTGACTTAAATTAAGTTGGTCTCATGAGCTTGTTTCGTTTGGGTGATATTTACTGCTTTCCATTGGCTGGGTACGTGAAAGCAGGTCCAGTTTTTTTCTTCTTTTTTTAGGGAAAAAATTAAGAAAACACAATTAAAAATAAAGGAAATGGAAAATTCAGAGCTCTACTGTTTGTAACATGAAGAACAAGTGTTCATGTTTTAATTTCGTTAACTATGATCCATATGTCTATGCAGCATAGCACTGTTGTATTGCTCTACCTTCTCTTTGCTACTCGTTGTTCCATCTTTGAAGATGTCCCATGATTTCTCTGCTTAATGAGCAGTCTCGGACCCCAGAAGTAACCTCAGGCTGCATCAGAGAGCCAAAAAAAAAAAAATCCACAAGGTTTCCGCTTCTAGGTAAGCAGTCCGCCATAACAAGGCTGTCAGTGGCATTACAATTAGACGGCTGACATTTGCGCAGCACAAACAAGTAGAACGAGGCCTCTGATGTATGAGGGGATTCTGTTAATAAGTTGTCACTTAGTGGCATAGTCATTGCTGATAATGTCC
The DNA here is from genome assembly GCF_900964775.1 of Scleropages formosus. Lineage (NCBI taxonomy): Eukaryota > Metazoa > Chordata > Actinopteri > Osteoglossiformes > Osteoglossidae > Scleropages > Scleropages formosus. The sequence goes on along the minus strand of NC_041807.1, from coordinate 39,941,311 downwards.
GCGCTGCAGAGGCGCGAGCGAGATGGTTTGTTGTTTGACACAAGCTGTCGCTTCCTTGCCAGGCAAAGGCAACGTCAACGTTCGCTCAGTGATGCCTGACGTGACTTAGCAATTACATCTCACGTTCAATGTTCTCTATAAATCTGCCGTACTGAACTGTTGTGATTTCAAGATTAAAATACAATTACACAGCAGTGATTTTTATTTGCTGTCAAGGTATAATTATTGTAATATAGTAGGTATCTATGGGTGGTCAGTTGATTTATTTCACGTATCTTAAAGTTTAAGTTGCTTCTCGATTGACATACTGCAGTTTTATATATATTATATATATTTTTTTTATTGAATACATAATATTATTGAACTGACCTCTCATACAAAGGCATCTGCTGTCAGCTGTTAACAGGATTCCTTAGTTTATTGTTTCATTGACAGGTTAGATGGGCACTTGTGAGCACATTTAACACTCAGAATCATGTGACTCTCCTTTCCTTGTTTTCATAGCAGGTTTTGCTGGGACACTTTCTACTTTCAAGTAAAGGCTTGTGGACCTGTGAGTGACTCTGACAAAAAAAAAAAAAAAAAAAGATATTAAAGATAGATAGATAGATAGATAGATAGATGAACAATGAACAATGGTACTAGAGCAGATGCAAGAATTAAAAATCAGGATGTCCACATTAAAAGGCAATTGTCCTAAAAACTTCCAATATCTGCTTCATCTGTTTACCCATTTCTCTGTCTATGTTAATCTCAGGTTTTTGACATACTGTACTGTTGTATCATGTAACCTTATCATCATAATTTACTATTTGTCAGAAATATAGTTATTGGCTGTTTTTTCAGTCCATGGGTATTTCAAAGCAGATGATACCAGTGCAAAGAGTGAAAGGATGGAATTAACATTCCCAGTTTATTATAGGAAAAACCTGTTATTCAAAACAAACACCTCAGTGCTTTATTAGTCACGTTTGCTCGTCCAGGGCAGTGAGGTTAATCACCTGTCTCTGGGGTGCCATTTGTGGAGTTTACAAATTAGGGAAAGGAAATACTCAGCACATTGCAAAGAAATGCATTGCACGAGGAGATATTATGATTACAGTAAGGGAGTTTTTTTTTATGTTGATCAAGGTGGCACAGGGGTCAAAATAAATCTTGATGGCAATAATTCATAAATTATTAAAGGTACTTGGGCGAGGGCAAAAATCTTGTATCAGTATACTGGGAATCACTCCCTAACAGGCTGTCATTGGCTGCTGTTGTCCACTCAAAAACTCTATACCACACCTTGGTTATAGGTGGTGCTGTGTTGTCCTATATGATGAAATAATACATACATTTCTCATATTTGGCGGTTCTGGGGTTCGACTCCTGCTTCGGGTGTCTTGTAGCGGACTGGCATCCCATCCAGGGTGTGTCCCCTCCCCCTTGCGCCCTCGGACAAGCGGTTGTAGATATTGTGTGTGTGTGTGTGATTTCTCATTTTGCACATATTTTTATGCATTCACACATCAAATGTCAATGTCTCAATATCACTGTCCAGTTGTATGTGCTGTTAGGATCTTCTTAACCTTTACCAGGCCACTGATCCCCATCAGAATCTGAAGATAGTGGGAGACCTCTCCTGGAAAAATTTGCACGAATATTGCAAGAAAATGTTACTTTGAGCATAGGTGTACTAGGGCATAAGTCAGTTTATTTCATTTTAATCAGTTCTTTTTAAATGTTTTAAAAGTTAATAGTATAACCTGGATTTTATTGTTTAGTAACTTTCCAAAGTCATGCGTACTTTAGTTTAACAAAGGCATAGCTAATCCTGTTTACGGCTGAGGACCTGAGGGATGTCGAAAATAAGCCCATTCTGCTATAAAAATTCTTTGTTTAACACAAACATTGATATTAAAATAAGTGGCTCATGTCTCCTAAAGTCCTTTACTGAATTTGCTGAGTGATCCAGGGTCAGCTGTATTTGCAAATTTTTCCTGACTCTAAAGTTCTGAAAATATTTAACAGTGTTGTGCCTTGTTAATTATTATAACCAAAGTCAAACAATTAAACTGTAGCGCTTCGACCTGGGCGTTTAGCCTGGTTTGCTGCGTTCAGGTGTCAAGAATATGTCAGACATCAGGTTAATTTCAGAGTTTAGTAGCACAAGCTGAAAAAGGGAACCTTTATAATAAACAGGAGTCATTCTCTGATTTTTATTCATTTATTCACTGTCAGGGGGTGCGGTGGCGCAGTGGGTTGGGCTGCAGTCCTGCTCTCGGGTGGGTTTGGGGTTTGAGTCCCGCTTGGGGTGCCTTGCGGCGGACTGGCGTCCCGTCCTGGGTGTGTCCCCCTCCCCTTCCGGCCTTACGCCCTGTGTTACTGGGTAGGCTCCGGTTCCCCGTAACCCCGTATGGGACAAGCAGTTCTGAAAATGTGTGTGTGTGTATTCACTGTCATTGCTAACAAATTTACTATTTTCAACATGTTTCTAACAACTGTGTTTCATATTCAGATATTATTGACTTTGAAAAGTTTTTTTTTTCCCCACACACACACTGTCTGAAACCAATTGTCCTGAGTGGGGTCATGGTGAGCCGGAGCCAGAGCCTAACCCGGAAACATAGGGAGCATGGCCGGAGGGGGACAAAACACATCCAGGACAGGGTGCTAGTCCACTGCAAGGCACCCCAAGCAGGACTTGAACCCCAGACCCACCCGAGAGCATGACCCAGCCAAGCCCACTGCGCCACCGTGCCCCCCACTATAGTAGTATTATTTTTTAAATAATAGTCAATAAGTAAACTGCATTCTATGTTTATTTCGACTGTGTCTTTTTCTTCACTTTTTGTGAGTAAACCATACGTGAAATACTCTTCAGTGCTCTGTGTCAATAAAATAGAAAAAGAAATTAAAAAAGAAAGTGAATTGAATTAAAACGTTCATCCTGATAAATCTTGCTAAATGAAATGGACTATTAGTACAGTAACACAAGCAAACGAAGAAGAACCGTGCATTGTCCATTGCGATGGTCTTTTAAATTGACATTTATACTCAATTGCTTGGACATATAAAGAGAAAAGGGCTTGGTATTAATTTGAAAGTGTGGAAGAGTGTGTGGTAATTCTTTTAATTGTCTGACAGCACTTGGCGGTCCAATTAAAGTGTGGTGATTTCTCAGCAGCTCCTAATTACAAAATCATGAGTATAAGTTTCCGTTGAACTGACTGTGAGCAAATCTCCTTAGGTTTCTTCAATACAAATATAAATCCACTACACCGACTTTGGCTTCTGCTCTTCCCAGAACTTCCTTATGCAAGAACATAGCCAGAAGAGGAATAATTTTCTTAACATGAGCAGTGATAATGCATTCCTGGGTTTGACAACCAGTCACTACTTGATGCTATTATAATTACCACAGTATATAGACAGTGTATATTTAATATGAGTGTATGCTGCTCATTGGAGGTCCTCCCCAAAAAAAGTTATAGAAAAATGTCTCCAATAAATACATATATATGTACAGTATAGCTCCTAAATAAATAATTGTAAATGTAAACATATTTCTACATACATTTATTTATTTATTAATTTATTCATTCATTTAATCATGTGTTCAGTGGATGACGTTTCAAAGGCATGTGGCTACATCACAGTGACCTGTCACCTAGCACTGGATAAACTAATTCATTGATTAAGGTACTAACCTTGATACAGTAAATATTAACCTGTTGTTTAAACAAAATCAGAGAAAAACATCAGGTGAATAAATTTTATATGAAATCATATTTTTAGTTCCAATAAACCAAACTAATGGTTTTTTGGTTCAGATAACCTATACAAATAACACTTAACTAATAACATATAATGGCAGCTTGCATTAATCCTAGGTAGGTTGACAATTTAACCAGTTCCCAGTTTCACACCGTTGACCAAGGAGAGTAGCACTGTCGTCAACATTTCTCCAGAAATGAATGAATTGCTCTGAGACGTGAAGAGACCATTATCTGAGAGATTCCAGCCTTGTGGATCTCGTAACGGGCACTGTGCCTATAACCACCTGATTAAATATCCATGCCTAGAGCTTCTGTTACAATGAAGTGAGCTACCCACATTTTACCATTTAGCAGACTCTTTTCTCCAAAGCTACTTATAATATTAAAGTACTTGTAATGATTTACTCATTTGGGCAATTTTCATTGTATCTGTTCAGGGTAAGTGTTTTGATCGAGTGTACTACAGCAGGTGATGGGATTCAAACCTGGGTCCATTGTATGCAACGGTAACTCCAACCACTTCACTACCAGCTGCCCGTTATTATCTCCTTAAACTGAGTAGTATAAATCTGCTGCGACAGCCAGTAGCGCCGTAGGAAGTATAAAGTTGCTTTTCTTTACCATTTTTCGAAGACTGGGAAGACTTTGGGGTGGTAGTGGTGGTGGTGGGGTTATTCACTCAGCTCAGGTGCTGCTTCGAGGGCCTCGATTAACATAATTCTTAATACATATAATTTATGACTATTTCTACATCTCTTTGCTGTAACCTTTTTTAATTATTACCCTCTGGATATATTTTCAATGGAAGGAATTTTAATGTCAATTAAAATTTCTTTTCTTTATCAAATATGAAGACATTGTGAATAATCATATTCCTGTGAATGCTGCACACGCTGATAACGTTCGTATTACAGAGCGCTGCAGGCAAAGCTACAAAAAAAGCACGACAATGAAACTGATACGGCGCAAACGCACTCCAGCGGCGGCCACTTTCTGCCGTTTTGCATCCGGCGAACTACAGCAACGTGCGAGTTTTCCTCAATGGGGAGAGAGTGTAATAAAGAGAGACGCAACGGCTGCAGGGCATTATAGACGGAGACGTGGGATGTCCATATCATCTGGGCGAAGGGGTGACGTGAACAGTGGCCGTAGAGATGGCTTGTCTGGCCAGAGGCTCTTTATTCCCGCAGCTCGGCACCAGCATGGTTCTGCTCCACATGTTGGGCAGAGAAGGGCTAATGACCTGCAGGTGAAAGTGTATGTCCACACATACTGGCATGAACTTGCTTGGAGGCCTCAGTGCTAGAGGAGAGGTTCCACCCCTTTGCGTGTGAAGTCAGGACCTCCTCTGTAAGCTTTGGGCTTGTACAGGCAGTTCAAAGCTGTTTGCTATGAGTCATAAGAAAAATAAGAATAACATCAATTTATACACATGTATAGATTTCATAACCAACCATTACTCTCTCGAGATATGAATTTTGGGTGCAACCATCAGGGGGCGTAGTGCATACAGTTGCCCCCTTTGGACCTGAAGAACTCTTAAAGATTCCTGGCCTACCTCCTCCTCCTACACTTGATCATGGTACTTACATTAAAGCAATACAGTAAAAACTAGCAAGCTATAGAAATAAGTAAATTGTTTTGAGTGACTAAATATTGTAAATTGCTTTGGAGAAAAGCAACAGATAAACGAATAAATGCAAACGGTGCTTTGAACCCATAATCTGGGTAGGTTTCATTAAAATTCATGTAGTCAGTGTAAAGGAAAGCTATGAATGGGAATTCCAGCAGGTGGCATAATGGTTAGGGCTGTCAAAGGACCCTAATTTCAGATCTGTCCCTCAGTAGTACTCTTGGGAAAGGTACTTACACTGGAACTATACACTAGAACACCCAGCTGTATGAATCGGTAAATTTACATTTACTCAATTATATATTTTTTTTTCTAAAGTGACACAAATCTCAGAGAACAGTTTTTTTTTTTAAAAAAAAAAAAGTAAATACTTTTAAAATTAATTGCCTTTTGCGGCAGGAGGTGTCATGGTTAGCCCTGCCACTTTGCGCTCAAAAGACCCGGGTTCAGATTAGACTTCATACTGTAGCACCCTTAAGCATGATACTTTACTTAAATCAATACAGTAAGAATACTCAACTACATAAATGATTTTGATCTGATTTGGAGAAAAGTGTCAGCTAAATGAATTAATGATAAAATGTAGCATTGTAAGTTGTCTGGGACAAAGACATCAGTTAATTAATCCTAACAATCTAAATATTAAAAACTAACATCTACAAGAGTAGAAATCCAGGTTCATCAGTCAAAACCACCAATACTGTCAACCTCTATGAAGTGAGTTTTCTTTTTTTCTTTTCTGTTGTTGTTGTCATGGAAACAGGGTTCATCCTGGCCCGGAATGTGCGGCTCTGAATCGGATCTGAAAATGTGCTCGGACCTGTTCAGATGTCAGACCCCGGAGAAGACCGAAACAGCCATTGAACAGAGACACTGCGCCAAACGTCCTGGAGCACTTCTGGAAGAAATATTACATCTATATTTACACGACACTTAAGAACAGTGTCAAACAGCTATTCCTGGATCGACAGGGATGATGCGTGACATTCCCTTTGGACTGGTTGGGTATCTTAAAGAATTTCTAAAGATCAGGACGTTCAAGAAGACCACAAAAAGACTGATGTTCACATTCTGACTGACCCCCCAACCCCCAGCCGCATGTGAATAAACTGCGTGACCAGGACTGATGAGTTCCTTTCATTACTTTTTACTCTGGGACCAGCATCATGCTTATGTTATGTCATGAAGACCATGCTGCAAAGGGATATATCTGGAAATGCTTTAGGCTCTGTTGTGTTGGAGAGGCAAAAAAAAAGATCCCATTCCGGAATTGATCAGAGCTTGGCAAATTAAAAACAAGCAGAATGCTGGAGGCCGCAGGAGGTGGTTGGGTTGACCTGCCAAGATGTGATGATTGGCAAAGCCCACCCTGGAACACATCTGAAGAGAGAAGCACAGGATGACTGCGGGTTAAATGAAGATAAATGGGCCTCTATGATGAACACAGTAGTCTTCAGTCAATAGGGAGAGCTTCCTGGGTTCGGCTAATGAGAAGCACTGTCTCCCATGCTTTCATTGCAGCGTTGCTAATCGCTAAGTCTGGACACAGCTGCTTCGATTCACCCTTCGGATGCCCTTGATCTTCCCCTTGTTCTGTTTTTTAATCATCCCCTTTGTAACCACACAAATGCGAGCTTGTTCCTTCATCCATCCATAAATACTTATCCAGATTAGGCTTGCGGAGGTCTAGAGCCTATCCCACAAACATAGGATGTGAGACAAGGTACACTCTGGATGGGACACTAGTCCATCATAGTGCAATCACACACACTGTAGGCAACTTAGTCATCAGTGCCTCTGAAACACAGGCGGGAGGAAACAAGAGTGTTGGGAGGAAACCCACATGTACAAGGAGAACATACAAACTCCACATAGACTAAGCTGATTTGAAACCCACATCCATACCCGTGAGGCACCAGTGCTGTGCTCCATGCTGCCCCATAGCTTGAAGAGTTATCAGTGAACTTTCTTTTGTATAAGAGTAAAAAAATCTTTTACTGTGATAACTAGTAATTCATAATAGCTGGTAGTGTAGTGGTTAGAACTGCTGCCTTTTGACGCAAAGGTTGCAGGTTTGAATCCCAGCCGTGGTTCCTTTGAGCAAGGTTGTTGTTGTCAGGTGCTGTTTAGTCAATGGCGACCCTATAGAAAGTTGTCCTGAAAAACGTCCGCTCTTTTGCCAACCAGCTAAGACTTGAAAGTGGGGCATCCATGGCTGTGGTGATTGTGTTGATCCACCGCGTAGCTGACCCTCCTCTTCTGTGTTGACCTTCCACTTTGCCCAGCATGTTGTCCTTACCCTAAATTGCTCCAGTAGAATTACCCTGCTGTATAAATGCTAAATAATTGTAAAGGAGCTTAACATTATAAGTCGCTTTGGAGAAAAAGTGTCAGCTAAATGAAAAAATGTAAATAGCAACAAAATCACTATTTTCCTTGAATTTGCCTTTCTGTTATTGGTATGTTTTATGTCAGCTCTTTTTGCAGAAATACATGGGACATGAAATTGAGAAAGCAGCAATTATGTCCGGATGAATTCCACAAGCTGGTCTGCAAATGGCGGGTGGGTTTATTAACTGAACACTGTTAAAACCATTGTCTGTATCAGGAACATGTATCCCTGATGAAAAATGGGAATTAATAGCCGGGCGCGGAGCACCTTGCTGTTGTTTTAAAGGACGTCCGCGTTCTCGCTCATTAACTTTCCCTCCTGGCAAACTCTGCACGGGGACACATGTCCAGTGTACATGTGTGTGGTGTGGCGCTCGCGAGCGTGGGACAGGTGAGCTACTGTTGAGCCGCAGGTGACAGGTTCAGAGAGCAGAGCATCACCTGGGAATCCTTTGAATTTCTTGCCGTGGCAAATCAGCCAGTGAAAGTCACCACAATATTCTTTTGTTTATTAACTTGACTGTAACCTATTAAGGGAACTCAAGGAATTTTCATTAATTTTTTTTGTCCTCCCCGCAACTCTATTGAGAAATTGCCTCTAGTAATAAACTGTGCTGAAGGTTAACCGAAATAGTTTCTCTTGTGGGAAATTGTTGGTTTGGTAGTTTCTACAATGTTCTTTGCCATACAGTTTATTTATTTATATTTGGAGCAGCAGGTGGTATAGTGGCTACAGCTGTTACCCCACAGTTACATTAATTCATTTAGATGATGCTTTTCTCCAAAGCAACTTAAAATTATTTACCCTTTTATACAGCTGGGTAATTTTACTAGCACAATGTAGAGTAAGCACTTTGCTCAAGGGTACAACAGCCAGAGGCAAGAACCTACAGCTTCTGGGTCCCAAGAAAGCAGTTCTAACCACTACACTACCTGCTGTCTCTTAAGCCCCCCTTCCTTAGCTGAACCAGGTTCATACTCCCACATCACCTGCTGTAATGAATAGATTTTAATTTTTTCTTGTGTGCAAAACCATTGGACTAAATATATTTAGCACTGGGGTGTAATTTAGTCTAAAAGTTACTCAAAAAAATAACATGTTCTATATTTACATAGTGAGCATCCATATGGTCCATATGCCAAACTTGAACAGATTCGGGTGCAACAGGTTTCCTGTACACTATTACAGATAATTTTATACACATAATTAACACATGTTGCAAACCATTGTGCAGTTTATGTGTTTCATAAGTCTTGCCGTGAGCTACGATCTACGGGAAGTACCACATTTCTTAGTGCCTACATTAACCATTAGGACATCATGAAGACCAAGGAGTAACTGCAGTAAATCCAAAATAACATTCTTGATGAGTAAAGACTGGGGTGGAGTATGATGAAATGAGCAGGGAAGAAACTATATTTTCTATACATTTTTCTCAGATTTTTGTCCGTAGTGACTTGCAGGATGTCGAGCTACCTCGTGATTTTTACTGGCTTGAGATTTAAACCCAAGTTATTCAGCTGGAAAGCAACAGCACTAATCTGCTCGATGCTCCAAAACGGGCATCTGAAAAAAAATAGACAGTCTGTGGGGGTGAGAAGTGTACTAAATGCCACATGGTACGAAATACCCTAACTGGAACCCTGCAGGAATCTGAAAAAGGACATTTATTTGAGATACTTGTCCTGCAGAAAGATAATGACCCAGAGGGATAATGATATCTTCAAGGCAGGAAAAATATGATAGGAGCTGATTTTTCACCAGAGGTCTCTGTCCAGCTTGATGCAACATCATAAGGTATCGAGTAGAATGGGCATAAATTACATCACAGATGAACAAAGAAAAAAAATGAAAATACAAAGTAAATTGCCCTCAAGCGTTTTTTTTTTTTTTTTTTTTTTCATTTGGAAACTGCAAAAAACCAATATCAAAGTTCAAACTAAATGTTTACATTCTGATTAAACACATTGCAATTGAACACTGAAACACAGTGAAATGTTGAAAAGTCCATGGGGGTTCATTTTAATGCCTCATCGCCACACTCTTTTTGGGGGGAATAACTGCAATCAATTTACACCAAGTGGCCATTCAGATTTGGTCGTGCAGCAACAGAAAGGCACGGCTGTTATATATAAACGATTTTCCATGCTTTTTTCGAACCATTTACTCCCTTAAGTACTTTAACGAAATTTATAAATGAAGTTAAAATCCTGGCATATGAACACACTCTGCGCGGCGAAATTGAAAGGGGCGACAGTGCGGTGCTGGAGTGAATTGCTTGCTGGTGATGGATGTTTATTTATAAAACATTATTATGCACTCAGCTGGAGGCAACTGATGAGATGTACAAGACATGCCTACACCCATGCTTTGTTCCCCCCCACAGCTCCCCACACACCCCCTTCCTCCCAGAATTGTTTATAAGATGCACCCTCAGATATTAAAGCAAAAGGGAGTCAGGTAGCCTGTGGGATTCTTACCTAGTGCTGTTGTCATGGAGACAAACTGGTGAGTTAAAAGTCCCCCTACTAACACCAGACACAACCCAAGAAGGGGACTCTGATAGTTCTTAAAAACACTCCCCCCACCCTCCCCAGAAAAAAAGTGAACAAATTCATAAAATGCCACACCTTGGTTAATGTCATCCTGGATGAATGAATCTGACCCCAAAACAATTGCGTTAACTGGCAAAATTTTTATCGCTTTTTTTTTTTCTCAGTCATATCTGATGTCTTTTTCTATGCTATCATTTTTTTTCTTCTAGTTTTTCCAGTCCTTTCGCACAACAGCAGTTTTGGGAAAGGACTGAAATAGTGGGCATAAATTTAGAAGTTGAAGATGTTTCAGTGTGTTATGTCACACATCTATCTTTCTGAGTGTACCCACGGGGGGTGGATCATTTTCCCTTGGGTGTATGATCAAATGTTGAATGAGGTTTGTGTAAATTGCTTTGGAAATGGTTGCACATACACTGAGAGGAGCAGCACTGCACATATTGACAAAGTGAAGTGCAGCTCTTGGTGGATATCAGTTGCAGTATTTATACCCGTATGTTAGGGAATGACTGCTGGGACTGGTGCACATCGTAACTGTTTACCTTGGGAAATTAAATTAGTTTATCACCACGCAACATTACCCATCTCCATAAGCGCAACAAAATAATCAAGTGACTATTATTCCGTTATAAAAAGATGCATATAAATGTTTGCAAGTCATCTCAACTCATTTAAATGTTTAGCAATAGGCAAATATAAGCCTTTATTATGCTATCATCATTTTGACATGCTGCTCTTTATGTACTGCTGGTTCTCCTTGACATTTTTCTTAGAAAGTCTGGAAATGGTAAGTAGAAAAGTGGTTACTCTGTTGCTGAAGTAACAACATTCAATATTTTTGGTTAAAAAAATTATTATGCAGAAGTTGTATGGATAACATTCAGAGCTGTCAAAAAAAAAGGAACATTTATATATACGTGTTTTTCGAGAGAATTTGAATGTCATCCCATAAAATACAGAAAAGGGCGGAGAAATTATATATGCAAGTGAAACACATTCAGAGTTATTGAGCAGGTAGAGTGTGACTCCAGAAAAATCAGTCCCCTACTTCTGTCCTTAGTCCTGAAAAGGTGTCCATTGAGTCTATTGTTGCTGAGTCCATTAACTTGGTTGCTTCGGCCTCTTGTTCATTTTTCCTCCAACTTTTCCAACACTGTTGTCTTTACCAGAGAATCCAGCCATTTCATGACATGTCCAATGTATGATGAAGTTATACACAATGGCATGCATAAAGTCTAAGTAGAGATCATGGGTAAAGGACATCAGCGTCTGGATGAAACAGAGCTTAAAGAAGACGAATTATGAGATCTGCTGGAAGTCACAAAGAGACCCTCATGATCTGATTTCCATGATGCAAAACTGGAAAAATGGCTGATATACAAAGGACAGTGTCATTTTCTACATCCTGCTTTTGCAAAACCTTTCAAGCAAGCAAATGGTATTTTATATCAACCATCAGAGCTCTTAGTGGAACCACGGATAAGACTGAAGTTATACTTTGGAAACTCTGAGATGACTGGATTCTTTTGAAAAGATGGTGATCGCTGGAAAAGCTGGAGGAGAAAGAAGACCAGCAACCAGATGGATGGATTCAGTCACAATGGACACACCGCTTTCAACAATGAAGACACAAGTGGAGGGAAGAACTTTGCAAACACAATATGTGGTCACCAAGAGTGGACATCGTGTCAACAGCACTTCTCAGCAACAAGCGTCACTGTATATGTGGCATTTCTGAAATGTGCTACATGAAGATTGACTTTATGGCAATTGAGTTTTCCAGACGTACAATGAATACTCTGGGTATGCTTCCCTGTTTCCCTTGTGCACGTGCTCAGTTGGAGGGCAACAGGAAAGCCCATTCTTAGGGAAGTTTGCACTTAGATGGTTTGTAGTAATCACTGTGTGTTACAACATTTGTAGATTGTAATGTGAAGATCAATGAAAATTATTCATAAAACTATGTGTATAATTGACAATGTGTTATATGGAGGGTAGTACTTTCTGGTTTGATATTGCAAACGTTGAGAACCCCCCTTTGGTATAAAATGGTTTGGTCCTTCCTAAATAGAGATTTGAAGGGTCATTTTCCTCTTTTGCATGTGGGTAGTATAAAAAAAAATACTAATGGTGTTTTTTTTTTTTAATATAAATTAAATACAAATATTTCTCACAGGTCAAGGATCGAGTACCTTTTTAAGAAAAGTTGTCCATAGCCTCTTCCACAAAAAATAAAACAAAAAATAAATAAATAACAGGTGAGGCACATTCACCTCTAGCCAAAATGAGACCATTAAAAATGAAGACAGTTTTTAACATGTTGTTTCGATATTACTTCAAGACACACTGTTGCGTTGACATGACTCCAATGTGGGAATGTAGCTGGTCTGCATTGATATTCGGTCTGATGGTGTCTGAACTGCCCGTTTAAGGTTACGGGTGAACTGCCACTTTAGTGTGGTTTCACGTGGCTAAGAATTCGCTTCATTCTACCCGAGTGTAAGGAAGATCGATGAGAGAGCAATTGATGCTGTGTCGTGCACATATTGACCAGCACACCTCTCTGGTTGGAGCCGGCGCCTCGAAAACTCGGGTAATCAGTGGAAAATCAGAGCTGAGGGCCTCCGGCGACATTGCTCATGCATGGGAGGTCTGAGGCTGGAAAAGGTGATTATGGCATCAGTGGAACCCGAGACAGCAGGCAAATGACAAAAGGTCAGGGAGGCACATCAAAGATAGGTCGCACCCTTACAACCATGGAAGTCTTATCTTCCTGCGTCTTCCACGGGTGATTCCAGCGCGGCGCCCCAAAGCCCCCAAATCCGAGGCTGTGTGACGACCATGCGATAAAATGTGATTAAGAAAACAACAGAGGCTTAGCTGTTTTTTAAAATTCAATTTAATTCTCCCTTTAATTTTTTAATTTATTTCTTTCCCCCGCTGCTTACATGCTTTTTAACAAGTTTTAGTAGAAGAAGACATATTTTAAAATAGAAACATAGGTTAAACAAATTTTTTAATGGTGTTTCATTACTTAATACCAAAAATTTTAATCAGAAATCTTGCTAGAGTCTAAAATGATCTATTCAATAACAGGGCATTTTTAAATTAAATTTTTTACAATTAAGCATCATTTTTTTTCCATTCATTGAGAACAAATTTGTTCCCATTGAAAAGAACCCTTCTGGGGTGGGATGGGTTGGCACTGCTAACTCCTGCAGGGAAATTCACACAAGTGGTAAACATGGTTGGTAAACACGGTGAAGGTAAATTTAAAATCACAGGTTAGACTGCATGTAAAGAGACGGATGTTGTTCAGACAGTCCTCATGGTTGATAGTGGTGCAGCCCTTGGACGTCACAGTTTGAACCATTTGAGGAGTGTAGAAATGTATGAATCTATGCTATTTTATACCGCAGAACAATTAATGTATAACATTGACATCTCACTCACATTACCCACTTGACATTGTCCAGGGTCGCAGCTGTCCAGAGCCTATCCTGGAATCAGTGCATACTAGGCTGGGGTGTGGATAAACCAGTCCATTGCAGGATAATAACACATATCACACATTACCAATTTAGAGCCACTCTTTCAAATGAAACACATTATACCTAGTGGGAGGAAACCAGAGCACCCAGAGGAAGCACACACAGACACAAGGAAAACATGTAAATTCCACATAGACTGATCTAGATTTGAACCTACACTGAACAGTCTAGGTGTTACCCTTTGCACTACTGTGAAACCCATATTTATATCTCTTTGAATAAATAAATAAATAAATAAATACATAAAAAAATAAATAAAAGAAAAGTTGCACTTTAGTAGGTGCTGTGTTTATGAGACTTTTACCAAGACCTCTTGACCAAGTCTTGAATGTGTCATAATGCATCTCATGACAAGTCATCACAATTGTCATGAATCTTGTAAGGTGATACACATGCATGACACAATATTTGTAGTATTTGTGACATGTGCAAATGTCTTTTTCTTTTTGGTGGCGATCCCTTATTTCATCTGTCATCACACATCAGATATGACATCAGATTTATGGCATATTATAAAAAAAATGCCCATGACACTACTGCCATTGATATTATTAGTCAACGTCACACAGCACTTCCAAAACTTGTGATCTGAGACTTTGAAAGATGGATGCTAAAAAAATAAATCTTTTGGAGTTTTGGCACAAAGCCCTATGAAGTGGTTTGAACACTGTAGTATGTTTTTTACTCAATTTGTTCGACACTTAAAATTATATCAATTTGTCTTTGTTTTCTGTTTAACAAAATGAGGTTGTTTTTAGTACAGATATAAAATAATTTTATTGCTTTTAAGTACAGCACAAAACAGGTCCTCATTTTTTTCCAAAAAACAGTGATCACAAAGCACTACAGAAGATTAACTACTCAGATAAATACACATTCATACTTTGTCTTGCACAAATACATACAGTACCAGTATAGTCAGGCACATGTGAAAAAGCCAATTTAACCAATGTAAAAACGGTCACTTTTGATTCGGGTTTAGGGTTAGGTTGAGGTGAATTACGTGCTTTGTGTAGGGTGTAGGGTTAGGGTTATGATTTGAAAAAAATCAAAGATTAACAATGAATGTGTTTTTCAGTGTTAGGGTTAGAGAATGGGATAGTAATAGGGTTAGGGTTCGGTTTAGGGTGGGGGGTTGGGTTAAGGTTAGGGTTAGGGAAAGTCTAAGATTAACTATGAGTGTATTGGTCAGGGGGGTGTGGTGGCGCAGTGGGTTGGACCAGGTCCTCCTCTCTGGTGGGTCTGGGGTTCAAGTCCTGCTTGGGGTGCCTTGCAGCGGACTGGCGTCCCATCTTGGGTGTGTCCCCTCCCCCTCCGGCCTTATGCCCTGTGTTGCTGGGTAGGCTCTGGTTCCCCGTGACCCTGTATGGGACAAGCGGTTCAGAAAGTGTGTGTGTTGGTCAGGGTAATGATGAGTGTAAGGCAGAGAAGGATAAGTCGAGTGATTCAAAGGGGAAGAGGGGATCAGGTGGAGTAGGTGAAAAAGAACACAAAAACAGGTAACATATGATTATTTCCTTTATGTACTGTGTTCTGTGTTACACCATGGTCTCCGGAGAAAGGACATTTCGTTCCGCTGTATACAAGCTATATAGAGAAATGACAATAAAAACAACTTGAACTTGATTTTGGTTCATTACCTTGCAACTGAAGGTCCGATGTTCATATTTGCGTTCCCTTGTCATACCTTTGATCCATGCTCTCACCTTGTACTGACACGGCAAAAATTACCCACTCCGTAAATGTATAAAATTATTCGAACCACACAAAACATACATGACAAACAGAAAAAACCTAAAACTCTAAGTTGTTTTGGAAAACAGCATCAGCCAAACGAATAAAATAAAGTTCTTAAAAGTAAAAAAAATAGTGGTTCAGGTTGAATTTACTCTGCAATAACTGACAGATATTTTTCTTCACAGTCAGTATGTGTACATACTGCTTCTCTTGTAATATTTCTTATTTCCTCGAGAAGAATGGAGCTTGGAGCACACCCGACAGCCCGTATATTCATTTATTTGGCTGCAGGCAGCATGAGCCTTTCAGAAGTAAGGAAGTGTAGGAGGAATGTCATTGGTGAGAGGGCCACAGTAAATGTGCCAGGGCAAGGGGTGCTAATATCACCATTTGTTCCGCCATCTCCAGCGATGCTGTTATTTGGATCCCTTCGCCAAATCACTACAATTGGCCTCTGTGATTCAGAAAAGGCTCCCTGTGTTTCTCAACACATTTCCTGTCCTTTTTCTTCATCGTTGTCAAATTTCACATTTTCCATCTTGTTACCGAACCCTCAGAAGATGATATCCTCATCCACACTGTCCTCCTCTTGGTCCGGTAGAGGAATTCCTCTATCCAAGGAAGGTAGAAAGTATGCAAGTATCATCCATGGACCTGATGTCTCTCTTCGGTGCAATTAATGCAGTTTTTCTGGGAATCACTGCAGAGATCAAGTGTGGATTCGTCATGAGAGGAAATATTTTCCATGCTTCTTTGCAAAGTGTGATGCTGATGAGAATGTGTGCATTAACTGACTGGAACCAGTAGACTGAATGTTATATATTTTTCTCAGTTTTGTTGACTCTGCATGATTTTGCACCAATGCCATGCCTTTCATTTTTCATTCGGTGTGAAAAGGACCAAGCGGAAAAAGGGCAAATAAAAATTTTGCAAATTCATGGTCTTGATTGAACCTTTCCTAATCCATTGTGGAAACACTAACTGAAATGTAACTTCATTAGTTGACCAGTTGACAATTTTGACAGCAGCGGTTGATTTTCTGTAATTTATTTAGAGTTTTTCAGAGTTTCAGTGCATCTTGTTAATGCAATGTGCCGTTTCGTCTATCTTTTTACAGTTTGGGGCCAATGAGCTAATTGTCGATTGTTCAGAAGAGCAATTCTGCTAGGGCAAATACAACAAAGCAGACAAGGGAAAAAAAAATGAAAACCTAGTTCATCTGTACATTTGTCTTTAGTCATTTACTGCCATGTTCAAAAAAAAAAAAAAAACAACAACAATAACAAGAAGAAATAAAACTCTACCTTGGAGAAATCAACAATAGTAAATTGGTCAGAAATATAATGCATGACATTTCATTTGCTCATTTAAATTTGCTTGCAAATACAGATCAGAAATCAGTTTCTCATTTCATGTGCGGTGTTACAGATTGTCAATGCAGATTCTGTCTCTTTTGATGATGGCGAACATGTCGGTAGCTGCATTCATCAACATGTTTCAGATAAACAAAATATTAAATGTGAACCAGACCCCCAATTGTCCTACCCTAAGGTGCATCCAGAGGGTGCCTGAGGTTTGGCATAAAATAAAAGTCAAGTTTTGATAAAAACCTGGCATTTCCCTCTGCCTTCATTCTATTGCTTTTATTTTCCTTTCGGAAAATTACAATGTTTCACAGTCACAAAGTCAATACAGCACAGTCTCCACTGCTGACATCTCAGTGTGCAATAACCATAAAACAACCGTGATTTTGACAGGTGTGACAATTAAGATAATGGCCACTTGTGGCCAACTGTCCACCTTGATAAAGTTCAGGGGCAGGGCTGTATGTGTTGAGATCTCATCAGGACCATTCTAGTCACCAGTTCACCGCATGGAGACCTCGCAGAGTATCTACAGACCATTCCGCCACGCACGGTGTCACTTTGCAATGAGGAATGTCAGAAAAGAGGAAAGAAGCAGAAATATAGTATACATTGACTCCTCACCTTTTGGGACCAGAAGTCTGTTCATAAATCTTTTTTTTTTTTTTTTTTCTTTCTTCTGCAAACCCAAAGTTGTTTTTGTCAAAAAGTCACAGTTAATAATAGATATGATGTTTTATTTATTGTTCCCATGCCCCATACAATGAGGAAAAAGGGCATATAATGAATCAAGAAATGGGTTTATCCTGGGTGCTCTGGTTTCCTTCCACAGTCCAGAGCCATACTCTTCAGGTTGACCCATAGTGTGTGAGTGACAGAGAGAGTGTGTTCTACTGATGTATAAATGAATGACCTATTGTAAGTTGTGTATCTAGCAGTATAAGTCACCTTGGTGAATAAGGTGTGTGGGCTGATAGTAACACTACATAGAGTTCATTGGAAGTTGCTTTGGACAAAAACATCTGCTAAGTAAACGTAAATGGAAATGAGACATTTCTGAATCACAGGGGCCAATTGTAGGGATTTTACAAAGGGAACCAAATTAACATCATTAGTAGACCTTGTGTAATAAATAATGCACATTGGTTAGGTAAGGTTATTATTATTATTATGATTATTATTATTATTATTATTATTGACCGATTCATCCCATAAGCATGTGCTGTACTATTACTCATCACCAGCACTCATGGACACCAAACATGCGCTGTAAGTCGCTGTGCAAGTGAGCTGAATTAAGGGAATGATACACTTTCCTATTGGGATGCACTTTACTGACACCTATCAGCTGAGTGCGGAACTGCAGGTTCCATTTGCTCAGTGGTGAAATTTTACAGTAACATATCACTGCAAAAATACAATTAAAATTTAAAAAAAAGTAGAAAATGTATGTATATTCAATAAATTGTAAGTTGTTTGTGAAGTCAGCGTACTGAGCGTGAGATACACAAGTGAGGCTAAAATGCAGAACTGCTTAGCATTAAATATAAATCCAAGTCAAATACTGAACTTTTGCACAAGCCATATGTTTATATATCTCATGACAAGCAGAGAGGCTCCCCTTGACTAAACATTAACCTCTGAAAAGAGAACTTTTCCTTGTTGTTGCTTTTAATGCATCTCTCTCTCTCCCTACCCTATCATTACT
This sequence comes from Scleropages formosus, assembly GCF_900964775.1. NCBI lineage: Eukaryota > Metazoa > Chordata > Actinopteri > Osteoglossiformes > Osteoglossidae > Scleropages > Scleropages formosus. The sequence continues at coordinate 39,922,610 of NC_041807.1, read as the reverse complement.
GCAAATTGCACGATGAACAAACCCCACACAGCGTGGAGTGTTTTCGCCAAGAAAATAATCAATTACCTCCATGTCTGCTTTTCTTCCACTGTACAAATCCACCCTTATAAATATGTATCGTTTAAAAACTGAATTCTAGGTCCTCGGTTGCATCATGTAGAATTAACTGGAGTTTAATGACAGTTTTTATGGCATAAGATTTAAGCAGCCAAGCAATTAAACACAATCCAATGAAAAATTCATTATTCAGAAGCTATTAATGAGGAGCAATTCAAGGCTGAGCAGCAAACAAACTCTTCTATAATGCTTACCATTTTTTGAGCAAAGATATCTTTTAAAGATAAAGGCTGCTTAAATATCTTTGGGTTATGCTAATTCTGAGGAATGGATGTTTTTAATTAATGGACGAAATAAATAGTAAGAGGTTGAATTCCCCATTTTAATTAAATTAATTTATTAATTGAGTAATAGCATTAGGCAGGGGTGCGGTGGCGCAGTGGGTTGGACCACAGTCCTGCTTTTTAGTGGGTCTGGGGTTCGAGTCCTGCTTGGGGTGCCTTGTGTCGGACTGGCGTCCCGTCCTGGGTGTGCTCCTCCCCCTCCAGCCTTACGCCCTGTGTTACCAGGTTGGCTCCGGTTCCCTGCGACCCCGTATGGGACAAGCGTGTGTGTGTGTGTAAAATAGCATTATTATCATCATACATGAACAGTAAGAAGTTGCCTTCAGTGGACACTGCAACATCTCTTTTGAAGACTTTTCTCAAATGAAATCCCAGGACAACCAAAACTGAATTTTGCCCCTTCGAGAAGAACATATCTTTCTGAGACAGTGTGGCTTCCAGAGCAGACACACCACACACAAAAGAGTACGACAAGGCAGAAAGAGCTGTCGGCACTCTTACTATCCATAATTTAATATTCAGCTTTATGGTGGCTTCTCCCAGGATCCTTTGATCCACCCCATTTTCTACATCACTTACAGTACGCTGTATGTGCTCTAATTTAATGCACTGGAGATATATGAGGAGAATTAACATATCAAGAGCTCAGCTGTGGTCATATCTGAAGTTGCCTGGAGCCTTTAATGTTAACATAGAGCAAGTCATGGATATTACTAAGAGATACTGAAATTCATGTTCTTCCTGCACAGGTAAGATGTATACATGTAATATAGACCTTGGGAGAATGAATCACAGCTCTGGAAAACCTATAATATTCCACCTTGCAGGTCAGCATTGCATTATTTTGCCACTGTATCTATCTTTCAATGCATAAAATATTAAGTCATATTGACTTTATAATTATTCACTCATATTAACCCTAAAAATGCTATTTTTTTAAATAACAATAGCGGATACCTCTTTAATACTGGACTCACATCCAATACGAAAATGTCAAAAAAAAAAACTGTCAATCTGTATTTAAATCACAGCTGCATTTAAGGAAAATCCACCCTTTTTACAAGAGCTCAGCCGGTTTTAAGAGAAATAATATCAGCAAAATGAATAAATTTTAAAAAAATAAATAAATAAACTTAGTTTTTTCTTGTCACTTCTGGAAGTTTTTTTTTTTTTTTTTTTTTTTTTTTTTTTCTGGTCATTTGAACTCCAGCAACTTGCCCAACAGTTTTCAGCACCTTTCATATTCACATGTATATAACAGGGATGACAGTCTCTAAGTTGTTGGCAATCACGCTGCGGCCCGCAGTCAGGTGCTTCTCAGCCTAATTGTGTGTCTTGCGCGGACAGTTTTGATGCCTCTCCAAAACATATTAACTGCACAATTACTTCACCGTGCGTGGTAATTAAGCATCACCTTCACAGTAGGCTGAGTGTGTTTTTGGGGGGTGTCTTTATGTCCACTTGCAGAATGCGTGCTGTCAAAGTGCTGTGCTGTACATCTCAAGATCAGCAGCAATGAGCAGAAATCAGAGTGCCAGGTTCCACCAGAAAAGCACTGGAAACCCAAGCCGGAGTTCTGGTTTTACTCAAACATCCAACTTATGTAAGAAATACATGTATATATCCCTGGTTAAAATCAAATGAAATCCCCCATCCTGCAATAGGACCCTCGATCAAGGTATATACCCCAAAGTGATTCAAATGACCAAAATGTTAATTAGTTGCTTACAGAAGTTCTACTCTAAAGAGATTTAGGGGGTTATACATTGAACTTCTACAACTGGATAAAATAGACACTGAATTACACTGCAAGGGAATTAAAGAGCTAAGGCTCTCAGGAGATGTAAACTGACAACCTCCTGGATCTGACTCGATGTTATGAATCACTTTGATACCTGCGGCCCTTGAAAGAGTTCAGGGTGTGGGTGTCAACAGCTAAATTGCACACGTAGGATCATTCTTTAGATTCTTCTTTAGAATTTGTCAGTTTTTGAGCAATCTGTCCATTCATCCACACATCCTTATTCACTGGGGTCTTAGTCTACCAAGGTGGTAGCCATCTAGAGCTTCACAAATCAAAAATAATTTTTTGATTACTCTTTATGATTTACTGATTTGTTTAAATTAGATTTTACTGATTTATTGTCTTTCTTTTAGATAACACCTTTATCCATGTCATCTTACAGTGTTAGTTAAGCAACCTTTTAATGACTCACCCATGAACACAGCAGAAGGATTTCAAATAACAAAAATATGTATATAATATTAATTGCTGCCAAAAACAGGCATTTTTTTTAACTCTGAAAAAAGTCCAGACATTAACATATGCAACTGACCCAAAACACAGTTATTATTTTAAGCCTAAAAATATTACTGAGGAAATTCACAGAAATGACCTTGCTTATTCGTAGAGGAAAAAAAAAATTACAAATCCCACAAGGCCAAAATTACCTTGAAATTCATACTGGATTATCTTCAGAGCAGTGACTCACTCTTCTTGGGTGAATTTTAACAACGTTGTTCCCTTTGAAACCGTTTGAAACAGTGTCATGAAGCTTTTTCCCAGGGGTATCATACACAATATTGCCAACTGTTTCAATGAAAGGAGCATCTAGCGATCATGGCTGCACTATCCAGGTTCTTCTGAGTCACTTAAAAATAATTCTTGCAAGATAGTTTATCATTTTTCAAGTAAATTCGTAAATTTAATAAAATTCTGCTGTATTTACATTTATTTGATGCTTTTCTCTGAAGTAACTTACTATGTTAAGCTCCTTATGGTTATTTACACAGCTAGGCAAGTCTACTAGAACAATTTAGAGTAAACACCTTACTCAAGAACACTAGAGCGAGAGGTGGGGAACAAACCCGCAACCTTTAGAGCCGAAGGTAGTACCACTAACTGCTATACTACTAGCTACCCCTAACAACATCAAATAATGGATTTAATAGCACACTGGTTATATTGAATGGTCTCAGTGATTTATTTCAGTTTCTCTTAGGTGATGCAGTTCAGTCATGAACATATTCAAAAGTTTCAGTAATAATTTATAGTGTGTTTGCAGGAAGGACAATAGTTTTCATGGCTTTTATACTGCTGTTGAGAGATTTAGGTAACCAGAAATGGCAGATAGTGCAGTGGTCAGAACATTTGACTTATAATTTAAAGATTCAGAATTCAAATGCTTGCTGCTGTACCCTAGGACAAGGTACTAACCCTGAATGGACATGGTAAGCATGCCATTCCGTACAAATAGGTACATCTCTACCAAGTTGGCTGTTGAGGGTTTCCTTCCAGAAATGAGTAACATAAGCATGGGTTAATAATAAATATTTTAAAAAGGTAGATATGTTTAAAAATGTCTCAGACATAATGTTAACATTAAACACACAATGCTTTTTTTTTTTTATATTGGGGTGCGGTGGCGCAGTGGGTTGGACCCCCGTCCTGCTCTCCGGTGGGTCTGGGGTTCGAGTCCTGCTTGGGGTGCCTTGCGACAGACTGGCATCCCGTCCTGGGTGTGTCCCCTCCCCCTCTGGCCTTACGCCCTGTGTTACCGGGTAGGCTCCGGTTCCCTGTGACCCTGTATGGGTCAAGTGGTTCTGAAAATGTGAAATATATATGCTTTATATGTTATATATGCTTTTATACATACTGTGACTGACTAAAGATTAAAATGTGTTCAAAACCATCTGCCCCCATTCTCAATGAGTTCTGTTTATACACTGAGTTATAAACGTCCCCTAAAATCACTTCGTTTTTCATTATTCATATTCTGTTAAACACAAAAATCCAGAAAAAGCTGTAATAAGACGAACCATCTTTTCACCGGCATTTTTATCCCATGAAAACAGTAAAAATTCCTTATTTCCAGATTTCAGCAACCCTTTTTTTTCCCCTTTGTTTGCCCACAACTGTACCACTGAAGCGTGAACACTGAGCTGGAGTGAAATGTGGATGTAACGCAGCTCTCATGCAATTTGACTTGAGCCTCAGTGCACCGGTGCAGAAGAGTTTATTTGCTATTCACCCACTGGGTCTCCCCATTATTTTTTCCACATAAAGATCGGGCTGCCAAGTGTTATTTTTAAACACGAGCCACGTCCCACAACCTGCAGGCCACACTCATACTTGGCCCATTTTTTTTTGGGGAATGAAAGCGAGATTTCGATGTTGCGTCGGAGCATGTGTTCAACGCCGCGTGTTGACCGAATCTTCCTGACCCGCACGGTTCTGAAATTGCTCAGCCAGAAGAAGATAAAAGGGAGAGTGCTCTCGATGTGCGACGCTAAGAACAAGCGACGCCCGGCTCCGTTAATGAGAACGTGAGCGCGAAGAAAAACAAAAGCGGCCTATTTGGAGCTCACCTCCGCCCGCTTCGAGAGTAACTTGACCCCAAAGCTCGACGTAAGCAGCGCAGCGAATTATTGAGCGATTACAGGCATATGAAAAGGCACAGGTGTGCTTGTGGGTTGATTCATGCGCTGTCAAACTACGGCGAGTCGCCGTGAAGAGTCTCCCGCCCGGGCGACTCTGCAACTGATGTCAAGCATGTTAAGTGACGTAAGAGGCGTTCAGCTGAAGGTTCGTGTGCTCTTTTTTCGCTCAGAATGGGAGTCTCCTCGTTTGTAGTGCGCTGTTCGGTGACCTTTAATCTTCTTTTGCAAGCTGATTTCTCGGCATAAGGTGGGAAAAAAAGTGTCTACGGAATCATAAATTCCTCATCGCTCGTAATTATGGCTTTGTTTAAAAAACAAAAAGAAAATTGAAATTCATTGGAGAGGTATGCCGGGGTGTGGTGGCGCAGTGGGTTGGACCACAGTCCTGCTCTCCGGTGGGTCCGGGGTTCGAGTCCCGCTTGGGGTGCCTTGTGACGGACTGGCGTCCCGTCCTGGGTGTGTCCCCTCCCCCTCTGGCCTTACGCCCTGTGTTACCGGGTAGGCTCCGGTTCCCCGTGACCCCGTAAGGGACAAGCGGTTCTGAAAATGTGTGTGTGTGTGTGGAGAGGTATGAAATCTCCACCTGGCTATTGCCAACCTGTCAATCACAGACAAAGTGTATAGCCCCCATTCTGCCCTATCCACAGCTCTCCACTTCTCTTCCAGCCAAAGAAATACCTCGCTCAATAGGTTCTGACCCTCCAGCAGACACTAGGACAAAATGGAAAACAAACCAAACCAACTGTCTAATACTGATGACTGGAGATCAGGACACTACACACTGGAATGACTGGACAGTCCATCCATCTATTTTCAACAACAGCTTGTCCAAGCAGGGTTGCGGTGAGCCAGAGCCTAACCAGGGAATACAGGGCACAGGGCTGAAGGGGAAGGGACACACCCGGGACAGGATGTCAGTCTGCCGCAGGGCACCTCAAACAAGGCTCAAACCCCAGAGCACCCACAGAGCAGGCACCCGCTAAACCCACCACGCCACCTCGCCCTGGACAGTCCAGTGCATCACAATATTTAAAAAAATGTATTTAAAAAAGAAATAAATCCTAGAATTAACATAAAACAAACAAATTGACAGAATACATTTTAATTCATTTAATTTAAATATTTAAAATGATTTTTTTCCAACTGTCAGTACATTGCATTACGATCATATCAAAATGATGGAAAAAATCATGTACAGCACGATGTACTGGAATGGTCAATGAATCACACAACCCATCCCATGTGAGGATGAACTTTAATGCTGTTCTGACTGATGTATTAATAGTGAATCAATGACAAAAATTAATTTTGAATATGAAGTACAGCTTTTGACAGATACCTGTGGAGTCAGAATTTCCACTACAACGCCGCAATTTTTCATTTTTCAAACTGCTCCAGTGCTGATAGTCAAAACATCATTACTTCGGAATCACTAGCCGTCTACCTTCCAGGTAATCACGTCTGATGCAGTCATCAGCAAGCTGCATCTTCTCAGAGACAACTTTCACTCTGACACTTTGGCATCACTAGCCATTACTCATGACATCTGACATAGTAATAACCTTTGGTACCAAGAACAGATTATTCCCTTGAAAAAAATCTCTGCAGCTGTCAACTGGATATGAAAATATTTCTAAAATAATTACTGTGCATTATTCATTCTGGCATACTAATGTGAACAAATAAAAGTGGGGAAGAAGTTCTAAGACTTTTTCATTGCTAACTATATTTTACCTGAAAAGTATAATCCACAGTATGTAATGTAATCCCCACTACACTTAATGAACACTAAAGCCATCTACGTCACAAAGGTTGCTATTACAAATCAGTGAACGTTACTCTAATTTTTAATATAGTAAGCTTTATTGGGGAGGTGCGGTTTCGTAGCTACAGGTTTTACGTAAGTTGGCCATTCGTAACGCTGTACTTGAGGGGTGCAGATATGTCTCAGATGGACTTCCCTCTTTCATACACTAGGCAAATCCTGGTTAAAAGCAACCCTGCTGGCTTCCAGGTTGCTGCAGTTTAGTTTGCTGGGTTTCAAGCCATTATCATTTTTATTTATTCATTTATCTTACATCTTTCTCGGAAGCGACTTACAGTTTTACGTTTGAGCTCTAAGCTACTTATAAGTATTTTTGTATACAGACCTTGGTGATTTTTTTTTTAATCCACCCAGGGTAAATGCCTTCATGAAGAATACCATAGCAGGAGAGACAACTTCTACCCTGGATGACAGAATGGAAGCTCTAACCACTACGCCACCTGCTTCCCTGTGTTGTTACTGTCATTTTCTAGTTGATTTCCTTGTGCCATGTTTACACAACCAGGCACAGCTGGATTATACAGGCCCAGTATTTTCGGCATTTTTTTATGCTATGGTAGGTTAGTTCAGAGCACAATCCTTCATCAGGGGTACCTTTGCAACCCACCAAAACTAACTTTTACTTGAGAATTTTGTACAGTTTTTTTAATTCAGCAGAAGCTTTTCTCCAATTAACTCTATGTAGTGTTATCAGCCCACACACCTTATTCACCAAGGTGACTTACACTGCTAGACACACTACTTACACTGGGTCACTCATTCATACTCCAGCTGAACACACTCTTTCTGTCACTCACACACTATGGGTGAACCTGAAGAGTATGACTCTGGACTGTGGGAGGTAACCAGAGCACCTGGAGGAAACCCACGCAGACATGGGAAGAACATGCAAACAGGCTGAGCAGGGATGAAACCCATGCCCTCTCGCACCACCAAGGCACTGTGAGATAGCAGCGCTACTTGTTGTGCCACCATGCCACCCCAGGAGAAGGTAATGACAGAGTGTAATGACAGTAGAGACCCCCATGGATTGATGTTTGTTCACTCAGTCAATCCTTTCTTGCTGGATTGAGGCTTCCTTTACAGCCTATGAAAGCAGGTTGGTTTTTCAAAGCTGTTTCATTACACTGGATGAGTTTCAGGATGAGCCATACACTCCACGGTGAAGTGTTGGTCTCAAGACCCTCTGGACTTCCCTGAATGGGCCAGATTCCATGTTCTTCACCCTGTCCTATCACAGTGCATCGTCAGCTATTATCATAGGGTCGCGCTCCTGAAAACTGTTTTTGGATTGAGATTTTATCAGAAAAAGCACTTAGTAAAAGTAAGAGAAAATGTGTGTGAGCTAGAAAATCACAAAAATATACTCAAGGGCAAAAAAGGATGGGTTGGTTTGAAACTTAATTTAAAAAAATAAATCAGATTTTTCTTTTATGACTACCCAAAAAAGCATCTTTGTTAACTGGAATAGAAATAGTAATATAGAAAGAATATACTGAACTGGTCCTTCATGTTGCCAACAGTAAACTGTCAAACTTTTCTTTTTTTTACAAAAATAGAACTTTTTTCAATGTATTCACTTGTTCTTAAATTTACTCAGTTGTGGAGTGAAAGTGACTTTTATTTACATGCTGATGGGAGGCAGTGAAAAACACACAAACATCCCACCACCATCACCATCATAATTATCATAATCATCACCATATCCAAGGTTCTTTCAGACCGTGAAGCACAAGTATATCAAAGAACGCCTGTTATGTTAAGATTTTAGGGACTATAGCATTGTGGTAAACACGAATTTACTAGCAAAATGAATCATGAACACTCTTCTGACCGCACTTCTGTTTGTAAGTTGAGCAGCCAGTGTTGGTACAGTCAATATACTGGCAGATTTATTACATTTGGAAATGTCGCATTTTAAAGGAAGGAGAAAACATGTGCGGTACTTTGACATTTGGTTACTCTCAGAATAAGAGCCTCTCTCATTGTAATAACTGGGACAAAGTGAGATTCTGCTGGATGTGTGAACTATTAATAGCACAAGGTACAGAAGAGCAAAGGACGGGGGGAAAAAAAAAAATTGGTATTTATGAAGCTGAAATAATAAAGAAGAGGAATAAGCACATATTACCTAGACAGTCACAAGCATGAAAAGAAGACTTATTAAAAAGCATCTCCGGTGAGAGTTAAAAAGTTAAGGCTTTGATGGCAGCCTGTTTTCCTAGAAATACTTTGGTTCGGTTTGTAGTACTCAAGTCCTCTTGGTGTCAAGCCGCATACAATATAAACACGCCATGAAACACGGGGCTTAGTTGTAATTTCACAACCATGTATGACTGATGAAACAAGCTATGGACATTGCATCTGTAAAACTGCATTCATATTAATTTATGTCTTCATTTATTACGCATGCCTTAGGGACTGATTTCACTGTTTTCATTGAAAACATCGAAAGATGCAGCTTTATTATTCTTATTATTATTATTAGTGCTATGCAATGTGTTGCAGTATTTTAATTAAATTTTAATTAAAGCCACTTGTAAATGGACAGGAAGGAGTTGGACTTGAGGACACACAACCTGGACGCAGTGAAGCTGGGGGCGATGGTGTCCGCATCTCACTTCGTGTGGAATATTTACACAAGGGGTTATTGATCGTTTTTACCATTTGCACCGCCACCCACCCCATGCTTGATGGTCGCAGTGCCGGAGGGCATCTGTGAACATAGTTTATTTATTTACTTTTATGTATATATATATATATTGCACAGCTATTCAGTGTGTCATCCCCATTCCTCTGCTCCCTGCGGAGGCCCCCACTAATGGGCGGGTTCGCACAGCGCTGGAAATGGGCCTCATATGTCAGACAAGCAACACACGGGCTGCGGAAGCGTCCCCCCTCTCCAGCACTGCGTAGATGCACGGCAGGCAAATGAGATTACACAGCGAGAGCGTCATACGACACGAACCGTGCCTTGTCGCCGGGCTTCACGAAACATTTATCATTCGCTTCTGGAGCCAGATGCCGCGCCGTTTTCTTTGTTCTAATTTTTTTTTTTTTTTTCTGCCAGATGTCTGCATGCATTTAAAAAGAGCACTTCTGTTATGGCTGTGTTTGGAGAGACTCCATGTATTTTTTTTTTTTTCCTTTCAACTTGAATCAAAAACTGCTAATTAGAGTCTTCATAAGTTTCTGCATTTTAGTGCTGGAACCTTGATGATGCTCTGTTTTTGTTTCTTCATAAAGCTTTTGGCAGGCGAGCGCTCATTATTTGTTTGATTTACTACTTCCTCTCACCCGGGTCTCACAATGCATTTAATTACACAGTCGAAAACAAATGACTTGATATCTGAAGGATAATGCTGTCATATCACAAGAACCACGAATGCACAATAACACTTAGGCAGGCAGTTCCAGGATAATTGTCGTTTTTTAATTTTTTTTTTCAATCTGTCATAACCAATGGATTTATTAACACAATGTTTGATGGGCAGTGCGTCACACGCTTTGCCTGAGTAGAAGAACTCGCCATATTTCAGCGAGGCAGTGTGGGAAGGTGGCAAATTAAAAGGCAACAAGGACATGTAGAGCTCCGAAGTCCTGTGCCCCGCTAGGCCGCCCCCAGACCAAGCGTACGTGTCACAGTCCCAAATGGCGGAGAAACGAGAAAAGGCGAGGAGAGGAGAGGTGTACTTGTCTGCGGGAAGTGGGCCCCAGGTGTGGGCAGCGGAGCAGCTGTTCCGAGGTTAGCTACGTGCACTCTGCAAACCCACCGACACCGTCCCCCAGCTGAGCCAGGAGTCTGTTGCCGATGCTATATTTAAAACCACGGTGCTTAATTAATGGCTCCTATTTATAACAATGAGAGCCGTTAGACATCTCTTATCACCATTTCCTGCTCTGTTAGAACCCCCACTCATGCTATGCATTATTGATGACAGATGAAAAAGAGCTAGTTCAGGAAGTGAGAAAAATAAGTTTAATTTACTGTCCAAAAATGTCCAAGCTCGAAATGTGAGTGGGGAAATATGTGGGAATAAAGAGAGGAGATGTGTGGAGAGTATGAAAAATGGTGCTTATGTCCGCAGCTGTAGCCACCACTCGGGAAAAGGTGTTCCGCTTGCGCGTATGTGTTTGTGCATGAGAGCATCTGTATGTGCTTATGTTTGTTTTTGTGTATTCACTTCTGGAAACACACAGGAGTGCGGTTGCAGTTTATGATCTAAATTGACATAGTGTCACGCTGCATCAAAAGCACAGGACAGAAGGCCCGTAGCACCGCATCAGGGAGATGCGCTGTGTAGGCGCAAAATCACCGTTCGGTGACCAGCAGGCGTTTCCTTGTCAGTGCAATGTAACAGAGGCTTCCAACATACCAAATGAAGACAGAGCGAAATACTGGCTGGTACATTGGGTCCTCGGGCATGGAAATTGGGCTGTGATGTTGAGCACGAGTATGAAAGGTCATCTACCAGTCTGGAAGGTCATCTTCTATTGAAACGAAAGAACTACTGCAATAGCATATCATCGTTTTGACCTTTGACCTTTTTTTGTGCTGCCCTCGTTCTCCCATTTATGCTTGGTTCACTAGATCACGTTACAAGCATATACAGTCATGCGCCGCTTAACGACGTTACGCTTAATGACTGACCGCATATACGACCGTGGTCCCATAAGATTATAATGGAGCTGAAAAACTCTTATCGGCTTGCGACATCGTAGCTGTCGTAACGTCGTAGCTCAACGTGTTACGTGTTCGAGGTGGTGCTGCTGTAAACAACCCTACTGCGCTGCCAGTTGTATAAAAGTATAGCACATACAATTATGTACAGCACATACAGTAATACTTGATAATGATAATAAACACCTATGTTACTGGTTTATGTATTTACTATATTGCACTTTTATCGTTGTTTTACAGTGTACTCTTTCTACTTATAAAAAAGTTTACTGTAAAACAGTATGTTGTGTTATGCCGGCAGCAGCATCATAAATCTCGTGTTTACCGTGTCTCTTGACTGCATTGAGGCTATATCATCTAGGTTTGTATAAGTACGCTCTATGATCGAGGCTATACCATCTACGTGTGTATAAGTACACTCTATGATGTTTGCACAATGACGAAATCGCCTAACGATGCCTTTCTCAGAATGTATCCCTGTCATTAAGCGATGCATGTCTGTATCTTGCTGTCATCTCACGTGTTACACATTATTTGTGCATTTATTTTAGTGACTAATTCAGGCTTACTACATCAAACATTAGCACAACTGATAGTGTAGCTGCAGCCTGTGGACACACAGGTTCCAACCTCATCTCTTTTGGTAGTACCCTTGAGCAGGATACTTATCCTAAATTGCCATAGTAAAATTACTCAGCTGTATAAATGGGTAAATAATTGTAAGTTGCTTTGGAGAAAAGTGTCTGCTGAATGAGTACATGTAAGGATTATTGTCAAAATGTACTTCTAAAAATGTGTGTATTCTTAAGATACCTTGGTTGGAAGTGAGCATTTTAAGAACACCAGAAGTGCTCCTGAAAAAAAACTGCATAGTTTTGTTTAGTTTTTAACAACTGGCATGCCCATTTAAAGTATCGTAAAAGTAAAAAGTAAAAGTATCTTAAAGTATCTTTAAAGTAAAATTTACACAGAATACATTCATGCTATTGAAATGAGTGTTGCTTGAACGCAGAATTATCACTTTCGGCATGAATAAGAAAACATGAGAAGTGTGAAATTTCTCATCCGAAAGTGAAAATGAATTACCTCAGCATTCCAAATATTTCAGAGTCCACGGGGGTCGCAGGATAATGACCCCACCAGAGGTCTGCTGCTTCACACAAGCTTAGTTGGTCTGTCACTGTTGTTTGGGCTGTTTCAATCGCTGCGCATGCCTTTTGTCATCACAAAGCCCCGTTTCTGAAGCATGACCCAGAGAACAGAACAAGAGAAAAAAGAAAAAGGCAGCAGGCTCCATTCTCCCAGAATAATACCTTGTCATGACGGAAAGAAACATTTTGTCCTGGCGACACCCGTTTCTGTTTCTTGGTTTTGAATTACTTTTTGTCTCCCTGCCTCAAGGAAGTGCTATGAATACAATAAACATTACAGATTCAAGCTGGTATAACTTCCGTTGCTTGAACTCAAACTAATTGTAATGGAAGCCTGTGCTAGGAAGATGGTTTGTTATATTTAGATGGAATACAGATGAGCTGGCGGTCAAAGACTACCGCTCAGTTTGGATGAATCGCAACGTATTAAGTTTGAGAATTTTCACTGCACCAAACATTTTACTGTGTTTGCAGAGAATAAATATTGTAATGCATTTGCTTAATTCACTTTTGCACAAGGCAGCAAACAAAAACATTGAATTTTTCACCCCTTTTTTCTGTTAATTTCATTCTTTGGTGTTCGAGCACAATGCATTTTCACAAACTGAAATTTGAATAGAAATCTAAACAGGAACCTCAGTGAAGAGGAGGCAAAACACATCTACTGAACACCTGGGCTGCCTGCAAGTTCTTTTTTCAATGTGATTTCACTGCATAACTTAATTTAGGTATGTGAGAGGCAAGCGGCCCGGTGTTTGTACCTGTGAAGTCCTCATGAATAGCACTTTGAATTGTGTCCCCGACCCAGGAACACTCAGGATGCCAGGCTGTCACCCAACCCAATTCACCACAGCACACCTTTGACCACAAATCATACCATTCAGAGTCATTAGTAAGTTCCTCACAATTACATAAGGGATAACTGTATACAAGCTTACCCAGCATAATGGACCTGATGCCATAATATTGGTATCAAATTACTAATATTTGTTACAAGAAAACAAATTAATAATTAATAAAATAATGAATTCACAGAAATATAAAGTGGCTCCTAATCCCTAATTCACTGAAACACCAAAGGCTTTCAGTCCAACAGTCACACCAGGATATTTTCATATATTTGGGACAGTAATTACAGCAGTGCTTACAGTGCAGATCGCTGGTCTCATCATCCGAAAATGGTGTCGAACTGAATCCATATGACTTGGAATATTGTGAGTGCGATGATTATTTTTTTAGCTCCATAAAAATTTTTTATTGATTATTCAAATATTGGGGGCGCGGTGGCGCAGTGGGTTGGACCGGGTCCTGCTCTCCGGTGGGTCTGGGGTTCAAGTCCCGCTTGGGGTGCCTTGCGACGGACTGGCGTCCCGTCCTGGGTGTGTCCCCTCCCCCTCCGGCCTTACGCCCTGTGTTGCCGGGTAGGCTCTAGTTCCCCGCGACCCCGTATGGGACAAGCGGTTCTGAAATGTGTGTATTCAAATACCTCTGAGCACATATTTAGCACAGTACTATACTGTGGTGTAAATGGGTCTGTATTGTAGTGCTCAGTTGAATTATCCACCAGTACTGGGGTACATATCCACAGCCCCACCTTCTCCCACATGTGTACTTTATAATATTTCTGAAAAAAAAAAAAAAAAAAAAACACAATCCCAATTTATTTTCATTTCAAACAGTGCAACTATTGCAAAGTGTATTTTTACCTGCGAAATCTGAAATACTGTTAAAGGGTCCACACAGGGGCCAAGAATGCCTCTAAACTGATCCAAACATTATAATATGAGTGAAGGGATTTTTATATACAGTTAAATCAAATTTTCACTGTGCAGGAGCCAGTTATGCAGAAGGGACAGTCAGTGTTCTCTCTTGACTGAATTTGTCATTTTAAATATGAATTCTGATTCATCTCTGTGAAATTTGTTTATTGCCAACAGAAAAAACTGCAGCAATGATGTCACTCCAAGGAACTGAGCGGGAAACCTTTTAGTTCATTTTACTACCTGCAGTCTCTTTAGGAGAGGTAGCAGGGGTTGTGTCAAGGCATTTAATTAAACATCAATAAAAAAAAAATAAAGAAATAAATAAAAAGGATTATTTCAAGATCTGAACAGAATTTACATGTATCAGCTGAAGACATGTCCACTACTGCTAGTTACAATTAATTTTTCAACATGTGAATTGTACTTTTCTCTTCAACAGAATCTTGAGCTCAAATTCAAAGACAGATTTAAAAAAAAAATAATTAATTTTCAATTAAACTTTCTGATACAATCGGAACAGTGAATGGAAATTAAGCCAACAAAATTCTGAATGACTACCATTAGACAGACCCATCTGAGTTCACATTTCTTATCATAACAATTAACTTGAATTCTATTTGTTAGATTACAATGCGTTTTTATGATCATTTTAGCAGAGCTGTTCTAATTTATATTAGATGCAGTGGCATGAAAATAATTTTGTTGTTTTTAATTTGGAAAAGGATGTGAAAATAATTTTATGCTATATAATGTGCATTGAAATTAATAAAAGAAAAAAAAACTGATCTGTATTGTACAGTTATGATAGAATGTAAAAATAATCATGCTACTCAATCTTTGACATGAGCATCTATTGGTGCCTTTCACCCTATTTAAAATATATAGTTTCCCCTACATTTTTTGTGGATCACATAGGCTGTCTGGTATTGGAACAGGAGTCATTGTGGGGAGTGTCAATGCAGCACTAAGGTTGGATTGCCATTCAGAACCAGGAACAGAGGCTCCCAGACAGGACATATTTTCAGGACCAGGGACAACAGCCTGTTTGGTTTTGCTTTCCTTCTCAAACTCTCAGTGATTCAGGCCTTCATTTACACGTAACTGATACGTTTCTCCAGAGACATAATGATTTAATCATTTCTACTGCAGAGCATATTTACTGGCTCTGTTAAAGGTAAATGGCTTCAAAGGCAGCAGTTCTAACCGCTCCGCCACCTGCTGTTCATACTACACCTTGCTCTCGGTGTGTTTCGCTATATTTTCATGCCCAGAGCAGTACACATTATATTCCCGGCAGCCCACTGTTATAACTGACACTTAAAATATTTGGCAGATGCAAAATTAGGCTTGTCTGCATCATTTTTAAGAGTTACATATCTCAAAATTGGTTTACATTTGTATGTAAAGTCAAGCCATTAGAATTTTATGACCAAATGAACACAAACTAAACTAATTTTAAAATATTTGACAGATGCAAAAATTATCATTCAGTACTTTATGTTTTGGGAATACTGCACTTCTGTATTATTTCTTGAAAACAGTTATTACATTTACATTTATTCATTTAGCAGTTGCTTTTCTACAAAAGCGAAACATATCTCAGAGAAGAAGAAAAAAAAAAGTGGATTACATCAACAGAAGGTGAGATTTGCATGTAGACCCGTGGTTCTTGAGACCATGTTTATACTTTTTAACTACACTATTTTTGCTGCCCAATATTTGTTGAAGGGGATGGTAGCAAGGGGCAAGCAGGTAGTGCTGCTGTTACAACCATACTCTTGCAATCCAAAAGACCAAGGGTTCAAACTGTTGCTCCTACTGCACTACCCTTGATCAACATATTTACTGAGAATAACTATGGAATAAATTATACCGCTGCATAAATGGGTTGATTATTGAAAGTAGAGACATACACTGGTTGAAGCTGCTTGTCCCGAGCAGGGTCGCGGCGAGCTGGAGCCTAACTCACCAACACAGGGCACAGGGCTGGAGAGCGAGGAGACGCACCCAGGATGAAACAGCAGTCCGTCACAAAGAACCCCAAGCAGGACTCGAACCCCAGAATCACCAAAGAGTGGGACCGAGCCAAACCCACTGCATCATCGCACCCTCTTCATTGTAAGTATCTAAACGAAAAGCCTTGCATTATGCAATGAGGATCTCAAAAGAACAGTGGTTTTGAAAGCCCCAAAAGTTCCATACAAGTGATTGTTGTCTTGTTCATTCTGTCCTGCTAAGTCACGAGAGGAGTTGAAGCACCCAAGTGGTGCCAAGAGAACAAATGAGCCGTGATCTGAGTGCCAACAAGTACCGAGGTTGTTAGCACCTTGAGGTAATTGTGTTCTACTGGCTGCTGCACTTGATCTCGGTCACTGTGCGGTTTCCTGTGCAGAAAGTGAGCTGTGCTTATCCCTGGTTCCTTTGCTTTCCCTAAAGCAATTTATCTCTCAGCCTTATTGGAAGTCCAGGTTTTAGTGCAGATTGAAATTGCTCTCGTTTATTCCACGCACAATTATCCATCCGGATGGATGTAGGCAGCGCAACGCCTAATGAAATATGTTCTCGCTCTTCAGTTTTGCATCTTTTTCATAGCTGCTAAGCAACAGAATATTTTGTATGGATGGTTTGTAGTGTGGGAATGGGTAAGTGCATCATTTTTAAGATTTACATATCTCAGAATTGGTTTACATTTGTATGTAAAGTCAAGCCTTTAGAATTTTATGATCCGATGAACGCAAACAAACTCCAGGACTTCTGACCGAAAGGGTTCAAGTCCTTGAAGGAGGTCATGTTGAAGTATGTGTGACTAAGGTTCTTAAGATGGTGTTTTGGACGTGTCAGCAGAGCACAGACGGGGTTGGCCGGAAAAGATGGAGGGAAAAGTAGCAGAGGTTGACCATGAACCATATGCATGACTATGGTGACAGTCCTTCCATCACTAAGGAGATAAGCAAAGAGCAGAACTTTCTGGAAGAAATTTGTGGTCAGTAGAGTCAAGGTTGACTTGGTTGTGCTTCACAATACAGCACCCATTTTGTGAAATTATGTAAATAAGTGTTTTTATGGTTTAAAAATATATCATAATCAACTGTAAAACTTATTTACATATATACAGCTTCTGCCATTGTTCCAACACCACACTTACCCTTTGTTTACCATGTTCTGATTTCCTGCGTTTATTTGAAATGGTTTATAAAGCATAGAGTGACTAATTAATCGAGCTTGAAAGTACAACTAAACACAGTAAGCAAGGTTTAAACGAAAGACGTAAAACATGATACTTACCTTGCATAAATACAGTTGTTTGATATTTACTGTATCAATACTGAATTCCGATAATTTAATTGTGAGAAATAAAATGTGCATAAGAAATTGTGGTTTAGCAAAAAGTGCAGAAAATGAAAAATTCAGTTACGGTTGATCCCGTAATTGAATTATTTGGAGACCTGGCAGGGTTTAAGCACGCGCATAACGACAAGCACTGGAATCAGTCAATGAGGTCCACTGAAGGGTAAGCACTCACCCTGTCTGTCACGTTTCTAACAAAGTGGCTTCTTTATATGGACACAATTTATTTTCCATTTTTATTGAATATAAATCAAGCCTCTCCCAAAGGAGTCAGAATGACTGGACATTTTTAGCCTCACATAATTTAACCTTGAGCTCTACTGGAGTTAAACAAATTGATTCCAAGGTCGTTGCAAACCTTGAGGCCAACATCCACCGCTCTTGTATAATCTGGAGGGTGAGTGGAGTCGTGCGTATCGGTCATATACGTCATGGGTTACATCCGCAGAAAATGGATCTCATTGAACTGAATCGCAAAAATATGAATGTACGTATAACAGGGAGCGTAGTGGCTACAGCTGTCACCGTGCACTTGAAGGATCCAGGTTCCAGTCACACCTCCAGTGGCAATATCATCGAGAAAGGTTTCTTCTTCAACTGAAACAGTAGATATTACCCAGCTTTATACACAGGTAAGTCATATTAATTGCAAACCCATACATTTTCAGATGTCTTAGACAGAGACATCAGCCCAATAATAATAATAATAATAATAATAATAATAATCTTCACATGACTTCAGTTCTTTAATTTATACCCTATCCAAGACCTTTACTTAGGCAAGTATATTTTAAAAATCATCTCAAAAACTGAGGAATATCAAAGTACTGTAAGCATCTATGTTTGAAAGTGTATGTTTATCGATGTAACACATAGCTTGATAAACAGTTAAAAAAAAAAAATTAAAAAAAAAGAAATAATAATAATAATGAAGTTAACTTTGCCTTAACATGCCTAAACAATTCCCCAGAGAAATAATAGTTTTTTCTTTTTTAACATTTTCCAGGAACAAATTCACAGCAGATCTACATTATGCAAATGACTGCAACTGCATAAACAGACGTCTTGGCTATGTTCTTCCTCATTGTAAAATTGAGCTGAATTCTGGACAAGCCAAGGTAGCACTGATTGGAAAATGCTGTAAGTTGTAAGACTCTGTCTGTTGTTTTTTATTCACTGCTAGCACCCTGCATCTCATTGCATGAGGTTCTCAGTGTTGTCTGACTTCTACAGTAACCGGTGATGACCTGTGGATGTGTTGATGTTGGGTAGTGTGACGCTCCGCCCACTTAATCACACTGTAGTGTCTACTTTGAAATGGGCTGTCCTTGGTGTGAGGGTTACTGAGTGCTGCACCTTCTGCGATCCCGCCAGACCTGCAACTGCCCTATCCCACCCCAGCCATCCCTGCCACACATAGGATCCAGGAGGTTACCCAGCGGTAGATTAATAAGATTGCTTGGCAAGTCTCTCTTCTGGCTGTCCATCCACAGAGATTTGACTCCGTTACAGTACGGCCAAGGGTCTACAGCCCCCTGGTTATTTATGACTCTGTGGTGTAGTGTCAGACGTGGGACCTAGTGCCGTAGCTACAGCGACTGTAAATCTGCACACCGCAGATGGCAGTAATTGTTTCCACTCCACAGATGGAGTGGCTTGGGCCTGCTTATGAGTGGAGGTGAAGTTACACACTCAGGGTGAAGTGCCACAGGGTAAACCGTGCCAGTGGGTCTCCCCCAGAATGTTGGCACATCGCTTAGTCAAATAATGTGACTCTGTGTAACATTTACTTACTATATTTTTCTGTGGTGCAGCAACACTTCCAAGCGTGATGTTGAATTTTGCGGACCATTTTTGCATAGCCGTATAACTGTCTCTTAGAAGTAAAGGAGACAACAGTAATGTACTTTGTTTCCCATGTAAACTTCATGACCTATTCGACCTTTTCCCTGAACGTTTATAGCAGTAAACATTCTCTTTATCTCATTCAATTACTCATCCTTACAATACTTAAGCAGAATGACAGTTTCATTACAATTTTCAAAGGCAAAATAATTATAGCATCAAATAGTTGTCGTAGGTTTCATCCAATTATTGGTCTTTGTCTTCTTTGTATTCAAACCTAATATTGGTTTAATGTATATAGATCCTAATTGTGTGTCACATTCCATGACACTAGACATCGTCGTATAAAGCAGCATCACCATGCAACTCCTGTCCTCTCTCCTTCAGCTAAGTGATTGTTATACCTAGCTGGAAAAATGCCAGCCATAACTTCATAACAAATCAGCTTTTCTTTCCTGGGTATTCCCACATCAGCACCAGAATGTAAAACTTTATTTAATAATATCCCTCAACAACTTCTGTGAAATCTTAATCAAAGTAGAAGAAAAACTTCACAGCAGAAAGCATGGGTCCGAGGGCCAAACCCTTAGGGAAGGTGCTCATACTACGATACTAAGAGTTTTATATCAGAGAGCTAAACTGCTGCTTGGCCTCAAAGAACAAAAAAATGAAATGGGGAGGGGGGGGACTTGAAAAAGTCTCCCTTCCTGCCTAAAGTTTAGTTTAGTTTCCAGTTTTACCTCCAGTAAGCTTGACATTTCTCTAATGCTTCCCAGTGCTACACGTTTGGCTCAAACATCCATTTTTTGAAATCTAAAAATTAGAGTCTGTCTATCTATCTATCTATCTATCCATCTATCTATCTATCTATCATTGCTGTGTGTATCAGTGTGTAATATGCAATGTATCACAGATTCTAATATGACACTTGATAACTGTTTTGAAAATTAATTCTTCCCTGCAATCCGTATTGATTAAAAAAAAGGACAGCTTTTTGTGTTTCGAAAAAAGGCTCCATCATTTATGTATCTACTCACTTTAGACATCAATCAATATGTGTGTATCAATGTCAGCAGCACTATATGTGTATCAGTGTATTAATATAATTATCAGTATATCCATGTATGAATAACAGTGTATATATGTGTACTTGTCAATATATCAATTGGTGCATTAACATGTAGAAATAGATGAGAAATTGAAATAAATTAATTAATTAATAGAATGTTAATAATTTAAAAAAATTAATGTAACGTAATGTAAAATATATACATACACACACATATATTATATATGTGGTGTATAGGTACTCGGTTATAGCCCCGATGTTCATATGGTTGAATGTAACTAACTGCGAACTAAGAATCACATGTCTGCATCTAAGTGTCTCTTTTTGCTAATGTAATGAACACATTGTATTTTCTATGAGATGTACGTCGCTTTGGAGAAAAGCGCCTGATACACGAATACATGTAAATGTAATGTAAATATTTATATGGATAGATATACGTATGTATGTACATTTCTTGAAACCTTAATGTTAAGAATTTCACTAATATATATATATATATATATATATATATATATATATATATATATATATATATATATATACACAGTGTATATATACAGTATATATATAGTACAGTATAGTATGAAGTATAGTGTATATACATATATACATAAAAAAATTTCCCCACTCGTCCCCCTTTTCGCGGGCGGTCTTACTCCTTCAAGCTCGGGTCCCCTACCAGAGGCCTGGGAGCTTGAGGGTTCTGCGCAGTATCTTAGCTGTTCCTAGGAGTGCGCTCTTCTGGACAGAGATCTCGGATGTTGTTCCCGGGATCTGCTGGAGCCATTCTCCCAGCTTAGGGGTCACAGCCCCAAGTGTTCCGATTACCACGGGGACCACTGTTGTCTTCACCTTCCACATCTTTTCTAGCTCCTCTCTCAGTCTTTGGTATTTCTCAAGCTTCTCATGTTCTTTCTTTCTGATGTTGCCATCGCTTGGGATGGCGACATCTATCACTACGGCTTTCTTCCTCTGTTTGTCCACCACTACTATGTCCAATTGGTTAGCCATTACCAGTTTGTCAGTGTGGATCTGGAAGTCCCACAGGATCTTAGCTTGGTCAGTCTCGACCACCCTTGGGGGT
Source organism: Scleropages formosus (assembly GCF_900964775.1). Taxonomy (NCBI): domain Eukaryota; kingdom Metazoa; phylum Chordata; class Actinopteri; order Osteoglossiformes; family Osteoglossidae; genus Scleropages; species Scleropages formosus. The sequence continues at coordinate 39,901,000 of NC_041807.1, read as the reverse complement.
GTATCCCACTTTGATCTTAGGACTTCCAGCCCATACTCGGCGCAGATGTTCCTGTACTCTATGCCAGCCACTTGGTTATGGCGTTCCATGTATGCCTTGCCTGCTAGCATCTTACAACCTGCTGTTATGTGCTGGATTGTCTCAGGGGCATCTTTGCACAGCCTGCACCTGGGGTCCTGCCTGGTGTGGTAGACACCGGCCTCTATTGATCTTGTACTTAGAGCTTGTTCCTGTGCTGCTATGATTAGTGCCTCTGTGCTATCTTTCAGTCCAGCTTTGTCCAGCCACTGGTATGATTTTTCGATATCAGCCGCTTCTTCAATCTGCCGGTGGTACATACCATGTAGGGGTTTGTCCTTCCATGACGGTTCCTGTTCTTCCTCGTCCTCCTTCTCGGGTTTCTGCTGCCTGAGGTATTCACTAAGCATCTCATCAGTCGGGGCCATCTTCCTGATGTAGTCAAGGATCTTTGTTGTTTCATCCTGGATAGTGGCTCTGACGCTCACTAGTCCTCGGCCTCCTTCTTTCCGCTTAGCGTACAGCCTCAGGGTGCTGGATTTGGGGTGAAACCCTCCGTACATTATCAGGAGCTTCCTTGTCTTGGCTTCTATCTCCTCTTTTGGCCAGCTTATTATGCCAGCGGGGTATCTGATGACCGGCAGGGCTTAGGTGTTGATAGCCTGGACCTTATTCTTCCCATTCAGCTGACTTCTCAGGACTTGCCTTACTCTCTGCAGGTATTTGGCGGTTGCTGCTTTCCTTGCAGCCTCTTCATGATTCCCATGCGCCTGCAGGATTCCAAGGTACTTGTAGCTGTCCTCAACATCTGCTATTTTGCCTTCTGGTAGTACAATCCCCTCAGTTCTGACTACCTTCTCTCTCTTTGTTACCATTCGGCTACACTTATCCAGTCCGAATGACATTCCGATGTCATTGCTGTAGATCCTGGTGGTGTGGATCAGGGAATCGATGTCTTGTTCACTCTTGGCATACAGCTTGATGTCATCCATGTAGATGAGGTGACTGATGTTTGCTCCATTCCGTAGTCGGTATCCGTAGCCAGTCTTGGTGATGATCTGGCTGAGGGGGTTCAGGCCTATGCAGAACAGCAGTGGAGACAATGCATCTCCTTGGTAGATGCCGCACTTGATGGTGACTTGTGCAATTTGCTTGGAGTTGGCCTCTAGGGTTGTTTTCAACTGCCCCATTGAGTTCCTGATGAAGGCTCTTAGTGTCCTGTTGATCTTGTATAGTTTTAAGCATTCCAGGATCCGTGAGTGAGGCATCAAGTCATAGGCTTTCTTGTAGTCAATCCAGGTGGTGCACAGCTTAGTCTGTCTGGTCTTGCAGTCTCGACTGACTGTTCTGTCTACCAGTAGCTGGTGTTTTGCTCCTCTGGTGTTTCTACCAATTCCTTTCTGGGCCCCGCTCATGTATTGAGCCATATGCCTGTTCATCTTAGCCACTATGATACCTGAGAGCAGCTTCCATGTTTTGCAGAGGCAGGTTATTGGGCGATAGTTGGATGGGACTGCTCCTTTCTGGGGGTCCTTCAGGATCAGGACTGTCTGGCCTTCTGTTAACCATTCAGGGTGGGTCCGATCCATTAGCAGCTGGTTCATTTGTGTTGCCTGGCACTCATGGAGTGCAGTTAGCTTCTTTAGCCAGAAGGCGTGGATCATGTCAGGGCCTGGTGCTGTCCAGTTCTTCATACTTGAGACTCCTTCTTGGATGTCTGCCATTGTGATGGTTACTGGATTCTGTTCAGGGAGGTTGCTAGCCACTGGGCTTTGTTGTTATGTGATGCCTCCTTCTCCCATATGTTTTTCCAGTATATATATATATATATATTGTCACGTCTGTGAATCAGGCCGCTGCTTCAGTATTTTGCCGTGTGAGCTGAGCGTTCCTCCATCCACAGGGTCAACGATACACTGCTGAACTCCCACCTGCCCTTTGAGCCGCCCCCCAATATTGACAGTTATGACAGTACCCATGAATCAAAGCAAACACCTTGTTAGGTAACCCTGATAACCTCCGTTAATTTGGAATCAATTTTATTCTCTGGCTTTTTACGTGACACCGTGACCCGAGCACCCAGATTGGCAGCTCATTCTTTCAGACCCTTAATTACCATGGTATGCATTTACATAAAATTAAGGCTAACTTTCCCCAGCCTTATCAGCCCTGCCACTTTACTGCTCACTCGTTTTTCTTTTACAATAACAAAATGAAGTTCCTTAATCTCCCCGGCACTTTGCGAGGCACGCAAGGCCAATACTGTAGGTCCACAACATTGAGTTCCAGCAAGCGTGGGCATGAGGACAGAAGAGTACGTAACAAGCTTCATTTTTACACGTCTGCGTGTGCCATTAGCCGAGAAGATATCTCTTAATTAGCTGTAAATGTTAATTGTTGGGTGTCATGGTGATCCAACGGTACTGCGCTGCCCTTTCATTCATTGTCCTTTTAATTGCAACTTTTTTCTTGTTTTCATTGCCGAGTTTAATTCTCTCTGGAAAGCAGTTGGTCGAAAAAGGGAACATGATCTTAATTAACTTATGCGGTTAAATAACAGAAAAAAAAAAAAAAAATACATAAATAAATAGAAATTACAGAGGCCGTGTCAGTTACGTTTGATTTTCTGTCTTGTTGGATAAATGCCAGAGGCGACTATATCTACATGAGCAATTTACTTTTTTTAAACCTAGCTCAGTACAAAACGATGCATTTTACTTTATAATGAATGGACATGAGCAGCTGATCATAATGTTCTTATTATATTAAGCTATATTTGCTGACCTGTTGGTTTAAATGGGAGCATAAGAGGGAGAAGTATTAGAAAGGATTCGATTTGTACAGGGGTCCAACTCAGGTCTGATCCAGTGTGTATCATAGCTTTGTTTGTTGTTTCTTTAACACCTTCCCCCTTAAGAAGTCATAGTCCAGCAAAAAGTGCCATTAATATGGATTTAGACATTTTAATCCATTTTAGTCCATTATAATGTGTGTTTGTGGGACTACAACCTTGTGGTCAGGACTGTGTTCCCTTTAAGCACTGTTTTCCTTTGAGGTTGTATTTCCTCTGAGAATTGAGATGGAGCCCCACACACACACACACACAGCTTTATCCCTTCTAATAGGAAGTTCTATTACCTATTGGAAGACCATCACCATACCTATGGCAGGTATTCACCTGTTCCCACCCACTGGACACCTGTATCTGACATAACTGTATTACTCCGTTTAGTTATGGTTATGGTTAAGGGTTTTTTCATGTAACTAAAGAGAATTTTGCTGCAGCTGTTTGATCTGCATGACCTTTGTCAGTGTTCCTAACAACCCCTTAAAACTGTAACAAAAGCAGTCAGAGAACCAACCAAATATCATGACAGAACCAAGAATCATAAAGTATATAGTACGTTTTGGTACAAGTATCTGCATAAAAAGCAGATTATTCCTACTGCTTATTCATAAATTGCATGAAGCACCTTACACCACACACAAATTCCCAATGAAGCCTTTTTCAGTGATTACTTAAATCTACAAAAAAGAAAAAAAAATCTGAAAAAGTATATTTCAATATATTACATAATGAGACAGCTGTTTTAACTCATTTTCATGTGTCTTTAAAAACTGTACCACTTGATCATTTACATGGTAACATCCACACTCCCCTTCCGCATTTGTTCTGCCAACAAGAAAATGATATTTGTGCATGTAATTAAAAGATGTGTATAAACACGTTATTCTGTAATAAACTTGAAACATTGTAGGGCAGATGAAGATGGCAGAGGTACAGTACAGTACCCCACCTCCAACCCCCCGCCGTCTGTTGTGCGAGATGTTAAGGTGTCTCCTCCTCTTCAGCTGCATGCGGACAGCAGCCTTACATGTATAATTCATAGAGAGACAGAAAAAGCAATTTAGCAGTTTAATGGTTATCGCCCCCCCCCCCCCCCCCCCCCCACACACACACACACACACACACACACACACACACACACTCTGTCCCCCCATCACAGCATTCCCAGCTCTGTTTGTTTACTTCCTAATTCCGCTGCCCCTGGAGCAAAAACTATGAATAATGATATGTCTGTTGAGTGTGTCTCACGCGGCTAATGCTGCGTTCCTTGATCAAGGGGTGTGTTAACCCCCGGAGCGCACGAAAGCACCACGCTCAGCAGGAACGCTAAAGGCCCGAGAGGGGAATCAACGCTCCACCCAAATCGCTGGAGCGTACGCTTGGTTATTCGGCCCAAAGCGGCGTCACGCATTTCATCTTAGGCAGGCCGCCTTTGCCGAGCGTGTGCCCTTCGACGCATGATGTGCAACATGCTTCTCAGTAGGCAACATGTATGCAAAATACATTGGGTGCAGGTAGTTTTCTCCTCGATACAGGTTCTCGCCTGGTGAACGGTGGCACAACGAGTATTGCTGCTGTCTCGCAATACCTGGGTGCTGCAAGAGGACATGTGTTCATTCCCTGCTCAGTCTGTGTGGAGTTTGCATGTTTTCCCTGTGTCTGCGTGGGTTTCCTCTGGGTGCTCTGGTTTCCTCCCACAGTCCAAAGACATGCTGTTCAGGTTCCCCCATAGTGTGTGAGTGTCACAGAGAGGGTGTGTTGCACTGATGTAGGGATGAGTGACTCAGTGTAAGTAGTGTATCTAGCAGTGTAAGTCACTGCTGTAAATAAGGTGTGTGGGCTGATAACACTACAGAGAGTTAATCGGAAGTCGCTTTCTAGAAAGGTGTCTGATAGGTAAATATAACATTTTTTTATATCAGAGATGGGAAGTGGGTTGGTTGAGAGTTCAAATCATAGAAGCATTTAGGGGGCGTGATGTGTCAATGCTGAAAATGCCCCAAAATACCATTTTGAATGATTAAAAATGTATTTTTGATTTTTTTTTTTTCCAGGAAATTTAACTTGCTTTAATTTGTCAGCTAAGAACATTAGTAAAAATGTCTCAAATGGGCTGTTTTACTCACATTCCTTGACAAGTTGTGGTCTCAGTAAGAAGTTATACAGTATGAAAAGGATGAAACATGACTTATTAATAGTATATCTAACCACAATGTAACCATAACAACTGATTTATTTATTTGACAAGGACCAATTTACTTAGTGCATAATAAAATAATACAATAATAAAATCAAAAGCATATTGATAATAGAATAATATAAGTCAATCTCTGTCTTGCACAAAAAAAATACCTGTACAATTTTCCTGCTGAATTGAGACACACAGTCTGATAAATGAAGATGAATGAAGTCCTTCTTGGTTTAAGAAAACAAAAGAAAAAAGAAAAAAAATGTTTCACATCCCTTATTAGTTGCAGAAACACTTGAATTTTGATGCTTATTCATTTCGAAGCCTCAAAATATATCCAAGAGTGAAACCTTTAATGTATTCTACTGTTTCCCATGGCAAAGTGTCACCATTCTTTTTTTATTTCATTTCATTTTGTCGCTTGCTGATCCCGTCAAACGATAAATGACCAGAATCAAAATGTGTGTTTAGATGATTAATAATTTAGGCATTCATAAGAAAACATAACTGCTTTTCTGTTTGTTGTTTTAACTGGCGATGGTAGAAAACTTCACAAAAATTTCCTGCTTCCATTTGTTCCCTCTCCTTCACATAAGCTACTTAACTTTCCTCTATCGCTCCAGCCTTCACCCTCCAATACCCCTGACATATAAGGGCAGATGGCGCAGATATCATATATAACCGTTTCTGGAAGGCAGGTCATTTCACATTACTTATTTATTGGCTTCCCGGAGACCCTCATCCAGCGGGAGTACTTTTACCCATTTATACTGCTTGATATGCGGTAAAGCCTTTCAGGTTAATATTCTTGCTAGAGGGTACAACAGAAGGTCTCCTCCTGAGACTGAAAGCTGCAGTTCCTTAAATACTACATAGCCATGTGGAAATATGAGGATTTATCACCTGCAGTGGGAGACAAACATCTGCTACCCAGTGGTACATCACTGGACCAGGTTAAAAAGATGCTCAGGATCATTGTTCACTGTCCCTGGAGAAAACCTCCACCTCCAGCCTCCTTGGGGCTCGTTGGTGCCTCCGTTGAAAGTATTGGCTGCAACCTCGTTCTCTCCTGGTCATCTGTTGGAAAAAACAGCCTCCAGCCTCTTCTAACAGAATGTGGGGCAGGTGGCGAAACAGATTGTCCTCAAAGCCAGATTACACTTTAATTTGGGAACAGGGTTGGTATGTGTGATACCAGTATTATTACTGCTTAAGGCATAGGAATCACTGAAAGAAGTTTTTTTCTCCTCATTATTTTTTTTTTTTCTTCTTTGGGTAGCACGGTGCCTCGTAATTCCCAAGCTGTGTATTCGGATGGGGGTTTGAATCTGGATCAGTCTGTGTGGAATTTGTTTTTTCTCCCGTGTTTACCTGAGTTTGCTCTGGTTTCCCCCCACATGCCAAACCTATGTTTCAGGTGAACTGGTGATTCTGAATTGCTATTACTGTGTGATTGTGGGAATAAATTAGTGTGTTAGAGAATGAGTGTGTGTGATTGCCTTATGATAGGCTACCCTCCCGTCCCCACCCTAGCTCACACCCTGTATTTCCGGGGTAAACTCTGGATAACTGCAACCCTGATCATTAACGGAAGCGTTATTTTGGTTTCGTAACTTTATAAAAAGAGATCTGAATGGCTTCCCGCTGCACAAGGAACACTAGCTGCTCTTGTGGAACATGAATCTACAAGTAAAGATGTTATAAGCAACTATCAGTCAGCTATTACAGTCATTTATTTATTCAACACCTTTTTTTCCCAGCAGACTTACAAAGTTAGATTTGCATAACAAGTTACTTACAGTGATTTACCCAATTTGAGCAAATCAGCAGGGTAATTTTTGTTGTATTAATTCACATTTACTCCCATGATCAAAAGTGCAACAGTTGGTTTTAAACACAGGATCATAAACTGCAAGGTAACAGTTTTCACCAGTATGCCACCTTCAGATAATTTATCATTATATATAATTTTTATAACATTATTTTACATTATTTCTTATTATATTTATTATTTTTTCATTTTCATTAAATACCCATACATTTGCTCCTGCAGTTCAGGAAACTTTGGAAGTTTGATGGGAAAAAGACTATTTCCGAGGTTCCTCTTTTACAGTGTTTCTCTATAAATGACCAGAGACTTCCACACAGAAGGAAAATTCTGAGTTGGCATGACTTTTCTGTTGATGGTCTGTTCAGCGTTCTTCTGGTTTTAATATGCAGAGGTTTTATAATACTCCTGTATGAAATGAATTTTAAATTAACATCTCCCGTGAAAATGGCCACCCCTCCCAACTTTTATGGAAAAGCTCCCCAAAGAGAGATTAGCTAGCTCAATCATTTTAAATATGCTGGCACAGAAAGCAGCTCTTCTGTCACACAATTAACTGTTATGAATATAGAGTTTAAAAAAATGCTGCACTCTTTTTTTGGGGGGTGTCAAACAAGAATTTAATGCTTTAAATTGTCACAACCGGAAATCCGTGTTTCATGCCTTTCAGAGCCGGCGTAATTTATGTTCCCTTCTTTCGACTTTTGAATATCGAATGACCTTGTGTTTAGATTAATCCGTTAATTTGCGGTCCGTTGCACTCGTCTGTTCTTTCTTAAAGAACCCAAGTAACCTTCGACAGGCTCTAGATACTCAACCGATCCGTCCGCCTGGAAGTTGAGCAGTAAGTTCCACCACAGAAATAGAAATCGGCTTCTAAAATCTGGCACTAATTAGCCCAAGAAAGCCTGTGGAGCACAAGCTGAAAGTACTCCTTGCATAACTAAAAGTGCGTTCGATACATCTGAACCAACTTGTGTTGATTCCCTTAGGCCTTAGACCAGTGTGTGCGTATCCCCTTTGGAGTAGACCAATAATTCCTGTTTCATTTTGACAGTTTTTTCATAGTAATTGGTATAGAAAGTCTATACTCTATAGATTTGAAAAAGTTGTGAAGAAGTCCACAACTTGGGACCGAAATTGTCGAAGACGATAAAAATTACTAAATCTTTCTTGCCAGTTTAAGACCTGTGTTTCACCCGGTAAACACAAGCCATACGCTGTAGTTAATGTCAGTATCCATTTACATGTCAGTTTGTGTTTCTTCAATGAGATTTACAACTCAAGAGTAATTAAAAGTGCATCAACAACAGATGAAGAGCTTTAGACAGACACATTGGATTATGTCTTTGTCGAAAGCTTTTCATTTACTGATACCACCATGCTGTTGGTTCACATCACTCTGACCTTCCATCAGTCCATTCCCCACCTCGCAGTCTTTGGTCATCTGACTCTGGTCTCTCACAGGTCCTTCTACTGCGTTCTGTGGAAGATCACGTTTTCTTCTGTTCCTCAGGCACTGTGGAAAATGTGGAATCCCCTCCACAAGGCAATTTCTTACTATGGATACCTTCAAAAATCAAGGCTGAAAACTCAAATGTTCAGAATAGCTTCCCTTTAGTACCTTTTCTCTCTCATCATTTCTTTTATTATAATTTGCATGGAACTTAATGTAGATCACTTTGTTATGTAATTTTGCTGTCTTTTTAGTATTTTTTACTATTACTTTTATTATTGCTTTATTATTTTATCCTATATACCCTCTCACTGTTAAATTCCTTTAAGAAGTGGTGTTTAAAAGGCAAAACCAATTAAAATGTATTATTATTACAGAAGTGTAACTCAAAAGGAAATACATAGATAATCACAGCATATACTTTTGGACTCATTTCTGTAGCTGTTAGGAGATCAAGAGGGAAATGGGTCTAAAAGAGTTTTGAATTCTGGGAGGGATTCAGCACCCCTGAGGAACAGTGGGAGGTCAATCTACCACATCAGAGCCAAAACTAAGAATTATTTCTGACTTCTTATGAGTGGGACCACCGAGCTTCCAGAGGCAGAGGAGCATAGGGATTTACCCAGTTATTAACAACACAATCCAAAACAATATCCTCACTTTGGGCACAAGTCCATGTCCTTGGTCACTGAACACAGATCTGCTGCCTCAGATCTTTAAAAGCTGGTTTCTCAGATCAGCTTTCTTGCAAATTTCATGTTCAGCGAGATCTTGAGTGTGTGTTTGGGGCACTCTAAAGCAAACCTTGGCTTGGTGATTGTTTATTTTGTCTCCTTTGCTCCCCTCTTGGTATCTGAAGTGTTTGAGAAACTGTTTTGTTTGAGATTCGCCTTGGTTGTTGACTCTGTATCTTCACCAGGTTTCCTAATCCTTCAGCAAACTGCCTTGGAGTTATTGTTTGATGCTCAGAGAAGCTGTTTTGATGTCCAGACGTGCATCGTGCATCTATGGGAGCCTATACGGTGCAGCTCTGAAATGAACTGGTGTGTTTGAGGCTCCTACAAACATAAGAAAATATATGTAGAAAGTTTCATGAGTGTTTTTCCAGTGTATTATAACCACCTGTTATTCAAGCCAACTTACACTGATTTACTCAATAATACAGTAAGGTAATTTTTACTGTATTCTTGCAGGGGAGGTAATGTGATCAAGACTACACTAGCAGAAGGGGGATTGGAACCTGGTTCCTTAGACCAACGCAAACAAGACAAAGACATTCAAACTCCACTCAATCTGGCCTGGATTTGAACTCTGTTCCAAAAAAGCCACAGAACAAGACCTGTGTGGCAATAGTGTTACTCATCAGCAGTCTTCTGCATTGCTTCTGCAGTTGAAGGTTGAAATAATTTTGGTGAAAAACATTATTTTTCATATTTTTATATACATTTCAGGAGAATCATGGGATGCAGTTTTGCTGTGTTCATTGACTGAGCTGCAAATTCTCACTTCAAGATTTTGAACATATTCAAGTTTTATTGATTATGTTGTGCAGCTTTATCATCCTCCTTAATACGGATATTAGAGCAGCTTGCCCAGAATGCACAACGTGTCCATATTTAATGCCTGTGTATTTACCATCTGTCATTTACGCAGCCCAATTGGAGGGAATTTTTGGAGAGGGAGGCGTTCCGTTTCAGAGAATAGCACCTTGATTGTGTCGAAGAGTAGATCAGAGTAGATCAGCATCCATGAAAATGAGGTGTGGAAACTGAAAAGGGTCAAGAACCAAAAATGGCTCTCAGATTGTGTGTGTGTGTGTGTGTGTGTGTGTGTGTGTGTGTGTGTGTGTGTGTGTGTGTGTGTGCGCGCGCGTGTGTATGTGTGTGCGATCCCAAGGCCCCAGGCATAGTCGAAGTGTCATAGGAGTACATTGCCCGGCTCCGCCTTCCATGTCTATCTCCTTGCGCCTGTTCTTCCTCCATCCACACCCCCTGGGGGCTTTTTTTTTTTACATTGCTGGCTGTTTGCGTATCTTTACAGGCCGGCATTCCGATACATTTGTTCCACTCCGCTGGCTCTTATTCATCCGGCGGTGCCCGTACCTTCTGCTGCTTGTATCCCCAGGGGCGTCCCTTTGAAGAGCTGCACAGCTTCTCCTCCTCCAGGATCTGGGGCAGCCGACGCTACCTCTAACTAAGTGTAAAAGCGTCCATTTACGGAAGGCGTTGACTGGCCGCTGCTGTGACCCGTCCCGTCTATTGTCCCCCCGGCCCATGCTTTTGGGCAGATCAGAGGTTTCACCGAGAAGTCAGATCAGATGAAGCCATCTGGGGCATCCTACAAAGAAAAATCACATTACTTTTGGCCCATTATATCCAGTAACTTTTTTTTACAATTTGGACAGTTCCTTAGACAGCTCCAACAGCTGTTTAGATTTTATCATTTGAAGATGTTGACAATGTTACCACATCACTCCACATACTGTATTCCTGCCAGACTCTGGCTGATGGTGGAATGTCTGATGGTGTAGAACAGAAGGTACGTGAAGGCCACTGCTTCTCAGACTGACACTTGTGAACATGGTTGAGCTGATTCCACTCGCAGAAATGTCCTGCACTTGGACCATAGAGTATGGTTGCTTTCTTCCACCACTGCAACATAAAGCAATCCATCCATCCATCCAAGTTTAGTACCCGGTTGTCCTATGCAGGTTCACAATGAACAGGACCCTACCCTGCAAGCATCGGGCACAAGGCTGAAGGTGGATTCACACTGGATGGGACCCGCAGTCCACGGCAGGGTAGCCACACACACTCACACTCAGAGCTACTCACTCATTCACTCAGTATGGTCAATTTAGCATCACCAGTCCACCTGAACTGCATTTCTTTGGACTGTAGGAGGAAACCAGAGCACCCACAAAGACATGGGTAGAATATTCAAACCCAACACAGCCATGCAGGCAATTTTAGATAAGTGTCAGTTTGTGTTGAGGCCACGATTATGTCTCAGGGATGTTGTGAAAGCTGAAGAGTAGAAAAACATAATACAGCAATATCTGCTACATGTAAGGATTTTTATTCCTGTTATTTCATATCCAGCTTGTATTTTCACAGCAGGATGGGCTTTTTTGGCTGGACAGGGCTTTTTGCCAGAATCCGAGAATGCAATCAATGTAGGGACATCTCCGTGTCAAAGAAAGTCTGAAAAATGGTGTGAAATAACCACCACTGTAGTCAGTTATTAAACTATAATTGTGTGTTTTGTGTCTGCCAACCCAACCCCCCCCCCCCAAAAAGGAACTGTCACTGCGAGTCATTATCTTTGTCTTATAGTCTCATATAGGCATAAAATACTATTACTGTACTGGCCAGAGCAGGAACAGGAGTGATCTATAAAGTGCACCATCTGCTGGTAAAAGAGCTGTCAAAAACAGAAAATAAATCTGTAATATTATTTGCATCTGTCTCAACAACGAGTCCGTTGCTGAGGAATTAAATTCGCAATTCCAGTGTAAAACAATAAATAAAACAAATAAAATGAAAAGGAGGTGACGTGACATTCTGTGCTGTGATTACCATTAATGTGCACTGAACACTGACTGCACTTCTTCAAAGATGGATATTAACATCCACAGTGAATGGTGGGGGATTCATCGAGAAGTAAGGTGATAATTAGTGATAATTAGCATCAAATATGCATTGCTACAGTTCTTTTTTTGTGAAGGATTTGTGAGGCAAGAAGATACCACATTTTCATGCTGTTCATCATACTGGGTAACGTTGCATTAATAAACAGATCCATAGAAAGATAGACAGACTTTATATATGGTCTTTAGGTCTATACAAGTCAAACCAAGTTTTGAAATTTAAAATGAATTAAAAAAAAAAAAGAAAACATTTAAACACACAAAGAAATAGTAATAGATAGATGGATAGATAGATAGATGGGGAAAAATGACTGTATGACAGTGAGTTATGCAATCCACTTTAGAGAGAAGCAAATCTTGGCAAACTAAGTCATAAAAAATTATCCTGGCTCTTTTTAGATGTATTTTACTTGTGCTCATTTCAGCTGAGTCAGGGTTTATTTTGTTAATGAGTCCCATCTTAACCAGGCAAAGCATCTGGTGGTTATATCATAGGACTAGTATTTTTTTTTCCGATCCTCTAGGCCATTTGGCTGATAATATTGGGAGGTGTGATGCAAAGCTTGGAGACCAGTCCAGCAGTGCAGCTTGTGCACATCTCTGGGCTCCTTCGTTACTTTGTGATGGGTCTTGGAAGGGTGATGTGGACAACTGAGGCATAAGAGACACCTTACTGAGCATCAAAACAGACGTAAACCCCTATTGAGGAAAGGCATCTTTAAGAATGCACATTTGGGGCGGTCAATAAATGTCTTATTGCATCACGTTGATGAACGGGGAATTGGTTCTTCACAAGCGACCATGATAGAGTCTGCAAAATAATCACTGTCGCCAAATCGAGATTAAGCAGAACGGTGATTCTCCACAGCTGACAAAGTCACTTAACCCGATGCACATCGGGGACGTCCAGAAGAGAGGAGCCGAGATGGTAAACAAAGCTCAACACGTTGCACTTATAGATGGGACAACGGCACTTTCACCATCTGTACATTGATTGCAGTCGCATGGGCAACGGGGCTGGCCTCAAATGCTGTCCACGACGCTTCCTGGCCTACTCTTTCAGACTTGGCGAGGTGTCGCAGGCAAACACAGGCTGTCGGAGCCCACGAACATTTGTGGGATGGGTATTAGCTGGAACGACGGGTGGTAATTCAAGTCCAGTGACCGGTGACTGGGAACACATCCGTCCAGGCTCTTCAACAGAAGTGGGATCTCCCAAAGACAGCATCCACAAGCAAGCGTCGCCAATACTGCCATGTAGCTAGACGAAGTAGAGTAGGGACTGAGGAACCTTTATGCATATGAGTTTGCATATTCTTCTCATGTTTGCATGTGCTTCTTATGGGTGTACTCTATGCTTCCGGGATAGATTTGGGACCATCACGATCATGCATTAAACAAGCTGTTATTGCTAACGGATGGATGAAGTTGTAACCTGAACTTTGCAGATTCATGAGCTGCTAATAGATCCAGCTCCAATAGAAGAATTGGCCCTTGAAAATGTCCATCTTCATAGTGACCTTAATACATATTGCTTTAGATTTGGATTCTGTAAAAGCATTGAAGAGGTCTATGACTTACTAGACATACTAAAGATATTTGAGCGTATGAGTTACATGAGTGTACGATCACATTCTGATACATAACAGTTTCCCCTATAGGTCAAAAATGCTGAAACCTGGATCCTCTGATGGTAGGCATTTTGTATGCATATGCTAATCACAGCGATGAAGCATTCTCAAGACTGGTGAGCGATATGATTACTTCTTTTTACTTTCAGTTCAAAATTATAGCAGGCAGCATTCAGTGTTTATTGAAAATGTTGCACACGTAAGCATTGAAATGTTTCACACTTGATGTTAGTCTGGAGTTTCAGTTTGGTTTGGTTTCTGATCGGCCACTTCAACAACAGTTAATGATCACTCCGTCACCTTACATATATTTATTTAGCAGATGCTTTTCTCCAAAGCAACTTCCAACGAACTCTATGTAGTGTTATCATCCCAAACACCCTATTCACCCAAGTAACTTACACTGCTAAATACATTACTTACAATGGGTCACTCATCCATATATCAGTGGAACACACACTCTCTGTCACTCACGCACTATGGGGGAACCTGAACAGCATGTCTTTGGACTGTGGGAGGAAACCAGAGCACCCAGAGGAAACCCACGCAGACATGGGGAGAACATATGAACTCTACACAAACTGAGCAGGGATCGAAACGATGTTCTCTCCCACCACCCAGGTGCTGAAAAACCTTAAATCACATCAGTGTTGACTGTATTTCATAAACAGGTGGTCCTCAAGTTACAACTTATGCCAGTTACAACCAGCCGGACTTACAACCTCAACATATTATTTCTGAGTGCTTTGTATTATTGTTTGGGTCTCTAGCAGAAACTGTTTTGTTTCAAAAACTTTTTGTCTGTGACACTCTTCACGTAACCTTTCTTTTCGAAAACCTATCAAGAGAAGAAGAAAGTGTTCTGGTAGTGCTGAAAAGAAAACGTGGAAGACAATATATTCAGAAATGAAAGTGAGAATAAGCATGAAAATATAATTTAATGTTGTATTTATATTACTTTCTTTGCCATGTATGTAACCGTTGGAGAAAAGAGTCTGCTAGATGAATAATATCTATATTGTTACAATACATGTGAAAGTAGTGAAAAAATATAACAAAGCCAAATGAATTATTCATTATGTTAATTTTTTATTTTTTTTGTATATCCGCATGGTTTTTATAATATAACGCGATTTTCAGCACAAAGTTCTCTTATGATGGGGCCATTGGAGCGGAATCGTGTTGTAAGCCAATGACCTCCAACATTTTTTTACATGTGTATTCTTTTTCAAATCATACAAATTAATTTCATTTGTGCTGGTCTGAGATTTCTCATTTGTACCAGATTGTCATTTGTTTTTTGTTTTTTTTTTTTTTTCCGTAATCTCTTAAAGTTTTCTCAGTCTGTCTTCAGGGCGGTGTTCTCCGTAAGAAGAAATTTATTGCATTGCATTGTACAGCTCAGCATTTTGATTGTAATTTCCAATGTCAGATAAATTCAGGTGCAGTTTTCCAACAGTTATAAATCATAAACAACTTCTTCACAAACACGTCTCAGAAATGCTCGGGTCCTCAGGGAGTAGAGCCCTGCTCATTTGACCTTGTGACACCCTTGAGCGTTGTAACACTCTTTTAATTGCTCCAGTGAAATATCCAGCTGTGTTAATGGCTTAGTCACTTTGGTTTAAGGCATCTCACACACACACACACACACACACACACAAACACACACGGTCTGAGATCCCTTGTCCTGAGTGGAGTTGCAGTGAACAGGAGCTGAACTCGGCAACACAGGGTGCAAGACTGGAGACACACCCAGGACGGGACGCCAGTCTGTCACAAGGCACCCCAAGCAGGATTTGAATCCTAGACCCACTAGAAGGTGGGACCTGACCAAATGTGCTATGCCACTGCCACCCTAGGTATCAGTCAAGCAAAGCAATATTAATAGCCGTGTCTGGGTCTTCGAGAGCTTTCTAGTGAAAGAACGAATGGTTATAGAAAGCGTTGGATGTCTTTATAGTTTCAAGCTCCATTGGCCTACAAAGGAATGGGAAGGAGAAGCAGAAACCCTCATCCTGGAGGTCCTCTGAGGAGCACAAAGTTTTGAGATGTTCTCCAGCCATTGGGAAGACTGAACAGCATTTAGGTCTCTCTCTTCCAGACAAAACTTTTGAGAAATCTTCAGTCTGTCAACTTACCAAGCAATGAGATGTAATCCCATGGTAAATGTTTGGCTCGGGCAGAAGGACAAACCCTGAACAGAAACGTGGGTGGAAATTTGGAATTTGTAGAATGTGTGTAAAATATTTAATTCAAAGTTTAGTTCACCGGTTACTCATCTTCCAAAAAGAAAGTCAGTAAATTTACACAAGTTTACATGAAGTGGAGGTTTTCCAGGATGATAAAGTCTTTCATTATGAACTCCTGTAAAAATGGATATTCTATAAGGGGTTAATTTGAATATCTGGACATTTAGGCCAAGTATTGTGATTTTCTCCTTTTACTACTATCTGTGTGTTGTAAATAAATTTACTTTACTCCCTTTTTCCCTAAAGCCACTTTTCCCATGTGGTTTATTTGCGGGATGTCACACCTGGTTTCCCGCGGCAGTGACGTTCAGAATCTTCTTTATATGTCAGATGAATATGAAACAGATCATATCTGCAGGCTTCTTCTGAAGGGCAGTGTTATCTTTAGGACATTCTGCTCCCGCTTCTCCTCAAACTGGCATGCAGTACGAGTCGTGCACTGAAAGGTAAACAGGGAAACATTCAGGGAAGCCGATGAGGCAGTCTAAAACTGCAGAACCTGTGCTTGTGACCATAAGATTGCTGGTTTGAATCCTAAGCTTTCATGCGGCAACCGTGAGAAAAGTTCTCAAAATGTTTTATTGTCTACAAATAGTAGATGAATCCTTCAATAAGGTACATAAATATTACCCAAAGTCAAAATATGTTCAGGTTAAATTTGTTCAATATTTTCTTCACTTCCGCGTTCAGTCATCAATTGACATTAAAATGCAACCAAATAAAGCAGGAATGGGGGAGTGGATTAATTTAACTCCCCTCCACAGCGTTTACAGCTTGTGTTTGGTGTTTGCGAGTGTCAGTGACCATTAGCAAAATAAGGAAAACCCCTTATGTTCACGGGATGACTTACTTAACACTCAGATTTAAATATGAGGTTCTGTAGATAGTGTGTTTTTATTTTCAGTGATTTCAAACTGGATTTGTTCCAAGTTAACAAACAAACAAACAAATCTGTATGACACTGCTGTCCATAATACATTTTACCCTCATGGCCTGCCACAGTAACCCTGCACAGGACAAAGGCTTGATGAAAATGAAATAAATAAACCAAGTTAAAGGCTTGCTGTGAATTTTTAATTCGGTCGTAATTTATATGAGGTTTTCACAAAATGTAACCCTCGAATAAATCGAAGGGCGTTGCTATTGTCAAGTTTTTTAATGATTGGGAAGTAGCGGGAAGTGATTTTGAATTTATGGACACACCGAGTTACATGCACTTACATTTACATTTATTCACTTAGCAGTCGCTTTTCTCGAAAGCGACGCACATCTCAAATAAAACACACACACACTTTCTGAACTGCTTGTCCCATACGGGGTCACGGGGAACCGGAGCCTACCCGGCAACACAGGGCGTAAGGCCAGAGGGGGAGGGGACACACCCAGGATGGGACGCCAGTCCGCTGCAAGGCACCCCGAGCGGGACTCAAACCCCAGATCCACCGGAGAGTAAGACCCGGTCAAACCCACCGCGCCACCACGCCCCCTATTCAAATAAAAGACAATTTGTGGCTTACATTAGGAGAAAGAGACATAGTTGCAGACATGTGATTCTTCAGTAAACCTATTTGGTTTCTTTCCACTTTATGCACCGATGTTCATCACATGAGTAGGTGCATAAAACTCAGGATAGACAAGCCCTGATCACCTTCCTATAATAATAATAATAATAATAATAATAATAATAATAATAATAATTTTTTTTCTTTATAAAGGTACACCAACATTTACATACAATACAGGGATAGCGGCTGCGGAAAGGCTTATCTGGTCATGATCATGAAGTTACGGTGCATGAACATTCACACCATACGTGAGTTTGAGAGATCAGGGGCAAAGCGAGTCCAGAAAAGATGAGTTTTCAGACCCTTCTTGAATGTAGACAGGGTTTCAGCAGTTCTCAGTGAGAGGGGGATGTCATTCCACCACAATGGAGCCAGAACTGAGAATCTCCATCCTTTAGACTGCTGTTCCCAGTTGTGTTCATAAGTTGAAAACAAAGAGTACTTTACATCGTGTGTGAAAATCCAAAGGGAAGCAGGAAAACAAAAAGTCAATGGACAACCAGGCCTTTAATTATGTATAAGTAAATATATAAATACATACATATTCTTCCTTTATGTCCATAAAGAGGAGGAGGAGAAAAATATCTGCTAAATGAATGCATGTACGTGTAAATCTACATAAACATGGGGGTTTAACTGTGAAGAGTGCGCTATTGTGTTGCCTGTCCAGTGTTTTCCCAGTTGCCTGACAACAGACTGGCGCCCGTTCCGATCCGTCCCACACGTCTACATGACTTTTCAGTCTCCAAGGTTTCCACTGGAACGGATTTTGATTGCTCCGGACGACAAGTGCTCATCCTCGCACTTAATCAGGCATCTTGAAAGGCCTGACAGCCGTGTCATTCCATGCACTTCAGCCTTGTTGCGGTTGTGCTGCACCATGGCCCCCGCTGGAGCCCCTGCCACTTACAGCTAATGCCTGTAAAATTGTCATCGCTTCTCCAAAGCACTTGCATCAGATTATGCGAGGCCAACAGGACACGTGAGGCAGGAAGCGTGCGACGGATGGCATTTCCCTTAACTGCAAAATCACGAGCAGGAAGTCCAGGTCTCTGAGGGGACAGTGCTAGCTATCGTTCCATATCTGCTTTCATGTTAGCATGCCGCTAGCCCATTTGGCTGCAAGATGAGTGTCTGACCTACCGCTGCAAATCCCATGATCCTATTTGACTGGAGCGGGAGCCAAACACCTCTGAAGATCTACAGCGAAGGCTCCTCTAGGCAGATCACGCAACCGCACGGTAACACGTACGGTGAGAAGCAGCAGTCTAAACGTCACGGACCAAAGCATGGAATGCTTATCAGTTTGAACCAAATTGATTTTTTTGCCCGATGAGTGAAGCCTACATAGCTAGAGGCTGGAAACCTATTCCATAATGATTGTGTGATTGTCACTTAAGTGGGCAATCATATCAAAATGAACAGTGAAGATATGAAATCTCTGTCTCAAGGGACAACATGTCATTGGAGACATTGACAAGAGTTCTCTCTGTGTTCTGTCTGAATCAAACCGCTGACTGAAATATTAAGCAGATGTCACTTGTGAATGGGTTGGAAAATATTTATATTCATTCTTACCCTACGTTTCAAAGGTAATGTGCTTCCGAAAAACCCTTTTAGCATGATTTCCAACTGAAAGATAACATCACCATTAGTTTCAATGGTCATTTTGTTATGTGCCCTTGAGCCCAAAATTGACACCCATTTGTGATAAAAAAAAAGAAAATTCACAAAATCCATTAAAAATGGATAGATTTACTTCAATATTAACATAACATACAATACAAAATGGTAAGGGAGTTACCTTACATTAATTACTCTATAATAATGCGTAGCTATCTACCTGAAATCGTTCAATTTTTTCGTAGCTGTTATGCACTACAGGCTGTAACGTTCACCAATAAAACATAAATATACACATATGATTGTTAATGTTTATTTTTTAACATACAGCACACAGGTAAGACAAAAAAAACAATGACAATTTAAATTTATTCACACTTTCTGAACAAGTTGACATTGTGTCTCGCTACTTCTGGACTGTGTGAGATTTGCATGTTCTCCACATGTTAATCCCTCTTGGGTTCCTCCCACAGTCTAAAAACATGTGTTTCAGGTGAACTGGTGACGATAAATTGCACATAGTGTGTGTGTGTGTGTGTGTGTATGTGTCCGTGTGTCCATGAAGATAATGAACAGAATCGGTGACAAAGGGCAGCCCTGGCGGAGTCCAACATGCACCGGGAACAGGTCTGAGTTACTGCCGGCAATGCGAACCAAGCTCCTGCTCCGGTCATACAGGGAACGAACAGCCCGTAGCAGCGAGCCCCGAACCCCATAATCCCAAAGTACCTCCCACAGGATGCCACGAGGGACACGGTCAAATGCCTTCTTCAGGTCCACAAAACACATATGGACTGGTTGGGCAAACTCCCACAAACCCTCCAACACCCTAGTGAGGGTACAGAGCTGGTCCAGTGTTCCACGGCCAGGGCGAAAACCGCATTGCTCCTCCTGAATCAGAGGTTCGACTATCGGTCGGATTCTCCTCTCCAGTACCCTGGCATAGACTTTCCCAGGGAGGCTAAGGAGTGTGATCCTCCTGTAGTTGGAACGCAATCTCCGGTCCCCCTTCTTATAAAGAGGGACCACCACCCCGGTCTGCCAGTCCAGAGGCACCGTTCCCGAACTCCACGCCATGCTGCAGAGGTGTGTCAGCCAAGACAACCCCACAACATCCAGAGACTTGATAAACTCTGGGCGGATCTCATCCAACCCCGGAGCCTTGCCACCGAGGAGTTTTTTGACTACCTCAGCAACTTCAGCCAGGGTAATGGACGAGTCCCCCTCCAAGTCCCCAGCCTCAGCTTCCTCTGCGGAAGGCGTGTCGGAGGGATTGAGGAGATCCTCAAAGTACTCCTTCCACCGCCCGAGAACATCCTCAGCTGAGGTCAGCAGCGCACCACTTCCACTGTAAACAGTGTTCGTGGAACACCGCTTCCCCCCTCTGAGTCGCCGGACGGTTTGCCAGAATCTCTTTGAGGCCGACCGAAAGTCTTCCTCCATGGCCTCACCGAACTCCTCCCAAGCCCGAGTTTTTGCCGCGGCGACTGTCAGAGCCGCGCTCCGTTTGGCCCGTCGGTACCCGTCAGCTGCTTCAGGAGTCCCATGAGCCAGCCAGGCCCGATACAACTCCTTCTTCAGCTTGATAGCATCCCTTACCTCCGGTGTCCACCACCGTGTTCGGGGATTGCCGCCGCGACAGGCGCCGGAGACCTTATGGCCGCAGCTCCGAACCGCCGCCCCGACAATGGAAGCGTGGAACATAGTCCATTCAGACTCAATGTCCCCCACCTCCCTCGGAACCTGGTTGAAGCTCTGTCGGAGGTGGGAGTTGAAGACCTCTCTGACAGGGGCCTCCGCCAAACGTTCCCAACAGACCCTCACTATGCGTTTGGGCCTGCCAGGTCTGTCCAGCTTTTTCCCCCGCCATCGAATCCAACTCACCACCAGGTGGTGATCAGTTGACAGCTCAGCCCCTCTCTTCACCCGAATGTCCAAGACATATGGCCGAAGGTCAGAAGAAACGACTACAAAGTAAATCATTGACCTCCGACCGAGGGTGTCCTGGTGCCAAGTGCACTGATGGATACCCTTATGCATGAACATGATGTTCGTTATGGATAGACTATGACTAGCACAGAAATCCAATAACAACTCACCGCTCGGGTTCAGATCAGGGAGGCCGTTCCCCCTAATCACGCCCCTCCAGGTGTCACTGTCGCTAGCCACGTGGGCGTTAAAGTCCCCCAGTAGAACGACAGAGTCCCCAGTGGGAGCGCTTTCCAGCACGCCCTCCAGGGACTCCAAGAAGGCCGGGTACTCTACACTGCCACTCGGCGCATAAGCACAAACGACAGTGAGAGACCGTTCCCTGACCCGAAGGCGCAGGGAGATGACCGTCTCATTCACCGGGGTAGACTCCAACACATGGCGGCTGAACCGGGGGGCTAATAAGCCCACACCTGCCCGCTGCCTCTCACGCTGGGCAACGCCAGAATAGTGGAGAGTCCACCCTTGGTCGAGAAGAGTGGTTCCAGAACCCAAGCTGTGAGTGGAAGTGAGCCCAACTATATCTACACGGTATCTCTCAACTTCCCGCACCAGCTCAGGCTCCTTCCCCGCCAGTGAGGTGACATTCCAAGTCCCAAAAACCAGAGTTGGCGCCCGAGGTTTGGGTCGGCCGGGCACTCGGCCCCGACCACCGCCCAAATCACAATGCACCAGCCCCTTACGGTCTCTCCGGCGGGTGGTGAGCCTACCGAAGAGTGGCTCCACGTCGTGGCTTTGGGCTGAGCCCGGCCAGGCCCCGTGGACATAGACCTGGCCACCAGGCGCTTGCATGCGAGCCCCCCCCCCCAGGCCTGGCTCCAGGGTGGGGGCCCGGTGACCCCATACCGGGCGGGGTAAATGAAAGCCTTGATTTTTTCTTCTTCATAAGGGGTTTTTGAACTGCACTTTGTCTCGTCTGTCATCCCGGACCTGTTTGCCATGGGAGACCCTACCAGGGGCATATAGCCCCAGGCAACATAGCTCCTGGACTTATTCAGGCACTCAAACCCCTCCACCACAGTAAGGTGGCAGTTCACGGAGGGGTGTAACTCCTAGTCAGCATGTTAAATATTTTGTCATGAATTTTTTCTGCTTATAAAATTTTGCATATCTTGTCCTAGGTGAGTCCCCTCCCCCTTCGGCCTTGTGCCCTGTGTTGCCAGGTTAGGCTCCGGCTCACCGCAACCCCTCTTGTTGACAATGAATGGATGGGAATATAGCATGTCAGAAGAACCAGAGTAGTAGTCAGTTTGGAGACCTGCTCTTTGATGCATCATTTTTTATTATCAGTAACCTTGTGATCAATAACTGACAACCTGAATGCATTCTTCTCAAAACATTCTTCATCTTGTGCAATAAAATTTTCAGGTCACCATCACATTTTTTCCACACCAAAACCGCTATTCAGTTTTTTGTTTAAATTTATTTATTTATATTCTTCTTTTTTTTTTTTTTTTGAATGTTCTAGTGTATCACTTTCCATTTGGACTTTTCACATGAAGGAAAGGATTGAAAATGACATTTTTTTAGGGAAGATGGTTCCCAGTTGTGAGAGGCTTTTTATGGCAAATCTAAGAGATGTGGGTTGTTTCTGAATGATGATGGGGGCATTAATATTGTTAAAGTTGACCTTTGAGCTTGCAACAGCAAGTGATTTAATAAGCTCACCAACATGTGGGAAGAGCACTATTTCGCTGAACATTGAAATGATGGCCAGCCATTTTCAGTTAATATGACAAAAATTACTTTTACCTTCTAGTTGTGGTTTCTATAGTGTTTGCATTGAGGGCAGTAGGAGACATAGTTAACAGAGTCATTGCCATGCAGCTGGTATCCTGGTCAGGGTTGTGACAGTCCAGACTGTATCCCAGAATGCCTGGGTGAAAGGCAAGTGAGATATACATCCATTTTTTTGCAGGTTCTAAAAATTATATTATTATTATTATTATTATTATTATTATTATTATTAGTAGTAGTAGTAGTAGTAATAGGAAGAAGAACCTAGCTCAAGGCCGCTACAGCAGGAGCAGGATCCAAACCTAGAACCTTCAAACTGCCATACAATACCAACATTTCTGTCCATTTCATGAAATATTCCATTTTGGAGTTGCCCATAGAGTCTAAAATTGATTCTTCTTTCTAGTCAAAGTAATTATTATTATGTTGCATACCTTGTTATTTTATGCGGATTTAACTAATTCGACAGGATAATATTTTACAGGAACAATTTAGGTTAATTACCATATCTAAGGTACTACAACAGAATTTTTTCCCGGACCTTTAACCAACACTCATCATTTCAGTTCTGGTTCATACTCGTTTCTATGTCTTCTGCCCTATAATTACTCCTATTGTCTTTCACGGAGGATAAATTGAATTTACCTCTTAAATGGAAATCAGGTTGATAATGAACTGAAATTCAAATCCTGAGATAAGTATAAGTTGCTTTGAAGAGGATTTTTTTTTTTGTAGGTGATAACTTATAGTCACAAATTTATATCTTTTTTACCCCTTTTTAGAGCTGGTAATCTTACTAGAGCAGTTCTGGTAGCGTGCATTTCTTTCACTTGGGGTTTTGAACTCGTGACCACCTGTTGGGACCCCCTACAGCTTCCTCTCTGCATGCTGCTCATGTTATTACATTTATAAAGCTGCGGTCCTGAATAATGTAGCCCTAAAAAAATGACCCTGACCCTGGTGCCCCAACTTGTAACAGGGTGACCTCCCTGGGGCTCAACCTCCTTTGAGAAATTGGTGGCCTTTAATCTATTAATGCCACCGCGCAGACAAACAGCACACAAAAGTAATGTGCATTGAGCGCCTGCTAAACTGTTTTCTGAGTGAGGCCTGGATATTTGTTTAGACTCGTTCACTCTCATTAGTGGCACAACAGGGCCATCGATCTGCATTCATTATTGCTTATCCCCTGGTATCTGTCCAGTTTCTCATACTGACTAAATTTGCTTAAATACATTTGCTGAAATTAATTCTGTGCTGTCTTCGTCTCACAAGGTATTTCAGAAATACATTTCCCCCGTATGTGGTTTATAAGCTTACTCTTTCTGGAAAATCACTGCATTCAGATTTCTTTTGGTCTGACATTTGGTAACTCGTATAGATAAAATGAAGTCATCCTGTAATGCAGCATTGAATGTATATTTGTATATGTGCATAATTTATATACAGTCAGTATATACAGTATGTTTATAATTATAGTTGAAGACTAAGTCAACAAGCTGTGCAGTTTTGTGCTTCTAATATGTACTATCTCGTGTTTGTATTCCGGTTGAATGGCAATAGATTAGGAAGCTGTGTACAGTAGGATCAACACAAATCTCTGTAGCCCTTGGTAATTGTGGCCCTGCACGCTCCTGTTTTTTCAGTGCTTCCCGGCGCGTCTCCACCAGCGATTTAATGGGGATTCTGAACTGTGACCAGCAGAGTCTGGAGATTTCACAGGACTGTCAGGGCACGTTACTGCACTTGGAATAACTCCCCCAGCCTGCCCAGGCCTTGCTGTTGCCGGAGAAGCAGCTCTTCCTTAGCCAATATCAATTAAACACACACCGAAGAGTAATACACATCTCCGTTGCTAACGTCAGCAGCTGTGAGTGCCGAAACACCGGGCCGGGGCCTTCTGTTCAGTGTTTCTTGGGACGGCGCAGCCAAACAGTGAGCCTCAGCACAACCTCCCCATGATGGAGCATATCAAACTGTCTAGCAGAGCATTAATAACCTTTCCTTTATGCGGAATGTTCTGCATAGCAGATGGCACACGTGTCGGGTTCGGTACACACAGCCAGCGCCTAGCGCTAGTGCATGCCTGGCTCGACTGAGCAGCAGCCAGTGTCGAGGGAATCCACCGTCTTCTGATCCTGCAGCCAGTGTGTGTGTGTCAGAATTTCCCCCAACATGCAACACAAACACAAATAACAGTGGGCTGACATACTGATACTGGATTATACTGAATCTTGCTTGACAGCTATTAGAGAAAGTTCCATCTCCGGGGAGACCATACGCATCTCGTTGTTATGCTGCTGTAGCTGAGTCTACTGGGCATATTCCATATCAGACGCCTCTACCAATGTATCGGTAGCACCCAAACAAAATCAACTAATTAAAATAATTCTCCATTGTCTATGAGCTCCCTGATCTCTCTCCTACCGAAGATCTGGGCTCAGAGACCACAAACAGCATGGAGAAGCTGAAGCTGTATAGCGGTCTGCGTTCATCTTTGCCCTAATCTGACAAACCCCAGACTTATACCCTTCCAAATAAAAAATAAATATATCTTCAACCCCTGAAACCTCAGGAAACCCACTACCAACAAAAAAAACGTCCAATCCTGAAACAACAAAAGCCATAAATGCTCAAAATAATTTAATTACAAAAACCTTAACAACCAAATCTTTAGCTACCATACCCCAGAATGAACCCAAAATGTGAACAGACATCTTAAATCACTCATTTCCAAAACCTGTAGAAGTGAAACTGTAAACCACAAGCAACCTAAATAGCCTTTATTCACCAAAACCCCAATCAACCACAGTGAAGACCCTCAAAACCCCAGGAAAGAATATCATTAAAGCATGAGCAATTTAAAACTCTGATCACTAGAATGGCAGCAATCAAGTCTACCATACCAACTACCGTAGCTCAGACATGATGCCAAAAACTTCAATGAAGAGGAAACTGCCAAAACCACAACAACTAAAACCCCAAACTTCCAAAGGCCCCAAAACAAAATCCTTAACAAGCATATCCTAAAATGTTCCCAAAAGCATCAGAAACCAGGAAGTTAACCAATAAAAGCTCAACAGCTAGAATTATCCCAAAAAGTTCAACCATGAAACCTCCAACAACAAAAACCTTGACAACAAAACACCAAACCCCATAACAGCCTAAAAACCTCACTCACCAAAAAATTAAAGCCCATGAAACCCCAAACCTATGAAAAACATCAAAGACAGAAAAAAAAAAAACACTCAAAAATCCCATCTACTAAAACCTCAAAACCCGAAACCTTAACCAAATAAAATCACTCTTTGCCCACCAAAAAACCACCAACAAAATCACAAAAACCTCAAACAAAAAGCCAAACATCCAAATATCTCCAAAACCAAAACCCTAAAATGAAAACTCGTAAAACCAAAATCTACAAAACGTCAACCTTTTAACCCAGTTTTTGAAAATTTCCATCCCATCTTTTGTGACTGCCTCTTAGCCATATTTTCATTGTTTTTTAATTGGTTCTGATTTTGCTTGTGGGATGATGTGTGTACGACTATTCCCTGCTCAATAACATGTTCCCACTCGCTTGCAGCTGCATTGTCGCTCTGTTGTGGCTGCATACATACGATGCTGACAAGCAATGAATGTACCAAGTGTCAGGACGATTTCACTCTGTCCCCTCCCACGTTCACACTGACAGACACTGCCAATATATGCGTGAACTACTCCAGGGTTAGGATGACAAATGAAATTTTGGTCTCATCATATTCTTTTAATGCAATTTAGCAATATGGACTTCGATAGCTAGACTCTGCTATGACTTCACATTAAAAAGTTGCTAGTCATTTATTATAGTATAGCATTTCTATGTATATTCATTTTTTCCCCAGTGGTTTATATCATATATGCCTCACTTTGACGAATGGTATTGGGGATTGAGAATGCACAATAAATACCATCCATAAAACATTAAGACCTTTAGTTTGAGAGCAGTGATAATTATTCAATTGAACAATTTTTCAAACTAATGAAATTCACACTGCAATTAAATGTTCATTATGCATACCATTGGTCACAATGTAACAAGTGGGAAAATCATGATAACCTGAGAAATCACTGAAACCTTAAAATTACATATATATATATGAGAGAGAGAGATAACATTTTAATTTTGTCATTTTGAAGCTTCTTACAGGAGATCTCACTGTGATACTATGCAATTTCTATTTCTGAAAACTTAAGTGATTTAGCTCTTCCAGGACTCTCTTTTTGTGTCATTTTCATGCCATTATTAGTTCTACGAAATTTTCACTTCATTTTAGTGTCAGAAGATTTCTGTACAATGCAATGTACAGAGCTGTTAATTTAAAGTATTTTTTTTGAAGAAGAAATTTTAAGCACTGGGAGCAAGTTGGCTCATGTAACAGGTCTCTCGTGGTGCTGGCTTTTCTTTACTTTGGGACAGTCGAGTAATAAAAGTGAATGTGGCTATAATATGAAAATGTAGAGGAATTTTATTGCAGATAAAGTCAGTAGTAGTTATTTAGGAAAAATTTTTGAAACTTAAGCTAAACACTTTTTTTTCACAACTGTGGACCATAACACCTCAAGAATAGCACTTTATATAAAATATATATTTCTGCTCATTTATTCTTTCTTTACTTCATTGTTATTACTTTTCAGAAATGTTACCTTGATGTGGACCATTCTGAAGTCTTTTAAAGGCAGATAGTGAGAATCTTCCCATCACCTCTTGCTGTATAGTATGTATGTGTTGTTTTAGTTATGTTTTAGTAAGCATTTCCGCATATTGTGCTAATTTTCTTGTGATAATCATGGTTTATTTACTCGGGTGGGTTATTGTGTGTCTGTTTTTGTAATATTTGTTTGATCACCACCAGCATGTGTTACATTACTCTTCATGTCAGAGCTGGCATTGAATGAGTTTTGAAGAGTTCATAATTTTCCCTGCGCCATATTTTGGGTAAATAAATGAAAAGATCAAAATGTGCAATCCATGGTTTAATGAGATGTCTGATGTCACAGTCTTGATTCAGTTTCAATAACTTCTTCAACAAGTTCAAAAAAAGAAATAAACACAAAGAATAACTATTTATGTAACCAGAAGGAACTACTCTAAATGTAGGTGAAATCATGATATTAAAATATTGTATTTTGTAATAATTTCAACGGGTGTGAATGAAAGGAAGCAATTTAAGTCACCACAGTATGTTTGTAGGATCAAGGTAAAGTAGGCCAAGAATCTTGGAACTACAGTCATAATATGGGTGATGACAGCTAACAGGTAATGCAGCGAGCTGTAAAGGTGTTTGTACAGGTAATATCAGCCGTACTCTCTCTTTCTCTCACTCTCAGGCTGCATTGTGCCGGGGAGCATCTCCTGTAAGCTGTGCTCAGAAAGCCGCATCTGAGCTCTGAGCTTTCCCCATGACAGAGCAGGCTCTACTCCTTGATGTACGAAATATGCAATTAATGTTTCTGTTATTATTCACAAGTCGCTCTTGCTCATGGCCGTCGCCCATGGCGGAGCATTGACATGTGGAATATTAGTGCTTTTGGTATGGGCAGCGTTGCTTCCAAAGAACGAAGGGAGCCAGGCAGTCAGCTGAGGTTGTCTTTTTGAAATGTTATCCCTCAGCACCAGGCGCACTGTCACCGACTGCTTTGGCACAGCTCCGGCATGAATAATGGGCGATGACCCTGACGCTTCAGTGCCTTTGTTGCCTTGTGGAATCTACTGGATTATTTTAAAATTTACTTTATTATTATTATTATGATTATTATTATTATTATTATTATCTTTTGCAACCTTTTCCCATCTTATAAGATCCAAAAGCTCTTCTTCTGAGGTCCTAGTCACATTTTAGGGATTATTCATGGAAAAATCATATAATGCTAAACATTTTCTCATACCAGCCATGGTGTATCCATCTATCTATATACACACACATTTTCAGAACCGCTTTTCCCATACGGGGTCGCGGGAAACCGGATCCTATCCCGGCAACACAAGGCGTAGGGCTGGAAGGGGAGGGGACACACACAGGACAGGACGCCAGTCCGCCGGAAGGCACCCCAAGCGGGACTCAAACCCCAGACCTGCTGGAGAGCAGGACCTGGTCCAACCCACTGCGCCACTGCACCCCCTTCTATACATATATATATATATCTTCAGAGATGCATTGGAAACACACTGGAGTCTTCAGGTGACCAGGAACACACGAGAGAAAGTTTGATTCCAAGATGTCAACAACGTAGAAGCGAACTTTGTGGCATGGTTCATGTGTTATGTAATTTAAAATAGTACAGAACATGATTCCACTTTTAGAAAGTAATGTTTGCTGTAACCTATAAAGTGTACAGTGTTATGTCACTGGCATACTTTCCACATTCTGGGTTGCTGAACTGCTTTGCTCAGAGGTCTGCGCCTTCTCGTGGGGGGGTGATCGGGGGTGGTAATGAAGTTCGCTTCAATTCTGAGAGGTCGGAGTCGAACCTAACCTTTGTAGGGCTACGGTCCAAAGCAGAGCTACAAAATTTTACCATTCCATCTCTCCTTATCAGTGTCTGAAACCCTTTGCTGTATGCAATTCAATCAGTTTCACTGGTTCTTCCGCATTTAAAAAGCAAACGCTGAATTACAATAAAAAATGGCAAAATGTCACTTGTGGGAAAAAAAAAAAAAGAGCTGTTTTTGTTTGTCATTCCTCACTGCCCTATAGAGTAAATTCTGCTGCATGCTAAAGCATCTTTTAAGATGTAATGTAATATACATCACTGGCCACAAACAACTGTTGCAGAAAATTCCCTAGATGCAGGAAAACAATCAATGAAATTAAATCCTCGGAGAACTGGGGAACTGATCTAAATTGGCTGGGCTGTTGATCTGGCAGCCCGTTTCAATACGGAATCATCTCATTCCAACTCATCTCTTGCAACATAACAATTCTAAAAACAAAATTACGTATGTCCTAAAATCTGTTTTGCTTTTGGGAAAAAGAAGAAGGATGTTTGGATAATCAGTTCCACCCGCTTCATCTGTAGAAAAGGATGGGATGTTGTCTCGGTAGACCAGGGGAGAAGCAGGGACGATCAAACCAGCATATGACAACGACACATTCAGTTATGTCCTGGGGGGGAAGAATCCATTAATGTTTGGAGGTTTTGTAGATTCGGGTGCGGAGCTAAAGAAAAGGAGTAATCCATAGATTTTTGTTTACAAAGTTGCCCTTGCCCTTTTCGTTGAGAAAGTTGACTGTTGTCTATAGAGTTGCCTTTTATTTTGTTTACTGGGCTCCCGTCCTACAGAGTTGTTCTTCCTGGTAATAGGGCTGTCAGTTTTATTTCACGGGGGTTGTCCATAAATGAAAAATTTAACCATTTCTATTTGTTTGTTTGTTTATTAGGGGGGTGCGGTGGTGCAGTGGGTTGGGCCGCAGTCCTGCTGTCCGGTGGGTCTGGGGTTCGAGTCCCGCTTGGGGTACCTTGCGATGGACTGGCGTCCCGTCCTGGGTGTGTCCCCTCCCCCTCCGGCCTTACGCCCTGTGTTGCCGGGTAGGCTCCGGTTCCCCGTGACCCCGTATGGGACAAGCGGTTCTGAAAATGTGTGTGTGTGTGTGTGTGTGTGTGTGTGTGTGTGTGTTTGTTTATTACACATTTTTATGTTTTTGTTTAGTTACACCGTGTGAACAGGGTTGTCCTTCTTGTGCAAAAGATTGTTCTTTCTTGTTTACAGGGCAGTCTTTTCATTTACAAAGTCACAACTCCTGTTTACAACAGTGCAAATTCTGTTTAAAATCTTACCCTTTCTTTAAAAAAAAATAAATAAATAAAAAATCTTTTCCGTTGCCCTTTCTGTTTACAGGGAAGTCTTTTCTCTATAAAAAGCTGTTCTTTCTGTTTACAGGGCCGCTCTTTTTGTTTACAGTGTATACATGTTTACTTACTCTCCATTCTCCTTAGGGTGACATAGTGGCCCAGTGAGTAGCGCTGCTGTCTTATAGCATCTGGGTGTTCCGACAGGACATGGGTTCAGTTCCTGCTCGGTCTGTGTGGAGTTTGCATGTTCTCCCTGTGTCTGTGTGGGTTTCCTCCCACAGTCCAAAGACAGGCTGTTCCTGTTCACCCATAGTGTGTAAGTGACAGAGAGAGAGTGTGTTCCACTGATGTATGGATGAGTGACCCAATGTAAGTAGTGAATCTAGCAGTGGAAGTCTTTGGGTGCTCTGGTTTCCTCCCACACTCCAAAGACATGCTGTTCAGGTTCCCCCATAGTGTGTGAGTGACAGAAAGAGTGTGTGTGTGTTCCACTGATGTATGGATGAGTGACCTATTGTAAGTAGTGTATCTAGCAGTGTAAGTCACCACAGTGAATAAGGTGTGTGGACTCATAACACTACATAGAGTTCATGGGAAGTTGCTTTGGAGAAAAGTGTCTGCTATATAAATGTAAAGCAGCATTTTCTGTTTGCATCCCTCCCCTTTGCAGTCACGTTGTTATTCAATCAGTGCTGCATTCCTGCCGAGCTGTAGCACCAAGTGGCTTTTTCGCAGCAATGACACAGCCACCGGGCTGCCCCAATACACCCGGAAGTGGGTTCTTGGAGCAAGTCCCTAACAGCATCCCCAGTGCTCTCAATTAACTATGGGGCACATTTTGCTTTCGGTCTTGTGTCACCGGCGGTGCTCCTCTCTGAGGACCTCCGAAGCGGAACTGAGAGAAACGTAGGCCTGCGACATCCTAATTCGAAGAGCAATTTTACTTTCCTTCAGGTCCAGTGTTTTGCACTTCTTACCAATCTCACACTGGGGTTCAGTCCCAAACTGTGTATCAGCCCTGGACATGAGAGGAGCTATTTGTGGGGCCTTTAAATTGGAATGAAAGAAGATATTTCTATTCCTTTGAAGAACCATGCTTACAAAACTCCCCTCCCACCCAAACCGCTTCCTTATCCAATTGAATTAAATGCTTATTCTTTAAGTTTCTTTTTTTTTTTTTAATAAAGAACTGATAAAAAGCATTTTGCTCAGGGATTTGCCAGGCACTAGACACTTTAATTAGCAGTCATAAATTCAGGCTACTTCTGTAACCCAATGATGAAAATACATTTATTCTCTCCCACTAATATTCTGCTTTTGTTCATAAAATATTTAGTGTATGCACTGCAAAATTAAGTGTTATTCCTGGCAGATATGTGATAAAGCAAAGAAAGGTTAAACTAGGTGGTAGTACAAGAAAGTGAAAGAAAAAGAAATAAAATTTTAAAAAGAATGGAGAGTAAGAGAGAGAAAAAGAGACAGAAACAGAAGAGTTCAGGAATATTTCCTTTATTCTGTTCTCAATTAACAAGAAAGCTGATTATTAGAAATAACTCAGCTTATAAATGTTAGAGAGGACAACACAGGGAATGCAAGGATTAAAGGCTCTGTCAAGCATCACATACATCTTCTCAGACAGCTTTTGTTCATGCCTCCTTATTCATCTGTCAAATGAATAATGCCACCAAAAGCAACAATACCAATAACTATAATGGCTGTCGGTCAATGTTATCCAAAGTAGCACAGCCAAAACACAGGAATAACGTATTGTTTTATTTGATCTCCAAGGCAACTTGTTTCAATGAGATCAGACCTATGTATCACAATAAATGTGTGAACATGTATGCATGAATCTATCTATCTATCTATCTATCTATCTATCTATCTATCTATCTATCTATCTATCTATCTAACATTTATTTATTTAAGCTTTATTTTCCTTTTGCTTTATTCCTTCTCACCTTTGGCACTACACTTTAACACTGCCTTCTGCTCAATAAGCAATGTCTGCCTTAATAATGTGTGCATCCCTCAATAACAGAGGTGGCATCTGGACCACAGAGGCTTGGCAACCATCTCACCTTGATGACCCTGCTGCTGTCAGCTGTATTCAGCGTCAAACCTCAGAATTTTGCTGGAGGGGGACTTCTATCGGCTCACTCGAATATACCGATACAATACGGCGATATGAGGAGTCCTGACATTAATTCTACAGTGAGAGGAGGCCTCTCGGCGGCAGGTGGGGAGTGTACATTAATCCTGCGGACTGGCGTTATCACCATGCTGACCAGCCAGAGCGAGACAGCAGCTTAATAAGGCAATGCGGGTGGTGTGGCTGTTACTCCCTTGAACTGCCTCCCCTTTTGACTTCCTTGGGGGGGGGGGGGGTCTCTCCACGACACTTCTGCTATTTACTCCTGCATGTAAATAGTACCATTAGTGCTCCAACCAAACTCTGCACTCAACAGAAAAAAGCACAAGAGGTTGTATGGCGGTTTCGCGGTTGGTATGGTGGTCACAAGTGTCAGAATGAAACCAAAATGCATAATAATTATTTATTATTTCAGAATTTATGAATGCATGTATTAATTATTTGACACCTTCACAATGTGAAGTTTGTACACTAAGCTACTTAGAGTTATTCTCCCATTTGTACTTCTACTGTATCAATTCAGGGTAAGTGTTTTGATCAAGGCTACTGCAGCAGGAGTAGGGATTTGAACCTGGGTCCTTTGAATCCAAGATGATAATAATAATAATACTAATGGTAATAATAATATTAACCATAACAGTAATAATAATGAGGTTCATGCAGCCTTTAAAAAAGGTCTGTTTTTGAAGCCATTGCACCGTGCAGGGTGTGTGTGTTAGGGCGTGTGTGATAGCTTGTCAAGGCTGGGAGGCATCCTGCCTGCTCACGTACCTCTCTGACGCAGTGCACTGTCAGGCAGGGGAAAGAGCAGCCCTCATGCCGAATGGGTAATTAGCGTGTGTTCTGAAGCCCGAGAGCCCAGCTGTTACAGAGAGCCCAGCTGTTGGCCTGGCGGAGAGAGCGGGGGGGGGCTCGGCTTGCCGTCAGAGCCAGACATGGCCGTGCCATCTCACTGAACCCGAGGCAGCAGCCTGACCGGTAGAAATAATTGAACTGGCTTGTAAGGACTGGACATGGCTGCACCGGGCTTTCTCCACATTTCCCAATTATTCCAGGCAGACTCGGGAGGAGATCTCCAATTACCAGCGTGGAGGCCCATGCTGAGCTGAGGAGGTGTCACTTCCCATCACAGCTGCAAGGCTATGGAGAGCCCCACTGATAAGCAGGAGAACATCCTGACACAGCGCACCGAGATGCGCTTCTTTCATATAGCACACAGGAAAGGACTTTACATGTACGGAATAATTTGGCATAAAGGGAAAATTAAAATTTTCTTTCCAACGTCCACTCTTACAGTCCTAAATATAGTCTTAATTGGTGACTTATTATAGAAATTTCTGGATCATTAGATCTAAACCAAATCCAACCCACTGTTCCAGAAACTATTAATCTATATATGGACATACATATCACTGATGCAAGAACTCAACAAAATTAAAAATTACAATAGCTTCCATGTTTTGTATTATTGCAGATATATAAAAAGATCCTTAATAATTGCACCGTTAACATGGTAGCATTGAATATTGCATATATGTGTAGAGTAACCAACGGGTTCTGTAGCTGAGAGCCGACAGCTGGCTACCACAACCAACAGGAGCAATAGCCATGGACCTGGACAACAAATGTAGCTTTAATAGAATACAGCTCTGCCTTGACAGTCATATAAAGAAAATCTGCACAGGTCCACTGATGCCACATCTGAATGGTCAGGAGGGGTGAGCAACAACTTGTGCTTTCTTCCCCAAACATAGATTTTTCTCACTTTACGCGCTATTGGGAACTTTTTGTTTTCCTCTCCTCACCAGCCAGCTGGCTTAATCTATTGAGGAGCTCTGTAAAAATACACTGTATTGAAACACTGCATTGTGATTGGATACTGCTGCTTTCTGCAGAGGGAGATACCATCCAACCATCTTCCTGCTTCTTAAAATTAACAATTAATTTATACATGGATATAAAAAAAATTCATGTGAGAAGTGAAAAGAATTACTCAAGTATTCATATATTGTATTTATAGTAATAAGTGTCAATAGTACAATACATTATTATCTTTAATGCATCTAAAATAATAATTGATATACAATAATTTTAGTTTTTCGTTTACTTTTAAAATTTTGTGTAAGTTAACCATCAAAGATTTTTTTTTTAATTGCTCTGTCACAATATTTCCATGGACAGGGCTGATGAATAAGCTACTTTGTTCTTTGACGGAGCATTTGCGTAGTGCAAACGGTGCATTGTGATTGGACAGCAGGTGGTGGAGAATTTTTCGCCTGCTTCCTGCTATCAAATCTTTTTCCGGCACACAGTTACAAAACATATCTGAGCGCAGTCACACAGCAGTCAGCTATTTACAGCCAGATTACAATAAAAAAAAAGAATGTTCTATTCCAGGACAACTGAACTGATGAAATTCAAAATTCACGTATGCAGAGTTTTTTTTTTTTTTTTTTAACAATGCGTTTAACAAAATAATTTCAGTCAAACCGACTGCTCTTGGTCTGCAGCATTTATATTCACTGTTCATAATAAAAGCTGCAGAACTAAAATTAAAACACCAGGAATGTGTGGCACCATATTTATTTTGCGGCCATTGTGCCCCTGGATATTAGGTGGCATAGATATAACAATGTTCTCCAAGATCCGTCACTCTTCCTGAGTACCTCCCTGCAATTCGTGGCAGTATCGAGGAGATGGAAACTGCTGTTTAAATTTATTTCTTTAGGTGATGCCTTTCCCCATAACTCACAAAGTTATTTTTGTACTGAGCTACTTGCAGTGATTTTCCAATTTATATTTATTTGTAGCTGGGTAATTTTTACTGTATCAGTTCAAGGTTAAGTACTTTGATCAAGGGTACTACAGCAGAAGTGGAAATTGGAACATGGGTCTTTTGTTGCAAAGCAATGACTCTAGACATTACACCACCTGCTGGACTGGAAAGTACTTTATTGTAAACCTCTCTCTTCAGTAGCTTGTCGAACCCTGCTCCTCTTACATCCATATATGGCTTTCTCTCAATACGACATATTCGTTGACTTGAGCGTCCTCACATTTGGTGTCATGTTAAACAAGGCCTGCTATTGGTGAATTCAATATGTTCAGTAACATTTTTGCTAATATTTTTATTGCAACCAAACTGTAATTTTCTGAAGAGTACCAGAAAAGGAAAAAAAAAAAAAATCTTTTTTCTTTAAAATAATAAATTCAGAGGGGGGGTGCGGTGGCGCAGTGGGTTGGACCGCAGTCCTGCTATCCGGTGGGTCTGGGGTTCGAGTCCCACTTGGGGTGCCTTGCGGCGGACTGGCGTCCCGTCCTGGGTGTGTCCCCTTCCCCCTCTGGCCTTACGCCCTGTGTTGCCGGGTAGGCTCCGGTTCCCCGTGACCCCGTAAGGGACAAGCGGTTCTGAAAATGTGTGTGTGTGTGTGTAATAAATTCAGATTCTACTGAACCGACTAGATGTATTACTTAAGCCTGTTACTCAAGTGTACATTGAGAGGAGCTCAAAGTACAAAGATTTTCCTGAGTATAAATCAGAGATCACTTAATATCTGTCAATCAAACATTATCTGGTGAAGGCATTATTCATACTCATTCATACATGGTGCCGCCTTCAAAACAAGGCTTTGATGCTAAGAAAATTGGGAGGACATGTAAATAGATTTCACACCCATTTAAGAGCAGTTCTCCATCTGCAGAGGACAGATGAACACTTGCGTGGATTTTCAGTTTGGGTTTCAGTTTCCTGCCATGACACTGTCATGAAATTCAAATGTTATTATAGTTATTTTTTTCGACATAAAAGACTAAGGTTGGTTTGAAGCCTGTGGAAAATCCGAAGCCTCCGGCAGACCATGGTAGGTCAGAACAACCTTAGAGCCCCATACTGAGATGAAAATAGGAATGGGAGGATTTGTGTCTTAAAAAAGAGCCACCGTGTATGTTTCCAATCACCACAGAAGACTTCTCTTTAACCGTATAGGCCAAATTCAGTCTAACTGACATTGATGAGAATATGATTCAATCAAATATGACTCAAAATACGATGTTGGACTGACATTCTGCGCCAGAAGGGTCTTTCTGATGTTTTTATTTTGATATCTCACCAAGGTCTTAGTAACTTTTACTAAGTTGGAGTTTTAATGCCTTACAGAGCTGTCTCAAAGTTAGCTTGCAACAATGTTTTTAAAAGTCAATCATTTAAATAAAAATCATATTTGGTTTTTGGGCAACTTTTCTGCTGCTTATTACTGATAGCAGCTAATTGGAAGAACCTTTATTTCCTATGCAATGTTTTTTATGCATTATATACTTTATTTATATACTTCACATCTCATTTACCGCCAGTAAAATTACCCACCTCTGTAACTGTAAGATGCTTTGGAGCAGGTTTCAACTTAACGAATCAAAGTAAGTGTGTTCTTAGGCATTGAGTGTGTTTTGGGGGATGTTGGACAAACTGAGCATCTTGGGAGTTTGGTGTCAAGAGTCTCAGTTTTATCACTGGACCCAACAAACCAGGTACTAATGCTCAAGTTTATGAGTACTTTCCTCTTTGTATAATAAATACATAAGGAAACTCTCATGATGTTTCCCCGGCGCAGATGCGTCAGACCCAAGTGCGGGGCACAGGAAGCCTGGGTTTGGGGCAATCCCGTAGGCATTGTCAGGAAACAGGCAAAGGGTCACCGATATGCAAACGGAATCCAAAGGGGCAAATCCGAGAATCATAATCCAGGAAACAGGCGAGTTATCAAGGCAAACCAGGGAGTCAAAGATGAAGAGCTGAACGAGGTTCCGCGCCTGCATGTGCTCTGGAGCGTCCTTTTATGCGGTTGCTCCCTGAGCTCCGCAGGTGCTCCTTGTTGTGCTGAGGAGGGTGTGACAGAAACCATACAATGGAGACACCCTATATAGGGGTTGAATACGTAGAACTTTTATGTTGGTGTAAAAGTCTAGCAAAGTCAATGTTTTCTATTTTTTTCTTTTCTTTTTAAAAGCCTACAATGACTAGTAGAACTCATTAACTCTACAAGCCATTATTATTATTCCCATTTCAAAGACAGCAATGTATAAGGAGAAAGTTACAGTAATATATAAATTATAATTAGAATTTCAATCCTTCGGTTCTGGAGAGAAAACGCATTTCAACATTTCCAAAAAGTAATTTAGCAAACGATGCAATTTCTCACAACTAACAGCTATGGATAGAAACGTTAATTTAATAAGTCTGTGGTTAAGGGTTTTCAAATGAAGGCTGAAAATAGCCCAGTCTCCCATTTCCCACTGAGAGTTGCATATTTTTATATGTTACTTTATACAAATCATTATAAATAGTGAAATATATACTTCGGAGTGATGATACAACTGTGGTAAAATCATATAAAAGTGGTGTGGACAAGTGGACGAACACACTGACCAACAAAACCTCCTACTATCAGTGCTGTTTTTTTTACCTGCAGACATGTATCAGACTCATTGTTCTCATAATCATATTTTAAATAAAACTATGGGAGGAAATAATCATATTATTTTTTGAACCTACTGATTAGATGTAAAAATCCACACGGTAAGAAAAAAAGCTGAAATTTCAATTTACAGATATATAAAGAGAACACTTACATCTCATTACCACAGTAAATGGTAGGATTCCCATGGTTTAAAGCTCTATTCAAATTAAAGTTATGTTTTATTCAAACACATCGAACCACAAAGAACATCTCGTGTAGCCCGCCTTCACTCACAGGAGTACTGTGGCCCATGTTCAATGGCTAAAGCATTTTCTGAACTGATCTCATACTTTTGCAATTCAGGGTGGCAACGGAGAAGAATACCCTGAATAAAATGATCAGATACCTCCCTGAAAGATCAGTGTTTCTCCAACATGCAGAATATTTGCTCCCAGTGAAGTTGTAGGCTTGTAGTAAAAATTGGCCAGAAATTAAAATGAATCAAATTCCTACATTATTATTATTATTATTATTATTATTATTAGCAGTAGTAGTAGAATTAATTTAAATGTATTAATGTATTATACTTTTTAAGGCCTTGTTTAACACTTTTCATTTTTGCATCATATGTGTATTTTGGATGTTCGGGTGAAATTTTCTTTTTTTTCATTAAAAGAAAAGGAAAAGTGATATTGTTTCTATTGTATCCTCTGGAAGGGGGGTGCGGTGGCGCAGTGGGTTGGACCGGGTCCTGCTCTCCGGTGGGTCTGGGGTTTGAGTCCCACTTGGGGTGCCTTGCGACAGACTGGCGTCCTGTCCTGGGTGTGTCCCCTCCCCTCCAGCCTTACGCCCTGAGTTGCCGGGTTAGGCTCTGGTTCCCTGCGACCCCGTATGGGACAAGCGGCTCAGAAAGTGTGTGTGTGTGTGTTTGTGTATATATATATCCATCCTCTGGAACACCTCTCAGTTCTTCTCCAACCCTGAGTTCGGTGCTGTTTCTGTACTCCAGTTTTGCATCAGACAACCTAGAAGGACTTCCAAAGGGCAACAGACGCAAGCGGTCCCTGCAGAATTTTGCTTCATGTGCTCCAGATGATCCACTCGTCCAAACTGTTCCATAGCCACCAGATCGTCTTCCAGATTTCATGCCCATGTCTTCTTACCAAGTATCACTATCAATGAAATCCTGGGTCCACCATGTTCCAACGTGTTGGTGTCTATGGTAGCTGTGCTCTCAAAATCATCTGTTTGTATCTTAAGGTTTTTGCTTTGAACTGCGCTTCTGTAACCTGTGAGATGAACATCTCATTGGGGAAAGTATCTGCTAAATGAATAAATGGGAATGTAAATCAATAATGTATGGCTGGCAGAGGCTTGAACTTTTCTCAGCTATTATTTCATTGTCAGGATAACACTTTTGCCCAAAGCCACTTAAGATTTAACTGATTTGCAGAGTTTAAGTTTACCTTCCACAAGGGTTTGGCAAAGAGTCTTTAAGCACAGTTCTACCAAGCAAGCTTCTCGTTTTTATGACATGAAGCTGTGTATACAGTATGTTTAAGCAATAAATAAGTGAAGGGAAATGTGTCTGAGTCCGTATGAGTCTTCCTCCCCAACCACTTGAGCATTAATATCTTTCTCATAATCGATCACGGTTTTGAGCAAGAATGCTCATGGCACATTAGCCTGAGTGCTAAGTACGAGGTCTTCAAGGCTGCCGTCCCTAATGGAGTGCGGGTCTTTCACAGCGAAACGCAATTTAACTCGTATGGCTGAAAGTGAAAGAACGGTAAACAAATGGATGTGCATGACAGAACGAGAGAAATAATTATTACATATTTCCCAGGCTGCCTCCATTTGCTCGATACTTCAGCATCACTTAGTCACGAACCTGGCCGTTTGCACTGACGCTTATTCTCGTGTACTTTTCTTTCCTTTTTTTCATCATTTGAAAATGGATGGCTCGATTCGTTAATGCAATGTTTCATGAGCCTGATTGTAGCCTCCACACATCATTTAGGTTTCCTGGCAACACATCTTCTTCCCAGGGAGCGCTGCAGGACCCATATTGATAGATTAGTCAGAGACATCACGCTGCCAACTTGCCTGTTTAACTAACTGGCCTCTGGATGAAAAGTAGGGATTGGTGTTTTGGGGGTATCAAGTTCACATTTCTATTGGCTTGGAAAGATGTGAGAGTATCCTTCAAAGACCATGCGGACTGGGGGCAACTGTAACTGTATATGCATTTTTTATGACTCTGTTATAGAATAAGAGTAAGCTTCCTATGCAAGGCTGCCTCCATATGTACCGCATGAGTGGTGGAGGATATTCTGTTGAGTTAAATTCACAGCTGCTCTCCATTGTTATCCAGGTCCTATTAGTTTGGTTTCAGTCTTTTTAATGAAAAAGGTTTTTCACATCCACTTCAGTGATATTCAACAATTTTTATTTATTTTTTAATTTTTTTGTGCAAAACAGACCCATGTTTTGCTAAGGGATTTCTTCTAACCAGATTGCCCCTTATTATTATAATTTTTTTTTTTTTTCCTTTGTACTTACTCTATATCTTTATCCACAGCATAGATTAAGTTATTAGTATAGACAAAGTTATTTATCAGTCAGTTCAACATCAGTATCAAGATCAAGGGAACTTTAACAGGAGAGGGGAATGATTTTGAACTGATTAAATTTAGATTACAGAGGTTGTTTAGATATTCTCAGCTGCTATGATACTTGCCATCCAAAAAAAAGTAGAAGGACCAAGGACCCAGTTTCACAATAAATCTCAGAGAACAAATGAGTATCTGGCAGCAGAGGGATTCAAACCCACATAACTCAAGAGAAAGTGGAGCCCAAATCCAGGCATGAAGATTGCTTGGGCATGCTGCCTACATTAATATACAACGTATATATATACACACACACACACACACACACACACACACACACATTGACCGAAACCGCTCATCCCAAGTGAGGTCGCAGTGAACCGGAGCCTAACCCGGCAACGCAGGGCGCAGGGCTGGAGGGGGAGGGGATACACCCCGGACGGGATGCCAGTCCGCTCCAAGGCACCCCAAGCGGGACTCGAACCCCAGACCCACCAGACAGCAGGCCCTGGCCAAACCTGCTGCCCCAGCCTACATACAGTATATACATACATACATAAATATACAAATTAATACAACAATGGAATATATAATTTACAAGCATTTATACTTATAAACATAATATAATTAAATATAAATAAATATATCCTGTGCCACTACTTTTGCTGTAATTGCAATTTTTTTTTTTTTAATTGTATCAATTTTGAAAATATTTTGTCAGTTGAGGGCATATATTTACAAAATGATGTCATTTTCATTTGGTACTATCATACATCTCTGTGCAGCCAAGCTTACTTAAGCAGTGTGGTGATGTTTCAACTGTCTTCCTTTCATAATGTTTAATGGCCCTTTCTCTGTATACATCTCCAGTGCAACCCCCCACCACCCCGCCGAACTCCCGCCCCGCTGCCCGCAACCCACCTCCATCTTTGATGACTTTGGCTTAACTTAGCAGAATGTGATGGAGACAGAGCGTTGTCAAGATAACAGCCGGGGTCAGGTCATCTCTTTGTGCCGGAGCTGTCAGGGAAGAATTCTGACAGTGGGAGTGGAGGCACCGGGGGTGGGGGGGGTCCGATGAAGTGCAAGGCAGAAAGCGGCTGAGGCATTAGTCAGCTGCCCATACAGCAGGTAACCTTCGCTCAGAACCAGGCTTTGATTCGTCTACTCCTGTAATCACCCATCAATCATTAGCCACCCGATGCGCCTTGGAGCATCTCCTCCGCTGTCACGTTGTGCAGTTTACCGATGAACGCATCTCCCGTAAAAAACTGGAGCTTCTTTAAATGTCCCCATTCTGAAATTCCACTTATAAGCGAAGATATAAGCAAGTGATGTTATTGGATACGACACCTTTTCAGATGTTTCCCGAGTAAAGCTAGGCCAAAAAACCAAGAAGCTCAACGGATCTGTCATTAGGGAATCATAAGGAGGGAAACCTTAAAAGCTGTCCTTCATAATCTATTAGCCTGTCCTGGATATATCATCTATAGGGCTCTAACAGGAAGATGCTGGAAGGCAGCATGTACCTGGTTGACTGCAAAAAGTGGAAATTAAATTTGGCAGCAGGACCAGAGAGGGAACAAGTTTCTGTTCTGAGGATGATCTCTGAGACAAAATGAAAAATTGCAGAATGAACCTCAGAGCGAATGCAAAAGGAAACGTGGCACATTTTCCCTCGCAACAAACACTGTTATTGGTATTCCTGAGAAATGACTGTATATTTACTTATTTATGTAAACAGCAAAGAAGTAAGTGGTGGTTGAAAGGAGACTATATTAAATTACATTTATTCTAGGAGGATAAAGGAACAAAACCTTCTTTTTGTTACTGTGCATAGAGGAAAGAATATAAAAGCAATAAACAAAGGATGCATTGTCTATTTTGGTTTGGAAATTGGAGTTGTTTCTATGATGATAAAATAAATAAATTTATATGTAAAAAAATGTTTCCGCTGAAATGAGTCCTCCCACAGCAGCCAAGCATGGCAGAAACTGGGCGGAGCTCTTAAATCCAAGGAACATAAGCTAAAGCCCAGGGGCAAAAGATGTGCTACACTCTGGAAGAGACACCATACCACTGCATCTTTTTTATTTAATATTTCATGTGATACACAATCACTAAAAAAATATTTTTTAAGCAAACTCGCAGTTTGCCCTAACATTTCTAAAAAAAATATGGAGCGTAATTACATCAGCTACCCGTTGGAGGCACTCACGGTGATAAAATCTCCCTTACAAAAACCCTCTAAAGCGTGGAGTCGTACAATTGGAGGTGGGTAAAATCGCTCGATGGAGCATCCACCCCGTAACACCACCAGGAAACAAGCCCAGTAAAACAATTTAAGAGGACATTGAAATGTACAATTGGAGGGTCGTCGCACAACACCGCACTTATAAAATACTTTTTACAGTTCACTCTTGCTGCCCTATGCAATTTGCCTTACGTTTAGCTCTGAACGGGGATGTTTAATTCAGTGGAAGAGGGGGATAAAAGCATGCTTTGGCCATAACAAGCCAACGGGATGATGCTTTTGTCGAACGATGAAAGTTTGATATATTAGCTAAATAAAAGAACCATCCACACCTGTATTTTCATAATACTGAACTGCATGGTATCGATTTATATTCCGAGTGTTTTAAAACAGCATCAGCAAGTTCTTTAAGGGTATAAATGAGAGCTCACAATGATGTCATAATTTTAAGGATGAGAAAGCTACGGCGTAGAGGCCGCTCAGGTTATTCAGAAGTCCTTCTGAAACAGCTGGCATTGCATTTTTTTTTCCCCTTTTCCCAGCCCTTTTAATCTCTTTTGCTTTTAATTTCCTGTGGATCAAGAGGGGAATAAGGTGTTCCTCACCCTTGCATCCTGGCAGGATGCCGTCATCGACCAATCCTATTACCTCCCCCGCTGGATTTCCCATCAGTCAGTCGGTCCGTCAGTCACCCCTCGCCGGACACGGGTCTTTGTCAAAGCTTCGAAAGCGGCGAGCGCTGCGAGGACCGGTGGAGCTTTCAGGGGAAGAGAGTGGGCTGTCAGTCTCCTTACTCGCCAACACCTGTGACAGCCGTGCCTTCACAGTGATGGCTCTGTCTCTCGGATCAAAAGGGCTTGAATCCGTGAGAAGCCGAAACAGGCCCATGCATCTGCCTGTCCCTGCGATCATTCGTTTAATGTCTTTACAGAGGGAAACATGCTTCCATCATATACAATACATACATTATTGATGGACCAGAAAGGAGGCTGGTTACATCGTGCAGCCATTCTACAAGCAAGATCTGCACATTGAACACACCAAATGACTTATTCCACACATTTCATATTCTTTTGACATGACTTATATTTCTCTAACATGGCAATATGTGTAAAAAGGCTTTCCTAATGTCAAAAGGGCAGAAGTTTGATAAATATTGTAGCCCATGAGAATCAGACATCACACCAAGCAATTAATTAAGGAAAATGTCTACAATAAATCTTTCTTACTTCATTACAGTATCTTTGTTTAGGTGTACAGTGACACTGCAATGATGCGGCTTACAATAATGTAAATTCACATATCATTCAAACAGTCATTGGCCCCCGTCCTCCACCTGGATGTATGTATATATGTATGCATGTATATATGGAAATGTTATATTTATAAGAATATTAAATATATAAGATTATTTATAGGGGGGTGTGGTGGTGCAGTGGGTTTGGCATGTGT
Source organism: Scleropages formosus (assembly GCF_900964775.1). Lineage (NCBI taxonomy): Eukaryota > Metazoa > Chordata > Actinopteri > Osteoglossiformes > Osteoglossidae > Scleropages > Scleropages formosus. The sequence goes on along the minus strand of NC_041807.1, from coordinate 39,856,460 downwards.
CTGCTCTCTGGTGGGTCTGAGGTTTGAATCCTCCTCCAGCCTTACGCCCTGTGTTGCCGGGTTAGGCTCTGGCTTGCCATGACCCCACATGGGATAAGTGGCTTCAGTCAATATATGTGTGTGACTTTACCTGTATATATGAACTTACATATTTAACATTCTATTTATATTTTCATGTTACATTGTTCATATATTTAAGTTTACATTTGTCACGCCCTCCTTGGCGCAACGAGGATCACCTGCGGCAGATCGGGTGATGACCCCATAAAAGGGCAGTCCAGAGCACACTCGAACAAGGAACCGTGTTCAGCATTGATCATCACTCTAATGTGCTCCTTGACTCCTTACCTTTCCTGTTCCACCCATCCTCAACCCCATTCTCCCCTCTCCTTTCCCTTCTCTCTCCAGACCTCACAGTATCCACAGATTCCTGCTTGTCTCACAGATTGCCCCTCTGGTAACATTTGTGCATCAGCTACCCTTGAATTGTCTTGTGACCATGGTTTTTGGATTCCCCTTTTGAACCCCAGCGCTCCGCACTTGGGTCCAACAGCTTCCTTAGGTTTTGACACCTTGACAGCATTCACTCATTTAGCTAACACTTTTCTCCAAAGCAACTTACAGTGTTAAGATCCCTGTAGTTATTTACCCATTTGTACAGCGGGGTTATTTTACTGGAGCTATTTAGGGTAAGTACCTTGCTCAAGGGTACTACAGTCAGAGGTGGCGATCAAACCTGTAAGCTTTGGGACCAAAGGTAGCAGCTCTAACCACTACACTAACAGCTGTCTGCATATCTGAATTTTATATATATGTGTGTATATCCAGAAGATTTCGAATGCAGCATCTTCAGTCATGATACAATATTACCAAAGACTGATGGGGATTTTAAAAGAGGCTGAAATATTATTACATAATTATCCTCCCCTTCTTTTCCATACACAATGTGTTTTTATGGTTCCAGTGGGACTCATAACAACGTTGGAAACATATTGATATGACGCATTTTCCATTCACTGTTTACCCCTAAAGCCATCGAGCAGCAATATTATTCTTTCATTCGATCATGAGAGTATTTTGCCATCTGGAAATAATGACATTTGTGAGTCTGTAGGACGAAACAGCTGCTGTCTCGGTGGTCAGTGTAATGAAAGCTCTAACCAAACTCATTACAGGGAACAAGTCAAAGAGTGAAACTTTGATCCAACTTAATCAGGGGAACGATGGGAGGAAATGTGAGCTTCGCAAATCAGGCCTCCTGTTTCCATCTTTTTTTTAATCCTCATCGAGGCCTCTTAATGACATATTGTGAAGACATAATCGCGTTGTGTTCACAGCAAACATTTTCAATTCAGTTACTGGAGATGAGCACACTTGGGACACGTTGAAAAAAACAGAAACTATAATCAGGCCTGCTTCACATCTGCCCCAGTTAATTAATTTAATATTCTAAGGAGGTGTCTTCAGCATCACAAAACCGAAAATGATTACATGTGTAGTGAGACTGAGAGAATTCATTGTATGTCTGTATAGCATCACACTTCATGCAGAACCTGAAAGTGCCCCATTGTCAGAGTCTGTAGCAGAATAATGGGCTATCATTATTATATTACAGCACATGAAGTATTTGGTTTTAAACATGTAAAGTATGTATATTACGTTAACAAAAAGAAAAAAAAAAACTGACTTTAATTGCTGTGGAGTGCAAAACTGGCCATTTAATATTACCATAAATATAATAGACATTTGAAGAATTTAAAGTAAAAGTGGTGAAGTGGTTGAAAGGACACTCGGTTGTAGTCAAAGGTCCCCGATCAATTTTCAGATTTGGGTGTTTTGTTTTATGCATGAGTATTTTTGGTTTTGCTGCTTACTACTCAGATATGTGATGGAAGTGAGAAGTTAGTTATATTTGTCAAATGATATCGTGCCTACAAGTTGTTTTTTTTTTTTTCAGACGTTTTGCATCCACTAAAGAGTCATGGTGACTCAGAGCCTATCCCACAGATATGGTGCAGTATGCTGGGTATACCCTGAATGGGACACTTGTCCCTCACACATGCACATGCACATGCACCCATTCACTCATACAGATAAACACACTAATGACAACTCAGTCATCCATTCATCAGAAACACATTTTTGGACTGTGGGAGGCAACCATAGCACTCAGCGGAAACCTCATGGGTTCAGAGAACATGCAAACTCCATGAAGCCTGAGTCCAGCTCAAACTCACACCCAAACCCACAGACCAGGAGCCATGAGGCATCAGCTCTACCCAATGTGTCCCCCTTGCCTTTTTTGTTTCCAAAAATGAAGATCTGAACATGAAAATTATTTGTGGATACTAAACCATTGAGAATCACAAGTGGACACTCTGTCCAGTCCACCCCCATGCCAGTAAGACTGACATTTCAACAACCACAGACACAAATATCACTGGTGTTATTGGCCTTCTCTTTGTCGATGAGTAACACTTGAATCCAATATAAAGCTTTTAAAGCCCATTAGCTCTACTTATAAATATGCAAAAAAGTTGCACATCAACGTGCTTAAAAGCAGGTATTCGCCAACGTGAGGATAGATTATCTCACAAATTTACGTGGGAAGGCCTGTTGATCACAGGATAAATGCCAATTATTTTAAGCTTCAATATTAAAGGAAATTTTCGACAAATGACAGGCAAATAATTTGCTATTAGGCACAGCCAGTAATGATACAGCATTTATTGATTTTTTTTTTTTATTAAGATTAAAAGCAGCGGTATTTAATAAGAAGCACACGGCACTGAAAGTAACAATGAGCATGTGAAGAACAGTACCCCTGGGATATTCAGCATCTTTTTTTTCTTCACGGCGAAGTGAAAGCCTTTTTATATAGCAATTAAAACTGAAACGTCACTTTGAGAATCTATGGCATTATTAAAATGGTCGATCAAATCCTTCCAGTATGCTGTTGAGTTAAAGTGGTAACCTGAAGCGTGGGCTAACATTTTCTCTTACTTCCTTGCCAGAGACCAACGCATCGTTAAGACAATTGTGTCAATGCGCATGGTAACCCTGGTAACTGTAGCCAATTGGAGAAAGCAATGGGGATGCATGGCATTCTTAAAGACAAAATAATTCTTCCTCTGCTAGAGGCTAGAAAGTCCACCGTAGTGCAAATTTTAGACTGGATGAAACCCGAGTACCTCACTGGCCTCCTCAAGTGTCTGGAAAGCTAGGCTGACAAGGAAAAGCCATTCGATAAGTCAAACTGTGAAGAAGAAAACATGCTTTATACTTTGTTGAACCCAACTGAAATTGACCCTTGGCCATGGTAAACTACGTGACTGAGACGAGAGAAGATGTTATAGAAGCAATAAATTCGGTATCCGAGTGTCTGTCCAGAAACAGATATGGTAATGCCGGCAGACTTTGGCCCAGGCCATCACAGTCACATGACCAAGTGACAACATGTTGATTTAAAACAACAGCTGCCCATACTGCCAATATGTAAACTTTCCATACTGCAGGTACATCAAGATCAATGCTCTGTACACCATTCGCAAGCAAGACTGGTAGAATGATTAATCCAGATGTTCATGTGAAACAAAACAGTGGAGACTCAGTGTCTGAGCAGCTGATACATTCATCACTGAATCGTCATATATAGATGTAGATTTAGATGCAATACAGTATAGATGTGATACTGTGAGTTTGTCTAATGCCACCATTTAAACCAGCATACATTATATGGGGAGCTAGAGAGTACAATTTTTTTTAAAAAACAGGTAACAATAACATAACATTAGTACCAGCATATAGAACTGATGGGAAATATAAAGGCAATGATGATAGATATAATAATGCAAATATCTGGAGTGTATTGGAAATCCAGCAAGAGTTGAGTCTGAAAGCTGTGTTTTGAGACCCTCCTTTGTAATTGAAGGACTCAGCAGTGCTGAGTATAAGAGCTTAACACCCTGCTTACTCCTTGGAGAACATTTATCTTTCAAAAGAAACATACACACAAGAACTTGAACCCTGGACCTTCAAATTAAAACTCTGAAGCTCTACCATGTAAGGTGTCTGTCTAGTCTTTCTCCAAAACGTGACACCAATGAACATGAGACCTAAAGACATCATGATGGTCCTCTGGCAGTCACTGCACACACACACACACACACACACACACGCACATACACACGCACACACACACACTGACTGAAGCCGCTTGTCCTGGTGAACCAGAGTCTAACCTGGCAACACAGGGCACAAGGCCAGAGGGGGGAGGTGTCACACCCAGGACGGGACACCAGTCCATCGCAAGGCATCCGAAGCAGGGCTCGATCCCCAGACCCACCAGAGAGCAGGACCTGGCCAAGCCCGCTGCACCACCGTGCCCCCCAGCAGTCACTGCAGGTATGTCAAATTACACCTTCTACACACCATTTGATGACTGGTAGGATGACTTAACCCATGCAAAATAAAGATGATAGAAACATGGTAAAAAGAGGGACCAGCTAAGTTGCCTCAAGTTACCAGTTTGCAATCCATAAATCCCCCTTTCAAGCCTGTCTTTACCCTCCAGCATATCACTATTCAGATGTCAAGATATTTATAAACTACATATATATATATATATATAGAGAGAGAGAATTTTTGTAGGATTACGGCTGTTAATGGGAAAAAAATAAGGGAAGGTACACGAAATCTTTAAAATTCAGCCTGTAGAGATTTAGGAAACAAAACTGTGTATTTTTATTTTATTGGATATTTTCAGTGTAGAGCTTGCTTTAGGGTTTTTTACTTTACAGAACATCTTCCCCCATTAACTAGAAAACAGCATTCCAAAAATAGTGATCTGAAACTGAAGGTGAATTTTAACATTGCTTTTTGAAACGGGAAACAAAAAAGAGTTGTATATAGTACCAGAATAATATGAATTATTTACATTCACACCGTCTGTGAACCACAGATCCTGGTTTCAGGAAATGTTTTCATTCTGCAATGTTTTAATGGAATGTTTATTAAAATGCAGTTTTTATTTAGACTACAGTAGTAGTGAAAAGTGTGAATAGTCTTAGAAAGTAGGTTTTTTATTCTTAGGAATTTGGTTACAAGTTTGTGAAGGAAATCAGCCCACATGTCTTCCCTGCTCTTATTTATTTATTCATTAAGCTCAAGCTTTTTTGTAGTTATTTATCCATTTTCTGAGGTGAGTAGATTTTCCTGTGTCAGTTCAGGAAATGACCTTGAGCAAGGACAGTGCATCATGTTGGGATGAAAACCTGGTTCCTTCAAGTGCAAGGCAGAGACTTTAAAAACCACACTACTTTAACCAAAATAACTGAGATTTTGTAATGCTTCAATTTCTTTGGCAGGCAGTTGAAGCTCTACAACATGACTTGCAATGTTAAGCTACTTGCAGCTATTTATATAACTGGGTAGTTTTTACTGTATAAATTCATGGTTAAGTACCACAATAAGGTTGTTGCAGCAGGAGGTGGAAATTAAACCTGGTTCTGTCAAGTGCAAGCAGCTGCCTGTATGTGTCAAAATAAATATAAACATATGCATGTACATTTACATTTTACATTTATTCATTTAGCAGACACTTTTCTCCACATCTCTCTGAAAATCACAGTGAGTGTATTACATCAACAGAGAGACTTATATGCAGACAGAATATTAGATGCAAATAGTCTTGTGCAAAACAAAAGAGCTGAGAAAAAAAAAAAAAAGAAAGGTTCTGCAGATGGAAGAGACCACCACCTTCCAATGTTACTTAAGAGGCCAGGGGTCAAATTTCGATGTCAGGGATCTGGCCCGTCCACTTGGAAACAATGCGCTAAGGGGACCCAGCTTCCATGACACCATCAGTCCTCGATGCAAAAGGTTTCTATGTTTTTTGAGAGAACATTGAGTAAAACCGGCTATCTCCCGAATCACGACAACTCAAGCTCTTTGTGAGACCTTCCCACAAAAGAACAATTCTTTGTTTGTGGCATGTGTCATCTGTATTGAGAGTTAATCTCAAAAGAATGTGAGCTCTTTCTGTTAATGTTTTTGCTGTTTCTCTTATATTTTTTGGTCCTGTTTTCTTGGATAGTTTCTGAGGAAGCATTGCTTTTGAGGGGAGAGTCAAATAAACATTACATACCTTTTGCCGTGATTTATAACAGGCAAATTTAAATTTACAAGTGAAAAAGTGAGTCAGGTTCATGGAACTGAACACCTGTCATCAGGGCTCTTTCTGTTGTAGCCTTGAGCAAGGTCCTTAATCTCAGTTGCTTCAGTAAACATCCAACTATACAAATGGAGAAAGTGTTCAATTCTAATCTGTAACGGTCTTTTTATAATGTCTTTTTAGCAAAATGACAATATTAATATCAGCAAAGATTAGCATCTGTGAAAACTTTAAAATGTAGCAAAATCATTGAGTCAGTGCTTTGCGTATATTTGCTGCACCATCACGTATAGTATTTGCAGTCCAGTCTCAGTTTTTTAGACACTTTTTATGTTACGAGGCTACACAGATAAATCTCTTGTAATAAGCAGTGCACAGTTGATAAATGAGTGTTATTTCGATGCCTTAAACGAAAGGCCTGTAATTGTGTAAAAACTCTGCAAATTCAATTCCTCCGCTCCCTCAAAACATCTGACAGCAACCAAAAAATTATTTCCGTGTAAGCACGCTTCGCTCTCAAATCATCATTATTCTTTCTGGTTGAATCTTGTTGTACAAAGTGCTACATGGTGACAGTCACAATGTTTAAAACCAATGTACTGTTTAACGTTGCTTGTAAGGTGAAAAATAATTACAACATAAGCAGCTGCGAATGCTATTCAATATTCATGACAAGGAGTACCTCTTCTGTTATTGCAATGAGGTACCCAAAATGGATTATATTTAAGGGAAATATTTGCAGATGTAATGTAAACATTTTATTCACACTGTTAACAGCAGTTTTATTCCACACAATATGACACATTCCAGCCACTAGGTGGAGTTGTGAGCCAAATTCGTTAAATAACAATTTTGGTCCTGTGCTCCATCCAGATATTATTTTTCCAACCCATTTTTCCTCATCAGTTTCCAGCAGGTCCAGGAATACTTTTTAACATACTAAGAGCCTTCCTGAGTGACCCCTTCACTAACATATAAAGTGTATTTATTGTACAAAGTCATACTAAGGACACTCCCAGCCAAATGAAAAACTGTGATGTATGCAAATGCATTTTAAAATAAAAACTGCAAAATAATACAAGCAGAGGATTAAAGGCCACAAACTGATTAATGTCCCACTTTCTTCGGTCTTCTGACGCTTTCTGTTAATGTTTTTTTTGCATCAGTTTAGTAATCCTCTCTCTCTCTCTCTCTCTCTCTCTCTCTCTGTATATTTGTGTGTGTGTTTTCCGTGTGTTGAAGAATCATTAGCCTCTGGGTATCTTTCATATAGAGCTGATTTTTAAATTGTTTTCATCTCTTGCTATTGTTTTGTACATTTTCCTTAAATGAAGTCTGTCTGATGCACTCGTATAAAACCGCTAATATATTCTACAAACTGCACTGGCGTCTCCCCATGAATATAACTTCCCTCGCAGGTAGCAGTTTAGCACATGTGTGCACTGACACACACCATTCCAGTTAATCTTATCATCAAAGAGCTGTCAGAAGTCGATTGGATTTCCCAGATTCCTGGAAAGCTTCCAGCCAGGGGCAGAGCAGGAGGATCATGGGAGAGGAATCCCCGGTGTGTCTTCCCTGGCTCTGCATTTCTGTTGCCTTTCTTGGAAATGGGGTCAATGTTTTGACTGTGTGACCCAACTGCCTGCTGAGACTCAGCATCCCTGCCTTGTTCTCAAAGCAGGACCATCGATGAGCTGCGACATACTCATATTTTGTGAAATTATTGGCCAGCTTCTCGCCACATTGGTATCACACAGATTACTCTACCACAATCAGGAAGGTAAGAAATCCTACAGGTCTCAGCCATGCGGGGGACAAGTCAAATCCTATGACTTCCATTTTTTGATATCCACTCAAGAGTTAGTGACTGTTAAGAAAAAAGTTAGCGGCAAAAGCAACTTCACATAATAGCTGATGACCCACAGCCACACCCTGAAAAAAGTGTCATAAAAATTTATTCTAAGATGTGCTTTTTACGAAATTAACTGAGTGAAAAAATTCCATTAGATTTTTTTCCTTTTAAAAGGAGAAAATAAATATGATTAAATATTGTTGGATCATAATCAGAGAGTAGCATCCTTAGCCCAGAGTGCCAGCGGTAACCCTTGAGTTATTGCCTCTCGATCATCAGGAATCAAGTGCTGACTCTCTGGCAAGACCAAACCACAAAGGAATTTTTGCATTCAGGAGGTAATAGCAAAAAAAAAAAAAAAAAGAAACTGAGAGGAAATTTTGCCCAGTAAAATTAATATGGAAAAATTATTGTTTTCATCTGAAGAACTGTCATTTGTATTTATTTGGAAATCTGTACTAAATTACCAAATAGCTTAGTGTGAAGCCCCAACAGCATGCATAAAAAGAGCTGTCGTGTTCACCCAGTTCCTCGTTCCATTAAAGACTACCAACTGTCACGCAAATTTCAGACCTGCAATCCAAAGATACGGAAGACCAATGTAATTATTTGGACATGAACTTTAGTATAAACAGAAAAAAAAAATTCTTTTTAAGGTCTATGGTTCTTTGTTTCCTGACCTCTGTCATTCATGCATTGATATTCAGGAAGCATTTTTGTCAATGAGTTAATTTTTTTTTTATGGAAACAGTGGTTTATCACAGGGGTGCTGTTGTCGTTATGGCTGCCAATCTGAAATCAAAAGACACAGGTTCAAATGCCACTCTTGTTTCTTTAAACGCACTCCAAACCTGCATTGAATGGAAAGAAGATTTAAAAAAAAAAAAAAAACCCTCATAAAAAAACCACATACACATGTTTTTAAAAAGCTGTAAAAGGGTTTTTTTCTCCACAAGCTTTCTTACATTTATTGCCCAAAAAATGATTACTTTTCCAAAAAGCTTATATAAAACCATGAATTTAACTCAAGTGAAGTATTCCGCTCTATGGATAATTTTGTCAAATTTCTCAGCGCATCTTTTCCTGTTTTGACAAATTTGACAAAATTATCCATAGACCAGAATGGTATCTGGTATCTTTGCTTTTAGTCCTTTCTCATTCTTGTCATTAGGACTGTACTGAAAATGAAGGACAGTTAAGAGGGAACAAGGTCAAAACTGAAGCTTGTTTTATTCTTATATAGTTAAACATTAAATTGTGTAAAGGAATGATAGTGCGCACTGTATTAATACATTTCTCCTACTTATGTGCCACAATAATATATAATTCCTATTTGCATATTTGTGAATTAATTTCTCTCTGAAACAGAATATTTGTCTCTTAGCCTATTCGTATTTCTGCTTTATACAACAGGTCTGCAGAGCTATTTTTCTTAAGGTAACTTTCTCAAAATTAAATTCTTTGTCTTCTTTTATAGCATAAAATATTCCGCCCACGATGTGACCCTTTAAATGCAGCAATGCAGTCGAGATCAGTGTGCTCCTTCAGCAGAGAGACAGTGAAGAAAGTACAGATCATAACCTATGTATCACAAAAGACTGTTCATCATTACGAAACGTGTTGCTGAACTAAGCTGGAGGACACCCAACTCAGCTCTGGGCCTTTAACGACAATATTCCTCCCAGGACCTTCTCCTGATTGTAGCTCTGGAAATAGTACTACTGAATATTCAGCTTTATGTTAATGCTAACACAATGCAGCATGTACAGTACATGAGGTACAGTACCAACCAGGGAGCAAGAAATCAAAGGTAACCGTGCTTACCTTGCTGACTCCAGAAGTCCGCTGTGAAGAAATCCGAAACAAAGTTAAAAAAAATTAATTATTGGAAAAAAGTACTGTTGAAATACAATGGGAAAAAGGCATCTCTTTAAGGTGGAAACTCATTCGTCTCAAGATAGATAGACACATACATACATACATACATACATATATAGAAATCACATATGTGAAATGTATGGGGTATCTCCTATCTTTAAGGTAGAAACTCAATTATTTAAGGAAAACCTATATAAATCTCTCACTTACCTATCAGACCATTGTATGAATAAGATAAAATTCCTTAAATAATAAAAACTTACAGAACGGTTCCAAGACTGTAATTTACTGTTTACTGAAACCACAGACTGCAGAGAATGAAGCAGAGAGGCCCACCATTTAGGAAGTTTCTATCATGCATCTTGAAGGTCTAAAGGTCTATCGTGCATCCCGAAGACCCAATTTCTACTCATTCCCTCGAGTTTTCCATCACTGTGCCAACGACTTTGTTGTATCCACCGCGAAGCACACAGCAAACGTGGCTCCTTCACAAACTCATCAGCAGCTCTTAGCGAAGAAGTTCTGCTCCTCAATCGAGACCCCCGCCCCTTCCACCGGCCTCCCCAGGGACAGCTACAGGGTAATCATTTCACCACAACAGACATAATCACATTGCTCCCTTACACTAATCCGCTCTTGAAGAAAGACCAGCCTGTCTTTTGCACAAACAAATTGGTTTAGTTGCACTGCAAACGGAGCCTACATTGAACACATTTGTTTTCTTCCAGACAGACCCTACAACTTGAAGTGATATAAGTAACCATTGAAAGGATGTCTTTACACTACAGTAAAGGGCCCGAGGCAGGTGCTCCTATGGCAAGCCAATTCCGTAAACACCTTGGCAAAGCTGAGGATTGTTCAGAAGGAATAAATGTGCAATAACAAGTTTTTTCAACAGGTTTAGAAAAGTTAGTCGTCTAATCGACATTCATATTTCCATTTACGTGAATTTACTTTTCTATAAATTTTGCTTTCTTCTCTTGGCAGATTCTTCTACATCCAGCAACGTACACCATTTTAGCTAAAATATCTCATCTAACAAACGAACTTACCTTTTAAACAAAGGTATCATTATCAAATCTCTTTTAGTAACATACTGTTTTGTGTCATTTCAGCTGCCATACTATAGTGTGCTGTGTGTATTTGTTTTTCTTTAGGTTATCTCTTTCATTTTGTGATTCTTTCAATTTTTGATTTCTTTCTATGTTACTCAAACAGCAACAACTCTATCTATCTATCTATCTATCTATCTATCTATCTATCTGTCTATCTATCTATCTATCTATAGTAACCTCTCATGCAGATATAATATTTCTAGATGTCCTCTCATATTGGTTCTAGCCAATGCCTTTGAAGCTGAAAGGTCCATAGTTAAAATCCCCACTTCTGCTATAGTACCCTTGATCAGGATACTTTGAGTTACTCCATGAAAAAAATCCCCTGCTGTATGAATAGAGTCAGTATAACTGTGTGTAAGCTAATGTGAGCTACCAGAACTTGCCCAGCTCAATATGTAGATATGCCCCTTTTATGGATGCAGCTCTGAAGGGACGTGACAGGCTACCGGTGAGTAACCTGTGGATGACTCTTCAGAAAGGGGGCGCTTGGGAAATGACACACCCCAAGTGATTGAACTCAAAAACTCTTCTGTGAAGAAGATGTTTCATGCACTGCTTGAGGTTTTTTTGTTCATCACAAGCAGGGGGCTTCTCCCTACTGAGCCCCAGGTGGCTCCTGTTTCTTTAAAGAGATGGCAAATGTAAAACGGGGCAGCTGGGGCATTAGGAATTAAATGCTGTGAGACTAAAAAAACAGCATGATGTTTGTTCTCTGTCAGCTTCCCTTTTTGATATATTTCTAATCCTTTGACTTTTGGATTTTACTCTTGACTTCGTCATGATTTTTTAATCCGATGCCAAACCCTTTCGTGAATATTTATTACCGTAGGCCCAGCCTTCAGCAGTGGCTGATAAGAACAGTAGTGTACCATGACAAAAATTACTAAATAAGTAATTATACAATTACAGGTCACATTTACAAGTACATTTGAAACAAGTTCCTGCAGAAAAGAACAACTCATTAACTATTTAACTGGTAGTTATTTATTGATTTGTCCTGAATTTGGTTTCAAAGACTGGTTAAGACCAAGACAATGGGGATCCAAACTTTAGTAAGGAATACATTCTGGGCAGTTATAGTTTAAAGGTTATGTGTCAATTCTGTTGCCTAGCACCCTGGACTTCTAGGAAAGGCTCTAGATGGTTACAACCCTAACTTGGACAAGCTGAGAAGTGAGTGGAATGAATGAGTGATGCCAAGTCTACTGGGAATGGTCCATTGTGAGAAACAATTTTCAATCTTACACTGGAAATTTTCCACACTTGCTCTATGAACCTACCCCCTTAGCTTAATCTACCTGTTCTTAATCTAAGGACTTGTCATACTTGACATTTATAATTTCCATCCCCTTTGGTTACCCCCAGAGCTCCATTATCAGCTTTGACCATTGTGTCTTGACCAGCTACCAATTTCCTGTTGAGGTCCTGTAACAGTCAAAATCCAACAGCCAACAAAATCTGCCCTAGCAATGAATTCCACAGCGATTCGCCCCAAAATCATCTATCAGCTTATAGCTAATCAGTTGCTGTCGGGGCCTGATAGACTGAACAGGCATTAGCCTGAATAACTGGAGATAAAGGGTTCAGTGACAGTCCAAATATCTGATTTGCTGCCAGTGTGAATATGAATAGGCAAGTTGATTAGCATAGTGCTTTGGTACACCTGTGCTGTGGGAGCACTGTTGAGCGTGTATTGCCGTGCCCATTCGAGAGCATTACCTTTCTAAAGTACCACTGGAATACCCACCTATATTTACTTGGCTGATTTACAATCAGTGGTCCTTGTTAGTGTAGTGGCAAGTGTCCCTGCCTGTCAAGCAGGAGATTGGGGTTTGAGTCTCTGATGGAGACACAAAACACTTTAAAAGTGATGTGGCCAACAAAGAGAGCTTTGAGGGTAGCCAGTAGTGTAGTGGTTAGTGCTTCTGCTTTTGGACCCAAAGGTCACAGGTTTGATTCCAGTCTCTAGCTGTAGTCCCCTTGAGCAATGTACTTATCCTGAATAGCTCCAATAAAATTACCCAGCTATACAAAGGGGTAGGTAATTGTAAGTAACTTCACACTGTAAGTTGCTTTGGGGAACAAAGCATCAGCAAAATGAATGAATGTAACTACTGCAATGATGTGCAGGAGCATCGTGCCTGAGGGGTTGCGGTGACCTGCTCTATCCAGTTGGAGAACAAACTGTCATTTTACAGCACTCATTTCCTTTTGCTTTGTCAAAAAGGGAAAGCAGAAGATACGCGAGGCAAGTAAAGTGACTTGAGGTGTCGGAACGGAATAAATAGCCTTTTCTGGCTCTCAAAGTCACCAGCAGTGCTCTCTGTGGCCTTCAAAAAAGAATAAACGAAATTTCAAAAAAAGGAAGAGGGGCCGGGGTGGGGTGGGGTGGTGGTGAAAGGGCTGGGTTGGCGATACTTTCGTCTCCAGAACCTGGGTTAAGTCGGGTCTCCGTCTGCCTTTGTGTCGGAGTCCTCCGAACTCCTTGGCTGGCACAGTATAAATGGCAGCGAAGCGGATGATAAAGCCGTGGGAGCGGAGCGGCAGCACGGGGTCTCCAGACACTCGCAGTCTGTCATTTTTCCTTCTATAGAAGATGATAATACAAGAGCTGCGCATTCAACGGGGGCATGTTTCCTGGCTCTCACTTCATTAAAGCGGGAGCAGAACCTCACAGAGTCTGTCAGCGGAGGATTTACTGGCTTATAACAGTGTTTCGTCCCTGGCTTCGTGCACCTATTCATTGGCAGTTCCCACACAACTTGGAAAAATAAGATAAGAGCAGTTGGGGGAGGCATGAAAAAAAAAAAAAAAAAAAACTGAAAAAAGCACAGCAAAAACAGATGTTTGTTATCCATTTTACTTTGTAATTATTGTTTGGAACACAAAGGAGAGAAGCGACGTTGGAACGGCTTTGTTCTGTCTTTATAATTAATCAGCTCTGCAGAACAGTTGCTCGCATCGCTTATACTATATTAAAAAAAAAAAAAACAAAAGCTAACACACACAAAAAAATGTGCGGCACTTTATACACAATACATCACAAAGTATTTCATAAACACATACACAAACATACAAAACACTGAGGGGTTAGGCAATGAACTCTATATAAAACATATGGAAAAAAAGTTTATGGGCATAGTTTTAAATAAGTAGAAGAGCATAGAATAGAATAGAATAGAATAGAATATGCATTTTTGGCTTTATTTCCCCCAAGAAATTGTTTATCTCTACCATTGCTATGTATAATAGTTATTATGGGTTTTAAAAGGTTAAAGCTGCTCACATGTAAACAGAAGTAGAGAATTTCAAATCTCCATTTTACTTTTTTCTTTTTTAATTATCTTTGTTTTAATGTTCTGGAATATGATCAGGATGCAGCAATTTCAATTCTCTCTATAAACCTTTGCGCTTCCTCTAAGTTGAGAATTAAATCTGCAAACCATCAAACCCCAAAATAACCGCAGATGTCTGATTTATTGCACACCGGTGACGATTAAAATGAAATATTGTCTTGAGAGAAAAAAAAAAACTAAAATAAATGTAATAATCTTTATTTCTAACGTTAAGCGCAAAAGGAGAACATTTTTTTTTTTTTTTGGAGGAAAAAAATGTGCTTAAAAAGGGTTAGGGGATAAAAAGTTAAAGCCATTCCTCTTGGTTTTGATATTTTAAGCATTTGCGATCTTTGACAAGTAGACGGCGCCGCGTGTTGTATGATCGGCAGAAACCAACACGCCGCAGCTTTGCTTACGTCGCGTTGAAACCCCGTTTCATCACGTTAGCAACCCCCCCCCAACCCCATCCCACCCCACCCCCAGCACTGCTTTGATCCCAGTCCTGACAGATCGGTGACACGCGCAAGATATTTTTATAACACGCCAGTGAGTCACGCTTCTGAGCCGCCATGGCGGGCGCGCCAGGAGACTTCTGCTTACCGCAGAAAACGAAGGTTACAGATGAAGGAGATGGTGGGCCTTCGCGTGTGTGAAACGGGGGCTGCTGATGGCGTCACAATTCCCCTTTCTGAAGTCGCTGCCACGTTGCCAGGTTCAAATTGCTCTGCTGTGTAACTGCTCTAATGTGATTGCCCAAATCGCTCAGCTGTGTCAAGTTAAACCCATATTTTCTAGGCCTCGACTCACGTTCGTAAGAGGAGTTTTGCGTGCGTAAACTCGCGTCTGTGTGCGTTCGTGTGTGTGTGCTTGCGCGCGCGCGCGCGTGTGTGGAGTGCGGCAGCGAAACTGCTGTGTCTGTTGATGTCCGGAGGCCTGAGCTGGCAGTTCCAGGGTTCACACACAGGAGATGTTCAGATATGACATGTCTGACAGCCCCCCTACGTCCACCCCCCCCTTCGGCGAGCTGCCCGTCACTGACCCCGCAAGATGGCGTGACAACACGTCAGTCAATATGTTCCGCAGAAGAGAAAAATACAAGCAGTGTCAATCTCTGGAAGGTCGACGCCTGGAAGAAACTTTCCTCCTTGTTCTTGCCACTTTGGGATCATCTCATGCTCAGAAGGAGAAGAGCCTTCTCAATATAGACATTAAAATAGAGAGTAACCAGTTCACATGCAGTTGCTAAGC
This sequence comes from Scleropages formosus, assembly GCF_900964775.1. Taxonomy (NCBI): domain Eukaryota; kingdom Metazoa; phylum Chordata; class Actinopteri; order Osteoglossiformes; family Osteoglossidae; genus Scleropages; species Scleropages formosus. The sequence continues at coordinate 39,840,851 of NC_041807.1, read as the reverse complement.
TTTTCTGCATTGTCCATTGTCTATATACTATTAATTCTTACTTTAGTAGACACATTTACCATCATTTTTGTATACTAAGCTAGTTAAAGTTTTTCACCGATTTCTCACCGGAAGTACCTTGATCAAGGCTACAGTCGGAGTGGGCTTTAAATCCCGGTCCTTTAAGTGCAAAGCGATGACTCTCACCGCTACACCATCTTCTGCCCCAATTTTTTTTTTTTTTTGGTGGGTGGTGGAGGGGGTGTGTTGGCTCTGCCTCTTAGTTACTACTAATCTTTTTTTGTATCTTTTCTCCTTTCTCTTTCCAGCGGCTGGTGATTCAGCGCATGCCACGGATCCCGAGCCATTAAATGATACAGTTTATTGAAATGTCACAGTTGCGCAGAACCAGATTAGAAATACCCCCCGACGGGCAAAGGGTTACCCGAACGCAGATGTGTTCACCGGCCGTTGGACCACGCGCCATCATTATGAGCCACCGGCTACGCATCCTGTCAATTCCGACTCACCTGGGGTTGAAACCACATTCCGGCAGCTGATACGCAGATACAGCGTTTAATACATTTTGTTCTGTTCTCTGGTCTCGGGGTATCTTTCTTATTACATGGAAATTGAGTCTTTAATACTTTATTGGGTAAAGTCAGGTGCTTTAGGGCCTTTGTCCTGGATATGTGTTCTGTAGTGGGGGAAGGTGAGTGTACCATGTGAGGTAGGTAGGCTAGGTAGATTTTTTTTTTTTTCATTTAATCTACATGCAGATTAAATATTTAAGTAATATTTATTAAATGTGTAATCATTGTATTGTTATAGTTGATATTTAACTTTGGATTTTAATGGAAATATTAACAGAGTGTCAGGGATTGTGGGATTGCAGACTAAGCAGGGCATTTTCAAGTCTACCAGTCATTCTAACGTTACCGTGGATGCAAAATCTAAACCGAAATGCACGATGTGGTTTTCAAGTAAAATCAGTTCTTTTTTCTGCAAAGGTTTCATAAAAGCCAGCATGAGTTTCTTCTTCTTCTTCTTCTTCTTCTTCTTCTTCTTCTTCTTCTTATTATTATTATTATTATTATTATTATTATTATTATTATGGGGGGGGCACGGTGGTGCAGCAGGGTAGGCTGGGTCCCGCTCTCTGCCGGGTCTTGCGTTCGAGTCTTGCTTAGGGTGCCTTGCAATGGACTGGAATCCCACCCTGGGTGTGTCTCCTCCCCCTCCAGCCTTGAGCCCTGTGTTGCTGGGTTAGGCTTTGGTTCAATGCAACCCCGCTTAAGTTGTTTCAGCCAGTGTATGTGTGTTATTATTATTATTATTATTTCTCAGAGGAATGGATTATTTAATGTCTATTTTTCACAGAAGGCTGTATGATGAGCGTTAGGTTGCAATTTCACATCACATCTTCATGAGTCATTTTCAAGAACAGCTGTTTACATTTAAAATGGAAATTGATTTTTTTTTTCTCTAAGCAAAATGCGAAAACAGCGCTGATGGAAAATAATAATTAAAACTTAAAAAAAAAAAAAAAAATTGTTCATCCAAAAATTACATATTTCAACAAACAGATGGGGAGTTGTTTTCGGGAAGACGAGACAGTCGGCGATCACTGTTTAATTAAACTCCCCAGGTGGCGAGGCCCTCGGAAACACAAGGCCCCCAAAAGACGTAAAATAATAACACCATCATTTCGCTCCTCAAATCCATCTACGGGTGAGATTCATCCGCACATTTCCCTCGCTTTCTCTTTTTCTCCGTTCCCACAGATCTACTCTGAATTCAGCTTTACGTCAAATACACTAAGGACACTCCATTGATCAAGCTGGTGCACTTGTGTCTATTTTTATTTTGTATGCTCACCGACTTTGTTGTACAACACTTTCTCCCAGTACTTTCAGCTAAGGCTTGAGAGTTCTCACTCACATCCCCAGCAAAGCTCATCTCTTTTAATAAGACTCAGAGCTGATACATAAGGGGCCTCTCTCTATTATGCATTTTTATTGCAAATGAGGGGTGATACATCTTCCACAATGTTTCTAAGTCCCAGTGTCAAATGCAGTAGGATTAGACTGCTAAAAATGTGTAAATGGACTTTTAAATGGCACAATAACATTGTATTCCCTTTACTGATGCTTACTCCCAAAATGATCAATCAATATTTTTCTCCATTTCTCAAATAATATCTGGAAACTGCACAGCACTGCATTTCAGTGAGCTTAAGTATACTTTGGCAAAGCAGGAAAAAGTTTATCCTCGATACATTGTTTCACAGGTAAAATTCCCTCCTTATCTCTGTGTGTCATTATAACACATATTAATCTCTTAGATGATCTGCAGATGGATGCATTACAACTCAAAACTGAAATCCAGCAAAAAAACATAATTGTGATTTTAAAAATATAGATTTTATTTAAAATGGACTTCTTCTCGCAAGTTCTTTTTGATCAAAGTATAATAATATACAAAGTAAAGTACATTATTCTCAACCACTAATTGAGAGAGCGCAATTCCCTTAAAGTGACAGTTCAGCCCCAATATCAAGTATATGTAAAAACAATTATACATCAAAGCATACAGTATTCATCTTGAAAAAATATGGTGAACAGTGTGGGGTTATAGGTATATATTTTTTACAGCACAGTACTATACTGTATGTGTTTTCTACATGTTTTTGTTGACTGCTATTACTGCATTCGATTTCATGTTACCATAAAGCACATATGGCATAGTATTTTTTTTAATTGTTTTATTGCATATATAATAAAAATAACAGTAAAACTGAAAAATAAAATATAGTCTAAGGTCTTTAAAAATAACTGGCATTTTGCTTTGCATATTTATAGCTTTGGGTACTGACTGATGACGTTCAGCAGGATAAATTAGTGATATGTCCTGTTGGAAAAGTAGTTCAACAATGCATTTTTTTGTCTGTAATATGGACTTTTTTGGTTCATGCTGGCATGACAGTGCAATGCCTCCCAAAATCCTCTTTCCCACTTCACCAAACTGTGCAACGCAATGTTAAAAATGTCTTATATAATGTTTCCCCTAATGGTAAACTTGAATTTGGAGAGTTTAGATTCCAGGCGTGGTGAAAATATCAGGAGAAAATGTAACCGTTTAGCAGCACTTTCGCGGACTTAGTTGGAATTCGGCTGTTATTGTCTTGTGTTTTGAACTGGCACTGTTTTACTAAAAGCTTCCCGAAGCTATGCATCACCCAGCATAAGTATTCATGAGAGCAATTAAAACGCGAGCTCGGTGAACGGCAAGAGCAGAGAACATCCCTTTCGAAGAAGATCTGTCAAGTGGCGTTTGAAGTGAATCACGGCACAGGCCTGTAGTGCTTAGGGCTGCCAGCGCCCTATGGAATTGCCCTTTAGCCGCATCGCGCACATTGACTTACTGGTGAATGGCCTAAGAGATGTACTTCCTGAATTATGAGTATGCTGCTGATCAAATTAAGAATAAAAACAAAAACCTTTTTTTATTTAGCAGATGCTTTTCACCAAAGCGACTTCCAATGAACTCTTCGTAGTGTTGTCAACTTATTCACTGAGGTGACACACTGATAGATATACTACTTACAATGGGTCACCCATCCATACATCAGTGGAACACACACTCTCTGGGGGAACCTGAACAGCATGTCTTTGGATTGTGGGAGGAAACCAGAGCACCAGGAGGAAACCCGTGCAGACACAGGAAGAACATACAAACTCCACACAGACTGAGCAGAGATCGAACCCACAGCCTCTCGCACCACCCAGTGTGAAACATCAGTGCTACTCACTGTGTTACCATGCCACCCGTAACAGCCCAAATAGTAATAGATACATACATTTGCGTGTGTGAATATATAAGCAGGATGTATATATAACATATATACATACAGTGGTGCTTGAAAGTATATGAACTCTACACAGATGACTATTATTATTTTATAAATTATTGGGAAAAAAAAACATATACATTAATTCAATCAGTATAAAATTTTATATTGTATGTATAAAATACACTATTAAATTATGATGATCTGCACACGCATCTGACAGTACTTACCTAATCGGTTTAACAATGCAACTTGGGATTCACTTATTTTTGCACCTGCACTGGTTGTGTGTTTCTACTGCACACATGATTTCCCGTAAAGCATCATATGGAGTCAGTCATTACACATCCGTTATGTCACACAAGAAACACTGATTCTTATTAAATAGCCATTTCATAGTAAAACTAAAAGACACGGGGGTTCACATATATTCAAGCAACACTGTTTTATATATACGTATATATGTGTGTGTGTGTGTGTGTGTGTATATCCTAGCTGACCATAAGTAGTCAGAACTGCAAAACCACACATCGCCCTGATGTGCTTATTCCGTGCAGCATGGACACGTGTCACGCCCTCGTGTTACGCTTGTTCCCTGGCGTGTAACGGGAGACCTCTTCCCTCCTACGGTTATGCCTCGGTGTCCATCCTGAGGATATTAAAAGAAGTTTAATATTTTTTTGGAGGCGTAAGCAAAACGTGACGCTTGGATGGAGTCCGCGTCCACTCCCCAGACAGACAGGATATTTACACCCCTCATTTTCTCTCTTAGACAGCAGCTTATTGCTTATTGCGTTCCATTATTATTGCCTCCAACTGGGGGAAATTTATTTAGATTAAACCGCACTCTGTTGTTCCTTTAATGCATTTCAGAAAATATTAAATTGTCTGAGGTTGGGTGGAGAAGAACATTAACATGGATCTGGCTTTATGAACTAGCCGGGGAGCGGTGCAATATCAGGACGCGCACGTTGCACTCGGAGAGTCACTTCAAGTCAGTTGAAGGAGGTGCGTCCGTGGATGGTGAGGGAGGGGAAAAGGCACGATGGCCTCGATTCCGTAGTCGTTTGTTATCACGTGTCAGTTTCTTTTCTCCAGGTGCCAGGTAAGCCGAAGGGTTCGCAAAGCATGGGCCGCGACTTTAATGGGCGCTTCGGGGCCGAGCGAAGGCCTCGCTTTATCAAGGAACTGTTAAAGCCGAGCTCCACACCACAGAGGAAAGGGGTGCCGGGTGCGAAGCTCCGCCCTCTCACTCCAACAGAAGCTCCTACTGCTGCACGATGCCATATAATGGTCAGCTCTCCACTGGAGGTCATAGTTCAGCGCTGACCACAGCGCTCAGACCACTCAGATGGTACGTGGAGGTTTTCAGTAGGACTGTGTGACAAAGTCAATACACTGTAACTTGTCATCGCCCTCTAATGGTGGTATGAGTCCCTGGCACCTGTCAAATAGCCTCAAACACATGTCCTTCTGGGAGATAGGATGGAGAGACAGCTCTTCTGGCTCCAGATTTCAGCCCAGCACCAAATATATAGGACTCACAGAGTTACTGTCCTTTTTCACCAGTGTTTGCTGTTGGTTCACGAAATCTGTTGTTTTACCACTTTGGCACAGCAGGTAGTTCTGGGGCTTCACAGCTCCTGAGCTGTGTGCTCAGATGTGGGTTTGAATCCAGCGCAGTCTGTTCTTCCTGTGGGTTTCCTCCATGTGCCCTGGTTTCCTCCCACAGTCCGAAGACAAGGCTTGCGTGATTGTCCTGTCGTGGACTGGAATCGTGTCCAGAGCGTGACCTGCCTCACGCCCCGTATTTCCAGGATAACGCTTCACTGGGTTTGCTGATAATATGTAGATAATTGCCTTGTTTTCCCTTTTAAGATTTTTTTTTTTTGGTTCTGTCTGCTCTATTATGTTATCGCATAAAACCAGAATGGTCCAGCACAGCATTATTTATAATCTGAACCATTTGGTTAGACGGCACCTAAAATTAGCCAAGTGTAATAAACAATGCCAATGAAAAACTGTCTTAAAATTAAATTTGTCATTGTTGGCAAACATAAGAAGGTCCACTTAGAATCAGACAGACTTTAATGTATTTTACTTTAAATGCTTTTTAAATGAGGTTTTTAGCAGCAATATATATACCTGTGTGTGTGCTGGTGTGTGTGTCTGTGTGTATAAATCTTTTCACTTAAAAAGCAAAAAAAATATTAGAAGCACTTTAAAGATGCTGCTAAAATCTTTTCTTGTATGTTTACCGTTGTACGTATGCTAAGCAGTTTAGACTTTGCTCATGGCGGGAGGTATTTACCTGTTGGGATGTGAACCTATCATCTTCTGATCCTGTTTCTTATCCACTTCACCATCTATTTTAAACTTTTATGATGATTGCAACACTTCTTTTAAAATGCAAATGTGTTCCAAAAGACAAGGGATTCATGACTTTTGCCACATTAGCTCAGCTCTCAGTGTCACTTTTTGGCAGTTCCTTGGGTAACGAGTCTTATTTTGCATGTTGTGCTCATTTTTTGGGCTTCCTGGTTTCAGTAGATGGAATTAGCAGAGGTAAACAGTTTCTGAAAAAAAAAAAAAAAAAAAAAATTGCATGGGTCATCAGTGATATGCAACCATTCCACTTGGAGTAGAATGACACACATTACAATATACATCAACTCATGTGTTTACAAGGCCAGACTTCTCTGTTACCCATATTTTGCTTGTTTACCTTTGCTTTTACCATTGACTGTCTGCTCATATAAGTCATTGGATGCGTGGACCATGAACGTCTCATGCTGACATCGGGACCCTGTCTGGGAGATGTAGAGCGATCTAGAGATGACATCTGCGTGGCACACGTGGCGGCGGAGAAAATTCCACCACATTTGGGCCACCTCGGTGTTAGCAGTCCCACAGTGAGGAACACAGGAATGCAGTGAGCATCACCAGCTTTTTCTTTCAAAAATACTGTACGTGCCTTTTTACATCACATTTATTCATCTGGCAGAAGGTTTTTGCCAATGAATCCAAGGGTACAGAAGTGCATGCAACAACAGAGGAATTGCTCCAAATACCTAAAATTTGAGATAGAAGCCCAACCTCCTGTTGTACAACCCTTGATCAAGGTATTTACGCTGAAATGACAAAGTAAAACTTTGCTGTGAAAATTGCATAAGTAATTGTAGGTAGTTTAACACCGTGGGCTGCGAAAAGCGTCTACTAAATGCGCATATAATAAGAAATACGGGCACATGTTCATCACCAGGTGTGCGTTAGGTCATGTGCCTTCCCACAAAAGGTTGAAAAGTTTGACAACGTTTTACCAAATGTTATCTTTTGGCTCTCAGTTGGAGTGGTGGATTCTCCTCATCCAAACAATACGTCAGCGTGCTCCCCATCCCTCACGAATCCTGGAGGCGCACACACACACACACACACACACACACACACACACACACACACACACACACACAAACGGGCACGAGTGTGAGACAAACGCATCGGCGCACCCTGAAAATCGGGCCGGATCCTGGCAAATAAAGAAATAATAAAACAAGCAGATAAATAAATAAATAAAGCAATATTGTAAGAGACTCAGCCCCAGGCATGTAATACTAGTGGGGAATTTAGTTTCCTAGGCAACTGAGCATCCAGGATTGCCAAAGCACCGAGTTGATAAGAGCTTAAATATATTTTTTATGAGATTATATAAACGAATAAGGTGGATGAGGAGAGCAGTGTCATGATAGTTATATAATCACTCCAGGGGAGGTTTTGGGACATATTCACCTCTCTTGTGGACACCGATTGAGCAGCTTTTTTCACATGGTCTTTATTAAGGCCCCGGTGGCTTTGAACCTGGGGGGAGCGGGGATCGCCGGTACAGGTGTTATCAGAAACCACAGAATTAAAGGGAACTAATAAACAAAATCTGAGCGATGCGACTAACTGCTGGAGAATTAGAAACAGCGTTGCGTTCACATGCTCATTTCAAAGCGACTCTCTTTTCAGCTAGGTGATGTGAGCCACTGCCGGAAATTTCTGACCCTCGGTCGTGGTGTTTTTCGAAGCTCAGAGAGATTTTGGGTACGACGGCTGAATTCCTTCATCTGCTTGATTCCTGTTGAGAGTTCAAGTGACGGAAGTGAGACTTAATCCAAGGGGCAGCAGGGGGGAGAGTGCTTAGAGTTGCCCTCTTGAACCTGAAGGTCCAAATCCCAGCTCCTGCTATAGTACCCTCGATCAGCATGCTTACCTTGAATTGATACAGTAAAAATTTCCCAGCTCTATAAATGGGTAAATCGATGGAAGTAGCAACATTGTAATTCACTTTTGGAGCAAAGAATTGACTAAATAAATAGATAACAAAATGTAACTTACGCACTTTTCTGCACTCCGGTGGTGAACAAACACATAGCAGATGACACTGGCAAACCAAGAGTATGAGGAAAAAACCACATGCAAACCTATCGGCGTAACAAGGGTGGATGTGAACATCCTCAATCCACGATGTTCTCCGATTGCTATAGCTAATATACTTCGGGTCCCCCAGGTACCCAACAACTTACCCCACTCAGTTGTCCTGCACTTGTGTTGCCCAGCAGGACTCTTAGCTTTTCGTTGCTTTGCTAAGTTTAGCTTAGCATCCAGTGGAGCGTTCCAGCAATAGCTAATGCACATTGTGAAACTTGGACAGGTGAACTACAGCTAAAATGTGCAACTCTAAGGAAGGAGAAGCGCTACATCATCCCCACCCAGTGAATTAAAGTCTGGTGAAGAACGCCGCAAGGAAGCTGATCAGCGCTAATTAAGCAAACGGCTGCCGTCTTCCACTTAGCAAGCGGCCCTGGGGCGGGTGCTGAGCCGCTCGTGTTGCCGTTCCCGTCTTTCTTATCCAAGCAGGAGGGAAAACCTTCTTCATATTTCACTTCATAAACGACCCTCATTAACAGGTGGAATACATGAATACTTATGAGCAATGTTAATTATTTTATTTATTTATTTTTTTAAATTTATTTTTTCAGAGCAATGTTCCTGGATTGTTAAAATGTGTGTTTTTTTTTTTTTCAGTCATCTGCATGTCAGAAGTATCTGTACTTTCTATTACAATACATCCTTAAAATATTTTTTTCAGGACAAGTGCTCAGGGTTGTAATTTCATCAGGGCATAGCAGCGCTAATCGACGGCAGCATAAAATAGTTCAAGGTCAAACGTGACACTTTCATGAAATAATGGAAATGACAATGCTGAAAATAAGTGTCATGAAGTCTGGTGTTAATGTGTTGAAATACCATTGAGTTGGTGTTGACTCCTGGGGCCCGCATGTATAGAGTCTTTCCAATTTGTTCTCCATGCCTGTCCTGAGTGTTGAGAGGGGTCTGTTCATTGTCACTGTGACTGAGTCAATCCATTCTTGCTGATCCTCTTCTTCCTCTTTCAATTTTTCCAAGCAGTGCATCATTTCGAGAGAATCCAGCCTCATGATGCTTCAGTCTCATCATTTATGTCCTGTTTTGATTTGATTCAGTACTCATCTGTTTGATTTCCCAAGTATCCATGATGTCTTTAAAAGCCTCCTCCAACACAAGGGTTCACATGAATCTGTATTTCCCTGTCCCGGTTCCTTCATTCTTAGCCCATCCTTGTTACTCTAACACTCATCCTTACCAATTAATTAATTACAGGTATAGGGATGGATGGATCATAAAATTATGGTGCGTGACCATTTACATGTTGCATGAGCTTAAGATACCTCACAAGGATTCTAGGATAGGGTGCAAACTGACAAGAACCTGACAAGGATAAGCAGGTAGTGAGTGAGTGTATATCAGTCTGCAAATAAAATTAAACATATAACTTAGCATATGGGAAGTGATCAGTAAATGAGTGATCATACATCTGAAAAACATGAATTGGTACTGTCAAGTTTGTGAACTCTTTAGAATTCTCATTTCTGCATAAATATGACCTAAAACTTGATTATACTTTCATGTACGTCCTGAAACTAGATAAAGAGAACCAAATGAAACAAATGAGACAAAACATTGTACTTGTTAATTAGAAACTCCTTAACCGTAAGACATAAGTAGGTGCTGTGGGGCAGTGGGCTTGGCCAGGTGCTGCTCTCTGACAGGTCTGGGGTTCAAGTCCAGCTTGGGGTTCCTTGTGACGGATTGGCGTCCCATCCTAGGTGTGTCCCCTCTGCCCTGTGTTGCCAGGCTAGGCTCTGGTTTGCCTTGGGACAAGCAGCTTGAGCCAGTGTGTGTAGTTGTAGGACTGATCATGCTTTAGGTCATATTTATGTAGAAATAGAGAAAATCTGAAGGGTTCACAAACTTTCAAGCACCACTGTAGGAACTGAAATGTTTCTTTTTTCCCAGCTCTGCTCACGATTGAAAAGTCTTAATGATTTTATTTTGCTTTACAATCTGATTATGGTGCTCTATGCCTCTATTAGTGTAGCTTTCCATAAAGCGCTCCTGCGACACCTTCCCCGTTGAGAACAGATTTTCATAGGCTGCAGCGCACGATGAGAATTCCTCATGACAACTGTACTCTGCCAGCACAATTCCCATGATGCACTTCAAAAACACCGTGCTCATATCGATGGGAGCAGAACTCTCTCAGCCGGGCACTCAAGGGACATTGAAATTTTACCAGCAATCTACCTTTTTCAAATCTTTTACTCAAAGTTTTTGCACTTTCAGTCTTTAGCGCTTATTAATTGGAAGAATATTCCTGGCCCGATACTGAAAACTATATTTAGATTTACATGTACTAATTTAGCTTACACTTACTCCAAAGCAACTTACAACTGTTCTACTACCCACAATTATTTACTTATTTATACAGCTGAGCAATTTTACCGGAGCAATTGTTAAGGTAAGTACCTTGCTCAAAAGTTCTACAGCTGGAGGATTCGAACCTGTGACCTTTGGGTCCAAAGACAGCAGCTGCCCAATGTCTAATTGATTTATGTCGATAATATTATTACACTTTATTATTGGAACCAAGCCCTACATATTTTTCCAGTGAATAACCGCATTCCAGGCTTTTTCATTTTCATTGTTTGGGTCAGATGGCTGCTTCCTGAATTGCTGCGCCACCTGCTGACTCGGTGATGAGCCCAGCTTCTGCATGTCCTGCCACATCCCTCCAAACCCTCACATTGCATCTAAATTATTTATGACACACTGTTGTCCGGATTGACCTACATAATGTTATATTCTGGCCTAATGGTACAACTCGATGTTAACCAAAGCAGCCAGCTTCAGATACCTGTTTGAGGGGTAAGGCACCAATATTCCTTTGGGGATTTGAACTGAAGACCTTTCTGTCACAAGTCAATGACCTAAGTCACTCGACCATCTGTTGCACTGTATGAGGCTGTCTGGTGCTGCGGCAAGCAGCGTTTAAAGAGATAATAAAAAATTATGCATATGTATTATAAAATATCCATGTTTATCTCTGATCCCCCTCATTTATGAATTATTAACTGCATTATGAGGATTGTGTAACTCGCTATGCGATCACCTTATGTGTTTTTTTCTTTTTAGTAACTACAAAGCAGATTCTTTGTGAGTCATCTGGAAGGGCAGCAAGTGGCATAGCAGTTAAGGACATTTCAACCTGCAGGGTGTTGGTTCCAGTCCCACTCCCTGCCACTTCTGCAGTACCCTTGATGAAAGTAAAGTACATGCCCTGAATTATAGCAGTAAAAAACACCCTACAAATCCTATAAGTTGCTTTAAATTTCAGTGCCACAAATTTAAAAAATACTGTTGCTAATAGTAATAATAGTACTACGACTAACTTTTATAATAGCATCTGAATTTTTTCATAAGAATTATAAGGAGTATGGAAAAGCTAGGCTGATTGATGAATTTCGGAAAATTAAAAACAATTTTTTTTTTTTTTTTGCAAAAAATGTTCTGGTGACTGCTGATTGCAGCTGACTAAATAGCTCCTGTAGCTATCAGTAGTTAACAATATCAAGAGACTGACCTGAGCATGGTAAAAGTAAAATTGAAACATGTTTTTCTAGAGGACAAGCCAGCCCGTATGAAAAGCAGACCAGACACCGCATTAATCGTGCCAATTATCTGTGTTCATTAGATTGTGCATTAAATCTTAGAGAGAATCAAGGAGCATTTAGTCGACCGATTTCTCCACTGCAAGCAATTATTGCACCTTAATTCATTTTAAACAACAATGGGGCTGACGCCTTGCTGATACGCAACGGACGGCTTCTCCGACGTTACTTGGAACCTGACCTCCACCCACCTTCCCGCCTAGAGGCTCCCACACATGCCAGCATTTCACAGTCACTTCTGTCTCCAGCTTCGTCTAACAACGGTAGAAAGATGCTAAGTGTTGCGGGGTAGGCATCTGTGATAGGTGGTACCGTCTCGGATGCAGAAAAATGGACTGGGTGATGGAAGCCGTCGGCAAAGAGTCCAAACACCACAAAGGAACCCGGAAACAGGTGTTGATCATTAGTGATCATTAACAGTAAAGCACATATACTATGGAGTCTTTTCATAGGAGAGCAGGAGGCAGTCAGCAGGAGGGATATCTCACACACACACACACACACACACACACACACACACGCAGAGCGGAGAGAACCACACAATTTACAATTCCCCCAGTGTTTCTCGAATGTGAAAGACGATAAGATGTCGCCGACTGCACTCCGTTGACTCACTTGACGTCTCCATGAGGATGCACTCAGCCGAGTAGAATCGGCCCTTAGCATATCAACGCCCTGTAAGCCGGGACTCAGACATGTCCTCGGGTCCAATAATAATAACCAACCAACCAACCAACGTCAACAACCGCTTGTCCTGAGTGGGGTCGCAGCAAGCAGGAGCCTATACAGAAACAAAGGGTGCAAGGCTGAAGGGGGGAGGGGAAACACCCAGGACGGGATGCCAGTCCATCGCAAGGCACCCCAAACAGGACTTGAACCCCGGACCCGCCATATAGCAACCACCGGTCAAACCCGCTGCGTCCAATAATAATAATTGATATGTAATTTTTAATACACCCATCCATCTTGCATAAGGATAAGGTCCAGGGCTGAGATGTGCCTCATACCTTTGACAAACCCACAGAGGTACCCACATTAGCTTATAGAACATGCGTTTGCACAAAGACACACACAAAGATGACTCTCTCGACTGGAAATTCAGAGGTAAAGGGAATAAAACAGTGTGGAGATCTGCAACACTGGTTAAAAAAAAAAAAAAAAAAAAAAAATTACAGCAGGTCAAAGCACAAGTCAGTTCTGCAGAAGGTTTACTTCCCTCAGTCCAGCAAGGTTCAGAGGACAGGAGGGTGGGCACCATGGAAACGACAGGATGTAAACAGCACATCAAAGTGAAATGGGTCACACGCAACAACAGCAGGTCTGTTGTAAAAACCGTATTGTAACTTGTGTAAAAAATTATGAGTGCAAAACCTGAGGGATTATGGGTTACAGTAAAGCATTGTTTTGTATGGGTCATTACAGTTTAGTACCCCTGTTGTTGAATATGTAGCACTGGCAGCAGTATTCACACGTATACACACACATATACATAAATATGTGTGAGAATAAATCTTTTATATTGTCTCTTTCATGAATCCTTACACACACACACACACACACTTTTGGAACCGCTTGTCCCATATGGGGTCGCGGGGAACCGGAGCCTAACCCGGCAACACAGGGCGTAAGGCCGGAGGGGGAGGGGACACACCCAGGATGGGACACCAGTCCGCCGCAAGGCACCCCAAGCGGGACTCGAACCCCAGACCCACCGGAGAGCAGGACCCGGTCCAACCCACTGTGCCACCGCACCCCCCATGAATCCTTACTTTTCACTAAATTGAAAAATTATATAACAAAGAAAAATATTACAGCTTTGTGTTCTTTTTGAGAACGGCTTGAAAAAAAAAAAAAAACTGTATAGATTAAATAAAGTCACAACCCAGGGAGAGGGTTTGAGATGCTTAATGGTAATATGTTAACGATTCGCGTTACCGAGAGTTTGAGCGTGAAACTTGTGTAATGTAAATAGTTGCATTATGGGGACAGTGAATGAAGTGTGCAACCACGGGGCGGACTTATGGGCAAAATAAAGGGGTGACCATGTTTGCCAGTGGGGGGGGGAATGCTTGGGGGTGCTAAGTAGGCTGGGAAGGTTGGTTTGAGCTGGAGGTTCTTGAGGAAACTGGATCTTCAGACCAAGAGCATCATTTTGCTGTGTGGTGGTGTTCAAATAAATGTTCAAAATAAACACTGCCTTTCTTCATGCTATGCAAACCCAGAATGCTGCATGCCACAATATTTTGAGAAGTATAATAATCAATACTGAATAAGTATTTTGATTTAGTCTCGGTATACTTTGGACACTATTCAAAAGCCCCAAATTTTAAAAAAAAAATGTTTTTATATTATGGAAGTGAACTCTACTTAAATAATTAGCTATAAGTTGCTAAATCAGAAAAAAAATGCAAAAAACTATATTTAAAGTTAACAAAATCCAATTAGTTGCTTTAGATATAAGATTCGGTTAAAAACTAAATCCAAGACAACAGGGAACTGGTTCAATCCTCCGTCCATCATGCATCTTGTCCTTCTGGAAGGTTCTGATATTAGTGGAAGTGGAGGTGGTGGTAGAACCATGGTCCAACCAAGAAACCTTACACACATGGCATCACCCGTGTTTCTTCTGGGCACGAGCTGAGGCTAAGAACCACCGTTCCCTTGAAGAGTCATTGAAGGGAAACATCTGAGCAAAATGTTCAATAAGTCGATGTGGGTACCTCTATTTGGGAAGCATAGTGACATTCAAACCAAATTTTCAAAATCAAGATCACCCTCCAGAGGAATGAATGAATGAATGATGGACCACCAAAAAAAGTTTAAAAAAAAAAACCTTGAAAGCTGAAAACTGCCATGATAACTGTCTCCTCAGGAATCTGAAGTTTCTAACTGAGGCTGGAGGAAAAGGCCTTTTATTTATCAATTAGCTCCCGCATGCCATGATTTAGTGCTGATCACAGCTCCCAAATGCTTCATGGTGGTCGCTGTTCCAATAACCGTGTGACATTTACAGCACCAGTACCCCGGAATAAATGTCAAGTGCACGTTGTCTTGGAACTTCATAATATTAATAATAAGACTCCATTAGGTGATCAGAAGGATCACAACAACCAAAGTAGTTTAAACATGAAATGAACCATGTGTAGAGGGGGATGCGGTGGTGCAGTGGGTTGGACCGGGTCCTGCTCTCCAGTGGGCCTGGGGTTCAAGTCCCGCTTGGGGTACCTTGTGACAGACTGGCGTCCTGTCCGGGGTGTGTCCCCTCCCCCTCCAGCCTTTCGCCCTGTGTTGCCAGGTTAAGCTCCGGCTCCCCGCGACCCCGTATGGGTCGAGCGGTTCAGATGATGTGTGAACCATGTGTTGTGTTGTCTTTTCTGGGGTATCTTGGCCTGAAATTTTAGACCACAAACTGTACCGAGACATATGAGTCAGTTGTGTTCAGAGGGAGGGTGAGGACGCGCTGAGCAGATCCAGGTCTCTGACCGAGCGACCATGTCCCTCGACCAAGTTGCAGTTCCGCTCATCTGCTCTCAGTTTCCCTCATTTCCCTGCAGAATATACTGTTAAAAATACCATCTGTGATAATGTACATTTATAGGCATATTTTTCAGAAATTTCATGAATCTGTCAGAAAATAATGTTTTTCATGAAGTATATTTGCAAATGAGGGTTTTGTTGATTTTCGCAGAAATCGGAGTCCTTAAAAATATAGGATCTACTAACAAACTCAGTGTTCACGGATGCAGCTTAACAGGCCATTCATGCATTTATAGACACACTGGAACTGGAAGTCTGTTTAAATTTTATTTTAGTTGGTAACACCAAAGGAAATTTTACTTTACTGAGTCACAAGAAAAAGTACATTAATTATGAACACAGTCCTCAGTTAAATTACAGGTTAGTTTCTTTAAAAATCTTAAAAACCTATAGCAATATACCTATAATAAATATTTTTAAAAAAGAGTGCTTTTTAATATTTGTCATGGCCGCCGTTAGGCGACGGACCCAAGCGCGGGTGCACAGCCTCGCGGAATGGGGAAGCCGAGAAGGGACAGGAAAATCGAGAACCGAAGGACAGGCCAAAGGTCTTCGAGGGGCAAACGTTATTCTGAGGAGAATCCGAAGGTGATGGTCAGAAAGCAGACAAGAGTCAGGGAACCAGGGAAGCACAGAGACGGGGTAGGTCAACAAGGGAATGGGGAGGTCGAGGAAATTGTTGAATAGGCAAGGCATGGACGTTGCGGTGCGCTCAAGGAGGTTCAACGACTGGATGTGCCTGGGTGCCGTGCTTTTGTGCCCCCCGTGCCCTGATCTGATACAGGTGTGACAGCTCCGTGCGGGGGCATGACAATATATTTATTCACCTGAGCCACATTAATTTAAAATTAAGTTCAGATGACCGAAAATTAAAATTTGTTGTCTCGACAAACTTATGATGCTCATTGCTGACTAGCTCATCTCATAAACATGTGCACAAACATCGCTCCTATTTTGATCGCCAGAACTCAGGAGCAGCAGACATGAACTGCAAAAACTGCAACTCGGCCGTTCGTAACACGAGGCGCCAGAGTATTACAAAGAAATAGCGAACAACTCATGCATAATTCATAAAGCATTAGTAAATGTTTTGTAACAGTTCATAAGCAAGCCTTGAATTAAAGTGTTATGTATGCCAGTCCTTGAGGAGCTGTAGACTGACATGGAAGTGGAATTCCAGTGTTCTGTGCAGGAAGAAAAGATTAATTATGCATGACTGTGTGATGTCTGCCATGTCATGTATGATTCAGCAGTGGGTCTATTAATACATTAATGTACAGGAGATGTAGGAAAGGGCAGTTCAATTTCCGCCGAACCTCCGTACTTCGATTGCATGCCCTCCACTTCCATTTTCCAGAAGTTTCTCTTTCTGAGCAGTCCTAACAGGGGTCTACACACCCCCCCCCCCACCACGGCTTTTGTCGGAGATGAACACGAAGATGTCGGCGAGCCCTCAAGTCTTACTGTCAGAAATGATAATATCTTTTTTCTTTCCCTCCTCTTTCTGAAAGAGAAGTCTGTTGACATCTGCAGATGCATCCTGCCACCCTGCCAGCTTCCACCACGCACCATCTCCGGCATCTTCCAGCTTTTAATTCAAGGCGTCAATGGCCGCACTTTCTTTTCTTCTGCCTTCCCTTTTCGTTTCATCTGCAAGCATACGCGGTATATTTTAAAAGACAGGAAACCTTAAAAGTCACAAATCTCGGAAACGGTCTTCTTGTGGGCCACAAAGGCTCTCTCTTATCTGCTGTCCCCTGAAAGATTCTGGCAGCCGCAGCTCGGGCAGCGGTGCCCTTTTGCCAAACAAAAAGTCATTTGCACATTTATGAAAGGAAACTAACATCAATAAAAACAAGTGTCACATTCAGGCCATTGTAAGTACCAAATAATATTGCCCTCATAGCTTTTTTAATGCTGCTTTGCAGATGGCTTAAATTTAGCTGCAGTGGAGAGCGTTGGGAAATTTAGACTAAAATACCAAAAAGGCAGCATGGTGGCACAGTGGGTCGAGCGGGTCACTCACAGTTTCAGCGCCGTGGGTTCGGACGTGGGTATGAACCCAATTCAGTTTGTGCAAAGCGTAAATGCTCTCCCCACGGTTGTCTGGGCTTCCCCCGGGTGCATAGAAATACAAGCGTTCAGATTCAATAATTTTTTGTTCTGTTTTATTATTAACTTCTGGCTGCATTAACCCTCTCCAGGCAGAGATTGCAAATTAGCATCAGCTGGAACAGATTTTTCTTACTGCTAGTATTGATTTTGCCCTGAGAGGGTTCAAATTCAAATTGATTTAATGTTTGACATCTTTCCAGAAGTTTGAGATTATTATCAACATCACCATGGTAACAGCATGTCTCTTGTAACTGGTGCTTTTAGAATCACCAACACTCAGGAAGACCAGACAGGAGTCAACAAGCACCAGGTGTGGCCAAAAACTGTAGAAACAAACTCAGTTAACCCGGGCCCACATTCCTGTTCAACTGCTCTTCATTGCCAGCTGTTGACTCGATGGGTAAACACAGGGTTGAGATTAGGGTTAGGGTAAGAACCCGCTCAGATAAGGAAAATTTTCAATGACGTTAATACACTGAATATTAGTATCTGCAAAAATCTGAATGGGTGCCATAATGTAGAGTTGACTTATTAGATCACATTGAATGATATGATAAATAGCATTGAGTTTAAGACTAAAACAGAAGGTGAAAACACATTTCTTGTGCTCTACAGTCTGAAGGTGTCCCTCCTCAATATGTGTGCGATAAATTGGACTGGTTATGGTGACACCCTACAGACCATTATAAAAAGTTGTTGAACTCAAACAAACTATTTTGTGCTGTTTACCATTCTTTGGAAAGTTGTCCTAGCTTACACAATCCTTTTTAAATTTGCCACGCCCACACCCTCAAGCCGACGCAGAACACCTGGGACGCGGTGCGGACTGGGGCATAAAAGGCTGCGTCAAACCAGAAGCTGATGTGGAACTTTGTTCAGCCTTGTTGTCAGTGATCTCCTAGTGCTCTGCTTTACTCCTTCCTGTTCCCTCGATCGTGCACCTTTCTATGATCATCGACCTCTTGCCTGTGTGCTGACCTTGCCTTTTGGATTGACCCTTCAATGAAGTTCGCGCCTCGAAGACCGATTGCCTGTCCCTTGACCTCCGTTCCTGGATTTCCCCGAAACAAACCACGAATTCCGCTCTGCACTTGGGTCCGCCACTTCCTTCCGGAGCCGGCCATGACAAAATTCTTATTACTAAATGTCACATAACATATCAATACATCTGTCCAATAATTTAACAGCATGCCAACAAGGTGGGACTGAAATTGGCAGAGTGCAAAGATGGCTTATACTGCCTGCAATTTGTAAATATAAGACATATAGTACATATAATATAATGCATACAGCTATGTAATATATAATACATTATATGGTATAATAATAATACATTCCCTCACTGCCTGTTACAACTTGTTTGAAGTAATCTGCTTTAGCAAATAAACTGCAACTGACTGATTGATTGATTGAATTTAATACAAATATGACAGAGACTGCTTCCAGGGGAGTGTGCAAAGGATGTGTTGCATTTGCAGTCTTTACTATCGTTTTTCTACTTCTCCTTCACTCTTTTTCTACAAGAACCCAGGATCACTCTTTTTTTCCAAGTGCGTCACGCGGCCAATAGGCTTTGAAGTTGATGATTCAGCCACCAATTGAATTTCCTCATGAGAAACAACAATTTGACAGGTTTTTTTTCTTGAAAGCAAAAAAAAAAAAAAGAAAAAATCAATTCCGAAAAACTTGTCAAGGGATCCAGTGTTGTTGGCTTCTCAAAGTTCGATGCTGGTGTTTTATCGTTACACTTTGAAGTTCATTACTATCCATTTTCTTTCCCTTGGAGAAGGGGGCGGGGGGGGCAATTGAGGATACACTGTACATCACACTATCTGACACTTTCTATCAGTCAGATACTTCTGTCTTCATTCACTTGTAATTAATGTAAAGTACTCCAATAAATCGGTCCAGCTTGCCTTGCTTTTGTACAATTACACCATGACTTACAGTGATAAATAACAGTGGATGGGGATCAATGCTTGAATTTATGCTGGGAGATAAGGAGGGAAGAGTAAAAAGGTTAGTCAAGTTGGTCCTCTGCGTGCCACAGCTGGTTAAACCAGTATCTAATAAAATTTTCATACAGACCAATGAGGAAAATGGGGAAAAAAATCATGTAAAAGGATAAAAAATAAAGTAACAATTATATTTAGAAAGGCATGTACACAAGTGAGTAATATTAAGCTGAAAAATAATTTGAAATATATGTCAACTGTAAAAGAGCTCTAACCTTCGGCACTTGGATGTTTTAGTTTATATAGCACAATGGAAAAGGTAAGATGGCTCAAAAGAGAAGCAGCAAGTGGCATAGAGGTGAAATCTTTACTTAGTAGGACTAAAAGAATTTACACACACACAGGTGTTCCCCGACTTACGATGGAGTTATGTTCCACGAAATCCATCATAAGTCAAAAATATCATAAATCAAAAATGCACTTAATACACGTAATGCACACCTCTACATGACGGACTGGGAGATGCAGATCGCTGCCACTGCCCAGCATAGTATCGCGCCGCATATCGCTTTCCCAGGAAAAAAAATCAAAATTCTAAATTTTAATTATTGCTTCTACTGAACGTCTATTGCCAGCTCACCATCATAAAGCTGAAAAAATCCTAGGTCAAACCACTGCAAATCGGGGACCACCTATGTGTGTGTGTGTGTGTGTGTGTGCATATATATAATATACATGGTTGGGATGGTGTTCAGAAACCAGTTGTGTCCAAGACCACTGTGCAAAAACATATAACCTGGAATAATGACCACAAAACCTTGAGCCCCCAAGCAGCCGAAAAAAAACTAATATGGTCTGGTTATATGTGTTTTACTTATTTTCCTACTTGCGCATGAGTTTATATGTGGGAACAAAGTGAAAGGAAGCCCTCAGTCTGCACCGGTGCTGTTAAAGATGGAGCAAGGTCTGTAATGAAATGGATAGCCAGTGGAGTGAATGGGTCACCAGCTGGAGTCACGCAGATGCCGATTCCCTGTGCCACCCCAGTAGCCCTGTGTCCGCTGGCTGAAAACCTTTGTAACTCCCTAATTCAAAGTAATTTTCCATATCTTCAGCCCTTTTTGTCCATGTTCAGTGAACTTGAAAAGCCCTCCTGAGCAACTCCACCTCTTGCTTTACAATCCCACCTGGCAGAACCCATTTTTGCCAGTTTTTTTGGCACAGTGTTACCCAGCTTTCCTAGTTTCTATCTATTCCATCTCATTACCATCACATCACCCACCTTAAATCAACTGGCAACACTGGGCAGCAGGTGGAATAGCTGTTAGAGGTACCTTTCTCAATTTCTAGAAAATTAATAATCGATGTGTACTATAATTTATGTGAATTCTGGACTCCTCTTAATGAGTACGAATGCACTCATAACATGTTATTCTTTCAGTTTTTTTTTTTTTTTTTTTTTTTCTGGCACTCTGTGCTACTTTTGGATCAATAAAAATACCCTGCAAGCAACGGACCACAGCTGTAATCCACCTCCTTCTGTAGTGTCCTTGGATCAAGGTACTTACCCATAACTGATACAGTAAAATCTACCTTTAATGGGGAAATCAGTGCAAGCAGCTTAATATATAAAATTAACATCCTAAGTCACCTTGAACAAAGGCATAAGCTAAATAATGGTTAATAATAATCACATCATAATCCATCAAAGATTATTATAATGGAAATCTGAAGAAGAAAAGAAAAAGGTTCTCAGTCCGATTTCCCGCTACACACAGCTTGGGATTTGCATGGCAGCATTCCCAGAAGGGCTGAAGCTGGTTTGTACACAAAGGGTGGCCCTTCTCTTTATTAGTTACTTGATATTCATAGGTTGTTTCATGTTTCTGTTCAAAGAAATCCAGAAACTTTAAAACTGGTCTGGAAATACTTAAAGAATGTATCTAACAACAGAAAAAAAAAAAAAAAGAGAAAAACCAATCACAAACAGCAAAAAAGTTTCCAAGTACGAAATGGGGACTATTCAGAATTTTATGCAAAGAAATATTATAACAGTTTGAAATTCTTTTTTTTTTTCAGTGCACCATCTGTTTTTGTGTTTCTTTTTCATAGTTCTTTATTTTTGCCATTACAGCTGACCTAGTTTACACTGCATTAGTAATGTATAAGCTCAGTGACAGCCAAGCAGTCAGTGGAATTTGTCAAAGTTGTTCTTATGTATGTGGTTCATTAGTTATGCACACAGTGTATGATGAATGACTATTTATATGCATAATAATAAAAACAATACGAACATGACCACTGGTGAAAATAAGAGGTTTTCCCTGGTTTTTACTGTTTTTTTTTTTTTTTCGACTTAAGTCAGCTTGTCCAGGATGGGTCCCTTTGTTCCAGCTGTACGGGTTTTGATTCCTTCCTTCCATTGCCTCTGTCTTTACCGCACGTTTTAAAAGTGTGTGTCATTATTATTGCTAATACATCCTTTTATGTTTCTTTGTGCCACTTGCCAACATTAAGCACTTCTTGTTTTTGCATTATCGCCTGTTCTGGAGAAAAGTGTCTGCCAAAAATATAAATGCAAATGTACTCAGCCTTGTAGGGAAGGGTGCAATGTTAAAATCTGAAAAACAGATGAAGACATTTGACACAATATAATATTGGATTTAATACAGTACCTGGCCTATGATGTGTCCCTTACATCAGTGTGATTATGTAACTGTGAATACATGAATAAATATATATGTCAGTAAATCTTGTACATGATATGAAGTTTCATTTGTAATGACCTTTCTAATGAAATTTTTGGTTTGTATGAGTCAATATATGGGAACAGCACAGAGGCATATATATCCGTGTTCATGTGTGATTTTAATGTCAAAAACAAATGAACAAGCAAAGACACAGGAGGCTACAAATTTTCAAATTTTACAAATTTTTCAAAAATTACAAATCAAATTCTACAAATTTATCCTCTCAGATATGAAGATGTGTATATAGCCTATAAAAAAACAAGGTAATTGTAATTACAAGGGATAAAAGTAAATCTGCAAACATCCCAACCTTTAATCGCAAATCGGTGAAGAGAGAATCTGTAGTAAGTTGACACCTCTTGATAACTTCTGACACAGCATTTTCAGCAGATATACAGAGCAGATATATCATTTAGCAAAGCAAACTCACGTGGCAAGACTAGCCTTGATCGGAAAACATTAGGAATGTATTTTTTTTAAAAAAGTTGCCAGTTGCCATGTGATTATATTCACATGGAAGTTACTCATATCAAATTAATCATGTCAGTATATTGGCTAATTAACTAAATTTAAAAAAAAAAACCTTCATAACCACACTCTTAACGTTGCCTTTTTCTACTCCTCTGAAAGGTAAGGAAAAAGACTTTGCCCTCTTCCAGTTCATGGAGGAACAACATTAAGTTAACAATTATCCATATTTCACTATACTCAATAGAACAACATGATAACATTAATATTCAACAGTGATGTATCATTCTTCTTTTTTCATTCAGTTTAAGTAACCATGGGACAAGTTTGTCTGCTTTCAGCACCCCACCGCCACTATCAAATGGATTCTCCCAGGTGGTATTTAAAGAACTCCAATTCCCATAATTCCTCTTTTCAATCATGGTGATTCTGCTCCCATTTTACACGTAAGTCATATGTTTTACTTTTTTCTTTTACACTCTCACCTTCAATATTTATTTTATCCTCCAACCAATATGTCTATTTCTCTGTGGATCACAACATGTGTCCTTTTAATTTTTGCACTGTTGTGCACCTTTTATTGAAGTACTTCAGATTCAGTAAATCCTCAAGGGCAGGGCTCTCAAACCACCAAGGTCATGGTCCCGAGTCACATCATAAACCACTCGCCTTTCCGCTGCCCGGTCACTGTTTCCAATTGTCTTTTATGGTCTATGGATTTTGGCATTTCATTTTCATAACCAGCTGTGCTTGTTGTGATGCAACATGTTGATGTCAGATATGAAGGCATGCCCTTTTGTGTATCAGAACACACTCACATTTACTAGTGCAGTTGGAACCTTATTCCAACACTGAGCTGAATTCATATTCAAGAGTAGCTTTTTAACATACACACAAAAGTAATGTTGTTACAAATCCCCAGCAAAACTTTAAGAACATATAAAACCAAAGAAACATCTATTTTACAACTATTGGTCTTTTTCTGATACATTCATCTAAGGAGACTTTCAGTGCAAGGCTTGTACAGGCGAGTATTTTGACTAGAGTAATTCGGACTACCTTGATCGAGGGTCTTACAGCAGATGGGGAATTGGAATCCAAGACTTTCAGATTGGCAGACATTGACTTTAACCAAGAACACCTGTTGAAAAGTTTTCGAATTTAGCTTTCATAATATTAAGAAAGTAAAATAAATTTGATTGACTGCAAATTTTAACTCGGGAAATATCTAAACAAGAAAAATATCCTTTTTCCATAACAAAAGCCAATCTAATTTGACCTAAATGTTCCATACTGGCATAAATTTAGTGATAGCAAATCAATTGAGAAATCAGTCCATATTTCTTCTTTCCATTGCCATACATGCATTCATTTAATTGATTCTCTTCTCCAAAGCAGTTTAAAATTATTTACCTATTTATACAGCTAAGTAACTTTACTAGAGGAGTTTAGGATAACTGCCATGCGCAAGCATACTACAGCTGGAGATGACATTTAAATCTGCAACCTTTCGGTACAATGACAGCAGGTATAACACTACACTACCAGCTACCCCACACACTTTTCGCTTTTGTCTTCTTGAATTTCTGCCAATGCATGTGGAGAAATACTAAAGAAAAATACAATAAATGTTACGTCTACTGTGTTCAGCGGTAGTGCTTTTAGAAAAAGTCACCTACTGTACTACTCCTTGGATTGTCTTTAACGATTACTGCCTGAGTAATCGTGCCACTGCGATGTCCAGTTTAATTATCTCAAAGCAGAGCCCTTTCATAGGGCTTGGAACTGGTCATGTGATCAACTGAGACCAGCTTCATTGACGTAGTTACATGGATCTCGAGTGGGGGCTCTGGTGGACATCAGGGACTTTACCCCTTGAGGTAGTGACAGTCACATTACACTGTGCTATGTAATGTGAAATGTACGTTTCGCCAACGTTTGGCCAGCCTTCTTCCTTTAGAAAAATTAGCATGTGATTTGCATGGTTTTTCAAAGGAATTCTGATTCTGAAACGTATTAGTGCTACATGATGACACTTGTGAAATATTGTAACCTTTTGCCCTTTGGCCCTGGTTTTATATATGTGGATGTATTTGCAACCTCTTGTACTGTTTCTGTCTCATTATGTTGCTGTGGTCCAGTGCTGGTCATAAAATTTAAAAAAGCAAGATTTAACTCGTTCTGTATGTTTAGTTTCATGTTTTGCACTCAGTTTGGAAATGTCTGTGCCCTTCCCAGTTATTCCTGCTGTGGTCCAGCTGTGACTCCATCGCTGAGTCTTTATACAGTCAGGAGGACAGGTTACATGTCCCTGACTCCTCTTCTGTCTGCAAAAGCCCCTGTATAAACACATCTGACTTGAAGGCCCAGTAAATTCTGGTAATCTGGGAGAAAGTATGCTCCTGATCTCATTTTTGTCTGGTCCTCTGCCTACTGACTCACAGCTCCTGTCCCTTCTCACCCGTTAACATCAAAGTGTCTTTTCGTTCGGACTTTGTGTTGTGCCATGTCTGTGATCTCTCGCTTGGTGGGCGGTGAGGGTTGGGAGCAGATCTCCTTGTGTGTCAGTAACACAGAATGGCTTCTCCTTCTAACTGCACTGCAGTACTTATGGTGTAAACAATGTAACACCTGCTAAATTCGTGTGAAGGAAAAACTGTTTGTGTAACTTGAAACTGAAATAAAGGCCCCCAGGATGGTATAATCACAGGGTTTCCAGCTCAGTTACCCAGGAGGGGTCCCCAAATTTCTGTCCACAACAAATGAGTAAAAGAAAAAACAAAAAAACTAGAATTCAGTTCAGCTCTTTCCAGTTTAAGCAAAAGAGATAAGATTATTTTTTGTTACACGTGTTAATATATCTGGGTAATTTAAATTTTCTGGCCATTTTTGCCAAAATAACTTAAAATTTTAGGGTTTTATTCTGATATGCTTGCATTGATTTCTTTTTTTTCTTTATAAATGTAACTTTTACAGCATCAGTTCATTAAAAGAGCAAGTACCTTGGTCAAGGGCATTACAGCAACAGTGAGGACTAAAACAGCTATGATTAAGTACAAGACAATGACTCTAAACACTACACCACCTGCTTTCCTTTTCCATAATCAACATTACAGACAGCTGGAGACTATAATATCAACCCACACACATAATGTCTACACCAAGCAGGGTCGCAGCAAACTGGAGCCTAACCCGGCGACGCAGGGTTGGAGGGGGTGGGGGCACACCCAGGATGGGGCGCCAGTCCATCGCAAGGCACCCCAAGCAGGACTCAAACCCCAGATCCACCAGAGAGCAGGCCCCAGCCAAACCCGCTGCTCCACCATCCCTGCCCACCGCTATAACACCCTTGGCATTTTATTCCAAAACACCAAAGTTTATTTTTTTTTCTTTTTTTTTGCATTACTAAATGTATACATGTGAGGAAAGCATAAGTAGGTTATGCAGCTTTTTTGTTTTGTCAAATTTGCCTGATTCAAATCAAAAT
This sequence comes from Scleropages formosus, assembly GCF_900964775.1. Lineage (NCBI taxonomy): Eukaryota > Metazoa > Chordata > Actinopteri > Osteoglossiformes > Osteoglossidae > Scleropages > Scleropages formosus. The sequence goes on along the minus strand of NC_041807.1, from coordinate 39,814,620 downwards.
TCATCCACCACGATACAGATGAACTCTCTATGGGCGTCATCTTCCGCTATGTCAAGACGTCAGTAAACGCACAGAAAATACTAATTTGGAGACCGTTCGCTGCATTGCTCCATTGGTGCTCCCTTGGGCTGTTCCGCTAAATAGAAAAGCGACCGTAAAATTGCCTGTTTCCTTGATTGATTACTGTTATAAAAGTTGACTTTTCCTTTGTTTATTTCCCTAATGGTGCGATTCATCATTTTAAGAGTTGTATTTCAGAGTGTGATACATCCATAATAAATTTGCTGTGTCTAGATCAGTCTCTCAGCTTGATCACAACAGAGGGATCCCAATTAGCCTCAGTATGTTGATATCATACTTGACATACAAAAGCAGACTTATATGCATAGAATCATGTATTTTGTTTTTTTTTTTTTTTTTTTTTTTCCCCCCCGCATTGTTTCACGTAATCTGGCAAAGTGCTGGTTTTCTTCTCTACATCTACTTTTCTGGAGGAAGAAGGTGTCTCAGAATGCTTTAATTAGCTGAAGGTTTAACTAACTGTTGTGTGGTCTGAACAGAGATGAAATGTGGGCTCTTTTTAGTCATGGGGCCCAGATTCAGATGAGGAACTTTAAAAGCTTGAAGGCTTTACACGAGGACCTTGTTCATGAGCCAGCTGCCTGTACCGCATTTGTGGCTGCAGAGGACACTGGCATAGGATGCCAGTGTCTCCTGGTGGTCCAGCCTTAGAGTGGAATACCACTGATCTCTCACAGGCCCTGAATGAAAGTGACTTCTAGTGTGTTTACAGTGGAAAAAGGTAGCCAGTCATCTTGTGCCTGGAAGACAAATATTCATCCTGAATGGCTAGAGTAAAAACCGTGCTGAATTAATGATTTATTTTGTTGGTTGATTTTGATAAAGCCTCATCTAAGCAATGAATATTCCTGCATCAGCAAATTATGGCTCAAACATGCTGCCTTAATGCAAAATCGGGAAAGTACTTACAATGCAAAATCCAGGGGACAAATACAGTCCAAACGGAAGTCTTTCAAACTTGCGCAAACCACTGACAAGGAGCGTCCTTTAAACTCTCACCTAAGGAACCCCAAAGTACTCAACCTTTTGCGTTTGTAAGTATCCTTTTTGAAGAACAGAATATCTGTGTTCGTGTGCCAAAAAAGGAACACAAATCACTTTCCCGCGAATCAGCCATCATCAAGTTTCCATGTAATTAGGCACGCTGCGGATTCTCGCCTTACTTCACCTCCTCCAACAGTGTGCACTTGGTGCCCGTGCGAGCGGCTGCTCCACCCCAAGCGAGGCGTTCAGCATAGGGAGCGACAGGGCCTGCCTCCGTGCTTTGATCAGCCAGGTGAAGCGGAAGGTGGGGCTGGCGCGCCCATCTCCCTTGCACCAGACAGAACCCCCATCCCGGTCCCCCCGGCCCTACGGTACATGTCATCCCCACCGCAGACATATTCTGCTCTCCTTTCATCCTAAACCTCGCCCTGGAAACATTACTTTGAGGCAAGCTAAGTACAGCACTGTGCTCCATGTGAATTCTGCATATTTTTGTCCTGAGATTAAAACAAAGTTTACACATATGCTGTTTATTTATTTCAATGCAACAACTTCTTTTGCAGGTGAAGAGATGAGGAATTGATTTTTTTTTTGTAAAGAACAAATAAAATAACCTAGAAAATTCTTTGAATTAAGAGTAACTTTCTTCATATTTCACTCTTTAAAACATTTTAATTATACGTAATGCTGTAAGTGAAACGTATGTTTGTGCCTCGAAAATTTGTAAATTGAAGCTTTCTTTGGCCATATTCTGTTGCTCATTTAACAGCTGTCATTGTTCAAATACATCAGAAAAAACCTCACGATGGCTGCAAAGCCATCAAAGTGGACAGTCAGCCTAGCCTCCACTGGTCTACTAGGCAAGAATAACTTTCTCCAGAGGAATCTCAGAGCACAAAGAGAAATTAAACAGAATATGGGACACCAGCTATAGCAGATCACCCAGCTATATTATTTGAAGGGTGTATCAGCTATGCTTTTTTAAAAGTTTTTTTTTTTTTTTTCCCCTCTCTTTTTAGTCTGAGCCATAGAGGTGACGTTCTAGGATTGCCTGCTTCATTTCAGGAATGATGAATTGCATGCCCTTTCACAAAATGTGGAATAATAGCTAGGTGAACAGAAAAACCATCTAGCTAACTCCCAGACAAAGTTAGAATAAAAATCTGGAAAGTGTCATCTCGCTATTGACAACTGATGCATTGATAATCATCTTTCTTAGTGTTTATGACCCTGACCTTAACAGCAATGCTGAATTGCTCATTCTCTCAGTGGTTGGGCAATTTTTTGCTTTTTTTTTTTTTTTTTTTTTCCCCCCCGCATTGTTTCACGTAATCTGGCAAAGTGCTGGTTTTCTTCTCTACATCTACTTTTCTGGAGGAAGAAGGTGTCTCAGAATGCTTTAATTAGCTGAAGGTTTAACTAACTGTTGTGTGGTCTGAACAGAGATGAAATGTGGGCTCTTTTTAGTCATGGGGCCCAGATTCAGATGAGGAACTTTAAAAGCTTGAAGGCTTTACACGAGGACCTTGTTCATGAGCCAGCTGCCTGTACCGCATTTGTGGCTGCAGAGGACACTGGCATAGGATGCCAGTGTCTCCTGGTGGTCCAGCCTTAGAGTGGAATACCACTGATCTCTCACAGGCCCTGAATGAAAGTGACTTCTAGTGTGTTTACAGTGGAAAAAGGTAGCCAGTCATCTTGTGCCTGGAAGACAAATATTCATCCTGAATGGCTAGAGTAAAAACCGTGCTGAATTAATGATTTATTTTGTTGGTTGATTTTGATAAAGCCTCATCTAAGCAATGAATATTCCTGCATCAGCAAATTATGGCTCAAACATGCTGCCTTAATGCAAAATCGGGAAAGTACTTACAATGCAAAATCCAGGGGACAAATACAGTCCAAACGGAAGTCTTTCAAACTTGCGCAAACCACTGACAAGGAGCGTCCTTTAAACTCTCACCTAAGGAACCCCAAAGTACTCAACCTTTTGCGTTTGTAAGTATCCTTTTTGAAGAACAGAATATCTGTGTTCGTGTGCCAAAAAAGGAACACAAATCACTTTCCCGCGAATCAGCCATCATCAAGTTTCCATGTAATTAGGCACGCTGCGGATTCTCGCCTTACTTCACCTCCTCCAACAGTGTGCACTTGGTGCCCGTGCGAGCGGCTGCTCCACCCCAAGCGAGGCGTTCAGCATAGGGAGCGACAGGGCCTGCCTCCGTGCTTTGATCAGCCAGGTGAAGCGGAAGGTGGGGCTGGCGCGCCCATCTCCCTTGCACCAGACAGAACCCCCATCCCGGTCCCCCCGGCCCTACGGTACATGTCATCCCCACCGCAGACATATTCTGCTCTCCTTTCATCCTAAACCTCGCCCTGGAAACATTACTTTGAGGCAAGTTAAGTACAGCACTGTGCTCCATGTGAATTCTGCATATTTTTGTCCTGAGATTAAAACAAAGTTTACACATATGCTGTTTATTTATTTCAATGCAACAACTTCTTTTGCAGGTGAAGAGATGAGGAATTGATTTTTTTTTGTAAAGAACAAATAAAATAACCTAGAAAATTCTTTGAATTAAGAGTAACTTTCTTCATATTTCACTCTTTAAAACATTTTAATCATACGTAATGCTGTAAGTGAAACGTATGTTTGTGCCTCGAAAATTTGTAAATTGAAGCTTTCTTTGGCCATATTCTGTTGCTCATTTAACAGCTGTCATTGTTCAAATACATCAGAAAAAACCTCACGATGGCTGCAAAGCCATCAAAGTGGACAGTCAGCCTAGCCTCCACTGGTCTACTAGGCAAGAATAACTTTCTCCAGAGGAATCTCAGAGCACAAAGAGAAATTAAACAGAATATGGGACACCAGCTATAGCAGATCACCCAGCTATATTATTTGAAGGGTGTATCAGCTATGCTTTTTTAAAAGTTTTTTTTTTTTTTTTTTTTTTCTCCCCTCTCTTTTTAGTCTGAGCCATAGAGGTGACGTTCTAGGATTGCCTGCTTCATTTCAGGAATGATGAATTGCATGCCCTTTCACAAAATGTGGAATAATAGCTAGGTGAACAGAAAAACCATCTAGCTAACTCCCAGACAAAGTTAGAATAAAAATCTGGAAAGTGTCATCTCGCTATTGACAACTGATGCATTGATAATCATCTTTCTTAGTGTTTATGACCCTGACCTTAACAGCAATGCTGAATTGCTCATTCTCTCAGTGGTTGGGCAATTTTTTGCCTTTTTTTTTTTTTTTTTTTGTTTTTGAGAGAACATCTTATAAAATGGTAGCCTCATTCTGTGGGATCCCATCCATTATAGACTGTCCACGTACCAGGCGAAGCTGGACAGGCAGTTGAAATATTGCAATCACATCACAGATTCTTAAGCTATGAGAAAACCATGCCGCTAAAGAACAGTTGTGGGTGTTTTCCTACTCCAATTTTTTTTTTTTTTAAGAAGAAAAGCTCCTTATTCCTTCCCACTCATCCTCTGTTTAAAAGGGAATGTGCCGATATAGGAGGCAGAAGCCTTCTCCATTTGATTAAAGCAACAGTTTTGACCTTTCTTTGACTTATGTGTCACGAATAAAAGCTACCATTTTTATTGCTTTGTACCTCTATCACATATACACACAGTATTTTTGCTGTTTTTAAATACAGATCAGACTTGTTGCTTTCATTGTATTCGGTGATAGTTTCATAAGCACACTGAATATTCCCTTTCATATGAATTCTGACTGCATGCATTTAAAATTCACTGTGACTCTGTCCTCATTCTTCATGTGATTACACTTTCCTTTTGCACAGGGCAGGCCAACGAGAGACCACGTTTTTCAGAGGTAAAAAATAAAATCTGTAGATTATGGAAATTATCCCCCCTTGATATTTCTGTGTTGCTGCAGTTCATCTGAATAATGGAAAGTCTTTCATTTTATGATTTTCAAGCGTTATGAATGCACTGATGTAGGTATTTAATCAACCAATTTATTCATATCATCCAATTAATGTTTGGGAATACTTTAGACCAGATGAGTAAATTATCCACTCTGTTCACTTTTCATATGAGCTCATTGTTATATTAGCTATCATAAGGGTGCTATTGTCAGGTTGTTGCTCTTTCAAACCTGGAGAAAAATTACTAATGAGCTCTCACAATGTTCTCCATGTGAAGCCTCAAACAAGGTCTTTGCGAAACTTTTACTTCCTACAGCTGGAGTTGTTAATACCTGTAAATGTTCCTCTTGGTCTATAACACTAAATGCACCCTTCGCCTTGGTTAATTCATGTCTATTGAAACCTTATAGTGGAGTTACAGCCTGCTAAAGAGGGTTCAACTCAGAGTGGTTTAGTAATGCTCATGCCTCATTCTTTCTGGGCTGTGCACTCAGACTTGGGTTCAAATCCTCCTCTCCCTGTATGGGTGTTGCATGTTCATGTTCGGTTCATATGAAATTTCTCCAGGTTCTGTGGTTTACTCCCACAGTTGCACATAATTCCAATGATTGGCTCTTTGTTTCCTTACCTTTTAATTGCTTAAGTAGTTTCTGCAAATGTATGGGCTTGATTCTTGCACTGTATATTGAAAATACACACATGGGGAAAAAAAGTCACATGCTCTATATACAAAAAATTAATCGAATGGTTTGAAAAAAACATTTGATATTAATAAAAACCTTCAAGGTGGGAAAGTATTGTTGAAAAATCCTCAAAGGCTTTCAACCTTAAATATGGGGGGGGGGGGGGGGGAGTATGAGATATTTGATACAGGAGCCCAAACCATGTGACCCAGTTAATTCTAAATGACATATCAAAGGTCCAGGTAGAAAAGTACCAATTTTAAGCCGCTGCTGCTTTCAGTAGTAAAAAGAGCAGGTCTCCTCCTCATGCCTTGACAAATTCCTATGACATGTCCCTCTTCCATACATCCTACCCTATTTTAACTGAGTGAAAAAATCCACACATACACATCCACAAATTTGCTGAAGACAACTAAGGCATGTATTCTTTGGGACACAAGTTCCACATTTTAAATAAATTCAAAGAAAGAACTATTAAATTATTACAAATTTGGTTTAGCACACTAACTTTTGTACATTTCCCAGTAAGCATACAGTTCAATTTCTTTTTATAGCTCTTCTTGCAAAGTGACACAGTGCTGAACAAAGGATAAGGAGCCAAAATACAAATAAAAGGTTGGCTATACATTAAATTACTACAATGACTGTATTAATTGTTAAAGTTGTAATTAAGGCAACTGGTCAAAGAGGAAAAGAAATATAAATCGTAATAAAAGTAAAGGAAAAAAGGGAAGTGCCAGTATCTCCCCAGCTCTCCTGGGCATCTAGATAGAAGAAAAGACTTAAGTCAACTTAAACCACTAGTTGATGTCCAGGGTCACATATTTGTGTCTCATCAATACATCATGCCAAGCAGTCATCAGATTCCATCAATTTGGAGTGCTCATATCATGGCTGGTCTCCTCAGGTCTTGCCAGTTATATTAGTTTTACCACAGTGACAGGTGTGCACATACAAATAAAAGGGAGGAGTATATCCTGGAAAACAGTTTTTGGTTTAAAACATTGTTTGATGATGTATGAAATATTTCCATGACATACAAAAACTTAAATTATGTCTCTCAACAAATAACAGTCCTTATTCTTCCGGAATCAGAGACATTGAAATTTGTGTTGTGTATTTTCATTTCCCGGTGTTAAAGTTAGAAGTAAATCCAGGGAAGGACTGAAAAACTTAATTGAGCACGGAGACTTTACACTTGCCACATGCACTGTTTGATGGATTTTGAACTGACGTTCAGAATTCATTCAGCACAAGCGATGCCCTTATTTATGTTCCAACATTGTGCTTTACAGCATGTTGTTTGCCATGACTCATTACTTAAGTGCTTTTTTTATGTTTCTGAAACAAGATTTTTTGGTACATAGGAAATAATCCTTTTTTCACGTTCAAACGCTTGAATAAAGATCTGCTGAAATTAGTGCGATTATTACACAGATGTCAGTCATAATCTTCAGCTTCTATACATTTATATGTTTAGCATTTGTGCTTTTTTTTTTCAATTTTTTGCTATGTCCCATTTTAGAAGAGTGGTTGCTATAGTAACATGCAGTGGTGGGGGGGGCCTGACTGTTAAGTTTAGGTTTTTCCTGCATATTTTATGAACTTTTTCTTTTTTCTTTCCCCCCCTCATGAAAAATAAAAGTCAAAGCTCTCTGTCTGGTTTTGAACATGGTATCATTTCTATCAGTGTTTTTTTTTTAAAAAAAATCTTGTGATTTCTATGAATGTTTCCATGAAGTAGATGACTCTACTTTTGCTGCTGTCTATGAAATTGAAAACATTTCAAATGACCCTGTGCCACTGATCGGCTCACTCCCTTGTGGAACTGCTGATCTGTCTATTTACCCTTGTTTCATACAGTTAGGAAGCCTTGCAGTATAAAGTTGACTGTCTAGTGCTGCAAGTCATCTTGGACTAAAGGGTAATATTTGTTTAGTAATAATGAAGGATGTATAAACACTTGACTGCAGAACCACTTTCCCTCAACAGCCAAGGCATAATTATTCAGATGTTAGCTCTAACGCCATTGGCGCTTCTTCTGATGACCTTCTGAAAAACATCTTCCATTCTGGGATACCTTCTACTAATGATCGCCAACAAAGCCACCCATCTGTATACAGCTGACAGATAGACTTTAACAATCATATCCTCTTTTTGAACTCTTACATATGTGTCTGTGTAATTTTAATCCCTACTTTTATTGTTATTGTTTATTATTATGTTACATTCCTCGTCATGTAATCAACTATAAGGCGACCTCTTTGTGCCAGTTGTCAGGTTTCCTCCGGTGCAGTTATGTTCAGTTTCAGGATGCTTTGCCTTCACAACTCGAAAGTAAACTACACAAGTTGTTAATGGGTTTGATTTCTCTTGAGTGCCTCCAGGCCAAAATGTAATTGAAGCAGTCAAAGGGAAACACATAATGATTACATATCTATCGATTTCACCGATGCCGACGAGAAGCATCAGCACACGAGGCCATTAGCTGCAGGTGCTGGAGATGTCAGCGAGGATTCGAAATGGGGGGCCCGCAATTGGTTACTCCAGAGCGAAATGTGCAGCAGGTGTTGCCCCGCGCTGCTACAGTTAACAGACGGCGGGAAAAGGCTCCCGAAATACACACTGCGGGATCGCCGGGGCGAACAACGGTGCGGGTGGCGGTGGGGGGGACGAGACAGATGAGTCGGCCCCGTGGCTCTCTCCGACGTGTCATTAGCCTAGCTAATTGGATAATAATGACTCAGATTTCCATGAGGGGAGGTGGGGGAGATGAGGGGAGGGCTGTTATGGGAGATGCCAGAGGACGTTCATATCCCCAAAAGGATCGTTTCCAAACAGTCGTATCCTTACGCTGGGGAAAATTCCACTGACGCAGGAAGTGTTGTGTGTGTGTAAATGTGGGGGCGGCATCAAAGCTTTCCTTTGCCCTCCCACCCTAGTGCCCCGGCACTCATGCAATAAGTGTCATGTCCAGAGGGGGTGCCAGAGGCCCCCTGAGACACACTCGGAGGAAATGGCTTGTTTTGAAACTACAAAGAGCAAGCATTTCACAGGCAGCCCAAATGTCCAGAGGCTTCTATCCGTCAGCGTTTCTCTTATTTGGTCTTTTCTAAAATGGTTCTTTGTGTGCTCACTAGAGCTGTTGAATCTAAGTCCAGATCTCGAAACATGTTGCCTACGACATATGACTTTGCATGTATTCGACCATTAATGGCAAGGACTAAGAGTTGTGATTTAGCACGTAGACTTGGACGTGGACCTGGAAAATATACATTTTTTTTTGTAAGGTGCACTTTTTTTCCGTGAATATGCCATTGGCCAAATAATGAACATTTTACATATTTTTCATTCCTTTCATGGAGATTTTCTTTTTATCGTGTTCCGACCAACCAACATCTGCAACTACTTGTCCTGAGTGGGCCTGCGGCAAGCCGGCACCTACCTGGCAACACAGGGCACGGGGTCCAAGGAGGAAGGGAACGGCGGTCTGCCGCAAGGCACCCAAAGGAGGGATCGAACCTCAGATGCGCCACACAGTGGGTACAGGTCAAACCTGCTGTGCCACCACACCCTCCTATCGTGTTCTAATAAGGCTCAGTGATGTACCATGGTACTTCATCTGAGACAGGATCTTTCTCCAGCCCTTTTGTGATGTTCCGCTTCATATTTTGTCTTGAAAAGCAAAAAAAGTGGCTGCCTTTTTATTCCCCACATTTATAGATATTTGAACAGAAACTTAGATTTTGAAAGAGAATGCCTTGGCTTTGAATTAATACCTGTATGCCAGTGACTTGTAAATCAAATCATACTTGACATGAGGTGACTGAGAGCTGAGTCACTGAAACACGGATTCACCTGTATGGTTGAATTTGCGATCACCTTGCTGCTTATTAATCAACCTGGTCAAGCTGTTCTTATAGTGTTATTGCTACCTCAAAAGATGAGTTTGTACAAATATTCACTATGCTGTCATTCAATTTTCCAGGAAAGAATGTGAATATTACCCCATTCAACAGTGACGGTAAATTGCAGTATCTATTGTTCGCCTTCTCATACACACTGACCGGTTGTTTGTGTGACTGAATGCAAAATCTTCCAGTTCATTGGAAATAGCAGAGAGGAAAAAAAAAAAAATCTTTTGCTTAACTTTCAGTACTTTTAACAAATTATTTTGTGCAATTAAGTCACTGGCTGCCTTTAATGTTCCTGCAAATCTTTCATGTCCAGTTAAAAGTTGAACAAGGCGAGTGGGGTGATAATGGAAGTAAATTTGCCTTCATGGATTGCAAAGAGGAGAGGAGACTTTGAACGTACAACACCTTTCACAAGGGAGACATGGCTACGCAATCAGGAAATGTCATGTTTAATCATGAAATGTCATCTTAATTAAAATATGTGTGAGACTGGAACCATGAATAGTGGAATGTCTCGTTCTTAAACTGAGTCTGGATCTGCCTCAAAGTCCTGACCTCTGGTGAGATGTCCAGATACTGAACACTAAAAATGGACATTTATTTTTCCTTAAGGGACTTAGAATGGCAAGCAACTTACTAAATAAAAAAGAAAAAAAATTATTTAAAAAAAAAATCCTGCCTTTCCCTTCATGTATTCAAAACTTTGAGATGTGTCTCTATACACGTATTTCTTTTCACGTGGGTTTTAGAACATCTACATTGGGATGCATTTGTCATCACTGATGATCTTACTCGACACACTAGGTTTACACCCCACACTCATGTGGGAACAGCTGCTCCTTTCTTATTCAGCATTACATTTTCAGGTTTATTTATTTACATGAAACTTTTTGGTTACTTCCTTTATTGCTCTTTGACAAGGATATCCTGCTATTGTCACGGCAACACCTTCTCCATGGCTTCTCACGATGTTGTACGAAGTGACGTACATCTCAGAGAAATACAATTTGTGCATTACATTAGGAGAAAGGGGGACATAGTTGCAGACGTGCTATAAATACACACACACACACTGGCTGAAACTTCTTGTCCCAAGCGGGGTCACGGTGAACCGGAGCCTAACCCTGCCACACAGGGCGCAAGGCTGGAGGAGGAGGGGACGCACCCAGGACGGGACGCCAGTCCGTCACAAGGAGTCCCCATTAGGACTCAAACCCCAGACCCACCAGAGAGCGGGACCCAGCCAAGCCCGCTGTGCTGCCGCACCCCCGCAGCAATATCTAATAGATAAACTTTTTTTTTTTAATAAGTTTAATTTGGAGTTCAAGCTCCAACTTTTTGCCATTGCTGAATCAAAGTCGGAACACACAACTTAATTAATTTCTCAGCAATTCAATTATACATACACTGGAAATGTCTTGTATTATTTATAGAATGAATGCAATTAATGTGGTTGCAAAATCATTCCACCTGAAATGTTTGCATTTTAATTACCAGGTGACACAAATTATGAATCCAGGGCACACGTGTTCCCCAACATACATACCTTCAGTTTCCTTTACCAGTGCCTTGAGAATTCCATATCAAATATACGCAATCTCAACTGGCAAATGGAAAAATTGATTGCCGACTGATTACATCTCCACAAGTCTATCACATTCCTGTCTTCACTCTTTCGACATGTGAAAGGTGCCACAATGTGGGCGAGGTGGTAAGTGATATTTTATTCTTTTCTGTGTGATCCTAATCACCTGACTGATGTAAGGTCTGAAATATGGTAATAATGTGCAATGAACCCCTCTGATGATATCTGATAACTGCTGAAAAAAGTCCAAGTCATCTTCATGTGAACCTTCAGAGATCCTCTCCATTCTTTCTGGAAGAATTTCTTTTGTTTGCATAATGTACTGAGGGCCCCCACTTAGCGTCATCACCTGGGTCTTATGATGACAAATTCTGAGATGAAAGTTGATCTTAAAGGGCTACAGGGAGAGTCAAGGTCGGTAAGCAATCGGGTTTTTATTCAAAAACTGCTGCAAGAAACTGCCTTCTGTTGCTTTATTTCTCTTTTTTATTTATTTATTTATTTATTTATTTTCAGAAAACTACCTGCGGTGCTGGATGGCAAACAGTGGTAAATCAACATTTTCGAGGAATCTAAAGTACTTCTGAATGTAGTTTTTTCCTTTATGTAATAGTTAACTGTTACACACAAAATTTCTGTATTTTTTATGAATGTCTTTAAACCGAGAAACATTTTGGTTTAATTCATGTTTTTTTTTTTGTTTTTCTTTAATCTCCTGAACAGTCAAGAATCATCCAAATTCTTCTTAACAGCTCATGTGGTTTTTGTTAAATAATTTCTCTTAAGATTTATTACACACACACACATTGGCTGAAACCGCTTGTCCCTAGTGGGGTCGCGGCGAGCCGGAGCCTAACTCGGCAACACAGGACGTAAGGCTGGAGGGGGAGGGGACACACCCAGGATGGGATGCCAGTCCGTTGCAATAACAGTTATTAGTGTTCCCCAATTCCTATTGTGTTGTTTTCTGCATATTTTTTAAAGTTATTACTTATTGTAATCTTAATGTATGTTGTCATCCCCTCCTCCCATGCTTGTGGAAAAAGACATTTCATTGGAAGCAACCACTGCTGTATGCTGTATTGTTGTACATTAGACAAATAAACCATTGATTGATTGATTGATTGATTGATTGAATGAATGTGAAGTTTACTGTTTTTCCATGATTCTTTTTTGTTTGATCTTGGATCATGGGATAAGGAGGAACAATATTCTCTTGCTTAATTTGCTAAAAAGAAACAATTGCATTTCACTTTTTCAGTGTAGACAATTGGAATTGGAGTTGAAAATGTTCTGGTCCAGTCCATTTCATCTCTTAATAGTTGTAATGTAATTTACCCAGGCATCATCACAGGGGCAAGTTCAGATATGTGTGAAGCGTAGGGGTCACCTCGGGAAGAGCTTCCGCCACCTTGCCAACACTAGGATGTACTGCTATTAAAACTGCCTGTGTTAGATGATCTCTTCCATCCAAAGTGGCCCTGAATGAGTTTTGTATTTATGTCAAGCGATGAGTCGCACTTTGGCAAACTGCGGCCATTTGTCATCAAATCCGTAGACTTGAACGGCCTACCAGTAGATGCTGGTTTTGTTTACGGTTTAACGGTGGGAGCCGCGGGGTGTTTTCGCTGCGGTGCATGAGAAGGACCGCTGATACGCTGAAGCGGCAAGCTCTGATTTATTTAGGCTGGCACATTGCGCCCCAGCGTGCAGGGTGTATGCAGCTCCAGTAAGTGCTCTCATAAACAGCATGGCTTTTTGTTTGCTTTTTTGTGACAGCGCTGATCTAATTCCAGGTGTCTCCTTTGGTAAAAACCACTGGGAGTGCTTCTCCTCTACATAATGTAGGTGACAAAAGTTATTAGCGGAAAGCCTTCTGGACAGCATGTCAATGTCAGCTGTTGGGGATTCAAAATCTTTGGGAAAAGTGTAAATGTGGACATCAGCCTTCAGATGACATGTAAAGGTACCTTTCCACAGATTGTTAACATTATTACCAATTTATATAAATCAAGAGGGGGGGCGTGGTGGTGCAGTGGGTTGGACCGGATCCTACTCTGGGGTTCGAGTCCCGCTTAGAGTGCCTTGTGACAGACTGGTGTCCAATCCTGGGTGTGTCCCCTCCCCCTTCCTCTCCAGCCTTACGTCCTGTGTTGCTGGGTTAGGCTCTGGTTCCCTGTGACCCTGTATGGGACAAGCAGTTCAGGCTGTGTGTGTGTGTGTATATATATATATGTATAAAAAAAAAAATTCCCCACTTGCCCCCCTTTATTTGTGGGTGGTCTTACTCCTTCAAGCTCGCGTCCTCTACCAGAGGCCTGGGAGCTTGAGGGTCCTGCGCAGTATCTTAGCTGTTCCTAGGAGTGCGCTCTTCTGGACAGAGATCTCGGATGTTGTTCCCGGGATCTGCTGGAGCCATTCTCCCAGCTTAGGGGTCACAGCCCCAAGTGTTCCGATTACCACGGGGACCGCTGTTGCCTTCACCTTCCACATCTTTTCTAGCTCCTCTATCAGTCCTTGGTATTTCTCAAGCTTCTCTTGTTCATGTAAAAGTGGCTGGATAGTGTAGTGGTAAGATTGCTGCCTTTTACATGGGAGAGTGGGGTTTGAATCCTTGTCATGGCCTACCTCCAGTAGGGGGTCCTTAGGCAAGATCTCCTTACACTTGCCTTTGTCTACCTTGGATATAAGAGTGAAACAAACAAAGAGAGTCATGCTGGCTCAGATGTTGCCTGGGTTGACAAGGTCTGTGCCAGATGTTGGGGAACCAGGACATACTGATGATAAGTGGGCTACTGGAACTAGAACAAGGCATGCATGGACAAGAGATGAGAATAGGGAACTGTTGGAATGCTACTACACAAGTAACCCCAGTGAAAGGGGTTACATGAAGAGGATGTGGGATATATATATCAATGAAATATCAGCAGTGGGAAAAGTTGAGGTAATTCCAGATGTGATGGGTGCTAGAGATTTTCCTCCAAATGTTTTGCAAGGAATTGAAGAGTAAAATCAGAAGACTGATCAAAATCATGATAGTCCAATCAGTGGTAATATTCATTTCAGTCAAAAGAGACAAACTGTTGATGAATTATTGTTGGAGGGCTATTCAGGTTGAACACTTTTCCTTCCACCACCTGTGGAAAATATTTTGCCTCTATTGTCTGTTTCAGCACATTGTTGTTCTGGCATTTTGTCTCATGTCTAGTTTACAGTGTAAGAAATGAAGCAGAATGAAACCGGTTTTTAGACATAATTTCGATAAGTATACCTCTTCCCACCAACCATTACAGGGAAGGAATAACAAGCTGTGACTCCCTCCATCAAACCACACTTTACAGCACAATTAAAGTCTCGCATTTAGATAAATTATATGTTGAGCTGGTTTATTCAGCCTGGCACAAAACTTACCTAAAGTAGTCATCACTTCCATCATCGTTTCAAGGTAATCCAGTGGTGCGCCTTTTCTCCAGATGTGGCAAATGGGTGCTAACCTTTAACATGCCTGCTACCCCTCTAGGCCCTGCGACGAGGACATTCATGTAAATGCACATTGTAAACACAGAGAGACTACACACTGAACTGGGATCTGGTCTGTTGAATTCACCTTATTAATTGTATCACCTCTGTTCTGTGCTCTAAACCAATGTCTGATTTAACTGCCAATGAACGGATAAAAATTTCCACTCACCTCTCACCTTTGTTTTAAAGCCTAATGTTACGATCCAAAGATTAAAATCTAATTTATTGACTCGAGAGCCATGTAACTGTATGTTACACTTTTTTTTTTTTTGTTTTTTTTACCCTTCAAGCTCTAAGGGCTTATATAATTGCCAATTAATGGCAGGCTGGGAAGTTGTGAATTTCAAACCACCTCAGCACATTAAGCAGTCACTCTCAAAACTGCAATAAGCAAATTCCTCTAAACCGACACGACCATCTCCAGAGACCAGTAAAAACTCTTAAATGAATGGCAGCAAATCACATATTAAGCATCTTTCCACACCCAAATTGTTTTTTTTTTTCTTTTTGAGACAAAATTGAAAAGTATTTAATCTTGCTGACATGGAGAGCCTCAGACAGGTGAACTAAGGCTCTTTGTCTCAAGACACTTGATTCATGCAGCTCTTGTTCTTTGTCTGACCTCCCTGAGGCTTGATCATGGAAGATTCATACACCTTTGATGTACTAATGTATTTCTGCATTCCATACTTGCTATTGAGTGACATATATAACAAACATCCAAGGGATGAAGTTCATTGATTTGGACTTGAAAAACTATTCAATCATAAGACATTCCCTTTGTCTGTTTGGAATTCAAAAATACCGAAGGTGTTCCTTTAAATATTTTAAAAGGTTCAAAGTTTTATGCCTACAAAAGTAGAGGGAGAACATTGCTGCCCTGGTGGCATTTTGGTTACATTACAGATGAGTGGGAGAGCTGGTTAGCGCATGATGGCCTGCTACACTTACAATAGAGCTTCTGTGTTTACACCCAAAGCTTCCAGGTTTGAATCCAACCTTGAGCTGTAACACCCTTGAGCAAGGTACTTCCCCTAAATTTTCCAGTTAAAATTGCCCAGCTGTATAAATGTGTAAATAATTGTAAGTTGCTTTGGAGAAAAGCATCAGACAAATGTGAAGAGTGATCATGGAAACTTCCTATGAAACACTGATACCACTATGGTCCCGAAAAATATTATCACCATGGTTTTGAAAACAAAAACAGCATTTTGTGGATTACAAACTGATGAAATCGATAATAGAAACACAGATTGGATTTTTTTTCTTGGAAAGTCATATCTTTTCTGTCTAACTTACACCAGCTGAGATGTTATGTAAGCCTATATTATTACAGCAGTATCATGGTAGCAAAGATGATTGATTTACAAATTGTTAATCAGACGAGGGATGAGTTGAATAACAAGGGTAGATTTGAGAGCATCATTAATCTGCGTGCAGCGCTTTGCATGATTGAGAAGGCAATCGTTCAAAAACAAATTAGCAATCTGGCACTGGGAGACCATACTGGAATCTTCATCCAGAGAGATGAGTTTGTGAATGGGGTGGTTTTTTATTTCCCATGTGTCTGCCGCAAGCATGATTTATGAGACTCAACAAGGCTTCTGTCATATTAAAGGCCAGATGTTGCGTTGGTGTGTATGCATTTATATCAGCGTAACAGGACCTGAGGCGGACCGCAACATGAGATCCGTTGAAAGATGACCGTCTGAGATTAGTAGGTACAATTCTCCAATCGGTTTCATCAAGTCTTCAGATGTCCTACTCAGATAATTATAGAACTGAGGCAGCAACAGCACATAAAGCAAAACATGAAAACAGGGCTTTCTCTTGTACTTGTATAATTTCTTTGCTTGCCGTAAAGTGCATTCCCTTTGTTTTTGATTATAGTTGAGTGTCCATTAGTGTTATTATGAATTACCGCCGTGTCATTTTCATGTTGGCAGTTGTCTCTGTGCTGAGCAAGGTTTATTTATAAACTCTATTAAGATGTAATTAATTAAATATTGGCTTGTTTCAGGATATACACAGCACTCTAAAAAGAAGTTGTCACTGATGGCAAAGAAAGGTCCTGGCAATGAAAAAGTCTGTTTTAACTTTTGGCTGTTTATTTTAAATAAGCATCATGATCTTGCTGTAATTTTCCCAAGTTATCTGGAGACGCTGCAGTTGAAATTTTCACATTTTGAATTAAGTTTGAGTGGAGGGTGACAGCTCTGGCAAAGTGTGTTTTGAGCACATTGAGTTCGACCAACAAAATATGGCTGAATGAGCTTCAACTCTTCAATCTAGACTGACGAGAGAAATAGCAGTGACCTAGTGGCTTGTTCCTGTGATTTATCCTCTAATGATCACGTGTGCCGGCCATTGGATGTGTATGAAAGCCAGAGAGTCTCATTTTTATCTCATAAATGGATTAATCACGGCACTCCAAATCTGGCCATATTTCTCACTGGCCTTTGCTAATGGGCACAGAATGAACAAGGACTCAGCTGAAGTGTCCAATTTAACAAAAATACCAGCAAAGCAAAGAATGCCTTCAGTGCAATTCATAGACATTCATATTTTAACTTTTCTATTTCATACATGGAATGTTTCAGTCCTTAGCGAATGGAAAGTGCACTTCTGGAAGCTGCCACATGCATTGGTATTATTTGTAGGATACAGAATGTTGCATATTTGACTGTGTTGAATGTGTTCATATGTTGTCACTACACAGTCATCGATGTTAAATATTAAGCTGAAGAAGTATTAGATGACTTATTTGGAATGCTGAGTTTTTGTTTTTTTTTTTTTTTTTTTTGATCTAGTTATGTATTAATGCTGTATTTAAAAATAAAGATAAAAATTAAAAAACTTGTTCAAATCCTAAAATACTAAAAGCTTGCAAAAAATTTTATTTCACCATTGGAATTTTTTTTCTAAAATGTGATTCTGCTTACATCCGGGATATAAATTACAAAAAATTGTTAAATATTATGAAAATGCATTTGCATATCTGTTCTAAATTATGGGAATTGAAGAGATCATTGTCACTTGCTACCATAAGAAAATGTCTTGTCGTTCCTCTCCAAAAGTCTGTTTTGGGTAGTATATGCTTGTTTCCTTAACATGTCAATGGGAAGATAGAGTGGGCATTAGCAGGAGGATCTGAGCATAAACAGGTCCTCAGTGAGAAGAGCCAAATGATGTACCCTAGAATCCATGGAAGCTGGCTTGATGTAACCAACCTGTTTAGTCACACCAATGAAGATATCAATCAACTTTCCCTGCTGTTCTCAAGCTTTGTTTTGTGGGCCATGCAGGCATCGTTTTATTTTTTTGCCACTCTGAGCTGGATTTTATTTTCAGTTTTTTTGCATTAATGAAACAAATGTTCTACTTTGTGTTTTGACAGATTCTCTGGGGATTTTTCCAGTATGTGTACAGCATCCTTTTTATAATCTTGGTACATGAAATTGGTGGCACAGTGAAGGTCTACAGAGGGCCAGAAACACAGCAACAGAATGACCACGAGCGCCAGGGACATCTAATTTCACACTGAAAAGGATTAATATTGTAGCAGCATGCTGATAGGACCGCTGTGGCTCTGATTTGCATATTCCCCAGCCGGTTTAGGGATGTTGCTCTGTTCTTGTTTTGATTATGATTTCTTGTTAATGTTGGTTGAAGGAAAAATTACTGATGTTTATTTTGGGGGGCGGTCCCTGCATGCTTTCCTCAGCCTTTTGTTTATGTGAACATTTGACCCCACCAGGACTGAGAAAACATACAGAAAAGTGAGCTCGCAACAGTTTTTTTTTCTTTTTTTTCTGGGAAGCGTAAATAAGGTTTTGCAGCCTCGTGAAATACTGAAAAACTTTTGCATTGTAAACTTAGTTGGATTGTCCTCATAATTTAATCACAGAAATTATGTTAAATGATGATGGGCAATCTTATAGCACTTTTCATCGAGGCAATTGATTGTGTTATTCTAATAGTTTACCTTATCCACTCCAGTTTGCATAATTTGGGTTATGCCAAAGACCTGTTTTGCACCAGAACATTCTCTGTACATTAATTTATTTTCATGTATGGAATGAATTATGTGTGATTGAGTAACCATTAGGGAGGTGTGGTGGTGCAGCAGGTTTGGCCTGGTCCTGCTCTCTGTTGGGTTTGGGGTTTGAGTCCTGCTTGGGGTGCCTTGCGACGGACTGGTGTCCCATCCTGGGTGTGTCCCCTCCCCCTCCCCCTCCCCCTCCAGCATTGCACCCTGTGTTGCCGAGTTAGGCTCTGGTTCGGTGCAACCCCCCTCGGGACAAGAGGTTAGAGCCAGTGTGTGTGATTAACCATTATTATTATGGTTGTTGCCTAGATAGATGGAGTTTTTCGAAAAGGGACCGATGGAGAGTCTGTTCTAATATATACACCTATGCTGTTTAAATATAGATGTATTTGTAGTTGATTACTTCTCTGTGGAACATTTAATTAGAGAACAGGGATGTTTTTCTAGGGATGCTTTTCCTTCATAGCTATATTCTGCTTTACATGGAGCCTTATGCAAGTGCCAGTGTGAATGAAGACTGAAAGGGCAGTGCAATTTTGTGCTGGCTTTGCGAGGGCCTGTTATTTTCAAGAGGCTTAACATAAATGGCTTGAGTCCCTGTGATCCTCATGCTGAAGTAGAATGTATAGCTGTCATGGTGCACTTGCAGCCCACATTTACAAGCTGTGGATTTCCAGAAGGTCACAGAAACACCCAGTACTTTCCAACCTCCCCACAAACAATGTGTTTTGAATGACAGCCTGAAGCATGATGTTGATATGAGTCTCAGCCTTAGTTTATTAATAGCTGAATAAATGTATGTTGTTTTATGAGACTGGTTGCATGTCTTTTTGATTTATTGCCGTTCGATGTCTTTTTTTCTTTCATTTTTTCATGAGACAAAACCAGGGTTTTATTATATGTACAATTTATTTATTACTTGAAGCCTTTCTCCAAGGCGACTAACAGTTTTTGTTTCTGACACTAAGCTGCTTTCAGTGATTTACCTATTTATACATTTTTGTGTATTTATATATACATTTGCAAGCTGTTTTATGCTATTTTTGGCACAACCCTAAGTGATAAGCAAAATAAAATTATGTAGATGTTTATAGAGCCGGCAAAGTATCAGTTTAGGGTACGTATCTTACTCACATATTATTTTACTGGTTTTTTTTTTTCCCCTCTCCACAGGAGAGGAAGCAGTTCACCTGTCCATGGTATTCCCTAAAAGGACAAATAAATGGTACTACAGTGAAAAATGATCCACTGCAGAGTGTTAAATCAAACAGCAAGGAGTAGCGGTATCTGTTTACAGATGCTGTCTACAGAACTATGGACAATAGCTCAGTCTTCTCAGCCACTCGAGATCGTGTCCAATCAAATGCGGATTAGAAGTGGTCCGTTTCAATTTACCGTGGAAAGAAGTGCTGTTTCAGACAGGATTTGTGCTTTGGAGACACCAGATTAAAGGAGCTGTTTTTGCTTTGAACTGGGAAAGTTTATGAGATTCTTGGGCCACATATTGTTATTATAATTTTACTGCAAAGACTTTTCCCAAAGCCTCTTTATATACTTATACATAGCAGGAACAGTGCATCTCCTTCTCATATGCCGCACTTAATGGTCACTTGTGCGATGGCCTTGGAGTTGGCTTCTAGTGTTGTTTTCCAGAGCCGCATCAAGTTCTCGAGGAAGGCTATCAGTGTCCTGTATGTATATATGTGGTTGATAGTGAAATCACCCAAGACTCTTAAACCAGACAGACTAATCTGAGCACCGCGTGGACTGATAACAAGAAAACCTATGACTCAATGCTCTACACATGGATACTGGAGTGCTTGATAGTAAACAAGGCCAACAGGACTTTTTGGGCACAACAGCAGGAGGGACTTGAACTCAGGACTTTTCAGTTGTTTAGTCATTCAGAGATCTTCCGTGAGTCAGTACGAATGGGTCCCCAAAAAATCTCTTGCAATGAGACAATTTTCATTTTGCTCAGGTTTCTGTTAACGTTTTGGTCTAGACTAATGCGCTAAGAGACTGTCTGGAACACAAACCCAGGTGGGCCCAGGATAATGTTCTGCACCGAGCTGATCGCGCCTCCACGGGAGGGAAGCTGTTTGTGGTCCGTAATGGTGTTTGTCACGCCTGTGAGCCCAGAGAAGAGACATCACTGAGATATCACCCTTCCATTCAGCTCAGAACACCTCAATTAGGTCCTCATTGTAGGAAAGGCCTCTGGTTGCCTGTGCTGAATATTAATTGTGTTTCCTCTCTGGGGGTGCTCAGGAGCAATCTACACTCAAATTATTCACTATTTCTTATTACTGTATTGCTTAACAGACACATTTATACATTTTTGGGAAACAGACCATTTATACCAAGGCAGTCACATTCTTAGCATGGGGTGGAAGGAGAAACTTGAATAGAGAAATAGGAATATTTCTCAAACTTTGGACACATCACACTAAATTCTCACAAAAAGACAGATGCTTAGAAAAGTTTGAAAAAAAAACAAACAAGCAAAAAATCTCTTTATTAAATGAATAATTTATTCATGAAGTGACGTTTATTGTTCATTAATTCTTAAATAAAAAAGCACGATGTCACAGAGCAATGATGAAATCAGCGCCGCTGTATTTATAGAACTATTTTTTACATGCCCTCCAAACGTGTCACACTTACAGCTTACGATGCCCATTTATTTTCAAGATTATTATGACATACTTTTGATTTTTACAGTCTTACACTAAATTTAATGAATGTTGTGGAAAAGTGGGAGAAAAAAGAAGATGACGACTGTAACGAGCTGGATGGACTCAGTAGTAGTAGAGACAAAGGACACACTTCCGTCAACACTAAGGACAAGAGAACAGAATATTCTGGAAACACCGTATCAATGTGGTCAACAAGACACAACAATAATGGAATTCTTTGTGTTGTAATTCATAAATTTCAGATATCTTTCTTCATGAATGACTCTTGTTTGCAAAAAAAACAGCCCTTTGATGCTGTACTTCAATGTGCCTGTTACATGACCAAAGTTTTAAATCAAACTATTATTGCTAAGGTTTAGAATTCATTATCATTCCTACACGTACTGAACGGATGCTTTAAAACAGGCATCTTTAATTCATAATTTATGTTGAACAATGTTCTTTTACTTCTTGCCAATATGCTGGACTCCATAATGAATGCTGTGTACAGACAGTGGTTTTGAAAGCAGTTGGAAAGGATCTATAAAGGCAAAGAAATTAAAGATCATTTATAGCCTATTACCCTGAATTCATTCCCCTGGAGAACTTTTAGTGAGTATTCTTGGCCAGCATATATAGTAAGTTATTGTTAACATCCCTGCAATTCTTTATTTATCTGATGCCTTTGTCCAAAGTGATTTCCAGTGGTGGGTAATGGTACGTTCTATGCCAATATCCCCCTCTGGACATCAGGTCATGTGACTTGGTCGTGTGACCCTTTCCTTGGAGCTTACGGTAGAACTGTTAACAATAAACGTCGAGCCAGATCTAGGCTTGCCCTTATGACCTGACAGCCCGCATTTCCTTCACGGCTGAATCCATCAGGTGCCATCCATATTTAATGGAGCAGGCCGCCGCTCGCTCTCCTCTGTCTCGACTGTCGCGAACCCAGCTGGGAAAGTGGCGTGCCCTTTAACTCACCCTCAAAGGAGAGGCAACTAAAAACATTTTGTACCACCGTCACAATATTTTAAGGCTCCGGTGACAATCCGTTGATCTGCAGTTGTTACCAGGAAGCCAGTTCCTCATTATCCCCAGACCGTGGAGGCTTTGGTGGGGCAGAAGTGTCGAGGTGCAGAGTTTATGGATTTCTACTCTAACATGTCAGAACGATTTTTTATTTATTTATTTTTTTTGCCGGCTTTCAGTCTGAACAGCCACAGCAGGAAAGGAGAGGGTGACAGGTGGCTACATATTGTCTGCCTGTTTGCTTGAGAGACGCAATTAGTCTGTTTTTCTGAGGTTGCCGGTGCAGACGAGACGCCCACGGAGTTTGATGTACTCCCGCATAGCTAACTTTTTATTTCATTTATTTAATTAATTAATTTATTCTTTATTTATTTATTTTCCATTTTCAAACTTCTCCTGTATCCTCTGGAGATGTAATTACTGTGCAGGCAGGTTTTGAGGCTGAACATCCCTCAGAGTGCCGTCTGTGTTCGACTATTAATTGTGCAGGTCTTTTTTTTTTTTTTTCCAAACCACCTCAAGTCGATTATTTCAATCATGTTTTTTCACATCCTGTCCAGAACATTCATTCCGTCGCTTGGAAGCCTGAAGATTTCAGCTCACGGTTTGCTTACAGTTCCCGTAAATTTTACTTAATTTGCTTTAATTATTTTATGCTTTGTGAGGGCCGTATGGTGGCTCAGCGGGTAGTTTTATCACCCCAGGATCGTGGGTTTGAATCCTTCTTCAGCTTTTTATAATAGGGGTTTGCATCTTTTGTGTTGGTAGAAGTTTCCTTTGGGTCCTTAAGGATCCTTCACTGTTAAAAAAAAAAAAAAAAAAAAAGCTGCCAATTAAATGTACTGGAGACATCGAATTACCCTTACTTTGTACGTGTTCACTACCGTTTTTCCTTGGATTGCCTCTAGACCACCATGAAAAAGTTTTTAAAAATGAATAGGTGCATTTTGAAAGTATTCATCTAGTTCTACTCAAGCCATCATCATATGCATGTAGAAACTAGTGTGAAATTGTTTAACTTCTGTTGGTTTTAGTTTTATTAGTTTTTTCCTTATCTTTTCATTTAAGATACAATTTTTCAAAGTTACTGCAATTAAAGATCCAACTTTTTTCATTTTTACCCTACCCGTGTTTCAGTCCTGTACTGTATACTGTGATGTATGTGGACAAATTATTAAATCACACACACTGGCTGAAACTGCTTTTCCTAAGCAGGGTCTCAGTGAACCAGAGCCTAACCCGGTAAGAGAGGGCGCAAGGCTGAAGTGGGAGGGAACACATCCAGGACGGGATGCCAGTTCATTGCAAGGAACCCCAGAGAGGACTCGAACCCTAGACCCGCCAGAGAGCAGGATGCGGCCAAGCCCGCTGTGCCACCATGTCCCCTGTAAATTATTAAATGATAATCAAAATAATCTAAAATAATAATAGCTTCCATCAGAAGCAGATATAATAATATGAGTTGGACAAAGTGGTTAAAGACAAGGGACTGTGGATGTGCCAGAGAATGATTATAAATAATAATAACAACACTCTAAAACTGGTAGGAATGTGATACATCAAGAGTCAGTTATACATCCCTGGATCAGACCAAACCTTGGGCCTTTCCTAAACCAATGACACATTTTTACAATGTTCTGTGCAGTCTGTCTACATTTGTTGTTTTATTAGATTTTCTTCTCCAGCTGAGATTCTACTTCCCTCACTGTGCAGCTCTTCACCTATTTTAAACAAACCATCTCATTGCTTATCCACAGCTCTTCAAAGGTCCGACATCAGGCCCTCTTTCAGTCTCGCAGAAATGAGGTTTTCTCCACTGGCTGCTGAAATCAACACAATTGCAGTCCCAGTGCCGGGCTGTTGAGGTGCATGGATCGGGGGGCGGGGCTGAAACAGCTGTCTTGTTGAATGAAGGTTTTGCTTTAGAGAAAAACATTATCTTGAGCTTCACAAACAATTGAAAAGTGCTTGGAGCAATCACCTGGAAAACAGAAAAGACTTGGGTTGGAATGCCCTCTCCTTTTCTACTACCCTTGATCAAGGTAATTGATCTTTATTGATACTGTAAAATTTACAGTGCTGTACAAAAGGGTACATTATTGTAAGTAGTTTAGTGTACAATCCTAATATTATTGCAGCACACAGCATCGTGGGTTAAGATGGGGCAGCGTTCATAACAAACGATTTATTCAAGCACCAGCACAAGGAAAATAATGCTCTCGGTCTGAAGACCCCTTTTTCCTCCAGGACCTCCACTTACAGCCAGCCTTCCTCACTTGCCTTAGCACCCCTAGGCTCTCCCTAACACAGTGGCAGACACAGTCAACCCACCATTTCCCCCCTGAAGTGGCCCCAGCGGTTACAGACATTATTTACAGATTTCCCACAATGCAACTATTTACATTAAATCAGTAACACGGGTCGTTACATTATAAATCACCTTGGGCAAAGAGATGTTTGTTCATAAATGTAATGTTAATGTATTAGACCACTCAGGCAGTGCTGTAAAACCAGGGTTGCGACCCCTGGGGTTGTTACATATCACAGGGGGTGCATGTTTTTTACTCCTGCTGAGCTCTTAATTATTCAGCCCTGATGGAGATGTTGATTGAATGAGCTGAATGAGTCGAATAATACAGAAGTAAACGTGCTTTCATTTCTCCAATTTCATTAATTCACAATAAATTTAAAAAGGCCTTTACATTTGCATCTATGCTAATTAAATATATTCCCTTTATTTGCTCAATGTTACTGAAACAGACAAGAATACATTTGTGTTTTCTTAAGGGTTTATCAGACATTCAATAATCTACCGATGGAGGGCTGAAAATGATTTAGCGGTCTCTGATTAATTTGAATATTAATTTTTATCCATTTTAAGGGCAAAAATGAAAACACTGAAAATGATGTTTACTTGTATTTTCACCATTAGGTAAGTTATTCCACGATTAATGCTAATTCGGTTTGATGTGACTGAAAAATTTTATCCGGTTCTCAAATAACTCATTCATTTCAATGTGGTTTGACTCGTGTGACGCGTTTGCTCGTAAGCCACCTCGGGGCAGGGTAATTACAAGCTCGGCTGGATCAGAGACCAGCGCCCCCTGCTGTAAATCACAGTGTTTGATCGTCTCCACCCCCCACCGGCACCAACACCTTCAATCAGCATTGTTAGCAGCCTTCGAGATTTATTCCTCATACTTCCTTGAGATAAGCATCATAAGTGGAGTCTGAAGTCAGCATGCATAAAATTGATTGGACCGCTGTCAAGGTAAAGGACATTAAGATCATTTCACAGCCTATTACCCACAATCCCCCCTGATTAAAGTCTCCCCACGGAGCACTTTTAATGAGCACCTGTATTGTTGGCCACCTCTGCACCGGGATATAGCCAAAGTGTAGGTTCAATGGCCTGTTCCCGCTGATTGCCGTCAGGGCGTGTGACTGCTGAACTGCCGTTCCCCAGAGTCTGCCGATAGACTCGCCGGGCAATAAACGTTTTTACTGCCAAGAAGCAATCTCGGGCCTCTCTGTTTGGCTACTTTATGGAAGTTAAATATCATTAAAACCGCTGCTCTGAAGCAGCAGCAAAAATAAATAAGTCAACAGACTGTGATCGCGTTGTATCTCAAGTTACGGTACATTATATGGCAATTATAAAATCCAAATATTGTTTTCTTCCATTGTGTTTGCTTTAAAATCCTGCAACATTGTCTCACTGATGCTTAGGGATGGGCGCTCGACAGAATGCTGGGCAGCAGGAGAGTTTGATATCACCAATAGGAGCAGTACAATGCGCTATGAGTGCTACTTAGAATTAAAACCTCGATGTAGTAAGAGGACACGTTGAACTAACCACAGGCCCAAAGACAAACTTACTGTATAAGGTCCTAAGAGGACCGAAGCTCGGTTCTTACAAAGTGAAAAGCGTCAATAGACTCAACACAACCTGGGAATTTTGAGTCCGAAGGCTTTAACTGCTGTGTTACCAGCCACCCCATGGTGTCGAGAAGAACTTTATCAACCTGCAGAGAAGTTACCATACAGCTCAACTCAAATTGGTTCATTTCATTTCAAACTGTTATGGCCCGTTTCAGTAAAAATATTGTGATATTTAAAATCGGCCTCCAGTGGATTCAATATTGCTGTGCATGTGAAACACACAACGTATAAAACATGAAGGGTAGAACTGCTAGGTTGTCTGACAGTGCTGGCCCCTCCGCACTCAGATCTGTCCGGTTGAAGGAATCGATGTTGGCTGGCTGGCGCGAGTCCAAGACTTTGTTCGAAACCTGTTGGGTTCAGTGACACAGCAGACTCTTGAGAAGGGAGTTCTTTTTCTGAATTGTTCATTTGCACCAACGTCTGGCCTTGAGGGACATGTCAGTAATGTGCCCACTATCTTAAAGGGATGCATCCTGTAGGGGGCGCTGTGACAGAAAATCTGTCCCAGGCAAAAGTAGATGAAAATTAGGATCACACCCCAGAACACACTTGCTATGTTCTGCATACTCAATTTATATTAGTATTATTCAAAAAAATATTATTAATTATTGTTATAATGCCAAGTAATATTAGTTTTATAAGTATTACGTGCATTATGTAATATTTTCTGTTCCCTTATTGAGGGACTGCCCTTATCCAGAACATTGTACAGTTTTATTTTTTAGAAGAAATTAAATGTGCTTAGTGCAAGACATTTCAGAACAGTACAGATGATAAGTATCAAGTAAGAGAAAAACATTCAAGTGTGTAGTTATGCAAATAGCTAAGTTCCACGGGGCGAAAATTGCCTTCTTCCATTGAAATCAATGTCATGTTGAGGATCAGTTTTAATTAGTTTCAGATGGAACATAAACATGCTGTATTATCCACAGATAGGGTCTTACTCCTGGGGTTTCTAATGAGGAAGGTTCCTGTTTGGCCACACCCCTAAACGACAGACTGACACCTGTCCTTTTTTATAGGGCACAATAAATACCAGGTGCAGCCACTCAGGCAATAAAGAACTCAAAAGTGTGAAACGAAGGCTCTAGAGGTACAATGGTACATTCCTAAATAAATTGCTAATTTTGCTTTTCTGATTGCGCTTGGAGGCTTTTGTTCTCGTTGCAGGTTTTTTTCTTTTTTTTTTTTTTTCTTTTTTTTTTTTTTTGCTGTGTTTGGAAATATGGGAATAAATGAGTAAAAATGGCTCCTCCCACCAACCTGATCACTCTCTAAATGCACTGTATCATGGCATCCTGCAGTAATTATTTCCCTTTTACCTTGAAATATTGACGAAACAAAGATCTCAACTATGTAGTACTATGGTCATTAAATTTGAACAGCTTTTATGAACTCAAGTCCTGGTGGGATTGTTTTCATTTGCTGTTTTTAATTAAATCAGATTAAGAAGCTGTACCTAAATGGATGCATGATAATGACAAAGTTATTAATTTTGACAACCTATCAGACTACTTATTATATTCAAAGAGTAATTAATATATTTCTGTGCTTAAGCAAACAATTGATAATCGTCTGCTGTTTCGGATGTCCGGAACAGAACAATGGTCTGTATTATTAAATGAAAAGTCCACCAGCCTGGTGTCACACTTTATAAATCAGCTATAACTAATGGCTCCCCATTCCTGGCAACAATGTCTATCTGAGTGGGTGGGCATCCACATATCCACATTGATGTACTGAATAGTGTTGTACTCAACATTGACACCATCCAGAATGAGGAACGTGGTTGTTTTCTTTGGGGGGGGGGGGGGGGGTTGGTCTTAGAAGCATGGATGATGTGTTCAACTCTGATAATCCTCCAGCGGAGGAGTACAACCAGTGCGAATGCCTGGTAGTCACCGAGATGTGAGGGTTTGATCGGAAACCAATGTAGAACCCCGCCTCGATTTTAAGATCGTTTCAACAGCTTGGTGCCCTCCATGAGAAGGGACTGAGCGCCAATATACCGTGCGATGAAAGCTCTTACGTAACACTAAGCTCTTTAAGCGAGGAATCGTTGACGCAAGCCGGAATACAGCGGTAGCGGAGAGGGAAGTTCCGTCACAGGCCTCGTATACGATGAATGTCTCAAATAAACCGCTTTGGACTTTGAGTCATTCCAGCATTGAGAATCAGTTAGTTCCAGTCCTCTGTGTACCTGGCAAGAGATCCACCATGCCTAGGGTCTAAACAGACCTATTATTTCCGATTCATTTATTTAGCTCAAGCCTTTGTGCAAGGTAACTTTCAATGGTAAGCTGCTTACAATTATTTACCCATTTATAGAGGACAGTATCAAATCAGGGTAACTACGTTCGTAAAGGGTCCTGCAGTGGGAGGGGATTCAAACTGGGGGCCTTCAGATCATAAGATAATGGCTTTAACCACGAAACTACCTGTTGGCTCGAAACTGTGAAAATTGCATAAATTCCTCCTCATTTTAACTGTAGAAAGTATTCATCTGAACCATATCTTCATTTCCACTATTACACACATTTCCATATATCATGACCTTTTTAACACCTGAAACAAGGTGCGCACACAAACTGAAAGTGCTTGTCCCAACTGTGGTCGCAGTGAACCGAAGCCTTCCCCGTCAGCACAGGGCGCAAATAGACAAACCCCGGACAGGACGCCAGTCCACCGCAAGGCACCCCAAGCAGGACTCAAACCCCAGACGCACCAGAGTGTGGGACCCAGCAAACCCTCTGCACCACCACACCCCCCTTTCCTAAAACAAAGCAAATTAAGTAATTAAATTTGAGGGTGAAGATGCATTTTCTTCCATTTTAACAGATGAGATTTTGCAATTTATTCAGACTGACCCCATGATTCACATGTAGCACCGAAGAATTCAGGATGAGGAGGATTTTGAAGATATGTTTTATTTTATACACCTCCCCCAATGAACCAGCTTGTTTGTTCATTATTTAAAAATAGAGACAACAATATGTCTGTTTTCGGAATGGGGGGGGGGGGCAGCTAAGAGTGCTAACAGGTAAACAAGCAGCGAAACACAGAAGGACGTTTAACGGAGGGCGCATGGCCCCGCTGAGCCATATGCCTGAGGGATAAAAACACAACACCTCTTTTGTTAAGAATAAAATGGGTATATGGCTGTAATCAGACATTTTCAAAGCCATTGATATTACAGGCGTAACTGAATTGCCGACATCACTGAGACGTGCTTTCGGTGCTTTATAGAAGAGTCTTGCGTGCCCTGAAATTACAAACAGCTTGCTGCAGAGTAACAGACTTGACAGCAAGCGATGGCAATTAAATTCTGCACATATGAATCTGTCACATTCCCCATGTCTTGTTTCCCCACACAGAATAGTGTCCATGGCTTGTGAGAAGCCAGCAGTATCTTCCGTGTGCCCTAAGGGGTAAAGAAAACGTATTTTTTGAACGGGAGCCAGTGCCATACAAAAAAAAAAAAAAAAAAAAAAAACACTATTCCAGTGGTGTCACGTGCAATTTTATGCTTCACTATAGATTGTAATGTAAGAAAAAGAGAATTCCACTTTTCAGCTTTGCCCTAGAAAATATCCATCCATCACTAACAACCGCTTGTCCCGAGGTGAACCGGAGACTTACCCAACAACAAAGGATGCAAAGGCAAAGGGGACGCACCCAGGACAGGACACCAGTCTGTTGCAAGGCATCCCAAGCAGGGCTCAGACCTCAGACCCACCACACAGCTGGAACTGGCTGGCCACACCATGCCAGGCCACACCACACCTTCACACCCCCCCACACTAGCAGACATGTAGTGTGCAAACATGCATAGCTTTCATTTGGACAAGATCAAGATGTACATTATACTGCAAGCTAACAGCAGGCAGTGGTATAACCATTAAAAAGTGGATTTTGGTTGGACCTTTGCAAGTTCTAGAATCTGGTTACAGTCTACAAGACAACAAAATGATCTCCAACCCCAGTATCCACAGGGCCTGATCATTACCAGCAAGAGCACTGTACTCCTGCACCTTTGACCACTTGGTGGCCTCTACCACAAAAGTTCCAAATGAAGTTCTCCTCCTTGGCCCTAACATGATAGAATAAGCTCCCTCTGTCACTCAGAGCTGCTGAATTCAGTAATTTTCTGCTTCCAAGATTCTAGAAGCTTCTGAAACCCACGTCTTTTACAGCTACTTTCTTCGAATCTCAGCTAACATCTACATAAATAAGTCCAACACCATCTGATTTGGCTATGTACGTATTTGCTATTTGAATGTCACTTCCATAGAAGCTACTGGAGGGATGTGAACCAGCAACATGGTGGTATCAAGCAGACAAGCTGTGCTCCGATAATCCCATATCAGTGTCTAAAGCTCTTTATTGATGGTGTACTTCTGTATACTTAAAGTTACATAATGTAATCTTAAGCTTTTTTTTTTTGAAAGAAGGCCTTCATATTGAACTATTGAGAAAAGTGCTTAATCAATTTGTACAATTAAAAAAAAAAAAACTGTATAGGGAGTGAAGGGGGTGCGGTGGCGCGGTGGGTTGGACCACACTCCTGCTCTCTGGTGGGTCTAGGGTTCGAGTCCCGCTTGGGGTGCCTTGCGACGGACTGGCGTCCCGTCCTGGGTGTGTCCCCTCCCCCTTCGGCCTTACGCCCTGTGTTACTGGGTAGGCTCCGGTTCTGAAGATGTGTGTGTGTGTGTGTGTGTGTGTGTGTGTGTGTGTGTATGGGGGTCAAAGCTGCTACCCTTGCATCCCCAGGTTGCTGCTTCAAAACTCTTCTACTGCTGTAGTACCCTTGAGTAAGGTACTTACCCCTAATTGCTCCAGTGGTAAATCACCCTTATGTATAAACTGATAAGATAGTTTGTAAGTAGCTTAATAGTGTAAGTTACTCTAGAGAAAAGGGTAAGGTAAATGGATAAACACAGTATGTGTGTATACGTATACGCAGCTTTAAAAACGGCGGGAAACAATTGCAAGTTTAGAGCATCTGCTTGGTAATAGCAAGAGCAAGCAGATGAGATCATGCAAAGGGTATGCAGTTGATCATTTTACCAACCTTCCACACATGAGCACACACTGCAAAGTTCATGTACTACAATCGGGGAATGCAGACAGGTGGATACAGGAAACGGTCTGGCAGCCTACGTTCATTAAACTAATGTCCCCTCTGTAGGGAAGAGAACACTCTGGATATGCCTCATTGAAACAGATATTTCAATTAAGCTTTGTAATCTTGCAGCTTCTGAGCTTCTTATCTCCTAAGTTTTGTTATCTTTGTGTCCCTAAGTTACCAGGTTTTAGTCTTTGAAATGAGATTTAGGTGGTTTAAAACCCTAGTCCCACCAGCCATTAACACCAGGTGTTCTCTTTCTGTGTGAAACCAGGCTCTTCCAGTTTGTCCCACGCCGCTCCCCGGTATTCAAAATTATTTGCGTCAACAGCAAAAACAATCATGATTTTTTTAATTGAGTTTTTATGGTTTACCCCAGGAAATGTGGTAAGCTTCTGTAGCAAAATCTCAGTAAGAATTCAGGGTGTGTTGATCGTGGTGTTCGGATAGCTACATTCAAGATACACAGGACATGATCCATCCATCCATTTCCTCATCCGCTTGTCCTACTAGGGTCATGGTGGCAACAGGGAGAGCAGAGAGGCCCAGCCACCCCTTTCCCCCACAACTTCCTCCAGCTCAACCTGGGGGATCGCCAGCCGTTCCTAGGCCAACTGTAAGATTTAATCCCTCCAGCGGGTCCTGGGTCAAACTCAGGGCCTCTTCCCAGTTGGCTATTCCTGTTATACCTCCAAAGGGAGGCACCCAGGGGGCATCCTTATCAGATGCCTGAACCACCTCAACTGGCTCCTCTCAATGTGGAGGAGTAGATGCTCTATTCTAAGTTCCTCCCAGATGTCCAAACTCCTCACCCTATTAGGGAGCGTGAGTCCCAACATCCTGCGGAGAACTCATTTCAGCCGCTTGTATCCGCGATCTTATTCTTTTGGTCATTACCCAGAGTTTGTGACTGTAGGTGAGGGTAGGGACGTAGATCAGTAAATGGAGAGCTTTGTCTTATGGCTCAGCTCCCCCTTCACCACTACAGTCCAGTACAGCGACCACATTACTGCTGCTTCTGCTCCCAGTCTGCGGCCAATCCCACGCTCCCTTCTCCCCTCACTTATGAACAAGACCCCAAGATATTTAAACTCCTCCACCTGAGGCAAATTTTCTTCCCCTACAGGACATGATGTTACACCCCATACGTACATTGCTCTACACAAGGACCCAGTCCAACGAACATCACCATGAAGCCACAGAGAACAACATTCAGCCTTGCCAACAAATATATATCTATAATTCGAGACCAAGAAGCTAAACTTCCTTCCCTACCCAATGGAAGCATTCAAGGTCCGGTTGTTAATGCAAATCCAATACATGGTACAATAAAATTTGTTCTTTTGTAGTGCTCTATCCTGGAAGCAGCCTAAACATGCTTTCATGAAGCTATGGACAAAATGAATCACAAACCAAAAACACAGCACTGACCAACACTTGAAACATATTTGTAAGATTTAAATAAATAAATCCATAAATATAGGAAGTACAGTCATCACTGATATACTTTAAGGTGACAGGGTCATGGTGAAATTTTTAACTACTACCTCCCTGTGTTAACAGTTGGCTTAAAAATAATTTAAGGTATCTTACAGTCCAAGTTCCATTACGTACAAAGATCTCGAGTTGTCCGTGGAAATTCCGATTACCTTCCGCATCATGTACCGAGGTCAGGCGAGTTCTAGCATTCTATGTTTGTAGTGATTCCAGTGCCACCACAGAGTACGAAGAAAAGATGATAAAAATGGGTGTACCTACTAACAACATGATATTTATTGAGCTGCTGATGTTAACGATAACTCTACAAAGAGTATGTTAAGGCAAGGAGATAAGTACCCAACAGAATCTCTGTCTTTTGACATAAGAACGGTGCCACAAAAAAATCACACTTATGTTCAACAGTTCAAAGCGACCCACATCACATTATGATTTTCCAATTTCTGACTGCTATCTGTGAGCTTTGATTACCAGCCGCTCGGTGTCACCCTTAACCAGACTGCCATTCTCCAGCTTCCACAGCAGACTTCGATGTCTGATAATAACTCCCATAATAACTGATTGCTTAGAGACTGCCTCTGATCAACACTTAGTGTCGTCACAGCAGATACCCATGACAGAAAGCTCTTTATGTTCACTCAACACTAGACTCACAGTACAAATTGCATGGTTTGTGACTGATGGGGTGGGCCTCTTGATCGCTGTGCAAATACGAAGTTACGGCAGAGCACTAAATTAAAGGTCTTGAGGGGTTTGATGGGCGCATTGAAAGCAGGCAGGGATAAGAATGGTTGACACCTTGTTTTGATTATTTCACATGAATTCATTTGTAACCTATACCTGCCAACACTTTAGTGTTTTTCCCCCAAATTCTTTCTTACACCTACACTGCTGAAATTTCTCCTATGATTTTCCCATACTTGTAACTGTTAACAATACATCAAAGAGGCAAAATCGTGATCATCTTCTGCATTTCGTTTAGAGAAAATGTGATTTATAAACTTCAGACTTTTTCTCCTCTGTAGCTAGACTACACGAGTTCACTGACTGCGCAGGAGCCACCATTGTATCTTAGCTCCACCCATCCACCCATCCATCCATCAACAATTATAATGCAACAGTGCTCGCCCCAGGTCCTGGCAATGCTTGGCATGTTATGGTATTTGTTGCAGCCGAGCTCTTAATAAAATTGCTGTAATTTAATTAAACATTGCAGAATGTGTTAAACCAGCCGCCTTCATTGTTTTCAGTCATGTGAAAGACGATTTGTGTTAATCTAATGAGGAATGTATTTGATCAATCCTAAAAGTCGGGTAAAGTGGAATAAACTAATTTTTGACCTCATTTCAGCTAATATGTCACTCAGTTATTTAAAAGCTAATAATGATTAAGTGTTCTATGTAATTGAAATCAATAAAGAAAATTACAAGGATAATCACAGAAGGTTGGGGGGAGGGGGTCCCCTATTTGTTCTAGCAGTCTTAATCTGCACCCAGTTTGTACATAACTTCACTGAGTACTGTTCCTAATTACTATTGCTTTAGTCCCCTCAATACCTGTTATGTCTTGGATAAGAGCTATTCATCATGAATAATTGCAAGTTTTAAAACCACTTTGCTAATGTTTTGACAGTTGCTGGTATTATACAAATAAGAATAATTCAATTTGACACAGTTAAAAATGATGTGTGCATCTTGTGCTAATTTAATAAGCATACAGTTCATTATTGAATGTTTCCCCCAATTCAATTAACATTTTAATAAAGCATAATTAAGACATCAGCGGGAACAAAAAAAAACAGACACACAGGCGTTTACCTGAGCCAAGATGGAAAAGTTGCTTTCATTTCTTTTCTATGGTCATAATGACGTAAATAAATATTCGGCACATATTGAAAAATCACGCTCGACAACATACAGCTCAAAGAAGCTAAAGCAGCAAAAACGCAACATGTCGTGTGTCACATATTTCCTCACGACACTGTGAAGATTAAGAGGTATTTGCTGAAGGTAGAGATGTTTGCATTGAAATCCTTTTAATGTATATCATATAGTTGCTATAGATACTGCCAAAACGCGACACTTTATTTTTTCCATTATGACCTCCATGACCCCACATCAATGCTTCATTTAACTGTTTTTGTAAACAGTCAGTCCGTTATAAAACTTTAATTCCTCCCTTTTACCTTGTGCTTTTTTCACCCCTGTCTGAGTAATGTAACAGCAATGGAATCAGCACTGCGTCTGTATTTACTCTATATATACGTGTGTGTGTGTGTGTGTGTGTGTGTGTGTGTGTGTGTGTGTGTGTGTGTGTGTGTGTTCCACAGATGTCAAGGGTTTAAGCTGTAATCCTTCAAGTTACCCGTCTCATAACTGCATGTTTGAAAAGAATTAATTTCCAATGTTACAGCTATTTGTCACGGGGAATTTATTGCCAAACATGCACTACAGGTGCAGCCAGCATATCAGGGGCTTAGTTCTTCATCCTCTCCAGTGATGGGATCTGCAGGCCTGGGACTCTGTGAACCCGAATGAAATGCGTACAAAGCAGCCGTCTCCTATGTTCTCGACAGAAAAGCCTGAAAGGGACCGTACGCAGTATTATAGATCATGTCAGTCCAGCCTAAGAGGTACTTTTTCATCCTCATGATGGCCACTTGTAAAAGAAGAGGGCGGCACTTTACATGCTCAAGTAATGCATCCTGCGAGAAGGTTTTAGCTCTGAAGTCATTGTGTTTCTTCTCTCTTTTATATGCTATTATTTTGTTCCCCAGGAGAGGCTTTTATCCAAAACTCAACTTTTCATATGCACCTGGGAATTTTGTTTTATTTCACTCAAGTCCGGTTAAATATCTTGTTGGGCATTGTCACTGCAGAGACCCTTGTAGGAACCGTGACCTTTGACCCTGTCACCAGTTAACCACTGACGTTATGCAAGTGGACAACAGGATTGCAAATGCTTTATAATTCCAGCAAATGGGTCAATATGCATTTGAGAAATATGAACATTTTAGGCATCTTTATGACAGACAATAATCATCGAAATCATGTTTACGGGGGCTTTTGACAAAGGAACCTGTGCAGCAGGCTTCTGCATTGCTTAAGTTTCTGACCTGAAGGTTGTTGGTTCAAGTCTCAATCTTTGCTTCTGCTCTAGAAGTCCTGAGTGAAGATATCGTGTTAAAATTATCCCAATGAAAACATCTCACTGTATCAACAGCACCAACTGCTGCGGATGAAAGGTATTAGATAAATGCAAAAATTAATAATAGAATATGAATCAGTTGCAGATCCATGGACTATTAAGATTATTCAGATGGTATGTTTTTCTGAGCCTCCACAGAAATACGTTTTTATGACAGTAATGGAATATTATGTATAAAAATTTAAAGTAAGGGTGCTCAGAAGTCATACTCCACAATTTTGTCAGAGAAAAAGTATATGCAGCAACACAAATATATTATATTATATTATATTAACATTTTCATTTTCACAGTTTTTCATCCATGTGTTAAGGTGACTTTTTACAGTTTTCACTGCTAACCATTTTATTTTGATGATCTGTTGGCCAAATTTTACAAAGTAGAATTGCTGAATGAATGAATTAATTAATTGATCATTTGTGGGAGGTTAGTATTGTTCTTGTTCTCGGGCAAAAATGCCATTTTCACAAACAAGCATTTTGAAAGAGCACTGTTATTACTTTATGTCATGTGAGATTTTATCTACCTCCTGGACTGGGTCTTCAGGATACCTTATATATGTTATTCTCAAGCTCCGTTACCCAGAATTCCCCTGCGGGTTTCAGACAGAACGTTCATTCATGACATCAAGAAATGCGTTTTATCATTTTTAAAATGCTTAAGGAATGAAAGATGTATTAAGGATGTATCAAAGACTGAGTTTTAAAGGGAATTCAAGACTGGCAACTTATTTATGGCTCAGAAGAGTCTCATAAATTTTGATGAAGAAATGGTCTTTATTGGGCTTTGTGGACTTGAGAGTGACATTTTGATTAATTGTGTGTAAAAGTTAAATGATCATATTTTTCATCCAAGAACGAGCTGCCAACGATGGCAGTGGAATGCCGGGGGGGAGCCAATTCCCACCGCTGATGGAGGATCTCGCTGAAGCCTGTCGCGGCATGACGTAATGCACGTTTCAGCCGCTCGGTGTGTGACAGCACATTTCTTTGCTGATCCTGGATATGAAACAGGAAGCTGAAGTCACAGGGTGGAGCAGAAAATCTTTTCTCGCCGTGCCAATATCCCGTGCGCGTGACAGACAGATCTCATTAATCACATTTCTGAGATAAACAGTCGGGAGAGACTCGACCAAAGTTCATTTTCCCATAAATGAATGAACGTTAAATTGATCAAATCTTATGGATCAGTGGCTTGTAGTTTGTGAGTCTACTTTATGATACGAGGGAAAGACGATAAGTGGTGGAGATTTTCTGCATGGGGTGGCATGGTGGAACAGCGGGTAGCGCTGGTGCTTTATTATTCCTGGGCTGTGCATTTGTATAGAGGTTCAAATCCAGCTCACTATATCTGGAGTTTGTATGTGTTCTCTCTGCCTTTTCATGGGCTGCTTTTCGGTGCTCTTGTTTCCTCCCACAGTTTAAAGGTGGATTT
Organism: Scleropages formosus; assembly: GCF_900964775.1. NCBI lineage: Eukaryota > Metazoa > Chordata > Actinopteri > Osteoglossiformes > Osteoglossidae > Scleropages > Scleropages formosus. Next base: position 39,776,988 of record NC_041807.1, on the reverse strand, counting down.
GAGGTGAATTGTGCCTATAAATTGCCCGTGTGTGTGAGAGAGAGAGAGAGAGAGAGAAGGAGAGATCGCCCTGTAAAGGACTGGTATATAGTCCAAGGTATAGCCTCAACCCTCTAAGCACCATGACTCTGTGCTGAACAAGCAATTACTAATGAAAGATACTGTAGATATAAAGGGTAATTTTTCATCAAAAATGGAAGTGAAATGATTATAAAATCCCATTATTGAGTTTATTAAAGTTCTTACTTCTTCGCATTTATGATTTCACATGTCATTTTTTTCCATAGAAAGGAAATTACATAACAACAACACTGCAGTCACGTTTCTCTTTCTTGGCCTCCGCTGATATCGTACTAGAACTGACAAAAAAGGGTCAATTTTGCAAAAATAGAAAAAAAAATTGCAAGAGGGCAAAAATTCACAACATTGGATTTGCCAGAAAATGTTCTGTTTGTTTGTGGATATTTTTTCCAGTACAAAAGTGAACATTTAACCTACATCATAGTTCTAATGATTTCATCAATTCGTTTGTTAATTTATTTGTTTGTCGAAGATTTCATCACTTTCATCAAGGAATAAGACATTCCCATTCTTTGTCCTCTGAAGTTAACATGGTAAATATTTCGTACCTCTGCTAGTTTTTGTAACATAATTTTCCAAGGCTTTGTAACTGAACCACACATTTTTCGAAACTTATGTACATTTATTTGCTTTATTTCTGATATGTGATCATGTGACTGATATAGTCACACTTTTCCTCTTTCTCATTTTTTTTTTTTTAAATTGTGTGCAAGATGTTGCTCATTACAGACCGGAGAGAAAATGATGGGAGATGGTTCAAATGCCAAAAGAGACAATTTTCATGGGGGAGGGGGGGGGGGGGGCAAGGTGGTGCAGTGGGTTGGACTGGGTCCTGCTCTTTGGTTGGTCTGGGGTTCAAGTCCTGCTTGGGGTGCCTTGTGCTGGACTGGCGTCCCGTCCTGGGTGCGTCCCCTCCTCCTTCAGCCTTGCGCCCTGTGTTGTTGGGTTAGGCACCGGCTCCCTGCAACCCCGTATGGCCCAAGCGGTTTCAGATAATGAGTGTGAGTGAGTCTTCTGAAGAATTACCTCATGTTGATGGTGAGAGCAGTGAAGTTCTGCAGATTAAGACAGACAAAGCAAAGTTTGTTTTTTTTTTGTGGAAACATTCAATTGAGGACCATAGAACCACAGACACAATCATTTAGTCGTTGACATTGTCCAGAAACCCGATGACCGTTCTGAAGCTCAAAAGCTGAGAGAAATTGGTGCTCAACATTGTGCATTTACATTTGTTTGTTATTTCATTAGAAAAGAAATAACTAGCATCTGAAGCTTTGAAACTTTGTGGGGTAAAAAAAGTCACCCACCTGCAACTGTGGGTGATTTTATGGAGTTTGTTTCAAAGGGTTCAGTGGAGATGAGCACATGACAACCACTGCGAAGGATTGCAACCTTGTGACCCAGTTGTGTTCTGTTGTGAATTGAAATAAAGAAAGGGAGTAATTTATACGAACCCAAACAATCATTTTTGTTCAAAAGGGTCCTTGGATCCGAGCACCGCTGGCCGAACTCCAAGAAAAGGGCATCAGAAATAAAAAAAAAAAAAAAATGTGGAAGAGTGAGAAATGGAGTCTTTTTGCCCGTTTACTCCTTCTGGGTTTGCTTTAGTAGGTCACTGTTTTAAAAGTTGTCCTGTTTTGCTTTTTTTCCTTTTGTTTGTTTCCTTTTTGTTTTCTTCTTTTTTCTTTTGGTTGATGCTTTTTCAGTTTCAACATGCAAAGTTTTTTCAGTCAATAACGTACATATGAAGTGAAAAATGTGCCTCCTTTTATCTCCCTCACTTTGATATTTCATTCAGTGATATTCCTCAGTGTTTTTTTTTTCCCCAACTGAAAATGATGAAAGCAAACACTGCTGATGATGACTGAGTGGAAAAAAGTACTTTTTAATTCCTAATAAACACAACTTTATGCATCCATGCTGTTATGAGCCTAATAAAGGTGTCAGTGATGTGTCAAAATATCTGTTAAGGTTTTGTAAATCAGGGCAGTGCATATTTTTGAAAGACACCGAAATATTCATTAATACTTTACATTAAATACTTAAATTAATACTTACATTAAAGAAAAACCATTCAGATTTAATTTCCTTAAACATTAATAGGAGAAATAAAATTTATGCATACACATATATATACACAGTATATGAAGTCTTACATTGAAAGTTTTAATGTAAACCTCTCATCCAGGGCATAGCCTAGTGCCCAGTCATTCCAGGATAGGCTCTGGAAGTCGTTAACGTGAGTGACCAAGAGAGCGAGAGATCGAGTGGGTGAGCTCGTGCTTTATTTGGAAGTCAAACTTATAAAAAAAAATTCATGAAAGGACATCTTGTAAAAATATATTCCTCAGTAATTGCAGCTGGGTTTCCAATTACTTTCTTGCTGTGATTATACAAGTTATTATAATACATATTTCACTCACTGGAATGAAATGTACTTTCCTGCTGTGCACCGACACTCCAAGTGCAAAACATTATAATTTCTACAGTGAAGTGCTGAATAATGCTGTTGATGCAGTTTGTGGTACACAGTGGGGTGTATCGATGCATATCTGAAACATTCCTGTACATTAATACTGTCAATACAGCATTACTGTGTTTACTGTAAAGACGTTGTGGCAAACTGCAACTTTTACATTACAATGCAACTGAAGAGTCCCTTTTGTATGTGATGGCACCCAAACTCAACACATACTGTGAAAGTTTACATCTCAAACGATTCATATTTATACTTTTTCAAATGTAAAAAAGTTAAGAGGCAAAAAATTATTTCAGAGGTCTGTATTTAATGGAGGGTTTCTATTCTCCTTTTTTATCCTTAGTTGCAATGCAAGGTAATGCTTTGTTACTTCATTGCCTTCCATTAAAGTGTGTTCTAAAACTCCAAAAATCAATAATTAAGAAAGGAATCATACTAAACAAGTGATTCTGTTCTTGTTCCGAAGCGGAGGCTACTTTTTAATTGAGGCATGGAAAAAATCGACTTTACCGTTATTATCCCGCGGAATTAGCCATGTATGGAAACACCTACAGTGGCTACAAACGGCCCAATGGTGAAAGGGGAACCATGAAAAGACTATTAACTTGTCAAGTAGTTGCTCAGTTTTAAATCAGACTAATTTGCTATTTATAGTTAAAAAAAAGGCTGTTGTCATGCATTGAAAGGCTCATTTTATGTTCCATTTCCTTGTAATCATGGTCACTGGCTTCCATAATTTTTCTTCCTTTGCAAGATATGCTGCTGAATTGCAAACCCAATTTGCTAAGAGACCAGTCCAGCCTGCAGAAGAGCTATTTCACAGAGACTAAACCTGCCTGCTTATCTAATGCTCACACTTTTAATTCAAGTTTTGTTTCAAACTGCTCATATTTGCTTCCCAGAAATAACGTAGTGACAAAAATATTATCATTTAATTAGCCATTAGTGTTATTTTACATGTTGAAGGCAGTCTTTTCTGCATTTACTAATTTAGCTTATGTTGAGCTATTTGCACATTTTCAAAGCTGAGTAATTTTTTTTTTACTGGAGCAGTTTAGGGTAAGTACCATGCTCAAGGGTACTACAGCTGGAGATGAGATTCAAACCTGCAACCTCTGAGTTCAAAAACAAGACGGTCGGAAGAAAAATCAAGGTTTTTCAACTGGTTACACAAAAGTAAGATCACAAACCTGACAAGTAATTCATATTACTCTTTGAAATTTTAATATACATAATTTGTATACACAAATGTATAGAAAAAGTTACAAGTTACAAGTAGTTTTTATTGCCATTCCTCCATACAACTTGCGTACAGTGGAACGAAATGTCGTTTCTTCGGAGACCATGATGCAAGACAGAACATAGCATAAGACAATGAATAAGTAAATAAATAAATAATTAAATAAATACACAGGATAGGACACAGGTATGGTTGTGAGCTGTAGACAGTTGTGGAGTAGTGTAGTGCTAAGTTAATTAGTCAACGGAGCCAGTTGAGTGTTGGGAGGCAGCTGGGTGTTGAGATGTCTAACTGCCTCAGGGAAGAAACTGTTGCAGAGTCTGCTGGTGGTGGCGTGGATGCTCCTGTACCTCCTGCCAGATGGCAACAGGTCGATGAGTCCATGAGAGGGGTGGAAGGGATTGTCCACAATGCTGTTGGGCTTGCGGATGCAACGGTTGTTGTATATGGAGTCGATGGAGGGAAGAGGAATTCCGATAATCTTTTCAGCTGTTCTTATCACTCGCTGTAGGGTCTTGCAGTCGGAGACTGTGCAGTTCCTGTACCACCAAAAATCTGTTGTTAAGCAGCACAGTACTGTTTGAAACGGAAAAATTTTATTTATTTATTTTTTTAAAGTTAGCAATAATATTTTTCTTTATTTTTAGCTGCTTCGATGCTTTTATTCAAGAATCCTTCCGGTATTTACAGTGTTTACTCGGTATTACAGTGCTAGCAAGGTGTGTGCCTTGGACTGGCTCCTTTCAAGTTCCAAGGCCAGGCCCTTGTTGTTGAGCAGGTATGATTTTGTCATAATATTCAAATAAAGGGCATTAACTGCCTGTAGGTTACTGTAAATTTCCAATGAATTTCCTTTTTTCGTTTTTCTTACAGTGAAACCTGAGTAACAGAAATGCTGATGACGCCCAAATATGAATCACAACAGAAACTTATCATTGTTCCTGTCACATTCTGTGTATTTATGGCAGCCTAACGTCTGAAAATGGTTAATTTTACACGGAGGAATTAAAATAATCATGAACCTAGGCTTGGAATTTGCTTTGATTTATGGCGGTCTGCCTCCGAGTCGGAGCTATCTCGGATTGAATTGTTTGCCGACAGAACAATCACTCACTCGTTGGGCCTGAACGTCGGGCGCATAATTAACATCCCACAGCGGGTCATGCATTCGTCTGCCCGTTTTAAGCCCCTGACGGACTCATTCTTCATTCATGAAAATAGCCTACTCCCTCCCGAGTCGTATGGCTCCTGTCTAAAAATACCTCAGAGGTCATTTGCCACGCTTATTACAATCAATATTAGCTCACCCACCCCCCACTTTCTCCAGCAATCCTCTTGACTTTCCACTGTCGATGAAGAAGACATTACCAGTCCAAAACATGACGATACATAGCGGTGCCAGTCACGATTCATCACGTGGGCAGGCCACGGGTGGCTGGCAATTGAGACTGCATATGCACACTCTATTGCTGACCCTGCAGTTGTGTCACAGGCACATAGTTAATTCATGCTATACTGTATAAATATTGTGTCAGTAGAGGGTGAGAGAGAAAGAGAAAGACTTCCTCTTCAATTATAGCAGCGAGTAACTGTTACTGTACGTATTTCGAGTATATCTAAATTTTCTTTCACTTACTCCATGCGCGCTAAAGCATAAGGAGGAACACCACACCATGAGAACTTTCATTGTTACAATTATTAAGACAGTAAAACTATTAATTCCTTGCATGAAGTTCTCGTTGCAGGCCCTTGAGGTTCTATTGTCATCATTACTATTATACATTTATGATATTCAATGGGGGGGGGGGGGCGTAGTGGTGCGGTGGGTTGGCCTGGGTCCTGCTCTCCAGTGAGTCTGGGGTTCAAGTCCTGCTTGGGGTGTCATGCGATGGACCGACATCCCGTCCTGGGTGTGTCCCCTCCCCCCCTGGCCTTACCACCCTGAGTTGCCGGGTTAGACTCCGGCTCCCCGGGACCCCGTATGGGACAAGTGGTTCAGAAAGTGTCTGTCTGTGTGTGTTATATTTCATGGAATTCTAAAGCAATAATACATTATTCAAGAGTTTATTGTCAATTATCTATTATAGATGTTTGAAAACAAGTTAATTCAGTAAAAAGAAAACTGTTCAGAAATAAGCTACTGTAATTAGGTCAGAAGCCACAAGACATCAGATCAAGTGCATCTCTAATCAATCACGATTTTGCAAGTTGAAGGACATTTTTATTTTAGTGTTCTTGTCTGATTTATAATTGCTGCTGTGGTGTTAATGTCATCTCTACTAGTGCAGTTTTGTGATCAAATGGTTCTGTTTGGGAAGCAGTTTTCTGGGGCTTCATTTGACTCGATATGCCCTCATAAGTGAGCCCTTTGTTTCCGTGAATCTGTGTATCTGATTTGGTGTGACACCGAATCAGTCATCAGCCGTTACTCAACAAGTTTGGTCAGAGATAGCATGGGATGAATGAATGACCGAGAAGTCACCCGTCAACCGAGAGCCGTGCGTGCCTGGGCCCAGATTCAGAGATCGCAGAAAGAAATACACAGCCATGAAAGTCAGAGTGCCTACAATGAGCTAATTTACATTAGTCTTGGAATGTATCAAGCTTATTATTGCTATATATATATACACACACACACACACACTGACTGAAACTGCTAGTCCCGAGCGGGGTTGCAGCGAATTGGAGCCTAACCTGGAAACACAGGGAGCAAGGCTGGAGGGGAAGGGGACACACCCCAGACAGGACACAAGTCCGTCACAAGGCACCCCAAGCGGAACTCGAACCCGAGACCCACCAGACAGCAGGCCCCGGCCAAACTCACTGCACCCCTGCAACAGGGGTATGTATAAGCAAGTGTATGTACACACACACACACACGCACACACTTACAAACAAACAAACAAACTATTTATTTTAGACGTTTCCAGCACTTATTTTAAGGGGGTCCTAATGACTATTCTGGAACGATTTCATTTCGGTTTTTAATATAAGAAAAATTTATTTCATATTTAGGTGCTTCATTCTTTGGAAAATACAATGCTTTCTGGAATACTTTCTTTGTCTTCTTCTATTTTATTGGCAAACATTTCCCCAGTAAAGTCACAAGCAGCTTGCACCGTAATTCCTTATTTGGTCATTATTATTTACAGTTCAGTTTCAGATTTCAGCAATCCATTTTACTAGCTGATTAAAGTAAACTTGTGATGTAATGTCACACTATTTCGGTGTTTTTATTATTGTAATTTTTGTACTGTTTCTTCTACAACAGGTGCACATTGGAAAGATACTTCAGCTGCTATCTCTTGTTTTCCAGAATCCAAAACCAACACGAGTTGGTAAGCTATCAACACGACATCTACAAAGTTTTTTGGCCTCCAAAAACTGGAGATGATTTTTTACCAACTAGTATGTTGAAATAAGTTGGCCTGGAAAAATCAAGAGTCACATTCACTTCCATAAAGGAGCGCACAACTCATATGCCACTTGAAATGGTTTTTTAATGATGATCAGCCTGCTTATTGCCTTAATTACCTTATTACCTTTATCTACCTACAGTCACCACCAATCTTACTGAACTATACCTACAGTGACCCTCATTATATATTCGTTCTGGGCAGTATAAGCGTACTACGATGTCTCCGAGAAAATATGATATGATATGAAATATGTGTAGTTCAAAAATGTTCATGTCCACTCAACAAAAAACAAACACTGAAATTATGTTTTGGTTTAATGGTTGAAATCATTACAAAAATTTATTTCAGGTTCTCTGACTATACTGTAGTCCACTTCTTTGCCATTAATGCTCACAGAAATTAGCACTAATTTTTCCATAATATGAATAATTCATTAAATGCCTTCAATCCCACTGGCTATTGGTTATAGGACATGCACAATATGTGTTACACTCATATGCAGTGTTAATTAGTAACTGATATCAACCATTAACTACTAATCTTTGTGAAGCGCCACAGAGCCAAAGACACATTTCTTCAATTTTGTAAATTAGAGTTGACAGTATTATTTCCTTAAAATGAGAATAGCCATTTTAATCGTGAACAAAAGAAATTTTTGAAGTTTTAAAGGAAAAAAAAATGGTTCTTATTAGTTGCAAAAGGAATTTGGTCAAATATCAGCATTAACAGGTATAAGGAATGTGTTTGACAATATAACGTATTGCTGTGATAAATCCAATTCAAATGCAATAGAAGACTGCAAGGGTAATTCTAGTTTAGACTATCATTATTCATCTAGTCTTATTTTAACTTATGACACATCAAAACTTTTTGTGCAGTCATTTATAATAACAGCTCAAAGCTCTTTGGAGACATTGACTAAGGAAGGGTGACGAAAGGAAAATAGAGATACTAACTGTGGTGGAGTGAGGGTCTGAAATAAATTCAGATTGCAATTTTACTTTGACTAAATGCAAAGAGTGACTTTAAAATACAATGGACCCATTAAGTGGAAAAAAAAAGAATAAGTAAGGGATGCGGAGGACAACAGTAATATTTCATAGTCCAGCTGGTCTTACAGAATAACCTATAATAACTTTCAGGTCACTGGTGGGTGACAAAGTAGTTAGAGTTGTATTGTTGATCAAGGTCTTTACCCTTAAGTGATACAGCAAAAATTACCCAGCTGTCAATATGAAGTTTATATGAATTAGTCGACTATATAGACATATCTGTAACTATATCTATGTAGTCGAATAAGAGGCAAAAATAAATAAATAAATATATGTGTGTTTCTGTGTGTGTTTATTTATTTATTTATTTATTTTTGCTTCTTTTTCTAGTCAGAGATTTATGCGAGTGAAATGAAGTGTAATAGTGATGTTTCATTAAACAGAGTGGATAAGTACACCAGGCTGATTAAAAACATAACCAGCACCTAAACAGCACTGCATAAATCATACAGGTCTGCAAAAAAGCTGTACTATGTGATGAGTCTTTTTTCAGCTGCTACTCTGGCATTGATTGTGATTGTTTGTGTATCTTATAATACATAAAAAAAAAATGAAAAATTGGTAGGAGGGTATCAGGATTTATCTCTCCTTTGTTTTGTGCACCTACTTGAACGATGAACATCAGTGCAGTAAGTGAAAGGTAACAAACTAGGTTTACTTGAGCGTCACATGTCTGCAGCTATGTCTCTTTCTCTTAGTATAATGCAGAAATTGTACTTTTGCAAGGATGTATCTTGCTTTGGACAAAAGTGTCTGCTAAATGAATAAATGTAAATGTAAATGTGAGTCCTTTTAAATCACCTTCTACTGCAGGTAGAGGAATTAACATACTTTTCAAATTAATGTGAAGCCACAAAAACAGTTTGAAGAGCAATTTAGCCAGGAAGGTGTGCTTTATTTGAAAATTAAATAAACTGGTACTGGACTTCTTTTGGATCACTCAGTTCCTTACTATGATTATTACCCTGTCAAAAATTAAGAACAAAATTATTATAATTTTGTTAAAATGATGACTGGACTGTATGATTTTAAGAGATAAAACAATCATTCTGTGATTTTGTCTTTTTTTTGCGATTACAGCTGTGCCTGAAGTAATATTACTTTTTAGTACAATAATGCAATATATTTAAACATGTAAACTATTTTTTGTTTATTCTGCAAACTTATCCAGGACACTGCTAGTATCTGTGGAATCTGACAGGTAAATTACCAGAAGTTGCCCATTAGGTGTATTACTGGCGACAGATTGAAGTATGATATGTATTGCCATAGCTAGCTATTTTTAAAAGAAATGGTCGAAATCATCCATGCTGAATTCCTATTGAGTTCCAGAATATTAGGCTGGACTCCAGTGCTTCATGTGTCTATCTTCTTACACTCTTTTGATTCAAACAAAAATTTCCGTCTTTTTAGTTCTTTTGTAATTGTATTGATACGGTTTTACTACATTATTGTTACGTATATTCACGCATTGTTAGAAGTAAGAAAGTAGCTATCTGGCAGAAGTCCTTTGGTTACATATAAAACAACATTGAAGAAGGATGCACTCTGGGAATTATGGTTCATAAAAAATTATATTTATCGAGCCGTTGCACAAAAATTGGCTCAGCTGCCAAAGAAACATATTCAGGTTTTATTAGAATTTATTATACACTCCTGGACCATATGACATTTATGTCCGCAAATAACTCAGAGCATAAATTGAACAAAAGAGAGCTGCCTGCATATTGCCTGTTATTTCCATATTACTCGCTAAGGCGTTGTAATTTAGGTTGCAAGTTTTAATGTGAAATTTAAAGATTTTGAGTAAAAGAGAGCATCACTTACAAACCTTCTCGGTCAAACAGAAGTCAGACATCTGCTTTTTTCACCTGTTCGTTTGCTAAAGTCGAAGAAAAAAGTCCAAGAGTAACAGGTCTCAGTTTATTATTTAACCAAGCAGATGCTGAACAACAGCAGAGGGCCATGTTGATGTTGTCTACTAGAGAATTATGCTGTGAAAGTTCATCTTACAGTACATCTGTACATTTTAAATCACTTTTCCTGCAGTTGATAAGCGGCTTCAATCAGAATTTTTATTGCTGCAGATTAATAAATTAATTCGTTACGCTTCTCAGTACACGTTTTGATCAAATCTGATTTGCATATCTCACAGTTTTACACACAGGTGGGTGTTTTTTACTGAAACAATAGAAACATTAGAAATTTGACCTCACAAATCATAGAACTTTTCATTTGTATTCCAGTAGAAATAAGTAGTCATCATCGCTGGTTGTTTTACTGATTTACGATTGCGCTCCATAAATGGATCTGGGGCAGCCAGAGCATTTGGTCAATGCCTTGTTTATTCCAAGCGATGTTTGTTCCGGGCCTGTCGCCACGGAGCCGCCCACGCGTGTGACATCGTTGTGCCGTGCCGTTGCTCGGCGTCTGCGAGGGACACCATGCTCTTCCTGACACCCCGCACAGAGGAGCCAGCTGACGGAGTCGAGACGTGCCGCCAGCCTTGCGTTTCCTGTCCAGACGCTATCATTGGACGTAGCGGCCCATTAAGTATGATCGGGCAGAGGAAGGGGGAGGGGGTGCGAACGTCCCGGGGTAAAATGAATATTTGATGCCCCTCTTGATTAAAGACAGAACGTGAATTATTGAGAGGACAAGTATCCATCGAGCTGCAGCAGGGGCCAGATCGTGTAAAGTTAATGACTTACTTTGCACTCGACTCCTTTCTCAAGGCTTTCTGCTCAGCACTGTGCTCGTCGCACTGACGAAAAACATTTTTTAGCTGACACCCGTATAAATATTGTACATTACGCATACCTCAGTTTCTTATGGGAAGAATAGCCATTAACTCACTTTAGCTGGATCTTGCAAAGGGGTTCAACCTGCTTTGGTTTCTCAGAAATTAAGGTCATTCCTGCTTGACAGACCATTTCAGTTGTCTCCCGAAGCCCTTCCCCGGCATAGTCTCCCTCCATGTTGGATGGTGTCCCACTTTGTAGCTTAAAAATAGAATTATTGAGGGAAAATGGCTGATTACACCCTTTAACGCCACATCCAATGCAGCCCTCTGCTTTATGCATGCTTTTAAATGAGGGCATCAGGGCATATCCCACAACTCTTTCCTGTATGTTACTGCTCTTCAGTAGCAGAAACAGATTATTTATATATGCTTCTGAAAGTGTTTTCCAAAGCAATTTATAATGTGAGATTTGTACACTAAGCTATTTACAGTGATTTACTCATTTATACAGCAGGGTAGTTTTAAATGTATGCTACCTATTACCTGTTATTATAAGGTTACGGTGCAAAGGTATTGGCACTAGTATGGCCTAGTGGTGGAAAAGGTCTTGTTTATAATTCAATATGACATTGTGATGCCAATAAATGGACAAGGAGAATTTTGAAAACGGAACTCAATGAAAGCTAACACACAAACATATTTGTGTGTCAACATTATATTATGCTTTACTCCAAGTTATGTACATTAGTGATAACACTTTGAGATAAATATCAACACCACATGAATAATGCATCTGTTAAAACACCAGGAGGAATTTAATCAAATTAAGCAGCAGGAATGATGTTTCGGCCATAACAATAAATCCCGAAACATTTATTTATTTGCTTTGCTTTGATTATACATGGGCACTAAAATCAGGCTTTAAAAATAGATTCTGGAAAACAAGAAGAAAAACAAGAATAATCATGCCGTAATGTGATTAAAAGGAACATGTAGTTAATAATATAACAAAAAATTAAATATTTACTGAAGCAAGGTATCAGGATATATTTGCTGCATACATTTGGTGCTCTGTGATAGACTGGCATTCCATCCAGGGTGTATCCTGCCTCACATCCTATGCTCCTGGGATGGACTGTGGATCATTGTGACCCTGCCTTGGGCAAGACATTAATGACAATTTTAAAAAGTAATTATTTTCACTGCCATGTGGCAGAAAGAAAGGATTTCCACATGGTCAAAATGGAGCGCAAACCAAGCCACATGGACTCCACGTTTAAAGGCTTTTGTGCACCTTTTCTTGTTATACAAGGTTCAGCAAGGACCGTCACTGCTGAGCTCCTGTTTAATGACCACCTTAACCGCTGTGAAGAGCTTCATATTTAAACACTGAGCTTCAGAGAGAGGGGATCCCTTGGAATTGTTACAGGGTGCTCCTCCTACGGCTTGTTAAACATACAAGGCATGTAATAATTAAGTAAAAGTTGGATTTTTTTAGCATGTTACACACTCTTTTTTCTCAAAACTATGTTATCCAATTGTTATTCAGTGGTTTGGGTAGTCTCCAGCTTTCCGTTTCTAATTTGCAGATTTGAGTCATTTCACAGACAGTCGTAAAGCTGAGGCAAGCCTAGAGGGTTTGTCTTTTTTTATTCCTGCAAAATCACAAGTTCAAGGGCACTGACATCCTTTGGCTGTAGCCTGCAGTCTTTCGTGTTGACATGGACTAATTTATGTATGGCAAGTTGAATTGAGACATAAATAATAATGGAGCAGTTTGGCAGTTTTCACGTTGGGCTCATGCAAAATATGCGTGGGTTCACGTATGGTGAATGAAGAACCTCGTGGTACAACAGACCGTGTAATTAATTTAATGAAGTTCTCAAATTCCTCAGATTACAGCAAAAAAAAAAAAAAAAAAGATTTTTGGGCATTTCTTCTCACCGAGGAGGTTCTGCTACTCAGATGCGGTGGCTGGGTTGTGGTGTAGGTTGACAGGGTTACTAAGTAATATTGCAGCGGCTTTATTTCTTTCCTAAGTGGTGGGTTGACACCTGTGAGTCCTCGCTGTTTCTACTGTCTGACCCACTGAGGATCACCTGCTGACCGGAACAGGAGGGATCTCGAGGAGCATTTGATAGCTACAGGCAATGCTCACAAATCACTAACATCTTCCCTAAATGTGTAGTGTTAGCATGGACAGAGGGGTAGGCAGCCATGGACCTCGACAGGTAAATTTCTTTAGCACCAGCTTTGGGGTTTGTTTCCTCTCCACTGTTGCATTCTGTCTATTCCCGCAGTTGTTTTTAACTGTGTATCATGTTGCTCTGATTTCATTCACTTGCGACATGTATCTCTGTGCTTTTTGGATTATTTGCATTTATGTTAATTCATTTACGGATTTTTTTCCTCTAAAGAGGTGTGCAGCCTGAGTAAACAAAGGCACATTAAAGAACAGATGAAGATTAGACAAAGACACGACTGTCAATGTACAGCGTATTCATTCGGTACCACCAGTCAAGTATCTGCTTATGAAAGTGACATTCCAATAGAAAATAAAGTGCTAAATATGACAGATTCTGTGGGACTCATTTATCTAGCTGTCACGAGACAAATGGGTGTGAAAGAAATGGGTTTGACATCTTTCTTGAATGCTGGGAGGGATTCAGCAGCTCTGAAGAACAGACAGGTGTCAATTCTCTACATGGGGCCACAAGAGTTAGAAACTACAGACAATGGGTTTTGAACGTCTCGTTACTGGGATTACCATGTGGCCAGAGGTGGAATAGCATTGAGTTCCTACTGGGGTGTAAGAATGGATTTGATTCTGTGGGCGAGATAGTCTTCTAACTGAGCTGCAAAAGTCCAGGGCTGCTCGCAGATCATCAACAGTGTCGTCACACGTCTGCCCGACGTCCGACAGGACGTTCTATGCCCGAATCAGACTACTCAGCCATCTTCGGACGTACCAAACAGAGATGTCGAGGTCTTCACCAACAATGATGGACAAACAGCAGCAGGCCCTAATCACAGTCTTGAGCTTGGTACCGATAGCTGCAGGAAGCAAATGGAGAATGATGAGGAGGGGAGATACGTGGCAATGTTTTTGCAGGTTATACCAAACTCATGCCATGGCATTCTGGATCACCTGCATAGCTTTCATGGAGAAGGCTGGAAGATCAGACAGGGGGGAGTTGCAGTAATCCAGGCAAGATATCACCATGGCCTGGACCAGAATCTGTGTAGAAGTATTCTGGTGGCTCTAAGGTATTGTGTTTGGTATATACATCTCCTTGGACAAAAGTATCTGTTAAATAATTAAGAATAATTTTAAAACATTAGTTAGTCTTAATACAGCTTCTGTAACATGATTTTGGGTGACCTACGTACCTGAAGTTCCTACCCAGAGACTTCCAAAGGTGGCAATGGGATGGGTGCCACCAAAGGGAGAGTGCAAACAGGGTCGACCACTGAAAACATGGTGTTCCACCTTTCGAGAAGACCTCAAGACCATGAATATCGATTGGACAGATGTTGAGATCATTACTGCCAACAGAGCCCATTGGAGAACACTCATTGCCCAATATGTTAACTGACGTCGGAGGAACTTACTAACATACCTGAAGGTTAGGGGTTAGAAATGTCTGAAGTTTTGGACTTTCATTTAAAAAAGTGAAATTACTTCAATCAGTTATATAAACTTATATATAAAGTGGTCTTAAAACACACACACACACATTTTCAGAACCGCTTGTCCCATACGGGGTCACGGGGGAACCGGAGCCTACCCGGCAACACGGCGTAAGGCCGGAGGGGGAGGGGACACACCCAGGACGGGACGCCAGTCCGTCACAAGGCACCCCAAGTGGGACTCGAACCCCAGACCCACCGGACAGCACGACCGTGGTCCAACCCACAGCGCCACCGCGCCCCCTAACACACACACATTTTCAGAACCGCTTGTCCCTTACGGGGTCACGGGGAACCGGAGCCTACCCGGCAACACAGGGCGTAAGGCCAGAGGGGGAAGGGGACACACCTAGGACGGGACGCCAGTCCGCCGCAAGGCACCCCAAGCAGGACCTGAACCCCAGACCCCCCGGAGAGCAGGACTGCGGTCCAACCCACTGCGCCACCGCACCCCCCCAAAAGTAACACAACACATAAAATACATGGCTTTAAAAAATAATGTTTTTTTTTTTCTTTTTCTTTTTTTAACAATGTAAAAGAGAAGCAGTGCTAACCATCGGTTTTATTAAGCATTTTTTTCATTCTGCTGCACAGAATTTCAGAGTTGATAAAAACCTACTCTCCCTCTCTCCTTCACATACATAGACACACACACACACACACACACACACACACACACACACACACACACACACTTTCGCTCCATCTAGTCTAATTAAAAAAAGCCTCTCTTCTCTCCTTTCTGGTGTAATTAATCAGATTGAATAGCCCGGGGTGAAACTAACCATCAATAACGCACTACTGCTGACACAAATTAACAGGAATGGTTCAATAGTAATCCCTGACCTCCCTGACAGTGACCGACTTTTACATCATAATTTTTTCCAACGTAAAAACAAACACTTTTGTCTTCTACATTATTTGCACATGCAGCTTACAAAACAAGTGAGGGGAAAAAATAATTGGACTGAATCACTTGGAATGTAGATTAATGCAGCATGAATAAGTATTACTGTGAAAAGTTCTGTTATTGCACTTGTTACACTGTCAGGATGGCAAGTAAGTCTAGAGGGATAGCGGGTGAAGTCTAGTATATTCCTGGAATTATTAAATTTAACCCCTTAGTGTCAGTTTGAAAACATTGCTCTGTTTCAGTGAACTGAAATGAGCCAAAAATTTGGATGGGTCTTCATAACACACTAAAGGAAGAGTAGCGCTGTTCTGTGCAGCCACACAGATAGCAGATACAGCTGTGGAACACACAAAGAGCTCGCCGTGCCGGGTTCGAGGACAAGCAGAACTTGATCTGAGCAACTTCGCTTACACGCTGACAGGAGCTGAGCAGCAGAACCACGGCAAACATTTTCAGCAGTGCTGCACCTTTGTTTCCAAGCAAGGTTGGGAATTAAACTTCTGGTGGGCAGAGAAAACTGAATCATTGAATATTCCCCTTTGTGAACAGCATCAGTTCCAAAAAAACCTGTCTTCGGCATGAAAGCAAAAGCAGCCTTAAAATCCTCAATATCACCGCACTGGCACTTTTGCAGCACTTAAATGATAATTCAGATGCTGCTGATCTATTTTCTTTTATCTTCTACCTTTTTATAGCACAGAAATATAACAAGCAAGTGTTAAGATATGAAATGGCTCTTGGAGAGCACCTAAACTTAATTTCATTTTCAGTGCAAATACAAGTCGAGGCAATTTTTCAAACACACACACACACACATTTTCTGAACCACTTGTCCCATATGGGGTCGCAGGGAACCGGAGCCTACCCGGTAACACAGGGCGTAAGGCCAGAGGGGGAGGAGACACACCCAGGACAGGACGCCAGTCCGTCGCAAGGCACCCCAAGCGGGACTCGAACCCCAGACCCACCAGAGAGGAGGACTGTGGCCCAACCCACTGCGCCACCGCACCCCCCTAATTTTTCAAGCAATAAGAACCAAAATATGAACTCCATTTTTACTCTGATTGTCTCATTTGTTGAGTCAAAGTAAGAACACAAGCAAATTACATGCACAGAAACCTGGCCCTCTTGTTAAATCTGCCCTTTTATGATCGCCGCATCAATTATTCGGTTAGTGAATCTCAGCTGATAAAGTATGGGGCTAAATAAGGAGATGGACATTATGGTTCATTACTGCTATGAAGCGACCTTGAGGTTAAGGAATGAAATAAATGTGGGTCATAAAAATAGATTTTTCACTTACAGAATAGCTCTTGATTCCCGCCTGCAATGGAAACGTACCCATGCATGCCCAGTGGAGGAGTGGAACTGTTGATTTGTATGTGATCTAGAAGCCTTTGCAGCAGTTTGGTCAAGAGTTGGGTTTTGGAAGCCATCTCAAAATCTGTAGGACCACACAATTTCTTAATTTTACCAGTGAATCCAATTAATTATTTCACAGGTATCTGTCATGCAAAAATGTACAGATTTCCGTAGTAAATTTTCACACAGATGGATGTTTTTCGTGGAAGATAATTTGGTTGTGGAGGATCACTCAAGAGTTCAAAGGCAGGTCCTCACCTAGTCTTTGCACCAATATCTTTTCAACAAGAAAATACATTCTACAGTCACAGTGCTAGCTTCAATTCTGGAAAAAGTTTTGGAGGTCTCCCATGAGCAATTCAAGAAAGACCACACTTCACACTGGGGTCACAAGTGTTAATGACCTTCCTGACCTTCTGGGTAATTAACGGCCAAAAGGAAAGAATCTCTGGGTGGGAAAGGGCACCAGGTAGTGTAGTAAGAGATATTGCCGGGAGAATCTTTGGTTCAAATCTTTGGTCCTGTTTCAATACCCTTGTTAAACATATTTACTCTGAACTGCTTCACGGTGACTGTCCCCCTGACATTGTAAAATCCCTTGGACAAAGACAGCAGCAAAATAATGAGTAATAGTTATAAAAATATTCTAACGTCAAACCTCTCTAGCACTTTTCCATAACTCCTATATATGGAAAATGTATCAACTTCTCCATCCCTGATGTGGAGTCATCTCTATCTACATTCAGCTCACCTGGTGGTAGTTGGTAGCCGCAGGTGTGATCTGTAGAACAATGGGAATCTCTGGATGCTCTTCCATGGCAATGGAACTTCAGAATCCCTGCACTGCAATGAAGCCTTAATCCAGCATCATATCCACCACACATACTAGATCGCCAAGTGAGGAGGAGCCAAGAGGTTTGGTGCCGAAATAAGTTTTGACAGACCTTCTCCCTGAGGGTGAGTTTGTCGGGCTTGTCAAAATGTCAAAGTTACTTTCTGCACTTCACTTTTCATGTGTTTTACCTCCTGCCCACCAGATTCAGACTATATAAATTCAACCAACGTGCTGTAGCAGGAGCTATTGCATTTTAGTTGCCATGAATAACAAACTAGAAGTTGGAACCACTCTTTCAAATGCAGCATGCAAACGTATTCTTTTTTTCCCCATCAAATTGTTGACATACATGCGACTGTAAAGCAACAAGAAATTTTTTGTTTAATGATTTAATTTTATGCATTCCAGCAATGTACCACTTAAACTCAGAATTCACAGCCCTGTCCTATCAATTAAAATGAGTAACTCTAGACTGCGACCTCACATTTTGCAGCTTTGAATAATCAGGTTGTACTGTGTATTGAATTAGTCGGCCGGCCAGCTTCGCGAACACCCTGTTAACCAGTCACTCTTCTTTACTTCAACCACATTTTAAGTATTTAGCAACTGATGAATCTGATTCACACAGAATGATACAGTCACCGGTTTCCATAGAGGTGATACATTTCGATGAGCTTGGCAGCTCCATTCTGGCTTGACTGACTTATTGGTGGCTGGCAGGAAGGGGAAGAATGGCAGCTTTTCCTTGAGAAGCACATTTCACTGTCAGGCCAAGGGGGGGAACCAGAGAACTGCTCCACACACCATTGCGCAGGTCTCATGTATAAAAGTTTGGCGCTGAAACTTCTTAAAAAGAGCAGAGGGAACGTTTTTCAAGCAAACTTTTCCAACCGAAATTGTCCATCGGTTTGCCGGGAGACAATAGACAAGCTCAAAATCAGGAGTGTCCTGATTTAATTGGGACATTCCACAAGGTCAATAGTATCCCTGCATATGCAAATAACCCTTCCCAGAGTTAATTGAGGGCAATCTTTGCATACAGTACAAACGATTGAGTTTTTTACCTTCAGGTTATGTTTATCTCAGGCCCATTCTCCCTGTTTGGGAAGAGAAATACATCTAATCTTGTTTGTCTGAAACATTTTCATGTGTTTAGTAAAGGTGGTTATAGAAATGTAGGAAAATTACACATTAATATTAGCTTTCTCTTGCATGTTTTGGCGATTAAATACCTTTGAGAAGGTAAAAAAGTTCAAACTGAAAGCACAAGTTTCGGCATTCTAGAAGGTTTTTGGCAGCATTGTGGTGCAGTTGGATCATCAGGAGGTAGCACCGGTGCCTCAAAGCACCTGTTCTGTGTAACTGGATGTAAGTTTGAGTCCAATTCAGTCTACATGGAGTTTGCATGTTCTTCCTATATTTATGTGGGATTCATTCAGGTGCTTTGGTTTTATTCCTACAGTCCAAAGATGTATTTAAGATGAACTGGCCTTAAACTGTCTCTTCAGGGAGTGTGTATATGTGTGACTGTCTTGCAATGGGTGGAGCCCTGCTTCATACCATATTTTCAAGGACTGGACTACCTCAACTCAGCCATAGGAGAAGAGGTTAGGTTTGCTTGGCCATCTGAATTCCTGGCAACTCCTGAAGAGATCAGATTAGTAATTAATAGGCAATGAGCACCAGGTGTGGCCAATAAAGCCCTATGAAAGACATTTGTAAAGGAGCTTGAAGAAAGAGTTTTTAGCTTATTGTGATGGAGGTGTTTTGACTTACAGAGTGGGTTTACAGATTGGAGTTTGAATCTGAAAAATTGGAAAGTATGACCATTTGAAATTCATCTTGTGATTATTAATTTGTCTTGTATGTTGATTGTGTTAGAAGTCAGTGTTTGACTTTTTGGTCCTGTTAGTTCCAGATAGATGTTACTGTTTCCATCAGAACTAAAGGTTCCTTTACTTTCAGTTAATTATTAATGTTAACTGAAGAGCTTTGTTTAATTTTGTAAATGTGGGCTTTAATAATAAAATTGTACATGTGCCACGCACCTCCACACACCTGGCCACTCCCTAGCTGGGACAAGCCTTGGTACGTCAAGATTAACCCAAGCAATGATTTTATTAATACCGTTTCGGTTGATGTCATTATTGCAAGTTGTAGTCTTGGTGTTGTTTTTTTTTGGAATCCATTATGCAATTGTGCAAAATCCTTTAGACCCAATACCCACTAAAATACTGAAAGCCGTAGTTTCCATGCTTGCAGAACCTATTGTTAATATTGTTAATACATCGTTAACTAAATGGCTGTGTTCTAAAAGCTTTTAAAATCGCCGTTATTAGACCCCTACTAAAGAAATCTGATTTGGATGGCAATAACCCATGCAATTATAAACTAATCTCCAATCTACCATTTTTATTCAAAATTCTAGAAAAGATCGTAGCTTCCCAAATTGTAAAATATCTTAATCATCATAATATATTTGAAAAAATTCAGTCTGGCTTCCGCACTGGTCACAGCACTGAAACAGCGCTCACACGTGTTGTTAATGATTTTCTCATCTCTTCTGATGCTGGTCAGATCTCTATTCTTATGTCACTAGACTTGAGAGCTGCATTTGATACTGAAGAACATAGTATCCTAATGAGTAGACTTGGAAACCTGGTTGGACTAAGATGTACCGTTCTGAAGTGGTCTGAATCGTATCTAGCTAAACGTGAACAATTTGTACTGAAATCTGATGACTGCACCCCCTCCATTTCAACTACGGTTCACTATGCTGTGCCACAGGGCTTTGTGTTGGGGCCATTACTGTTGTCACTCTATATGTTACCATTGGGTGACATTATCTGCAAACACAATGTGAATTTCCATTCGTATGCCGATGACACACCGCTTTATGTATCATTTAAGCCTAATGATCCATCACATGTGGTGTCGTTAGCTAATTTTTTTACCTGTATAAAATTCTGTATGAGTAAAAAATTTTTTATCTCTAAATGCCAGTTAAACAGAGGTACTTATGGTGGGTGGTGATGCCAAAACTCTCAACATAATGACGCCAATCTTATAACAAAAGGTATTAACTTCAAGCGTACGGATTGTGTCAAGGATTTGAGTGTCCTGCTGGATGAAAAACTGTAAATCCTTTGACTAAGTTGTGCTTCCTTCAGTTAAGAAACATAGCTAGATTGTGGCGATTCTTATGTAGACGGGATTCTGAGAAATTGGTTCATGCTTTTGTTTCCAGCAGGCTGAATTACTGTAATGCTCTATTGTCAGGTTGTCCATACCAGACTGTATCCAGGCTACAGTTGGTACAAAATGCTGCTGCAAGAATTGTCACTAGAACTAGGAAGTTTGACCATATAACATCGGTACTTAAATCGTTACATTGGCTCCTGGTCGCTTATAGAGTTGATTATAAAATCCTACTTTTGACCTATAAGGCAATACATGACATTGCTCCAGCTTACCTTTGTGAGATCATTAATTTTTATATCCCAGGACGATATCTCCATTCATTAGATGCAGGTTATCTTAAAGTACCTGTGATCAATAAGACCTCAATAGGAGGTCACGCCTTTAGTTATAGAACACCTAAACTTTGGAATAGTCTACCAGTTATTGTCAGGTCAGAAGTGCCCCATCTGTTTCTGTTTTCAAATCCTGACTAAAGACTTACATGATCACTCAGAAATTCCACCTCGAAATGTAATTCCACCTGCCTTGGTTGTTTATCACCTTTATAAAAATGCATATGAAATTTAAATAACATATTACTAACTCTGTTCTATCTTCTTGTTGACCACTACCTCGCTACATAAGACCAGAGGAGGCCGGCCAGCGGTGACAGACGAATCCCATGCTGACTGAGGATGATGCCCATCTGCTGAGCTGGGGATCCAAGATGCCATTTAGCAACATAATCATTATTACTTGTCATACACTAGCTTACAATTGTTGCTTAATCTAGAATGCCCAGGAGGGGTGGGCAACCACTGGCCCGTGGACCCCAAGAGGCTTTTTTCTCCCTCAAACTTCAGTTGGAAGTTTTTGTTCCTTTCCTCGGTGGCCAGTAGGTATACTTATAGCTCTATAAAAGTACTATATTATGGTAGTCATTAGTCAACTGTCTTCTTTGTTTGTATCTGTTTTTCTTGCGTTATGTCTGTGTTAAAGCGTTCTATGTCACTGCGTGAGAAGAGCACTCTATAAAAATAAATTGAATTGAACGGAATTGAATTGTGAAATTATATTTATTACACGTGCACTCTGTTCCAGGTGAGCTTCAGCATAAAACTGGGTATTTACACAGCTCAATTTCTCAAGTATAGTTGTTGTTAAAAAAAAAAAAAAAAAAACTGTTTTCAAGGTTCAGACAGAAGTTCTTCTCCTAGTATTGAAATGTGCATTCTTTTACTTGTACATCTACCTACTTGTCGAGCGCATCGCCTGCCTCATCACCAACAGCATCATTCAGTGGCGAACTGTGGCTTTCAACAGACAGAATATTGTAACCATTGAGGACAGTTATATAAGAGCCTTGGAGCTCATTTATATTCAGATTAAGTTGGCAGCCAGATTTCAGACACTTGCTGTTTTATATCTTCTGTAATAGTTGTTACGTATGCAGCATCTTCAGTAGTAATTAGGCGAAGGCTATCACTCTGTGATGGCTTCTTCTCTCGGTCAAAATAATGCATTTCCACTCTTTTCCAACAATTTATCTGCTCTCTCTGTTTCCTTGCTCAGGGTTTTAATAATTTGATCCTTGTTTCCTGCGACCTCCAGCAGTTAATCAGAAGTGCAGACAACTTTTAATTTAATTTTTTATGGCTTCTATGAATGCCTTACTAGGATAACAACCACCAACAAAGTGCTAGCCGGACCCTGAATCTGTAATCTTGTGCATTTTCTTAGAGCCTGGAAGGTATTTAAAGAGCAACCTTTAATTATAAGTGAGAAAGTTGGCCACGTTAAACTAACTACAAACAAAGTCCTGTAAAGTCCAGACATGCATGTAGGATCCCATAAATAGTGGTGTTTCCTTACTAAGTTCCTCAGTGCAGGCTTTTTGGCACAGGGGTCTTCATCACTGATGAAAACAGAAATGCAGGTTTCTTAACAAATTGTCATTTTACTGAAGCAGGCACTGAGTTTGAGTTGCTGCTCTGCAGATAACATGAATCATTACTTATTGCATCCTTTCTGTTTCTGCTAAGGATAAAATTGTGAGAAACCGCTTGTCCCGAGCCAGGGCCTAACCCTGGAGGGGGGAGGGGACACCCTCAGGACGGGACGCCAGTCCACCACAAGGCACCCCAAGCGGGACTCGAACCCCAGACCCGCCAGACAGCAGTAGCTGGCCAAGCCCACTGCACCACCATGCTCCCCCCCCCCCCCCCCCATTCTATGAAAACAGATTAGTTACTTTATCTATTTGTTCAAAACAAATACATTTGCAATGAACCTCAACAAAATGTGCACATACCTGACTGTTTAGGACTAATGAAGACGATAATGTTCTTCCCAGCAACTGCATCGTAAAAATAAAATCCCCTGATCGCCATGCCTCTTCTTTGTTTAACAGACCCTGGACTCTTGTAAATCTCTCATATACCAGTTTTAGACAGTGAGACTTTATTAACTCTTGTTCTCAAAAAGTGGAGACAGCAAATTTAATGAAGGTTAGATGTTCTTCCAAGAAGTTTTCATTAAAGTTTGACTTTTCACATTTAGGCGGTGATTTTAGCTATTGAATGTTTGCAGACTTGGGCAATTCTGAGGTCCGGTGGTTATGTGTGAATAGCATATGACCTATCTGTGTTAAAATAATCATGAATGATACTGTTCGAGCTGAATTGTGCAGCGAATTAGGTGAAGTGACCTTCAAGCCATTAATACATTTCACACTTCCTTTTCAAGTCTTAGAACTGAGAATCCCTGGGTTATTTTTATCAATACTGCTGACTTCAGAATTTTTTTAAACAATAGAAAAAGACAGAAAATAGAACTGTTCGAGGGCCCTATGCACATGCGATGCAAAATCAGAAGCTTGAAGGTTTTTAGTTCAGTTCTTATGTGGTGGAATGACCTCCTTCTGTCCCTCAGAGCTGCTGAATCCCTCTTTAACATTTAAGAAGGGTCTCAAAACAAATCTCTTAGATACAGTTCTCTCCCGATCTATCAGCTCCAAAAACCGACCACATTGTTTTTCACAGAATTACTCCCTATTCATTGTATATGCAAATACGAAATGTCAATGTCAAACATGCCAGAAGAGTGCTAGATTTGCCCTCAGAATGTTAAGACCTGCTCTCCAATGCATCATAACTGAAGTGACCACATGACCAATGGCTGGCAACCTCCATAACTTCTATACCTTCTGCTACTAAAATTCCAAATCAACGTCATGTTTCTTCTTTCACCACCCTTGCCATGTCATTCCTGGGCTTGGTCCTCAACACTCTCCCTCACTAGACCTAAAAATTTTAATTCATGAGCAGCCAAATGACCTTGTTTAGAAAAAAAGTAAAAATATAAAGTCATATCATGGCTGTTAACTCGGAAGTTCTATGTTGAATTGCATGGTGTTGGGGCCGACTCCAAATTGTCTTTCCACAGCAGCGATGTCTTTGAGATGTCCTAGCTCCAAGTGGTCCTTTGCAGAGGTCCAGGCAACCCAATTAACATTGACTGTGAAGTCATTAGTTCCACTATCAAATAATTCTGAGATTTTACAAAGGGACTAAAAACCGCATTTCAACTGATGGCTACTTGGAGGATGTGGAAAATGACTTTGTCAGTGTGTTGATGGTTCTCCTGAAAGGGAGTGATGGGGTGGGCAGCAGACACAGTGTTTTCATATCTTACAAAGGCTTATACTTGGTGAGACTGACATGTCCTAAATTTTGCATTTTTACATCCAACCTCAGCTAACTTTTAATTTATCAAGGCTTCATTCCCTCAAACTAGCTGTACGACCCCTTTGCTGTCTTTCAAATTAAAAGCGTTTCTTCTAAAGAATATTTGATGCTTTAAATGTTTATTTGCTCGTTTTAATCCAGAACAGACTGTTGTTGTTTCCCACATTTCCTCCCTCCTGGTGTGGAAGGGTTTGCTTAATTTTTAATATTTCTTTTGAAACTTATCACTAAAGTGGGATTCTTAATTAACCTCATTGCATATGCAAAGCGAGAGCGAACAATCTGTTGTATGTAAACAAGCACTGATAAATATATAAATAACACTGAACAGTGTGGCCTGTAAAATTAGCCTGGGATGGAGCAGTACATAATTCATAATTAAGTCATTTCATTTTAAATGTATTAATGCAAGTGTCCCAATTGTTAAATTTCCATTTTCCATTTAAACACTTGGGAACCAAAAGCTGCCCTTCAAAATAACATAGATGTGTCGGAAACAAATGGACTGACGTTTAGCTGAATGTATAAATTAATAAGTATTTCTACTGTATAAATGAATTAAATGTACAATATATTGTGCTGGAGTATACAGTACACTTTCCCTTTTACAAACTTTCCAAAGAAGTTAGAAACTGAAACAATTTAATCGTATTTAAAGTTTTCCCAACTGTAAAACAATTTCAAAAACCTAGAAACTGACATACTTTACTGCATTTAAATTTTCATCATGTAAATGTCTGTTTTTGCAGCAAAAGCTGAGTATCTTTTCATCTTTCTTTTCTTTATTATTTTAATCCTTCCCTCTTTAGAAAATAGTTTCTTTGCAATTTCATGACAGGTTAAACTAATATAACTAATCACTGCCTATTTTTATATCAAGTACATAATGAGTAGTGTGACACTGTTGCCTTCAGAGTAGGTTCGGCACTCATTTGAATTCTTTCCTATGCATTTTGAACTGCGTTTAGGGGGATGCTGGACCTTTCTTCAAGACGAACTCCTTTCTGTTCTTTTGAGTTCTGAAACTCCTCTAAAGGTATAATGATGGCTTGGTCTGGTGACTGTGGAGGCCATGGAAGGTGTTAGATTTCATTATCTGGTTCATGAAACCTCTCCTGCATCAGTTTAACAGTATATGGGGGTTAATGTCTTAGAATATGCAATTATTTCTAGTATTTATAGTTACTGAACCATAGGATGGATGAACTTGGCAGTTATGTGATCATGCAGTGCTGTAAATGTACCCATTGACTCCCGTGATTGCTGCTCATACCATTGAAGATCTGTCTCCATGACCCCACACTTCATCTACTTTGGCTTTCTCCTAGTATTGACTTTTCTGGACATTAGAGAAAAAAACACAAATAATCGTCATATAAATTTTTACCCACTGTTAATGAAACCCATTCTTCAAGGTTATGTTTTTTGCACTATGGCTTTGGTGTCAGGCCCACCCCATCGAGCCAAGTGACTGCACCTGCCACAAGTCAGACCGGCCAGATAGAAAAGGAGCAACGTCAACTCACTGGGTTGCGGAATCTTACAGAGCCTATCCGCTTGGCTTGTAATTCAGCACACTTTCTTCTTCCTTCTTTACATCCCTTGTCCCTCGTTCTTGGATTTACTGGCTTTTGACTTCCTGCACATCCACTCGGTTTTGATCCTTGCCTTGCCCTGCCCCTCGAATAGATGGCCATGCCTCGAAAGATCCACTCCTGACCATTCCTGTCTGTTCCCCTGTCCCGTCCCAAAATAAACAAACCCACACTTGGGTCCAAACCTCACCTCCTGTTTCCTGTCTGTGGCTGTGACATTTGGATATAAGCTGGTTCTGAATCTTGAATACCAGTGTTAATGAGGAATTTGTCCTCTATGGTTTCAAATGTGTTTATAATGCACATAATTCAACACTTTTTCTGCCATGACTATTATTAAAAATTGCATGGCAAATATGCATTTAATATTTAAATTAGATATTGTGTATATTATCATTCATGAAAAGATACATACAGAGGGCACGCTTAATATATCATGCAATAAATCAGATATTAATTATATTGTACTGTTTAATGCATTAGCCCTCCAAAATGAAAGATTAACAAGGGATCTAGTTTCATGATGTAAAGGGTGTGTAATATTATGAGTGGCTCCTAACAGCTCCTTGGTGAGCAAATTTTACATGCATCATGCCATGGTCTTTGTAGCTTTGATATAAATCAGTTTTATCTATATCTATATCCATAATATTAAATATTATAAACAATATGTTTATAGGCTTTAATATTATGAATTTTTAAAAAATTATCAGCTCTATTTTTCCCAACAACAGAGATATTCCATTGTATTTTAGTGGTCTTCTCTCATATTTTATTAATGACACATCATAATGGAATAAAACGGAGGTTTCTGACCATTGCACATGGTTGTTTAACATTCCACAATGCATGGGTTAGCATTCACTTTCCAAATTCATAAACCTTGTCAAAGAGATAAAAATTTGAAAACCAGAATATAGGAAGATAGTTTTAGAATATTGCCATAAATACCTGTGAACACGACCCACTTGGCATCCTTTATGCAAAATCATTGCACTATTGGAGTCACACATCACTGTGTCCTTAAATTAGTATAACGACATTGAACCACAGTTCTTGCAATGTCAGGATGCGTTTCGGAAACCCAACCTTTGGTCATCAGTCTAGCCTTTGTAGATACACTGCAACACAGCTGCAATATCTCCTGACACTTTGGCCACAGCCATCCTAGTTGGTCGGTCCAAACACACACCTTTATTACACCCAACAAGAGTGCGGGAAGAATAGGGTGTACGCAACAACCTTTTTTTCTGGGCCATGCCACCACTGCTGCAATTTCCACTCCCTAGTGAAGCCAAAATATCTGACAGTCAGTTTTCCAACCCCCAGATGTTCTGTACTGTTCTGGAAAAACAAGTTGTTCTTCTGTGAAACTGGAAGCCCCATTTATTCATTTCACACTGAGTGTTGGATCGTGTAACTCGGACAGGCGCTGAAAAAATAGGTAAATAGTAAAGGTTCGGGAAAGGAGCAAACCACAAACACAGCTGACAACGATGGAGTTCAAACAGATCTGCCTTTGTAAGTGATGGATGAAAAGAACATTTGACTTGTAATGAATGAGAACTAAGAAAAAAAAATCAGCTGATAAAAAGGACCGGTTCTGTTGCTTAGCGATTCCAAACTCTTAGGGGGGAAGGCCTCTGAGAGTGCTGTTTCATTGAAACTAAAATCTTTCTGCTGTTTTATATGTAACATTCATCAATAAACTTGTGATCACTATAACACACTGCATGCAATGTTTCCCTTTATAGCGGAAAGGCTACAGTGGCAGCACTGTGGGATGGAGCTGAAAAGGTAATCAAAAACATTATTAATAAATCATTTTTATTGACTACCTAGATGTGCTGTGGTTAAAATTTTATTGATTATTTTAGGTATTTTTCAATGTAGTCGGTAAAATTGAGCAGATTGTATTAAATACACTGATAAATTTACAACAGATAATACCTTTATTCATCCTGAAGGAACTTGCACAATACTGACAGTAGTGTAGGAGTTCTGCAAGGTTGGGTCCTTGGACCCTTCCAGATTCCCATCATTTTCTCTTCTTTCTCTTCTCTTCAATCTTTTCTTTTTTTTTGCTAACTGTTCAGGATATCACATACTATTGTGTTTAAGGCCTTGCAGTATGAAGGCTGTTCTAGTGCCAGGACAAATGCTGTCACTATATGCATGAGGAGGTTTAATGAAATATCTTGTGCACTTATCTGCAATGATTTGCAGTCTTAGCTGGAAATTGTAAAGCTCTCTGCTTGTGTTTTGCAAGCACAGCCATAATGACAATCAGTCTAAAAGAATATGTCTTGCTGAGAATCTAACCTTGAATTATAGTAATTCCTTTTCATATCTTTCATATTGGAACTGGTTTGTTTGAACTCAGTTTGACAAACTGATGTAAAGCAGCCAGACTGAGTGCGAATATACTTCACTTAGAGGTCAAAAAGCTATTGCTTGATTTCCTTTCAGAAACTTAAACACCATGGAACATTTAAATTTTTCACATTTCAAATCAAGGCCAACATTTGAACTTCTACAGAAAAAAAAACTGCCATTCAGTACTGTAAGAGATGTCTTTGTGGAATTTTCCTTCGTAATTCTTTTTTTGTTCTTTAAATTCCAATGCATCTGAGAAGTTAGACTCTTTAACTTTGAAACCAGGCAACAGCAGATGTATAGTAAACATGGCCTTTATTTCTCAGACTAGAAGCCAACACTCAAGACCTAACAGTATAGGCACAGCAGACACATCCAACATGGTCCAGCCCTGGTGCTTGCACTGACAGACATATCTACTGCATTTCCATCTACTTTGATTATTAAGGGGTTCTAGAGTCACACTACTCCAGTAACTGAAGTGTAAGCTGACTCTGCCCAACTACTTTTCCAGGCCATGGTGAAATCCCATCTGGATACTGCAACTCTCTATTGTCTGGTCTCCATGCTACTACCATCAGACCTCTACAGCTGATACAGAGGTTAGAGATACAATTTAATGCAGAGGTTACAGATGCAACTTAAGACCATGGTTATTGCTTACAAATGTATCAATAGAACTGCTCCCAGCTAATCTACAAGACTTGATCAACCACTACACCCCAACCAGACTGCTATGCTCTTCCATATCTGCTCACTTGGTGGTCCCACGCACGAAAGGTAAAGCACTGAGGTTCTCGGTTGTGGTACCATCGTGGTAAAACGACCTCCCCCTCTCACTCAGAACTGCTGAATCTTTGTCCACATTTGAGAAGGGTCTGAAAACTCAACTCTTCCAGATGCACTTCACCCATGATCTGTTAAATTCATGTAAAGAATAATTGTTCATGATCATGCTCGAATCAGTCCTTTACAGAGTCCCTCCTGAAATGTAACATAAATGTTTATATGTATCCAAAAAAAAAACTACTTGGAAGGTGATTAGGAATAGGCGATATTCTGGTAAAGTTTTATGTAGTTACTTGTGTTATGAATGTCAGTTCATATAGTGAAGGAAGCCAACTGAACTTAACAATCACACATCTGCAGCTGTCTCTTTGTCCTAAGCTAATACACAACTTGTATTTTCTATGAGATGTACGTCAGTTTGGAGAAAAGTGTCTGCTAAATGAATAAATATAAATGTAAATGTAAGCAATGGAATTGAATGGTCTAGCTATGCCTCCAATGCATCATTTTCTCCGGAGATCTTTGCTGTCTCTTTATAAATTCATAAGAATCTTTGATAGCAAACATCTTATATGAGATGTATAAAAACAACTTCTGTAATAATGCATCAATATGCGCTTCTGTAATTTCAAATCAGGCATTGTGAACTCAAGTCTGGACCAATGTTATGAACTGAAAAGTCTGTCATGACTTATATTCATCAAAAAAAAAAAAAAAAAATCTTATGAAAAAGTAACTTTGTTAGTTGATAATGTTTTAAATCAGACTGGAAAGAGGTTAATTTCTTAAATTGTTGGGTTTAATATGTTAGTCAATGTCACGAAGAGCTGTTTTTCACAAAGCTTTTTCACAATAGTGCAATTGAGACCGCAGCCTCCTGTAGGAATTTAGTGCATAAACAGTTTTCCATGATGCTCTTCTGCATCTGCAATAATGAAACCCATTAAAATGCTCCAGTCACAATTAACTTGTCAAAGGCTGAGGCAAATTGTAAGTGGTCGACTGCAAACATTTTAATCCTATTCTTATTCAATTCAAAGACAATGGAGGAGGCAGTTTGGGAAATAGAGCTCTAATTATTTTGATCCTGCCCAGAAGGGGTGTAGGAATATGAGATCCCGTGTGATATATTGTTCAGAATTAATTGTATTGCTGTCATCCAAAGCTAAATGCTAATCTGTGTTGCACAACTACCATATATTGCTAGTGTGAATGAAAGTTCTTTGTGTGTAGTGCAGCTGAGTACTCTTTAGTTGATCTTGTGTTCTTCTTTCCGGCTTCTTACGTCATATGAACGTGATAAAATATTGGACTCCCTCAACTATTGCACTACTAGCTCCTTCGTTTTCAACTGTAGGCCAATAAACTGTGCCAATGATAGGAAGTAGGTTCATCAGATGAATACAGACACCCCTCAAGTTACTCAAGTAGACCGTTCTTCAACCCCTTACGTAAATCAAAAGTTACGAATGCCAGGTTCCCCTCACCCCCCACTGTTCAACATCATCACATGCTGCTTTATACGTGCAGCATCTTTCACTACCACATTTACAGTCAATACGGCTCAACCTGGTTCCCTTGCTGTAGACGATGATCTTTGCCCACCTTCATACTTCCTTATTATGTTCAATTTCATCTCCAAATCGATTGGTGTACACTTGTGAGATGGTGCTTGTTTTACTTTAAGTGCACGTTTAGCACCAGGTTTTGTGATTAATGAAATGGGCAAAAAATATGCAAAAAAAAAAAAAAACACTACACTAACGAGAGGAGATACGTTCACGGCTCAAAACATGCGGGAACTGGGAAGATGCAGCTTCCTGCCTTGTCTGGCTACACCAACTTATGCTTAACGTATTTCAGATGTTTTACATAAAATAAAAGGGCTATCTGTAAATAATGTGCTTGCCGGGAATTTTTTTTACGAAGTCAAATTTATATAAGTAGAGGGGTGTCTGTATTTGATGGTTCCTAAAAGATATGGATTAATACTCATAACAACAACTGTAAACCATCGTGATATCGTAGTTTTAAATCAAGGAATTGTAAGCACGCTTCATTCTGATTTTGTATATTTTGTAGTTACTGTTGTTTCTAGTGTTATAATATAGATTGATGCAGATGTTAAAAGGTCTTTGTGGAGCAGGAAGTGTTGTAGTGGTTAAAGTCATTGCCTTACAATCAAAATCCCAGGTTTGAATCCTTGCACCTCCTATTGTACCCTCGAGATGAATAATTTCCTGGATCGATACATGTTACCTGTTTAAATAGGTAAATGTATATCTTCGTGTACAAGCTTATAACATGCTTTAGAGAAAGATGTTTACTAAATGAATTAATTAGAATAATCATTCACTCTTTCTGGAGATCAAAGAAAGGTCATAAAGAAGTAGTTCAGCTGCCATTTGATTTCAGTATAGTTTGATGCTCATTGATTAGATTCCAAACCTTCAAATGGCCTCTGTAGTAACTCAGCTGTTCTTGTTTTTTTTTCTTGCTTCAATGGAGGTATATTTCATTTTTGAGTAAAAGAATTGCCTTGCAAGTGTACAGCATGACCCTCAGCAGCTAAATTGCTTTACACAGTTTTAGATCAGCCCCTCAAAAAATTGCCCATTCAACCTTCAAGCATACTGTGTAAGACAGAATAAAGTTGTGCAATTTCCAAAATATTTTCTGCCAAACATCTCGACTCCAGGAGAGGAAAAAAAAAAAAAAAAAAAAACACGCAGTGAAAGGAGCCTAATAAGGCTACTTATGTTTCACGGAATATTATTTACCAGCAGGCAATGAAGAGGCAGTGCACAAGTCTGCGGGATGTCAGTGGTACGAGCACCCTAATAACGGTCTACTAAGTGGGCAGCTGAGGCAGGAGAGAGAAAAGGAGCCAACTAGCAATTGGGGATCTCAAAGAGAGGGCAGGGTATCTATCTATCTATCTATCTATCTATCTATCTATCTATCTATCTATCTAAACTCTTTTCATTTAATTTATGCTGTCGGTGACTCTTTGATAAAGTCAGAGAGGATACAAATGAGAGTGCGTAAGTGGTGGGCAGGGAGCAGAGTAAAGTGGAGTAAGGAGGTAGACGGTGACATACACGGGTAAATCAGTGTGAGGGAAACCACCCCCTCCACCCCGATACGGGGGCCCAAGGGAAAAGAGCAGGAGACACAGCGGGGAAGCACTATGGGACACTTTCAACCTTCCACTGGATGGAAATGTGAGACGTTGCACTGAACTGCTTGAAAAGTTATGAAACATTGATCATCTGTTCATCAAATGTGTTACACAGTTTAACCAGTTTCACTCTTAGTCATCATCACCAGTTCTACACTTTTTGGAATTTCTGGTCTAAAGCTTTTATTTACCTGCAATGCCATCAGGCATGGTGTGGCGTGGCAGGTTCCCACTGTGTGAAGGGTCTGGGGTTCAAGTCCTGCTTGGTAGTGCCTTCTGATGGACTGCCATCCTGTCCAGGGTATGTCCCCTCCCCCTTTGGCCCTATGCTCTGTGTCGCCGGGTAGGGCTGCGACCCCACGTGGCACTAGTGTTTCTACACATTGGTTGGGTGGATGGACACTACTTAGGCATTTCTGTAAATGCCTGAATGTGTTTTCATTCTCTTTCCTCTTTATTGTCATTAAATCCATTTATTTCCCAGGGCTGGCCAGATAGGAGTAAATACATATACCAAAAAAATGTACAAAATTTCAATAAAACACATAAACTTCAGTGATGATTTAGTCCTCATTAGTTTTATGTGTTCAAATGCTCGGTGTGGTAAATCTCATGAAGCCATAGTGCAAGAAACCATATTACTGATATATTGTATTTATGAAATGTATGATTTCACACATATGAAAAAAATCTTTTCATATTTATTATGGGAAAAAGTTTCATATATGTGACATTTGGGTGGAATATAAACGTGAGGTTAAAACTGCTATGAATTATGCATTTAAAGAGGATGGACAGATGACCTCTCATGACCACTACCTGCTCACCTGATATTCAAACATGTCATCTGATAAAACAAAAATGTATGACTTAAAGCATCAGGGCCACGGAGGTCATTGTTCACGCAATGAAATGTTTCCACATAAATGTTGCGCAATTCATTCTGAAATAGCACTGACTCTGCTAGAAACTGGCCCGACGTTCTGCTCTGTTAATTACCACGAGCAGGTTGAAGGACATGGTGCCCCTCAGAAGACAAAACCAAGAGTTTTCTCTCCATCGACAGGTTTAATGTACTTACACACGACGAGAACAGCAATTTCGTAACCAAGCCAAGGGCAAGATGAAGAACCGCCTATTTCCTGATTACACAGCAAAACTGCCATAATCACAAGATGTACTTTGGAGCAGAAACCTGGATATGGGAGCAGTAGCTGGAAAATCCACAAAGAATTTTAAAACCAGGTGCGTTGCTCATTTAACTGCATAAATGTATAACGTCTGCTGCATCATTTAGTGGCTGCCTCAGCACTTTTGCACATGTTGCGCTCTATACACAGGCATAATGGTGCTACCCCCCCAATCTCTAAGCAAGCCAAATGTACTACACCCCCCCCCCCACGAAAAAATGTGTATAATGCCATAGACTACAATTGATAATAATTTTTAGGCCTCCCTGTATATATAGTTTATTTGTGATACACAGTGGCTTGCATAAGTATTCACACCTTTGAGAAAGCTATACTGTACATTTTACTGAAAAACAAGATGATGCTTTCATTTTTTTCTATGATATGTTTTCATTAAAAACAATACTACATATTGTCTGAACCACTTGTCCCATACAGGGTCATGGGAAGCTGGAGCCTAACCCGGCAACTCAGGGTGTAAGGGACACACCCAGGACGGGACGCTAGTTCGTTGCAAGGCACCCCAAGGGGGACTCAAACCCCATACCCACTGGAGAGCAGAACTTGGTCCAACCCACTGCGCCACCGCGCCCCCCTAGAAACAATACTACTCAAAATGAATTATTTTAAGTCATCATGAGTTTTGCGTAACAATTCTTTCAGTAAAAAAATTAAACAGACTGTTTGTGTAAGTATTCTAATCCTTGGACTATACATTTGGTACATCATGTTGAAAAAAGTATCATTTTTTTAATCCAGTAAAATGTGTAATATTTAAATTGCTGTTAAAACCTAACTCGTATGTCTACATTTACTGTATATTTATTGTTATGTCTACACACACACACACACACACTATTTGAAACTGCTTGTCCCATATGGGGCTTCAGGGAGCCAGAGCCTAACCCAGCAACACAGAGCATAGGGCTGGAGGGGGAGGGGACACACCCAGGATGGGACGCCAGTCCATCTCAAGGCACCCCAAGCGAGACTCAAACCCCAGACCCACCGGAGAGCAGGACCCGGTCCAACCCACTGCTCAACTACGCCCCCTGTTATGTTTCTGTCTATAGATAGATATATTTATTTACTTGTTTATTGTTTATTGTGTAGGTAGCTCTCAGTTGTTTCTATGTAGCACCATGATCCTGGAGGAACATTGTTTCCTTTCACTGTATACTGTACCAGCTGTATATGGTTGAAATGACAATAAAGCCACTTTGACTTTGACTTTGACTTGAGTTGACTTGAAGGGTCTGAATACTTCTCCAAGCCACTCTATGTGCATGATTAACTGTACATTTGTAAAGAGTTGGATAACGTTTACACCTGTGTGGTGTGAAAAAGGGAGCTAGCTGTGTGTGGATCAGTCAGTAGAATAATGACTTTAACAAGAGTGTATGTATAATCTGACAGAACCACAGAAAAACTCAGTTTTAAACTTTTTAACCCAGTTAAAGAGCTTGATATTCAAGTTAAACAACTTTTGTCTGACTGCACATTTTTGAGAACCATGGTGGTCGGGAGTCAGACAGCTCAGACGAGCAAGGGCCAAGGGCCATGTGTTTGTCCCGGACGGAATACCAGTGGGTACATATTATTTTTAAACTGTGTGAAAAAGGTGGCGTCATCACGCAAACGAACCTCCGCTCCCAGGCGGACATGAACACTGCAGCATTCACACTTTGTTCATCACCCTCTTCCGGAGTGGTGGTGGGGTATGGAGGGCGGTGGTGTTCCTCCATAGGGTGTCTCCGGTGCAGGGTTCGGTGGAATGGCCGCCAGCCTCTGGTTTCCACTTTTTCATCGAAGTGGGAGTCTCATGTGAGCATCTCATGGCATCACATCACATCATTGTCATGTGGCATTACTGCAGCCTGCTGAGCCCCCATCCAAAAATGGAGCAAAGTGCCAAAGAAGCACCGCATAGTCGCAGTACAGCTTCTTTCTAATGTATTAACAAGCATTAAAATGAAATTAAATTAAAGAACTAGGCTTCTTTATCATGGTGCTATTTCAGTCATTTGTGTTTTGTGTTCATGTGGTTATATAGGAAGATTATGAAAGTTAATGTCATTTACATGTAAAATCAAGATGATAACAGGTTGATATTTGAACAATGAACTGTTTAGGGGATATATATATATATATGGGGCGCAGTGGCGCGGTGGGTTGGACCGGGTCCTGCTTTCCAGTGGGTCTGGGGTTCGAGTCCCGCTTGGGGTGCCTTGCGATGGACGGGCGTCCCGTCCTGGGTGTGTCCCCTCCCCCTCCGGCCTTACGCCCTGAGTTGCCGGGTAGGCTCTGGTTCCCCGCGACCCCGTATGGGATAAGCGGTTCAGAAAATGTGTGTGTGTGTATATATATATATATATATATGTATATTGGTGTATATATATTTTTTTTTTTTTTTTTCATTCAGCTGATGTCTTTCTCGAAAGCGACTTTCCATGTTAAGGTGTTTACAATTATTTACCAGTTCATAAAGCTGGGTAATTTCACAGTGCCCTATATACAGTATTTGTGTGTGTGTGTGTGTGTGTGTGTGAGACATACTAAACATATAATTCCTGCTTTTTTTACATTTATGCTCATAGGAGGTTTTCATTCATTAATTTCTTTTTGTTTATTTACATAAATTTATTCAACTAGCACTAAATATCTCACTCCACAGTGACTTACAGTGTTAGGTTACTTAGAGGCATTTCACTAATTCTACAGAGTCTACTACTTCTATAGGTCTCACCACCTCTACTATTGTTACCAGCACTACTATGGTTTGAAAAACACTTTTTATGCCTGTCACTCAAATAGCGGAAGTAAAAGCATGAATGTGTCCTTGAATAAATACAACACTAGCAAATAAATAAATAAATGATTGTGCTCAACATGGATTATTGAAGAACACTTTTTTAATAATATATCTGAATGATATCTTTGTTTTTCACTCGAAAGGTCAGCGCAAAAGAGCAGCCGGCACTTTCAGGCCAACATACATCCCCTGATGCGTGTTTAGCGCTGCTATATTGCACACGATTCCATCTAAATTACAGCTCCAGTCAAAAGCACTCTTGACATTATGTTTACTTACAAGAAAAGCAGATGAGATGTTATGAAATTTCATTTTATATGATTGATTTGTTGGCGAAGACAATCTCTGTATTGTGATTTGAGCAAAACTCTATATCCTTGTAATAAGAGGAGGAATAATGAGTTTGAGATTCATCACGTCTGTCATCTTAAATACAATTCTGCTCCAAAATCCCGGGCTTTCCTATCTGCACAACCCTTTTTCTCAATTTATCTTCTCCAGATTTATAGTACTTAGAGCAAATATATTTTTAAACTATGAAGCAGAAGTTTAAAACTGAAACGCCGTCCTCTTTTTCCGCAGTCTGATAAAAACTTTTTTTTTTTTTTTTGTTTTATCTTCAGAAAAGTATCAGATCCACGGACACTGGTGAGCGTTTCATTTAAGAACAGTTTTTGTGCCTCTATTATCATGTTCAGCTAACCCCATCGAAGATCAAGGGGATTAGAGTGGGAACATATTTCTCCTATGTCAACTTAATCTCCTAAAGTAAAAAAAAATATTAAAAACGATATATGAAGCTATATACACATGTACTCTATGTATATATAGTTAAATACCTGTTTCTCGTACTGTGCTCTCCAACATTTCAATTTAAGAGAAAGCTTACTTAATTGCTGGTAAACACAGGCGATGCCCACAGCCATAAATTACGCTCTGCGATAGGAGCGGAAATCGATGAGGTACATCTCATACAATTTATATCAAGCCTTGAAACAAAGCCAATGGCATTCCAAGTTTCCAAGTGGACTGCACTTCTCTTTAAGATGATAGGTGCTCCGGAGCATTCTGATCGATTGACATGCGGCACACGCATGGAATGAGGCCTGAGATCCGCCAGGCCATATGGGGCCATGTGGGGGTAAACAAATGGGTCGTGTGTTTGTTGTCGGGGAAAGAGTAGGTGAAAGGGCCATGCATCTAATCCAAGAGGATCGTTTTTATAGAAGGAGGTAAAACAAGGACGTCTGCAAAGCCAGCTGTGTTTTTTCCTAAGTGAAGTCTGGTGCAGCATGGGAATTTTAAATGTATTAAAGACACACCAGTAAAATGTATGATCATTCTTGTTGTTATTCACTAGTGATGAGTTGATGTTGACCACAGAGGTAAAATCCTTCCAGAAAGTTCTGTCAGCCACTTGTATCCAGAAAGGGATGTGGCCATTGTTACCCTTTTTCCAAAGCCTAAATTACATTCAGTCCAAGGCTATAACAATCATGAACAAGCGTTTAATAGACGTAATAAAATCAAAAATGTATTCAGCTATAAATGTGATGCATTTGGAAAACAAGGAAGACAAGTTGTATGACTACAAGTACTGTTGATTTCATCAAAGGTCTTTAATGTCAAGTATGTTACTTTTTAAAGATGAATTTACAGTACATATCTCTTTATGAATAAATCACTCATTACATAAATGAAATCAGCTGTTTTTTTTTTTCTTTTTCATGGATTATCAAGATTCCTCTTGACTTTCGATATCAAAAAATAAAAGAGAAACCAGAAAAGTTGAGGCTGTTAGGCCCATAGCATCAACAATCAATGAAAATGGATGGATGGATGGATGGATGGGCACCTGGTGACATCATCATTCCTTGAATGAATGAATGAATGAATAGATAGATAGATAGATAGATAGATGCGTACATTATTATTTCAGAGTAGCCATATTGATAATTCATTTTAGAATTTTATACTTTATTAAAGTGCTTCGTACATAAGTCTATACTCTCTCATAAAACATGTTAAACTCAGAATAGTTTAATTTAAAAAAAGAAACTCTACATTAAATGGTGAGTCATACTGTATAGAGGAAGATACATTTGTTAGAATTTTCTTCCGTACTAATGAAGTCGGTGCTTTATCACTGGGGATAAAGCGATCAATCACTGCCAACTGTGCACAGTTATGTCCAACAGTTCAGACGATCCAGGCTGGGTCACCGCAGATGAAAACATCGATATTTCATAGAGAGAAGCCGTTCTCGTTGTCATGGGAAGGAGCGTGTCACGAGCTGTGGAACGTAGCATGACCAAACAGGCCCGGCAGGACTCACGGCATGCATTGACTTTGTGTGGCTGTGCTTTATTTGGTATTGATTGATTGAATTCGAACACAGCTGATGGTGATGTACTTCCCATCTGATTAGGACTCGCTGACTGATCGTCCTCGGAGGCGCTGAGGGTTTCTGCCCACATCATCAGTCGATTTCATCTAAGCATCTTAGTCTGTTTAGGCAATTAGTGTGCTGTCAATAGAATTACTTCAGCAGCGGGGGGGCAGGATCGATCGCTGAGGACCTCACTGCAGCAGCAGAGCTTGTCCTGACATTTCAGTTTGCTCACAAGTCCAGCTCCTTAACCACTATTTTCACCTTTTTTAAACAAAATCTGAGAACAGAGAACCTTCTGATCGATTTGTCGACTTTACTGCTCTGCATTGATGCATTTGATACGTTTTAAGCTTGACGTCGACTAGTCGGTGATCACATGATTATGACACTGACATCATGGACTCCTCCGAGAAGAGAACAGGTGAGGAGCCTGGTGGGTCGTTACAGCAAACCAGCAGGAGTTCATCAAGCGTGTGGAAATACTTCACTAAAGATGAAGCCTGCGCTACTGTCACTTGCACAATACGCAAATCGGTCCTGAAGTACAACAAAAGCTCAAGTGCAATGCACACCCATCTGAAAAGGCATCCGTCAACTCCGGCAGAGGAACGATCCAAATCGGTCCGTGTACGTTGCGTCCATTTGTGTTTTCATTCGAAACGGAAAACAAAATGCGAATTGCGATGCCTCAATTCGTTTTTTGTTTTAAAAGTGAAAAACAAATTATGAATAAACCAGCAGAAAAATGAGAGAAAACGTTTCGTTTCTTGAGCACACACACAAAAAAGAAAAGGACTTGTGTATTAATTTTATCTTCTAACTCTCTCTTAACTGTAACCCTTAAGCCTAAACCCTCATAAATACCCCTAACTCTGACATCTAACTATAACCCCAAAGCCTAAGATGGTAACCTATACTCTAGCTTCTAACATCAAACCCCCAACCTCTAACCCCCACCCTAACTCCTAAATCTCTCTGTTTCCAGTCCACATGCTAAAGCTCCACAAAAAGGTACCCAGGAACCCCCTAGACTGCGTCACTGTCACATCTGGCACATGTACCAGACACACATGAGCATGGAGGACCTCAGCCAGTGTAGAAAGCACCGACTCAACTGCTGATGGAACTTTTAAGTTCAAGGTTGCAGTGCACAGAGGAATACACTGATCAGTGACGCGTGCTGGTTCAACTAATTGTCGGAAAACGAATGAGAAAATTGGATTGTCTTGATTCAATAAATTGATAAGCAGACAAGACACTGAATAAAAGAAAGTCAGTGCTGCCACTGTGTATGATGTGAGCTTTGTGCCGCGTGGACGGAGTTCGGCCCCAAAACACAGTTTTTCTGTACGATCCGCCATGGACCTGAGCGGGTAATCCTGACGTTTTGTACTTTTATCTTTGTTTTATTCCGTCTCGGGTGAAAGGGGACTGGTGGTGGAGCAGAGAGCCCCCATACGGGCACCTGGGAATTCATTAAAGGGTTCCTGTAGCTGGGGGTTCACACCAGCAGCCAGTGAGTTCTCCTACACTCCTGGTGTTAATGGAGCAGGGCACCAAGTTCTCATCTTTGGAGGTTCCATTATCTGTAGATTTTCCAGCTGCCTTTGGCTGGTTGCTTCCTGCAAATACTTCCTGTATAACATCCGCAGGATCTGCCCGTATCTCGCAACACACTCTCCACAGCTCCTGGTCCAGGCCGTGGTGAAGTCCCCCTCAGCCTACTGAAATTCCCGACCATCTGCTTGCCTGATCTCTGACATCAAGACTCTTCACCTGATCCAAAATGCAGTAGCACGAGTTATGTTTGACGCATCTCATCTCCTTGTCACTCTCTGTTATCATGTTCAAGGCTCTGGATGTGGCCTATAAGGAGGTAAAAGGATTTGCACTCAAATACCTGAAAGAACCTGATCACTCACTACACCCCAGCATATTCTCATTAACCTCTGGTGGAAAGAGCTCCCTCTGCCCCTCAGAACTGCCGAATCCTTTCAGCATTCAAGAAGGGTGTCAGCTGGATCTCTTGTAGACCCACTGTTGTCCCAATTTCCTAACTGCTCCATAAATTTCCCTCATACTATCAGTCAGCATTCTGTTTGCTCTCTTTTAAAGATAGATGCAAATGTATTGTTCTTCATTTTCCCATCAACCCCCACTGTTATACTGTCTCATAGAAGAATGTGCTAACAGTGTATTAATGTCTTGGTGGAAAAAGATGAAAGGTTGTCTTTCACTCTGGAACTTTTTTGAATTTTTTTCTTCCTTTTCTGTGTGTTTTTTATGGGGGGGGGCTGATAACACTACATTCATTGGAAGTCTCTTTGGTCAAAAACGTCTGCTAAATAATTAAGTACCTTGATTGAGGGTACAACAGTAGGACACTGATTTTGAACCTGGGTTAAAGACGGTAACTCTACCAACTATGCTACCTTCTGGACAACCTTTACTTAGGGTTAGGGTTATGCATCTGTGCATGTATGCATAATGTATGTGTCAATCATTTGTTTAAATAAACAATGCCAGTTTTTAATTTTTTTTTAAATTTATTTTTTGGCTGCTGGTGATTCTACTTATTTATTTAATTTTTTAGGCATATCCATGTTTTGGATTAAAACCTTGGCTTTTGGCATGCACAACAGAAAAAAAAATGCACTTTGTAAGGAGCCTACAGGGTGCAGTTTCTCACATTTCGCTGTCAAAGGGTTTTCGTCTCTTCGTCTCCCACCACGCGGAGCTCAGGAAGGGAAAGGCACCCACAGAGCACACGCGCTCAACACAGGCTGACGCAACACTGAACAGCGGCTCTCTCAGCGTGGGCGCGTCTCGTGAAACCGCATTCTCTCTGCTGCCTTCCTTAGACAGCCTCATGATCTCTGGATTTTCTCTTCCCTCCACACATTAAAATGTAAAGTTCAGCCCAAAAAAAGGTGGCAGGATGGCAGTTTGCAGCAAGGCTCAAAACATCTGGATGTTTAGGAGAAAATCAACTAGATTTGTAGAACTATATTTTTCCTGTTACGTGTGTGTCTTCTGGGTAATGTTACACATTTAGAAGAATAAAGTCATTATCAGTAGGTGTCAGAAATACAGGTGAAGCAGATGTGTGCCTAGAACTGCAGGAATTTTTTGGAGGTAAAAAGCAACATTCTGTGCATCTTGATTGTGGGTTGTTTTTACTTAGCAGTGGGTGTGGCAAATTCAGATCCATCCTGGTAAAGAAGCTTCTGTCCTTTAAAGATGCAAATCCTCAACACTAAATCAGTGTTCAGCAGGGTTATATCATATGGTAAGATGTTTGTGGGGTTGGGTAGGAATGTGGAACTGGATTGTGGGAACAAGCAATGCACAGGCAGGATTATGTCAAAAGGTCACATATTAGGTGCAATTATGGGAAGTGGTCACTGTGTAAGTAGGCAGTTTTGGTGAAAAGAGGTCAATGCATATGCAGGATCATACAAAGAGGACAAGCATTAGGTAGGATTAAGCCAAGAGGTATCATGAAGGCAGTAATGGTGGGAAGAGATTCCCACATAAACAGAATGAGGAGGGATTCTGTTGGTGGGATCATGAGAAGAGGCTGACTGTTAAGTGGAGACATGGGAAGAGGTCAGCCAGTACATATGCTTATGGAAAGCTATCACAGTGTAGACAAGGTTATGGGAGGAAGTCAACCACTAGGTAGAGTGTTCGAAGAGGTCACCTCATAGGTAGGACTCTGGTAAGAAGTCACCTTGTTGGCATGATTATGCAAAGAGGTCAAACATGAGATAGGATTTTGCCAGGAGGCCACCATGCTGGCACTAATGGTGGGGAACAGGTTACCAGGCAGACAGAATTGTACAAAGAGGTCGCCTCTTAGGTACGATTGTGGGTTGTGAGTCACCATGTTGGCAGAGGTGAACCGTTAGATGGAATTGTGGGAAGAGGTCACCATGTAGGCAGGATTATAGAAAGAGATCAACCATTAAGTGAGATACTGGTTGAGGGTCATTTTGTAGGCCGTCCTGGTGGGAAGAAGTCAGTGCAAAGGTTAAAATGTGCAAAGAGGTCATGGCATTGTTGGTGAAAAGAGACCATTGCGCAGGCGGGATTGAGGAAAGAGGCTGGACAGAGATACATGGAGACATTTACTTTTCTTTACCTGCATCTTCCATTTTTCTGTACCTACAATAACACTTAACAAGGGCTGTTGCCCTTTAAGTGACACAAAACTGAAGTAATGGCAACGGCGTATTAAAGTTCAACAAAAACTGAGCCATGACCTAAGAACATAGGTATATGCAACAGATGGAGGCCTCCCGGAACTCCTGTTGAACAGTCTCTGTTGTTGGGTAGCAGAGCCAGCTGAGCAGCATTAATCAGGAGCCTTTCGGACAAAGCAGCCCACGTGCTGTGGAACCACCTCCCACCAG
Organism: Scleropages formosus; assembly: GCF_900964775.1. Taxonomy (NCBI): domain Eukaryota; kingdom Metazoa; phylum Chordata; class Actinopteri; order Osteoglossiformes; family Osteoglossidae; genus Scleropages; species Scleropages formosus. The sequence goes on along the minus strand of NC_041807.1, from coordinate 39,733,498 downwards.
CTCACAATATGCTCTTTAAGCTGCCCCTTCCCTTTGGAACAAGTACAATGGGCACAATCATTTTTCTGCTTTCCCCCCCTGCGGAACAGGAGCCCCCGCTAAGTGGCTGAGGTCAGGTTTCTGTCTCCGGTCTCGTCGGTATGCCGCTCGTTGTGCAGACTGAGCCCTCGGCCTCAACGTCGCTCATTTACATTTATCCATTTCGCCAGTTTTTTCTTTCTTTTTTCTCAAACATCTTACAATGTTAAGCTACTTTCAGTGATTTCCCCATTTCTACAGCAGGGGAGATTTTAATTGGTGGACCTCATGGAAAAAAGGAGCTTTGCGGTTGGGGAGAGTCTTTAGTGATTGGGACCCAGTTAGCACTACTTGTTGAGCTGCTATGGAAGATACTAATTTTTAAATAAAAACATGAAAAAAAATTGTTTTCTTTGTAATATTCTGTTTTGAGGGGGGCGCAGTGGCGCAGTGGGTTGGACTGGGTCCTGCTCTCCAGTGGGTCTGGGGTTCGAGTCCCGCTTGGGGTGCCTTGTGATGGACTGGCGTCCCGTCCTGGGTGTGTCCCCTTCCCCTCCGGCCTTACGCCCTGTGTTGCCGGGTAGGCTCCGGTTCCCCGCGACCCTGTATGGGACAAGCGGTTCAGAAAGTGTGTGTGTGTATTCTGTTTTGAGTTACAATGCAACTTTCTGTGGGCATAGCAATATTTCCATATAGCCGAGAAGATCAGCACAAGTTGTCGATCATGATATTGCAGTAAATTCACAATTTGTTTTTGTTTTTCCTTTTTTACTCTCCATCTGGCAGTATTGCCGCTGTGCCTGTTTGTCCATAACTCCTTCGGGATCTACTGTGAGCCCATAACTCTGTAATCTCAGAGCCATATCGTTTGATTCAAAGTGCTACATCCTCTTTTGAGCGAGCTGGGCTTCCCTCCTTTGATTTTCCCTTATACGTCCACTATTTCTCACTCTTCCCACACGCACACGCACATACACACCGCAAGTGGCCTTTCGTTCCGCAGTTCTAAAAATCTAACCCTTTGTGTCAGGGACTTGCCTAACAGTCATTTGCATCTTCGTACACATCACAGGGTTCTTCTTGTAGACGCATCGCCTTCAACTTGAGGGAACTGCTGAGTCGCTGGTGGCCGCTGGTGCCGCAGTTAAGGGCCTCTCCGCTGGATTCTTGACATTTCAGTTCTGCACGTTCAGAATGTGCTGTTTGGCTCCTGTCAGCTGCAAGAGGCTTTGCAACGCGACACATCCAAGGGATCTGCTGCATCTTGCTGTCTTTAGCTGGAACTCTAAACATCAGGAGGGACGCTGCTGGGACAAAACACGAGAATTATGTCTGGTCACTTGGATCTCAACAGACGGCAAACTGGAAAACTGGCTTAAGAAACAAGGCACATACACAGCAGTCTGCTGTTTCTCTTATTGGTGGGCAAAGTATGAAGACGGGTGGGACTTAACCGTGACACCGGATTCAGCGGGCGCTTTTTTCACACCTGAAACGTGCGCTGATTCCAAATATAAATAGGCGGTTTGTTTTGGCAAAAAATTCTAAGAACCCGATTTCAATGGCTCCTCGAGTTAATGAAGATTTGGGTTAAAATGTTCAAAATTATACGGATTTTCCACTTTATTGATGTAGTTTTGACCGCATTTTTTTCACTTATCTATTGTCTATTGTTTCTGTTTGTTGCCAAGTTATCGTGCCCATGTATACATACACTCTGAGCCAATAGATGGCAGTAAGGAGCACCCAAAAAGAGCTGAACTCTGGAACCACCTTAATTAGACTTACTTCCATAGTGTTTACAGATGGCATCCAGTGCTCTTGCTAAACTTGCTGTCCAGTTCAAATCAAGTTCAGTGAATTTCTGTGCAATGTTCTTCTCACACAGTGACCAATCCTAAGGTGAGAAACACTGCACCTTTAAGAGATGAATCGGTCGACATAAGAACTGAGTCGGAGTTTGTGGCGAAACAGTGTTTTTGTTTTCATTCATTATAAATTTGTTTTCATTTATACTTAGTTCAGAAAAGGAAAAAAAAAGAAGTCTTGCAGACTGTTTTTGTTATGATGAATATATCCAGAATTTTTGCAGAATAAATCATAGGGCTTCTGTATTGTTGATAAAAGTGACTTCACCATTCAGAAGGAGATGGTAAGTCTGACATAAGTGTGCTGTCAGTATTCTGCCGGTGGAACTCTTACATGTTGCAGCCCAACATTGTCTTTCAAAGACTGATTTTCAGTTTGCTGGAAAGAGTAGATTACATTTTATTTATTAAGGAATGAAAACATATCATTTGGCTTCCTATGCAATGTCATGCATAGCTACAACCAGATCTCTTTCTGTAATTGTACATTTCCTGTGTTATGAAGAATGGCATTGTTGAAATTTGTGCTTAGTTGCAGCTTTCTTGACGAACAGCTTGCTAATATCTAACCATGCGTATAGCTGGTTGTTTCATCTCTAGCACCCTTCGAACCAGGAACTTTCAGGTTACAGAGCCACTTATGAGGCTGTATCTGCTGCGCCACCTGTTGTATCCTTGGTTTCTATGGCAATTTGCCAAGATACCAGATGACACAGGGCAGCAGGTGGCATAAAGGATATGAAAATTAGCTGACCTATAGGTTGCTGGTGTGAAAGGTGGTTAGGTTTCTCACCTTGCACTCTAAAAGTCCCAAGTTCACATGCCTTACCCTGGACTTAAGCACTAAGAACCCCATGTTGTATAAATGGGTAAATGATTGTAAAGATGCCCTTTTAACAACATAAGTAAGCTTGGCTAAAATGTTTCGGATCAGTAAAGGTAACAACCATCCTTATTGCTCTCGTCGATTTCCTGCCCCCAACCACACCCAAAATTTACAGTATTCATTCTTATCGTCTACTGGCCGTTTCCCTTTCTACTGCCTCTAGTAACTAATACACGATATTGACACACACACAACACTGCTCGATATTACACAAGGTTTACGGGTGTGAAAGTTGAGCCCGCTCTGTTGTAAGCGCCCTGTTAAAGAGTCATTTTCAAACCGGTTTTGACATCGGTATTTACGGTCACGGCCATGTTATGGTTTCATTAAGTGTGACACTTTTCTCTCCTTCTCCTTTTTTCATCTCTCTTCATCAGTCTGACGTGCTTGCCGTATCAATAACACGAGATGAAAGAATCCGATGTTGGAGCGCCATGTATTATTCATGATAGTCAAATTATACAAACTTAACGGACACACTGCAACGATTCCTTATTGGGTTCATTGTCGGGACAAAAAAGAAAGAAACAACACTAAATAAAACAAAAGGCAAAGATAGCATCTGGTGGCATAGTGGTAATAGGCTCAAATCCCAACTCTAGCTGTAGTACACTTGAGCAACACACATACCCCAAATTACTCCAGTAAAATTACACACCTGGGTAAATAATTGTAAGTTCCTTTGTAGAAAGTCATCAGCTAAAGGAATAGATGTAGAAATGTTAATATAGCCACCTTTTTGGCATAATGATGATGATGATATCTATTGTTGTTGTTGTTGTTCTTGTTGTTGTTGTTGTTCTTCTTCTTCTTCTTCTTCTTCTTCTTCTTCTTCTTCTTCTTCTTCTTCTAGGGATTGGTCCATGAATGTTGTAGATGATTTTGGCTTTGGTTGGTTACTGCCTAACAGAATCAGTTAATACACTATTACCTGTTAGTTCCAGACAGGTGGATCATGGTAGATCATGGTGGATCATCACCATTCGCCTCATTTCCATTCTCTGCTCTGAACCTCAGCACTCGTATTTCACTAAGCATGCTTTCTGGCCTTGTTCTTGCTTGTTCCCTGCCATCCCTGAGCTTCCTGCGGTTTCCTCTTATCTGGCAGCCAGATTTTGATTCACTTTGACCTGCAGTGCTGTCCTTCATCCCCACCCTCTATCTCATCCCATGTACCTCAGCTGTGGTGTTTCTCCAGCTCCCGTTCTGTTGTTTGTGACACTGTTTTGCTGCCAGTGCCTAACTGTGGTCTCAGTCTTTTCCTTTTTCTCTTGGCCTCTTGGACCTCCCAGTCTATGAGGGTTACTGCAGTTTGTCAACATGGGTCAAGGAATGTTCCTCCTCATCCTCTATCTCAGACAGTAGCATGACCTTGAGTCAGACGCTCTCCAATGAAGCACATAAACATGGTTGCTGCATACAACTAAACTGAGCTCATCAATGGATGGAACAACAAAGATCAAATTTATTAGGCTTTACACATTTCCATTTGACTAATTATTTTGTTTAACATGTCTGGCAATTAATGGAAAAACATGTATGATCGTTGCTTCCATGACAACATGGTGTGAAGTTCAGCAAGGCCATGCAGAAGATGACAGTGGAGAGCTGCCCGACCAGAAACATACTGACCAGTATGTTGGTTCCTCAAATTATGAACTCAGGTGTGACCAGAGATCTGCTTGTAACTTTTCATTGTCAATCTAAAGTCACATTTGCCACAAATTTATATTTAACAAAGCCTTGATAATGCAAACATCCCTTAATTTATTTAGGTATTACATTCTATAAAAACACTGTCTATGGCTATAATATGACTGCTTTGTAAATTCAGTATTAACTTTGAATAACATGAAACAAACTTAATTAAAAGAAACTGAAAATGAAAATGCGACATGATTCATAAGTTGTCTGTACAAAGTTTTATTTGAATGCCAATTGTCGCCCGATTCATCAACATGTTCTACGTTCCACGTGTTGTTATTGACTCTTGATTGCCACCTGTCGGCTGGGTATGCGAACACAGGTCATGTTTGCGCCACCTCAGACGGAAATTTAACAAAACAGATGTGATGAAAATTCCGGTAAAAATTAAATAACCCGGAAAATGTTTGCCTTTTCAAAAGATTTGCCACTTGGCAGTTTGTAACCCAAGAAGGCTGTCTGTAGAGTTCAGGACCACGGACAGCAGCCCTCTGACTCGGGTCTCAACACCAAGGACTTGAAGCGGGAGGGTAAACTTCCATCAGCGTCCATTAGAGCCAAACAAAACATCACTTCCTAACAGCCAGGAAAGATATATATATATATGTATTTTTTTTGGTCACACATTCCATTAGTTCTTTTCACCAATAAACTATGTCTGACCTGTGACCCCAGACTGTACTGTACCTCACAACTGGTCACATGGTTTTCTATTTTTAAGTCTTTTCATCATCCCTGACTGCAAAATGTCATCATTTCATTAATTATGCATTTCTACATTCACGGCACCCCTGTGTGTGTTCCTCAACTGTGGCGTCTGCTGGCGGAGTGTTAAGAGCTGGAAATGTCGAGAATGGGGGAAATGACCATCTCTGCATGTCTAGCATTAATAAGCTATGAATTTTTGATGAATGGTACAGCAAAGACAAGGCAACTACACAAAGCCATCTTTTTCACCCAAGATTTTTAAGACATATATTTTGCATGTACTAAAAGTAAATTAATACATGATTTATGCTTTCTCCTAATCCTAGAAATGTGGGTAGTCAGACACAAGTAATTTTAGACAGAGTGGCAAACTTTGCAGTATTATAATTATTTGCTTATTTTATACAAGATATGTCATTGTTGAAGGAAAAATTTGATTTACACATTTATACATTTTTAAACTGTTGCTATTATGATAGATGCAGGAGTTTATTGAAATTATATCTCACATTGTTCCTGAAGGGCATTTCAAATGTTCAGACAAGCTGTCATTCAGCACCTACGAGATGAATATTAATTGGGGAATTTGGACCTCCCACTCAAAATATCTTTTCAGAGTAACCAGATTTTTTTAATTTTTTTGACTGATTATAAACCCTAGGAATTAAATTTTTAAGTAAACAAGTAAACAACAGTTTAAATACTTCGGAAGTAATACAAGGCCTTGCCCATCACATGAAACATTAAAGGCCAGTGCATTCTGCTCATGCATTAGGAGATATAAATACCTTGTGACTTTGGCAGGCAGATGAGCGTGTGGAAAAGTGCTTCGGGTATTTCAGTTAAAGCCAGAGTGCTCAGCGGTGCTTCAGTGTTTCAGTGCCTGGGTTGGGCTCTGCGATTAGAGTCCGGTGCGATGCACTGTGTAAAAACTGAGCTTTCCGAGTCCATCTGGACGGAAGTATCTACTAAGCAATTAAACACATGGATCGGAGGGAAAAACAATCGCGGTTCTGTCTCCCGAAAACATGTTAGTTCAACAGGGTGTCAATGAACTAACGGCTTTTACAAAGTTAACCCTCCGGTTGTGTCTCCTCAAAAGTGACTCATTTAGAACATTGATCTGGAATAAATAAATATGGTTCATGTGATGCCCGTAAGTCTTCATGGCATCCTCCACACATAAAAGTAATGATCACCAGCTTTGTTGGACTTTATGCGTTTTGTTGAACTTTTTAACATCTATGGTGCGTCCGGTCAGATCTAGCCAGTCATAAGAAATTAATTGGTGAGACTGTAATAAATTTATTCATCATTACAATTATTCAAATAGCTGATTTTCCCTTTTGTAACGTGGTATCACTTCAGGTGAATGAAGCCTACAGCTCATAAACTCTAAAAAGACATGTAGAGCTTGTGATGATAAAGTTTTTAAAAGGCATAGCACAAAATTACATGTGTTTATTTAATTGCTTTACAGACAATTATAACAAACTACCCAATTTTGTATAGAAGCACCAAAAATAGAAAGCTTTCCTGAATGCATCTTAGGGCTAAAAAAGGCTTGGAGCAAACAAACCCCCAAATTTCTGAGAAATCCTTATTATTCTTGCTATTGTTCTTGTTGTTTGCTTTTGCCCAAGGTGACTTAAAGGCAAACTTAAATAAACTTGAATTTTTAATCAGGTTTAATTTTTAAGTGACTCATAGTTAGTACTGAATAAATGTCTTACAAAGTATTTCTCTTATATCGGTTTAGGACTGATGCCTTGATCAAGTGCAGTACAGCTGGCAGGGGATTTGAACCCATGACCCTCAGGCTGCAGTAGTGCGGTCTGTATGTTGTACTGTGAAAAACTCATCTGACTTGATGTCCACCTGGTGCTGGCGCTCGGCAGCCATTGCAGGAGCTCCAGTCCACATGAGGGCTGCGTTGAGCACTGAAGGTAATGGGTCATGACGTGCGCTCTTGTTCCGCTCCTTCCGCCTGAGCGGCTTCCGAGGGAGTCATCTGCACCACAAAGCACGGTGCCCGATGCCCAATTTAGCAATTACAGACTTCAGCTACGCCACCTAGTTGGAGGCCTCTCCGCAAGAGGTCGCTGAATCTCGAATCGAGACGTCTACACAGTCAGCACCGTTGGCTCCTTGATCGTGCTCAGGTGGCCTGTCCTGCCTTCGTTCCCTTCAATTTCTTTGCACAAAAAAGAATACAGACACCCCTTGACTGATGCAAATAGACCATTTTTCAACCCCTTACGTAAGTCAAAATTTACACATGTCGGATTCTCCCTCCTCCCCCACCATTCAGTTTAATAAGATTAATAATTTTTCCATCTCAGTTATTGCACCTTGACACGTCTTCGTTATTATTGTGTATTTGATGAAATGCATAATACTATGTATTTGATATCTGAATGTCACTCCAGTTGGCAGCTACTTTGGGGACGTGAACCTGCAACATGATGGTGTCAGACGAACAAGCTGTGTCCATAATCCTGCGTCTTTGTGTAAAACTCTTCGTCTGTTGCTGATGCATTTTACTCTTTTTACTCTGAATTGTATGTCAGTTTGGAGAAAAAACAACTCTTGCGCTTCAAAATAAGTGCCTGAACACGAACGTCAAGATCAGTCTTTAAACCAAATGATTGTAATTTCTTAACTTTAACCCTTCGATGACACATATTTAATCAAATCCACCGGAAGGATGATGGTTAGCGGATTCATGCATGATATTGGATTCCTTGTCTTGTGGGTGTGAACTGCAATAACTTTAATGAGGAGAATCACAAGCAAATCTTAATGTGGGAAGCAGCACAAGGTGGCTGCAAGGGGTCTTAATTTTATAGCAGCACAAAGAGATACCCAGTGCAGGTATACACTCCATTTTTGCTATGTATTATTATTATTATTATTATTATTATTATTATTATACATTGCATTTCCTTCTGCCATGCCAATCTGGAGGCTCATCGTGAGCTCAGAGCTCTTTGCTCCTGAGTCCACAGCCATATTCTTCATATCCAACACATTTAATGTACCCTGAACAGAGATGGTGATGCGGCACATTTCCACCTCGCTCTTATCATACCCAGTGTCCACTGTGCTTCAACTTATTTGCTAATTCAGACATTTTTTACGATCAGCCTTGTGCTCCGGGTCCTCGATCTTCAGTCATTTTTAATCCTTTCAGCAATGCTCTGCTGCGAGTGTGGTCCTTCTTCATTTCACCCGTACCTCTCAGATGTACATTATTATCATTACTTGGGACAATAAGATGTTAAACATGTATTGGTGAGGAAGACAACTTGACATCTTACTTTGAGCTCTAATGAATCATGTTCACCTTTAAAACAGTAATGCATAGTAATACATTCCGATGCTGCATGGTAGCACAGAAAGTAGTGCTGCTCTCTCACAGTCCCTGTGTGGTGTGAGAGGACATGAGTTTGATCCCCGCTCAGTCTGTGTGGAGTTTGCATGTTCTCCCTGTGTCTGTGTGGGTTTCCTTGGGGTGCTCTGGTTTCCTCCCACAGTCCAAAGACATGCTGTTCAAGTTTTCCCCATAGTGTGTGTTCCACTGATGTATGGATGAGTGACCCATTGTAAGTAGTGTATCTAGCAGTGTAAGTCACTGCAGTGAATACAGTGTGTGGGCTGATAACACTACATAGAGTTCATTGGAAGTTACATTGGAGAAAAGCATCTGCCAAATAAATGTAATGTTACAATTTAACAACAATGTATTTTAATGTGAGGGGGTGCAGTGGCGCAGTGGGTTGGACTGGGTCCTGCTCTCCAGTGGGTCTGGGGTTCGAGTCCCGCTTGGGGTGCCTTGCGACGGACTGGCGTCCCGTCCTGGGTGTGTCCCCTCCCCCTCCGGCCTTACGCCCTGTGTTACCGGGTGGGCTCCGGTTCCCCGTGACCCCGTATGGGACAAGCGGTTCTGAAAGAGAGTGTGTGTGTGTGTGTGTGTGTGTGTGTGTGTGTGTGTGTGTGTGTGTGTGTGTGTGTGTGTGTGTGTGTGTGTGTGTGTGTGTGTGTGTGTGTGTGTGTGTGTGTGTGTGTGTGTGTGTGTGTGTGTGTGTGTGTGTGTGTGTGTATTTTAATGCAAGAGGGTGCGGTGGCGCAGTGGGTTGGACCACAGTCCTGCTCTCCGGTGGGTCTGGGGTTCGAGTCCTGCTTGGGGTGCCTTGCGGTGGACTGGCGTCCTGTCATGGGTGTGTCCCCCTTATGCCCTGTGTTGCCGGGTAGGCTCCGGTTCCCCGCAACCCCGTATGGGACAAGGGGTTCAGAAAGTGTGTGTGTATTTTAATGTACAAATTACTTTTATTGTTATTATTATTTATTTCTCTGATGCCTTCATTCAAAGCAACTTACATTTTTCAAACTGTCATAACCATTCAGACAAGTGCTGAGAGTTGCTGCTTTTACTCTTACTAAGTTATGGTGTATTATTAACAAGTAACATATTCTACAAGACAAATGCTTCAGTTTTTTGTAGTATGTGCTGAAACATATTGTGGCACACAGCACCTTGGGTTTGGATGGAGCAAAGAAGGACGCAGAGACAGTGTTCATTTCGAACGATTTATTTAAACACCAGCACCAGGGAAATAACGCTCTGAATCCAAAGACCCCATTTCCTCCAGGACCTGCACTTCTAGCCAGCCTTCCTAGTCCACTTAGAGTCCCCAGACTTTTTCTCAACACACTCCTAGACACACTCAACCCATCATTCCCCCCAGAAGTGCCCCCAGTGGTTGTACACTCTATTTACAATTTACCCATAATACAACTACGTACAAGAAGCAAATCTTCGCACCCAAACACGCAGTAACGCGGGTAGTTACAATAGCACATGTTTTATATCTTGGGTTCTCATTATGATTAAGTACATATCCTTACAGTTTTCATCCTTGTTGCATCCACTGATGGGTGAAAACAAGAAAAAAGATTGAAAAGTTTCCGAGGAATTACTCGCGGTGTATGATGAAATTGCAAAGACTTATAATGCAGATAAATCTTAAGAACAAATGAAAGTAGAAAAATCAGGACCTGATGAGAACCTGTGTGAGCTGTGAGAGGATGGTCTGAATTATTATTTTAACATTTTGCAAATCATTTCCAGGAAAAAAATAAATAATTTATAAACCCTGGGGTAAGTTTATATGTATTCATTTGGCTGACGCTTTTCTTCAAAGCAGCTTACAATATTAAGCCACTTTAGATTTATTTACCCGTTTATACAGCTGGGTAATTTTACTGAAGCAATTTAGGCTAAGTACCTTAGTTACAGGGACTGCAGCTGGAGGAGGGATTCATACCTGCAACTTCTAAATCCAAAAGCAGCAGCTCTAACCACGACGCTACCTAGTGTCCGATTTTAATTCTGAAATATTTATGTTTCATTTTAGTGGGGTTTATGTGTTCAACTTCCTTCTGGTGCTCTGGTTTCCTCTCACAACCCAAATATGTGTTCCAGGCGAGCTGGTGACTTTAATTTGCCTAGTGTGTGTGTGTGAGAGAGAGAATGTGAATGAGACAATGAGTGTGTTTGATTGCCCTGAAATGGACTGGTGTCCCATCCAGGCTGTACCCCGCCTCACACCCTATGCCTCCAGGATAGGCTCTAGACCACCGGGACACTGCATAGAAGAGCTAGTTTATAATAATATCTGGATGGAATGTTCTGAGAGTCTCTTTTGACATGTGGCAGATGTACAGTACTGCGCAAAACTCTTAGGCACTTAAATGTTTCACAAAAATATTTCTTTTAGACTGTTATTTAATGTCTTCTGCATTAGTGTCAATGGGAAAGAGCATATTTTACATTTCCAAGCATTCCTTTAGCAAAACGTTACAATATAGTAGTACAGTAAGGGTTTTGTAAGGTTGTTAAAGAACAAAAGTACACACACAGAGTCTGAAACCACTTATCCCAAGCGGGGATCGCAGAAAACTGGAGCTTAACCCGGCAACACAGAGAGCAAGGCTGAAGGGGACGCACCCAGGATGTGATGCCAGTCCATCACAAGGCACTTCAAGTAGGACTCAAACCCCAGACCCGCTAGAGAGCGGGACCTGGCCAAACCTGCTGCACCAAGCGCTTGTTAATAAGCTTTGTAGGAAGTTTATTAATTAAGAGCATTATTTTTGGAAGCATCGCACTTTACAGCTTTTTTCCCCAACCAAGTGCCTAAAATTTCTGCACAGAACTGTATATTATATTTTGCTAAACTGAATATAATCCACTTTTTTCATATAATGTGCAAAGTTCTTCTTCAGTCTGAGTGTTATGTTGAAGAAGGTAGTTCATCCTGATCTGATCTTCGGTTGGAGGTTTGGTGGAAAACACTCAGGCTGAATGCACTCACGCCTTCTGTCATCCACACACCCATGTGATGTACCAGTGTAAAAATGTACCATTATGTCCCATTAAGGTAAAGCGCTCCTGCCCGGGTTCTGCAAAGGAAATGTTGCTACCTTTCAAAAATCACATGAATTTTCCAGGTGAGCAGAAGACAGGAGTTGTTGCTCTCTTATCTCCGAGGACTTCCTGTCACTGATGTTCTACTAGCTGCAGTTATATGTGTGATGTACAATGTACCGCGGTTTATATGGAAATACAAGGTGTGAATAACCACAGCAGCGGCAGATACACTGTGTACTGGGCAAATAAAAGCAACCCCCCGCCATAAATCAACCCTCTTATTGATGATCCATCTGGTGAGGTACTTGGGCCCGACTGCGTAAATCAACAGATACACAAATTTACTTGTTTTACTCTAATTGCAAAGATTATCTTGACCGTCCAATGAGAACAAAGCAATGCCCCAAATGCAGTGGTTTCCCCTGTCGACTACACCGGCAAAGCTCCTAGAATTTTCCCACCGGGGTTTAAAAGCATGCGGGGGGGCTCTACAAGTTATATGATTCATTGTACATATTTCAGGAGCCATGAAGAAGGGGACTTCTGGTAGTGTAGTGGTTAGAGCTACTGTCTTTGCATCTGAAGGTTGTAGGTTTGATTCTCCACCTGTAGTAGCCTTGAACAAGGTGCTCACTCTAAATTGCTTATGTAAAATTACCCAGCTGTATAAAGAGGTGCAGGGGTGTGGTGGTGCAGTGGGTTGGACCACAGTCCTGCTCTCCAGTGGGTCTGGGGTTCGAGTCCTGCTTGGGGTGCCTTGTGATGGACTGGTGTCCTGTCCTGGGTGTGTCCCCTCCCCCTCTGGCCTTATGCCCTGTGTTACCAGGTAGGCTCCGGTTCCCTGTGACCCCGTATGGGACAAGTGGTTCTGGAAGTGTGTGTGTGTGTGTGTATAAAGAGGTAAGTAACATTAACACTGTAAGTTGCTTTGGTAAAAAGTATCAGTTGAATGAACATAAGAGTAATGCTGATATCTTGAAAATCACAGAATTTATGTGCAATTTCATGAAACCATCTGGATTTCTCTGTAAATCATAAAGCAGTTTAATTCTGCAGGGGTCAAATTTTGCGCAAGGTTTTTGATCACCCAATTATGACACACAATGTGTCTTTTGAGATTTGGTTCCGCGCACCGCTCTTCCATCCCCTTGCCGAGGTTTTACATTATAGTAACCCTCAGTGATATGAATTGTGTGAAGCTGACGTAGATCCACCAAAGCTCCGGCGCTCAGCCGTTGGGTTTGGACACGGCGAACCCGTCAACGTTGCTCATAACATGAGAATTATGATGATGACTCCCATCGTTCTATACTGAGCTACACAAGTGTGCGCATGGCTGTGTACGGGGGTGAGTGCTGGGTGGGGTGGACGGAACCAATAGGTTCAGGGGTGGCAGCACAGTGGTGCAGCTAGACAATGTGGGTTCAATTCCCCTCTCAGTCTGTCTGGAGTTTGCATGTTCTCTCTGTGTCCGTGGGGGTTTCTTCTCGGTGCTCTGGTTTCCTCCCATAATCCAAAGATGTGCAGGACAAGCAGTTATTGAAACTGGATGGATGGATGGATGGATGGAAATGAGTTTCAATGGATGGATGGATGGATGGATGGATGGATGGATGGAAATGAGTTTTGATGGATGGAAATGAGTTTCGATGGATGGATGGATGGATGCATGGATTCAGTGGGACATGTGCTATGAATGATCAAGTAATTTTGAGGGATAAACACTGGCATTCGCCGATGAGGTTAACGGCCACGAGGAATGGAATCCCGGGGCCGGGGACCCGACCAGTGGCAGCTGCAGCAAATTAGAGCTCGCCTTCTGCCATCGGCATTTATTTCCTAATTAAAATCGGGATTTTGCTGTTTTCCATTTTGGGCCTGAGGTTAATAATTTCCCATAGATGTGTTGTTTTGTCATTTCGGATCCATTATCTGAATTTGGTCTAATTTTTCAACATTCCACGTCCATTCTGGCAAGGGGCAACACTCTAATTAGCCATGTCCTAATTGCAACAATTATCACGTTCCTCCAGAGGCCTCGAAAATGGGACGAGGAACAGGAATCGATATGGATGCCGGAGGACGGCTGGAATGAGACGAGTCCTGCTCCGGAGCGACCTTGAAAGCACGGGAGTCCCAGGAGGAGTGGTTTCATGCCACAGATCATCACACATGAACAACATCATCATCCAGAGATGAAACAAATGTAAAAATGTATACCAGTGTGCAGTCATATTGTGCATAACCACACACACACACGTCATCTGAAACCGCTTGTCCCATACAGGCTCACAGGGAGTTGGAGCCTAACCTGGCAACACAGGGCAAAAGGCTGGAGGGGAAGGGGGCACACCCAGGACAGGGCACCCCAAGCGGGATTTGAACCCCAGACCCATCGGAAAGCAGGACCTGGTACTACCCACTGTGCCACAGCATCCCCTTTTGTGCATAACCATTACTTGCAAAATTTCATATGCATTTTCAGTATGAGAACTGTTTATTATTACTCATAATTTCTGGAGTGTGTTGTGTGTTTAGCGCTCTATAAAGCAGTGCAATGCATGTACACACATACTGTAATCCTAACTCTAACCATATGTATCAATCAGTCAATCAATCAATAGATTCATAATCTATCTATGTATTTGTATTTATAATATAAATATATGTACATTTTTTTTGTAAAGGTATTCTTCACAGACGTACTATACTACGATATATCCCGTTGCGTTTCGATCTGCCTGCTAGTTTCAGCCAGTGCTTTCGAGCGTCTGACTTTAGCAGCAGGGATGTGGGCGCAGAGGAAGCCGGACCAACAGGTTACAAGTTCACATCCCAAGAGTGGGAAACAGCATTTTTAGCCTTGGGACACAGCACCTAACCCGAATTTCTGCAGTGATATCCATTTGTATGACTGTAACAGTGTAGCTTTGAATGAAAGTGGAAATATAATGCTTGAATGCGCAACCAACGCTTGGAGGGCTGGCCTGTTTCTCCAAAGAATGGCTGTTTCCTTGGGCGAAAACTCCGTATGTTTTTCCTTCATCGGCTACACACATACTGTACGTCTTAACCGTGCATTGTGGTGTCATTTCTTTATTTTTTTTTACCAAAATTTATTTACCTCATGACAAGCTGCTTCACTTCAGACAGCAATTTGTACTATTGGATAAATAAAAAAGAAGAAAATGAGATTTCAGCCCGAAACATACCCAACTAGTTGATGATAAATCTCAGCCCTGTTCTGGCCCTTGTCGTCAAGATGTGAGAAAGGCTTTGCTATTGTACCCTTGAGTGTGGCCCATTTGACAATTTGAGTCTATGTGTACAACATCAGCACGGTTTTACATCATCCGTCTGTCCATTATCAGCCACTACTTGTCCAGTGGACAGCTGTGGTGGTCTAGAGTCTATCCTGGAGGTGTGGGGCATTGATCATGTAATGCTCGCACTGAACAAGATATGTATTAGCGAGCAGAAAGTACTACAATACAGGCAGAAATTGGCTGCACAATGTCAAAAACAAATTAAATCAATCTAAATTTTAATTATCCTTGGTAATTATTATTGATAACTGTCCAATCCAGTGTCACGGTGGTCTGGGGTGCATTTAAGAAATGCACGCTAGAGTGAGGCCTATGCCGTTCAGTTACATACAGATATGCACTGTACACGCACACAAGCACACCAGTGAGGATCTGCAGTCACTCGTACACCTGAAACACAAGTCTTTGAACTGTGGGAGGAAACCAGAGCACCCTTGAGGAGCCAGTACTACAAGCTGCACCATCATGGAACACTAAGAAGTTCATCTACTATGACAAATTTTGAAATATAGGACAAAAAAAAATGTATCTGTAAAAAATACATTGCTGCTCTGCGATCACACACACACATTTTCAGAACCGCTCGTCCCTTACGGGGTCACGGGGAACCGGAGCCTACCCGGCAACACAGGGCGTAAGGCCAGAGGGGGAAGGGGACGCACCCAGGACGGGACGCCAGTCCGTCGCAAGGCACCCCAAGCGGGACTCGAACCCCAGACCCACCGGAGAGTAGGACTGCGGTCCAACCCACTGCGCCACCGCACCCCCTCTCACACACACACACACGCACGCACGCACGCACGCACGCACGCACGCACGCACGCACGCACGCACGCACGCACACCTTCAGAACCGCTCGTCCCTTACGGGGTCACGGGGAACCGGAGCCTACCCGGCAACACAGGGCGTAAGGCCGGAGGGGGAAGGGGACGCACCCAGGACGGGACGCCAGTCCGTCGCAAGGCACCCCAAGCGGGACTCGAACCCCAGACCCACCGGAGAGTAGGACTGCGGTCCAACCCACTGCGCCACCGCACCCCCTCACACACACACACACACACACACACACACACACACACACACACATCTTCAGAACCGCTCGTCCCTTACGGGGTCACGGGGAACCGGAGCCTACCCGGCAACACAGGGCGTAAGGCCGGAGGGGGAAGGGGACGCACCCAGGACGGGACGCCAGTCCGTCGCAAGGCACCCCAAGCGGGACTCGAACCCCAGACCCACCGGAGAGTAGGACTGCGGTCCAACCCACTGCGCCACCGCACCCCCTCACACACACACACACACACATCTTCAGAACCGCTCGTCCCTTACGGGGTCACGGGGAACCGGAGCCTACCCGGTAACACAGGGCGTAAGGCCGGAGGGGGAAGGGGACACACCCAGGACGGGACGCCAGTCCGCCGCAAGGCACCCCAAGCGGGACTTGAACCCCAGACCCACCGGAGAGCAGGACTGCGGTCCAACCCACTGCGCCACCGCACTCCCCGCTCTGCGATCAATAAATGTAAAAAAAAAAAAAATGGCAGTAGATTGATCAGTAAAGACAGAGTTGATCTAGAGCAAGAAACTATCCAGCGTCAAGACGATCCCCAGGACTTTGTTGGTCTCCGGTCAAAAATTATACCAAATACTTGGGTCAATAAAAAATAAAGATAGATGAATGGTTTTTGAAACAATACAGTCAGTATACCTAATGAAGGGGATGTTGCAGTGAATACTGGACAGAAATCTGTCCAGCCAGATCTTCGTAATACAGCTCACAGCGTCCATAGCTTCCCATCCCGTGCCTCCGGCAGCACGTCCTCCACAACGTGCCCTTCATGCAAAAGCAAAGGTCAAACAAAGCATCTCGTTGAATTTAATAAGTCCTATAATAATAACTAAGTGTAATTTTCAGTGCACTAAGTCTGTTAATTGTGTAATAGAAAATTACAATGGTTTTGTAATGAAATAGTAACTTTCATTGTCCAATTTTCCTTTGCGTCGGCAAAAGTGGTTAAATTTATGGCGGACCAGGTCGACAGCCATGGACCACAATTGTTCTCCATGGTCCGTGTTTTGTAGGGCCTCTATAACAAGAGTGTTGAGTCTGTTGATCTGTCTAATGTGACTCTGAGCAGTCTGGGTTTATATCGACGCTACATGACCGGATGGATTCCCTCAGTTTCCTTACTGGAGGCAGCGGGGTGGCACAGCAAGTGGCGCTGCTGTCTTACAGTCCCTGGGTGGAGTGAGAGGATGTGGGTTTGACCTCTGCTCAGTCTGTGTGGGTTTCCTCTGGGTGCTCTGGTTTCCTCCCACAGTCCAAAGACATGCTGTTCAGGTTCCCCTGTAGTGTGTGAGTGACAGAGAGAGAGTGTATTCTACCGATGCATGGATGAGTGACCCAGTGTAAGTAGTGCATCTAGCAGTGTAAGTTACCTTGGTGAATAAGGTGCGTGGGCTGATAACATTACAGAGTATCTCCTGTAAGTTGCTTTGGAGAAAAGCATCTGCTATGTAAATACAGTTTTGCTCTTATTTTAGTTTTCGTTGCCTTTTTTTAGCAAAGGTTAAAAAAAAAAAATTCTTATGGATTAATTTTTTTTTTTTTTTTTTTTTTTGTCTAATCAGGAACTAAATTTGTATCTAAAAGAAGGAAAAACTACATTCTGTTGCCAGGGCCTGTAACCCTTAACATGAGTTACTTCAGTGTAAAATTACTTTTGCATTACTTACATTTCCGGCCTTACGCCCTGTGTTGCCGGGTAGGCTCCGGTTCCCCGTGACCCCGTATGGGACAAGCGGTTCCGAAAATGTGTGTGTGTACTTACATTTCCATGTACTCATTTGGCAGATGCTTTTGTCCATGTAATGTACATCTCGCAGAAAAATACAGTGAGTCCATTACATCAACAGAAAGAGACTCAGATGCAGGAGCCTGATTCTAAAGTACAGTTAATCTGCTACTTTCCACTATAGGAACCAATGTTCATCACACAAGTAGTTGCATAAAGGCTCAGCCATTATTCAACAGTTATGATCTCAAAGTTATAGGGCATAGACAGACAGACACACACACACACACACACTTCCAGAACCGCTTGTCCCATACGGGGTCACAGAGCCTACCCGGCAACACAGGGCGTAAGGCCAGAGGGGACACACCCAGGACGAGACGCCAGTCCGCCGCAAGGCATCCCAAGCGGGTCTCGAACCCCAGACCCACCAGAAAGCAGGACTGTGGTCCAACCCACTGCACCACCACACCCCCAGCACATAGACATTTATGCATTAACATGAACTTAAGGGATCACAGGAGAAGTGCGTTCAGAAGAGCTGAGTTTTCAGACCCTTCTCAGATATTTAGAAAATAATAATTATTATGCTATTATTATTATTTATGGGGGTGCGGTGGCGCAGTGGGTTGGACCGCAGTCCTGCTGTCCGGTGGGTCTGGGGTTCGAGTCCCACTTGGGGTGCCTTGCGGCGGACTGGCGTCCCGTCCTGGGTGTGTCCCCTTCCCCCTCTGGCCTTACGCCCTGTGTTGCCGGGTAGGCTCCGGTTCCCCGTGACCCCGTAAGGGACGAGCGGTTCTGAAAATGTGTGTGTGTGTGTGTGTGTGTGTGTGTGTATTATTTATTGACTCATTTATTAATGTAATTAATTTAAATAATGTTTTTCCAGAGTAAAAAGCAATGTGAAGTTTGTATACTATGTACAATTAGTCACCTGTTTTTCATGCTGGGTAATTTGTACTTTGTTGGTTCAGAGTATGTTCAACAAAGCAAGTGGGAATCGAACCCAGGTCCTTTGGTGACAGCTCTACCCCACCTGCTACAGTATCACTAACTGAATTTAAAAACATAATAAAAGCGTAATAACTATGATACACAATTTTCCTGTGGGCCTGTCCAGCCCAGATCTCCATCTAGTTTCCATCTCCCCCTAATTATGCAGCGACTCAGTCTGACAGCGAATCAGATCAACCCAGCTGTTCTCCATTAGGAAAGTTTACCATAGAGCGCCGCAGCTCTATTTATTACGCTTGTGTTATTTAAGAATTGAGCTGTGATTCTTCGCCATTTACGTGTCGACAACGCTGAGCCATAACATAAAAAATTTAAGCCGCGCCAGTTTTACTCGTTTGCCGCAACAAATGTGAGGAAATATAGTGCGAAAATAAAACGCGGCAATGTGAAATATAAATTACGGGAAATGGCGCAGAAGTGGCGGCGATGGGATCCCTCGGCCGAAATAAACAGAACGGGATGTGTGTGAGATCGCTGTGACGTGCGGAGAAATCAGGCCGCAGCTGCCGTTCCCCTGGGCCGCGGGGCTCAAAGACGCCGTGGGAGGGGCAGAACAACACGCCATTCGGGTCATTCGTTCAGGCTAATGGTTTGCAGCGGAGGGAGGGTTGCAGGATTACTTTAATTTCTAATACTTTACATTTTATCAATTTTTATTCTTTTTTAATATTTTTACAGATCGAATTCGTTATGGCAATATTATTATTATCTGTACACCCTGCAATGGAGTGGCGTCCCATCCTGGGTGTGTCCCCCTAGCCTAGCGGCCAGTGACTCCAGCATAGGCTCCCGACCACCATGTCCCTGACGAGGACAAGTGGTAAATGAAAGTGAGTCAGCGATGAGCATGAGTTTTCAAGAGGATCTAGCATTATAATGTTTGTGGCGGTGCATTCTGCTATGCTAATATTTTCCAGAAAGTCCAACAGAATGTTCTAGAAGCTAGAGGTTATGAAGGGCCAAATCCATAAAAGCAGATTGCAGAGGGGTGGAGGGTATATGTTCTAGTCAGCTAAACCCCTCAGCAGAGTGTGTAAAAATAAAATTGAAATGTTTGCATAACCTTATGCTTCTTTTTTAATTATTAAACAGAAAACACGATACATGTTTATTGAGCACTGAGGAGAAGGGAAGAGATCAGGGGAGAAGGGAATTCAAAAGAGGGTGAGTTTTTAGACCCTTCTTCAATGCAGAGAGAGATTCAGCAGTTCTGAGTGACAAGGGAAGTCATTCCACCACATCGGAGCCAGAACTGAAAACCTTTGTGCTTTTGATTTTGGACCTTTTGTGTTTGGGGGGGGTCCAAGCAGGCAGAGGTGGAGGACCGTAGCCGTCTGGTTGGACCGTAGCGAGCATTCGGGTCTTGTAGGTATTTCACCATTCTCAGGATCAGTCCCCAACACAAAGAAGCGGAACGCAAGCCTTAAACTGGCAAATCGAGCATAAAGATCCAGGTGATGTTGCCGACGGATGTCGGTTTGAAGCGACACGTCTCGAGAACACAGAGCTGGCTGACTGAGAAAGGATCCACCCCGGGTCCGGCTCGACTCCGCTCCGCAGGGCAGATGGCGCCCTACCGTTGGGGGCAGATCTTGCAGCAAAGTGTATATGTGCTCCAGGACTGAAGCTGCCATCTGCTGTTAACCCACCTCTCGGCCCCCGAGCCCTCCGCCCCCAGCCCCCTCCCCCGGCACCGTGACTCACTCAGGAAGACACACACCGGCAGCTGCATATTCAGCTCCTCATACATCTTTGATATTAGCGGAGCGAACGACACCTGTTTTGTGCCGCTAATGGGTCGTGTCTGAGCAGGGGGGGGTTGGGGCACCGTCGGCGACGAACCAAACGGATGCGAGACGTGTCTGAGATGGGCACAGGAACCGAGCGAACGTGGAGACGGGAGTGAGAAATCCAAGGGCTCATCCGCGGGTACGAGACCGATGTAAAGTGTATCCCGTAGGCGACCATCCACCATCCATCTCACTGTTTGTCTGTCCACCAGCCCTAGTTTCCATGACTCCTTCACCAAATCCCCCGCCTAACGCCCCGTAAAGGTGTTTACGTGGGTGCGAACCGTCGCCATGGAAATGTAGAGAACATCATGGTTCGCCAGGCCCTTTGTTACCTGTGATGGCATGGTATGGAGCATCGATAAACCCAACTGCCTTGATCAATGGTGCAAAGTAAGATTTACCCGCTTCTGTGTGCTGTCAGCCCAAACATGAGTTGCTGGGGTGGGATAAGCCCCCACCGTCCAGAGCAGGAGGACGGGGCAAAGCACTGTGATGTGGTTGAGTTACATCAGAACCATAGTATCTGGAGGAACGCTCTTGTTCGAAATGTGATCGTTCACACGAGCTGAAGTTCACCTCAGCAGGGCGGTGGAGGACGCGCCACATGAGGGACGCCAATGTTGTACCCTTGACAAAGGAACCGAGGTACCCTTGAGAAGGTCCCTTGGTTTTGCCACCAATTGGTTATTCAGTGAGACGCAGTCTTTCTCATGTGACATAGCAGATGTCTGATCCGCTTGTCCCATACGGGGTCGCGGGGAACCAGAGCCCAACCCGGCAACACAGGGCGTAAGGCCGGAGTGGTGGGGACGCACCCAGGACGGGACGCCAGTCCGTCGCAAGGCACCCCAAGCGGGATTCGAACCCCAGACCCACCGGAGAGCAGGACCCGGTCCAACCCACTGCGATGTGTAATGAGCAATTCCATATGTTGCTTTTAGAGGAAATCAGGTGTGTAGTAGAAGCACACAAGTAGCGCAGGTGTAAAAATACGCGAAGCCCAAGTTGCTTTGGTTAAACCAAGCAGGTAAAGCAGAAGTTTAATGCAAGATTTTGTACAAGAAAAATGACCATCCGTACAGAGTTCGCATACTTTGAAGCACCACTGTATGAGCGTGGTTTTCACACAATACTGGGCCCTCCGTTTTGCTCAGAGCGCCACCGTCCTGCCTTGACAAACAGAGGACTTTGTGCTTATTTCGTTTCTAGACCCCTGCTCTCGGCAGCAGCTCCGAGCGAACGGACGGCCATCCAGGAGAACGTCCGTTAGCGACGGCATGTCAGATAGCGTTACGTTACGCTGCAGTCGTACAAAATACACACCTTATGGCCTATACGTACATTACGGGATACGGCGTTGCTGCGCCGCTGGCTGTGAAACAAACTTTTGCACGAAGGCCGTTAATAGAAATTTTGATTTGGGCCCAACTCTGTTTCAGGAAGGATGATCTTTAATCAGCATCCTTGAGCACGGCGGCTGCCAGCAAATTTGTACGGACAGAAGCCTGGATGTAGTTTTTAACGGGCCGTGGAGACCGCCGCGGTAGCCTTCTTTATGACCATCATGATCTGCTGGACGAGGTCAGGAAGAAGTCACACATCTATAAAAACACCGCTTTAATCCCATCACATCATGAGACCCACCTTAAATGGGTTATAATAAAGTATCCCACTGACGGAGCAGTAATTTCAGGGTAAGATAAGCGACTGCTTATCATGAGCGACACTGTTTTTCGATATGTTTCCCCAAGATGATAAACGTTTTTCATTCCATTTCTTTGAAGATCGAATTTTAAAAAAAAAAAAAGAAAAAAGATTAAGCTTGGGGTCTGCTAGTGCGTATCATCAGAAAACACACACATAATCACGAGCTCAGATTATCTTCATGTAACGTTTATGGGAGTAAAGTTTCCGCAGCCGTTATTGTCACGTGTGGATTAGTTACGCCGAAGACGCCGCTAACAGCATCTCCGGCTGCATCGGTGTCACTGCGAACAAACGGGTGCTGCGGATTATCCTTCGTGTGACACAAGATGGCTGCTTCACGATAATTTTGCTCTGGGCATAAATAAATAAATAAATAAATAAATAAATAAATAAATAAAAGATTCTCTTGCTTTTGACAGCTCCTGTTTCCGTTTAAATTAAATCTGTGACTTAAAACTGCGTCACCGATTCTGAGCGCATCCGGACTGTATTGTCCCGACTGTTGGGTCGAGCTGTTACTGTATTAGTGAAATACCGATTTGATGACTTCATGTGCTTTTTTATCGGAAGGCAGGGATAAGAGATTGTGCAGCGGTTTCATGTCGCTAATTATCTGAATTCATGGATCCTGCTGAGCTGTCGTTCTCGAGCATCTTAGCAGGCATTTTACCCAGTTTACCCACTTGCCGGACTGGATGCTTCATGGAGTAAATTAGGCAAAGTACTCTCTCAAGGGTACAACGGCAGTGCACCTGCTTGGATGAAAATCGGGAGACCTGGGGCGTAAATCCGAGTTCAATAATTAGTTCCAGCAACTTCCATGTTTAGGATGCTGGTACAACTTAATTAGTAATTATTGTCAATATGCTCGGCCAGCACAGTGGTGCGGCATGTAGAGCTTCAGACTCATGGCTGTGAGTGAGTTTGGATGTGGGTTTGAATCTGACTCAGTCTGTCTGAGGTTCGCGTGTTGTCTTTGTGTTTGAGTACGTTTCCTCTGGGCGCTCTGGTTTCCTGCCAAAGCCACAGTTGATTTCAGACGAACTTGATCAAAACTATGCGCCAAACTGAAACAATGACTTTTTATTGCTAGTAACTTTTACCACTAGTAACTGCAAAAACTATCTCATTAAAAATCCAGCAAATATCCTTAACATAACAAGCTACAACCAACACCATCGAACGATCGCAGTGTGCTGAGAAAAGTTATAAATCCTAGCCCATAACTAGACTGTTTCTAATTCATAACTCCGTGAACCATGCCCATGTCCATAAATTAGAATAAACTGTTTCACACTGCAAGACATATATTTATTGACCCCCTGAAATTTTCAACATGGCGTAGTCCAGCTAGCACTTGTACAAAAGACTCCATTACCCACAATCCCTGTTTGCTGCACCGGTTCCATTTTCCTATTATGTAAGTATAGTCTACCTGCATTTAGTGAACTTAACGAATTTCACTGGGGTTGTGCTGTATTTTGAGAGAGATTTGTGTCTGCATCATTTATTTACGTAAATATTGTATTTCAATAAGACTTTCCAATCTTCAGTCAATAATTAGGCGACCATACATTTATTTTCCATTTCATTTTTTAGGTCTTTTTCAGCCATTTGCATTTGATAATATTTCTATTTTAGTGCCCAGGAAGCAGCTCACATCCTTGGTTAAAATCAGTAACAAAGCAGCTCTTCCTTCAATGAAACAAGGTTTGATGCTAATTAAGTTTTAATTTAGTTGAAAATAATGGTGAAAAACCGTACAACATTTTACTGTGGTAGATGCACTTGTAACCGTTTCCTCCCAGTAGTTCAGTTTCACACAACCAGAAAAGATGGTCTTGTACCAACATGTTTGACCCGATGCTGTTGAGTCGCGCAAATCCATTGCAAAGTCACGCCAATTTAATTAAAAGCTCAGTAAAACATCAATAAATCAATTAAAAGCATCAATAAAGAAATTGGAGCTCATAGAAGGGGATTGAAAACTTCCACCTTGGAAATACCGTGTTGAGAAAAGATACCTGTGCTTTCGATTGCAGTGACAGTTAGTTAGCAGACACACTTGACTTGGTGCCTGTGGGACGTTGCTGAACATCTGTTATAGAGAAGGTAGAAACTCTGCGGCAGAAGGACATTTGAGCTCCGGGACCTGGGGGTTTGTCAGGCTTCAGCTCTCTTGTTAAAAATTCACAAATGAAGGGAAAGGGAGACGATCGCAATCATTATGCGTCGGCCTTTATTATCCCGCCGTTCTCCCCCACTGTGGGCCACAAAGAGCGCTTCAACTTGAAGATGTTGCCTGGATTTCGCTCGCAGGGATACGATAGCGGTTTTCTGGCCGATTTGAAGCCTACACGGCTCAAACTTGGGATTGAGGAGAAGAAGTGCGTGTCGTGCGCCCCCCGCCCCGAAGGTTTCTCATCTTCGGCCTTGCAGGGCCAAACCAGTAGGTTTCCAGTTCTCCTCATTCCGCTAAGACTTCAATCAGGTGGTTCCCTGTCCGGCTCCAACAAAGACCCCTCGGACCGGGCCCTTTGGAACCGTGATTGAAAAGCCTCGCTGTAAAACTCTGCTAAAACCTGATTGTCTCCTTGATGGTGACGAAAAACCTCACCTTGAGCAAGGGTTCAAAAGCTGGAGCCACACAATGAACAATAAGAGACATGAGTGAGGATTTTCAAAATGTATGTTTTTAATACTTTTTATTTATTGCTGAATCTTAAGTACCCTGGATGTGTGAAGATGATTTTCAGACACGTTTAATCAGATACCATTAACCTCGTTGCTCTTTGATATTTACCCGCAATCAACATTTAATTACAATAATCCGCATCACAGCACAGAGTTATTGGCTGCTGGTCTAGTGCTCATGTTTTTTAAAGGGGGCTTTTCATTACTATGTCATTTGTTCCGAGGAATGTTGCTTTTCCTTGAGAAATCTCTGCAGCTGCCAGAAAAATCAATTCCAGTGTCATTGGGTAGGGTAGTGGTGGACCCAAAGGTTGCAGGCTTGAATTCCACCTTCAACTATAGTACCCTATAGCAAAGTACTTACCTGAAATCACTCCAGTAAAATAGCTCAGCTGTATAAATCGGTAAGTAATTGTAGGTAGCTTAAAATTCAGTTGCTTTGGAGTAATGTGTCAGCTAAATTATTAAATAAATTCTCAAGTAATTAAAGCATCCAACGATCTGCAGAACTTTGACAGCAGTGAGTATAACTGGGTATTTATCTACCCATTTCAAGCATTTATATTACAAATATTTTGATATTGTCCTCATTTCCCATCAATAAATCAAATCTAATATAGATCACTGTAACCCTGCAAAGCAGAGCCCTAGACGCTCCATCAAACAGGTTGTTTTATTCTGCACAGGCTGGTCACTTGTACGATCTGCTGAACACTACTTTTGTTGTAACATATTAAAATATGTGGGGCTTAACAGTGAAAGCTTTCAGAAATGGGAAAGCTGACCACAGAATGGCCCACAGAACGGTCAGAACGGCACACAGAGCAAATGAGAAACGATGAATCACACTAATGGGCATATGCTGTGTCCGCTGGGACTAGGCCCTCGTAGATTTCTCACACGCAATCGGAGGAATATCCGGATGGGTGATTATAGCAAATAAGGAGGCCAGCTGAGCTCAAGTGATTAATATTTCTTCCAGCGTCCATCATTGGAGGCTGTGGCTTCCAGAAAGCATGAGAAAAAAAAAGTAAATACTTTATTGGTTGTTGTGTGCTGCAAAATAAAACCAATGTGGAAGCCTTCTCTGTCTCATTGCCTCTCCCTCTGCCCCCTCGCAGTTATAAAGTTGTATTGTACAACAAAATCAAACATTCAGAAGATGCAATGATGTCCATCGCGGGCGCGGAAAAGGCTCGATGCCGGAAAAGGTCTCTTATTTGGTTTACAAAATGCAACCAATGCAAAGACGGAATTGCTTTTGACAGCTAGACAATAATACGGTACCATGTTGTCTAACAACTGTAACCATGTGTAGTGTTTTTTTTTTTTTCTTCGGTTATAGAATTGTCTGAATAAATTAAGTAGGGTGCGTTACTATTTGCATGGACGTATCCAGAAAATTTAGAAAGAACAAAATGCTTTTGTTTAATTTAAAAATGTGGGCTTTTACCGCAAAACCATCTTATCTTTGTATCTGTTTCATCCAACATTCAGCTATTGCTACATATATGTTGAGTTTCTTTTCACCACTTTAGTTTATATATACAGTACGAATTAATGTTTTTTTTTTTTAGTTTTTCATGCTGCCCTAAGAATTAAACTTTAAGTTCACTGCTTTTGTCTGAAAGTGAGAACCGCCATGGTACGAATAGTCAAAATGAAAAAGGTCTGCAGAATGGAAAGAGCATAAATCTGTACTATCGCTGTAATTGTGCTGTCAGACGATGTGACAAAAGATTAAGTACAGTTGAAACAAGACCCATACTGGGGCAGCTATGCCATATTTATGAGGTTTGCATAAGCGTGTTTTGATTTGTGTTTGTGCGGGAAAAAACGGTGGCCGAAGAGATGGTTGGTGCCTGGGGCCACGGTACTGTCGCCCCTCCCAATCCATTCTTCTCTGCCTCTATCCTCTCTACCCGCCTGCATGGACGGTGTCCCGACCTTGTGACTAACACTCCTACAAATTGCTCTGGCAGCCTTATTCTCCCTGCCTTCGAGGGTTTATACAAAAGCCATCAGCTCCCTAACAGAGAGTCACATTACTGCCTTCTCGATCCCCGGGTGCGAGTCTCCTTCACTTGGCAGTCTCCGCCAGAGCTCGGCTAAGAGAGGGGTGCTATATTTACAGGACTTTTCCGAGCCCCATCCACAAACAAGTGGTACCATTTCAGAGTATAGACTATCCTCTGTACGGAGCATGAGGAATCAGCACTGCAGGATTTACGGTTTGAGAGGTACGCTTAAAAAAATATACGTCCTCTAGAGTGAACAAAAATCGAATAACTCAGTCTAAGGATAATAAAGCTACAAAGTGCGTAACGTGACGCATAGTTCCCGTCTTAATGCGTGCACCGCTTATCGAATTTAACAAGGAATTTAGTGAAGGGAATCGTGCAGTGATTGAATTAGTCGCAGCATGAAGGGACAATTAAGGCGTAAGCGACACCATATATGAGGATTACGTAACGTCGTATGGACACAGTTCCACGGTGCAGCGAATTAATCATCTGGAAACAATCCATGGCGTTCGATGTTTGATGGACTTTGAAGCACAAATTAAGGGGAGGCACTTATTTGAACTGAACGAGCAGATTTTATTTTAAAAATAGATCAGAGCAGCACTACTCGTCTCTGCATTGCGGTAAGGTTAAGGAAAGCTCCGGAAGGAGCTTTCACAAAGTGTATATGAGAGTCGTAAAAAAAAAAATGGCTCACAGTTCCAAGCTGTTTCCGAAACCCAGGTACAGAAGCAGCGTGCGGCGTTTGAAATACAGAAAACCGTCTGTTGTGCTGGTATCCAGGTGCCGCGCTTCCGGCCTTTTCAGGCTAACGCACGCCTCGGAGAACAGCAGCGCTTGAGAATCTACTTGCTTCACTCGCACCCGGTCTGGGGTCACTTTTCCCCGGCCGAAAAAGCATTCACCATATGTACTTTTATTCATATTGGCATCCTTAACACCCACAAAGTCAGAATGTCACTGCTCAAGAACAACACGGAAAGGGCCGCACAAC
This sequence comes from Scleropages formosus, assembly GCF_900964775.1. Taxonomy (NCBI): domain Eukaryota; kingdom Metazoa; phylum Chordata; class Actinopteri; order Osteoglossiformes; family Osteoglossidae; genus Scleropages; species Scleropages formosus. Next base: position 39,705,534 of record NC_041807.1, on the reverse strand, counting down.
TGGTCATTATGAATAAAAAAATAAATTCTGAAAAATCGATCGGCGAGGCGTGGAAATCCTGCTCCTGGAAGACACGTTCCCCTCTTTGTAACTCTACCTCGAGCTGTTCTTTTCATTGTATTCAGCAGGACCTCTCAGTGGATATGAAGAGAAGAGAAAGGGATTTGTCTCTCCCGAGTGACCTTGGCGACAAACGCAAGCGCTACCGGGACGAGCCGTGTTCCTCGAAGCCGATTTTACCACCCAGGCTTACCTGTATCGTGTTCGGTTAGGGGAGAAAATAACTAGAGAGGCCAAGGGATGTAGCAACTTCCCAGCATCCAAAATCCTAACAAATACTTTCTTTGGAGTTGTTCATACCACTCTCATAGCACATTTGAGAAGGAAATTCTTTTTCTGTTGGTTATAGAATGGCAGGATTGTAATAGCAGTTGATCCATCCACCTAATTTCAGTAACTGCTTATTCTGAGCATGGTAGCAGCGATCCAGAGCCGACGTATTTTGTACCTTCTACCATGGAAGTTGTACTTTCAAGAATGCTTGATTTTTTTCAATCTGTAAAATATTCTACCACTGGGAACAATACTTACTAGTGATCTTAAAGTGGAAGGAGATGACAGTTCCTCCCAACCATCCACTTGTCCTGAGCGGGCTCGCGGCGAGCCAGAGCCTACCTGGCAACATAGGGCACAAGGCCGAGGGGGGGACACACACAGAGGATGGGACGCAAGTCTGTCGCAGGGCAAATATTCCAAAATATTTTTGTTATGGATTGAGCTGTATGCCTGACATTCACTGCAAACATTTGAACTGGCATGTGTGTTGCTCTGGTGTATAAACGACTGATTTGGATAAAAGGTGTCATCCTAATACTGCATAGGGTTTATTCTAAGTTACGTGGCATTTGAGAAAAGTGTCTGCTCAACAAATAAATGTAAATTAAATTTTTTTTATACCTTAAATTTATCGATATACAGTGTACAACTTCTAATTTACGTTTATATACATAGAAGAAAATGATGCACCAGAATGTCCAGTCATTCCAAACTCCGGTCATATGCAGATGACTGTATTTTATATAGGTTTTATGGAATGTAATCTATTCAGCATTTTAATTTGTGGCAGTTCTCAGGAGGAGTGTGTTCAAATTTATTCTTTGTCATTTTTTTCCTGAAGTTTTGCAAATTTTAACAAACAAAACAGTCTGACGGCACACGCACTTTTATAAATATGTTTGATCTCCTGACCCTGACGTTTGGCAGCATTGATGTACCTTACAGTAGCATCCATGACTGGCAGTCTTTGTGAAGTTGTCAGAACTGCTGCCACGTGTGCGTACGTGATTGACCCAAAGGTGCCTGCAAACTATATAGAAGAAAGCTCATGGTGGAGCTTGGGTGATGTAATAAATGATATTCTGCATTTTACAATTCCCCAAGAGAGCATGTGACCTCTTTTCTAACCAATCAGGGACTATCTTTTAGAGACTAACCACATTTTTTTTTACATGGTTTCTCATTTTCATGCATCATCTGTCATGTGCTCCTACCTCCTGTGCTTCCACATATCATTATTAATAGGTTTATTTTCAGGATACCGGCCCTGTGGGACCTTCATCGGGTGACAACGTACTGTAAACAAAGTCTAAATACATGAAATAGACCCCAAGCACTACTTTGGATGCCCACTTATGGATTAGCACAATGCAACCATGGCTGCTTCCTTCATGACGTTCATGTCTTCTACAAAGGTCCCACAATCAGTTTCATGTAGCTATTTGCATTTTTTCGATTATTAGTTTCAAATTTTCTTTATGAGAGAAAAGGCCTATAGTGTTATTCATGCCAGAGGTCGTTAATTCAATTTCCTATATACAATGTATATATTTATATATATTCCTGGAAGGTATTTCTGAGCAGCTTTGATTTTGGTTCAGTCTGCAAAAAGAAGCCAAGATGTAGGGCAGAAGACAAGTTTACAGACGAGTTTGACAAGTTTACCATGTTGTTTACAGCTTGTGCTGCCATTATTTGCTGTTTTTATATACAGTATTGTATTTCAGGAATTTTCATTTAAAATGAACCTACACAAGGGGGTGCGGTGGCGCAGTGGGTTGGACCACGGTCCTGCTGTCTGGTGGGTCTGGGGTTCAAGTCCCACTTGGGGTGCCTTGTGACGGACTCGCGTCCCGTCCTGGGTATGTCCCCTCCCTCTCCGGCCTTACGCCCTGTGTTACCGGGTAGGCTCCGGTTCCTCGTGACCCCGTATGGGACAAGCGGTTCTGAAAATGTGTGTGTGTGTGTGTGAACCTACACAGTGTGCGTAGATGTGGAGGAATTGTCATGCAGCGGGCACAGTGGTTAGTGTAGCAGCTAAAAGGTAGTAAAGTGCACAGCAAATCGTCTACAGGCTGATGGGTAAAGTAGCACTTACTATGTAATGGAAAGCTGCAAAAGTAGTACATTTGTTAAGAACTTATTGGGACAGCTGGTAACGTAGTGGTTAGAGCAACTGCCTTTAGACCCAAAGGTCCCTGATTTGAGCCTCACCTCTGACTGTAGTACCCTTGAGCAAGGTGCTTATCCTAAATTGCTCCAGTAATTTATCCAGCAGTATAAATGGGTAAATAATTGTAACCTTAACATTATAAGTTGCTTTGGAGAAAAGTGCCAGCTAAATGAATAAATTTAAATGAGAAAGTTGGACAAAAAGGTTAACAACATATCCAGGTGATTAGTAGAAAGCAGGATTAGTTTATAGCATACTGGTTAGTGAGTGAAACAGGAATTAGTGTGTTAGAATGTGGTTTTGATGAAGCATAGGGGTTAACACATCAGTTAGGATTTACCAGGTAGTAGCTTTCCTCTAACTGAAGAACGTCTGGAGAGATCAAGAGCAGGGATCTTCAACACGATCATGAAGCCTGTCCTATTTTAAGGAGCAGAGACCTGGAGTACCACTGCCACAACATGAGGAGAATCCAGACATTCATCAACACCTACCTCAGAAGGATGCGCCGGATTTGCTAACTCGAGACAATTAGCAACAAAGATCTCCGGCAGCAAGCGGAACAGCAACCAGTGGAGGATGAAATACTCCAAAAACGATGGAGATGGATCGGCTAGACCTGTCGAAAACCTGCTTTCAACATCACACAGCAAGCCCTCACCTGGAACCCACAAGGGAAGAGAAGTTGAGGCCAACCAAGAAACAGCTCACGTCGTGACACAGAGGCAAACATGAAGGAGATGGAGTACACCTGTAGACAACTCGAAAGACCGGCTCAGGATTGGGATGCCTGGAAAGTTCTCATCGGCGGCCTATGCTCCAGATGGGGCCAAAGGTGAAAGAACAGAGGAATAAGAAGGTACTATAGTGGTTTGTAGGTAACAATGGTTAGAAGGTAGCCAAATTAGCCAGTAACATACGGGTTAGCAAGTAATTTAGCATTTAGCAGGTACTACAGCAGTTTGCAAGAAATATGGGGGTTTAGCAAGTCAGAAAATATTTTTTTTTTGTACCATAGTGGTTATCAAGTAACGCAATCACTAAAAGGTAGAAAAAGGAGCAGGTGGTATGATTATTACCAAGTGATGTAGAGGTTGGCAGGAAAGAAAGTGTTTTCAGATCCCATAATGGTTAGTCATACCCTCATTCTCAGGTAGCAACATTCGCATGTTGTGAAGTGGCTGAGGAAGCAGGCTGTGAGGGTTTCCACTTTAAGTTGCAGCTGTTGTACATCTGAGTGATCCATGGTCCATTAAAAATATGACATTTCAATGAATTGGCAACAACGTGGAAGAAAGCAAGAGTAAGTTATTGCTGTACTGTCATGCCGGAACAAGGGAAGCCGGCATGAAGGTGAGTGGGACCCAGTTGCGGGTTCTGTTTAATGAGCAACATATCCAAAGCAAGACAAAAGCAATAGTCGGGGACAGGCATGGGTCGGGGTGTCGGGGACAGACGAGGAATGGAGTCGATGAAACGAAGCAAGGTCAGAAGCCCAGAGAGCAAGACGTAGAACAGACAGGAATCGCTGTTCCGCAGTCAGGCATGGACTCCCGGTCCTTTTAACCCCTGGCACCTTGATGAGGGGTAGGTACGGGCTGGGTGCATGTGACATGTACCCTTCCTTTACCCTAAAAATCACATTTCCATGGATGGAGTTCGACTCGTCTGCACCCGCCCTTACCATTGTGTGAATGAGCAAAACTGGATGTATTGTTACGGAAAAAGGATCAGTAGAGGAAAATTATAAAAATTACAGGCAACTGTGACTGCATGGCAGAAATCAGAGCAAGAAAACCCAATTTTTAAAGAAAATTTACATCTCGAAAAAGTCTGATGTTAAAAAAATGCTTGGGGCCTGACCGAAGGAGCTCAGATGTTCATTCCGTACCGTCACGACTTGTCTGGTCGGCAGCGTCCTAAGGGTCACCAGCTTCCCCTAGAGCAGCCAGTCTGAGAACTGCTTCTCTATGTAATTCTACACTCCTAAAATGTTCTTTTTGCATCATCCCGCTTCAGCACAAACAAAGGAATTTTCGTTTAAATTTTGAAGTATTGTTTCATTTCTCTCCTACTTCTTTTTGGAAGGGGATTAAACACATGTCTTGAAGGAGAAGATCAATGGCAATCTGGTGTACACAAGTTAATTATTTTGTTGCTGACAGACTGCCATGCTGTTTTTTTTATGCCGTCTCGTGACTCGGGGGATGCGTCATAGAAATGTACTAACAAAGCTTCGCTTGGACTCAGAGGAAGGCCGCAAGTTTGTGCTCTTTTCATGGAAGGCATCAAGGGCACCTCGGCTTCAATGGACAACGGGAAAACTGCCCTCCTGTCACGGGGACCATCTTTGTGAGTAATGCCCCATGCGTTACTTATCTCCGTGCCATTTATTCTACTTTTAATGGCTTAACAGGAAAAAAATGGCTTTTAACAAGAAAAAACACTGGCTTTTAAGGGAGGAATATCGGTGCCTTAAATGGCAGTCCAAGAGGAAATTTCCAGAGAAACGAGAATTATGTTGGAATTTGATTTTACCTTGTTTTGCATTAAGATGTAGCCGACCAACGCCCGTGGAGAAATTCCCTGCAAGGTCGAGGCCCAGTGACAAGCGCTGTCCCTCTCTTGAACACAGATTTGCATTTCAATATCCCGAATTTGTTGCTTCTCCGACACTTTTGTCAAAGGTGCGACTGTAATGTATTTTTTTGCAGTTTATTTTTTGCTTGTGTACACCGCAATGTTTGCCAGAGCCATGTTGGGGGTCACGCACATGAACCCGTGACTTAAAGCAGCAGCCACGAGCTTGTTACAGCTTCACAGTTTGTCGCTGTTACTCAGCCTCTTATCTCGCAAGTGAGCCGGAAATTGGAGGGAATGTGGGGATAAGAGGATAAAGAGACGGGGGGGGTCCGAAAATCAGGCTGCAAACGGCTGATTTCAGAGCCCAGAAGCGGAACCGGTGGAAGACATTTCAACCAGGGGACATGTTAGTTCTTTAGAGAAGAATCAAAGTAAACAGGACCCACAGGCAATGCAGGTGCTTATGTCTCTTATCACATGGAGGATCACCTTACCTGCATATTAATGCATTTTTTTTAACTCTCCGAAAAATTTTATTACAAATTAAAGTGTCTCAGATCATCTGGCCAATGTCCAAGTGGATATTCATATCTACACCTCATAAGAGAGAAAAGCAATGTTATTCCTGATGAAAAATTTCTATTTGTCACACTGTTGAACATTCGGGAATTTAAATGAGTCCGTGCGTATAATCTTTAATGTATAAGTTTGGTTGCACACCTCCAGTGAAAGCCTCTGTTAAAGTTCACTGACATGGAATGATTTGAGCTTAAGATGTTTTATTAATCGGGTGTTGTCAAGTTCAAACAAACCTGTGCCTTTCGCGTGGCTGTCAGACAAGGCATGCGGAGAGAGGCGCTAGCTAATTCTGAGCGATGGACGAATTTAATTTTCCTCAGATGTTGATGAAACAGAGGAAGAGATGATGAAAGCTGCAGCTAGAGCAGACGGACGGGAGATTATTGTTTTTAATGAAGGCTAATTCATTAACTGCGAGGTATATCTTATACAAAGGTGCATTTGTTTCCAAGTCAGCACATCCGTAAAATGTTCAGATCCAGCATTCAAGAGCAAAGGCCCTTTGACCCGTTCCAGTCGAAAGATTTTGTTATGAAGCCAAGTAAAAAAAGAACTGGGACACCTTTTAAATAATTACTTTACTGTGCTGGCGGGATGTGTGCCGCGGCAGGACTTTAAGGAGCCCGGTGATGAGAGCAGATCGATACGCATTGTTAATGGAACATAAACTCCTTCCCCGAGAGCCTCACGGACTCAAAAGGAGAAATGTCAAAATGTACAATTCAGTTTCTATTTAATGGAAAGTACGGAGGAAAATCGGAAGTGAAAGGGTACGAATGCAAGGCCAAGATGTATACGAAGGATCAGGCCTCCACGATTACTTGCCAGAGTGTATAGGTGCTGCCGTCTACTTTTCTATATATAAGCAGGCAGCACTTTATGAAGTATTAGAAGCTTAAAAGACACCCAGTCGGAGACCTTGCTAACATCACACAAACCGTAATGGTGCTTGGCGTGTGTTTGGCAAGCCCTTCGCCGAGTGAAGGCCCAGTTCGCTAGGGACCGTCTTGAAAGCGACAGCAGCTTGGAGGAGAGAAAGTGTGTATGTGCTTCAGCGAAAAGCACCATGTGACTGCTACTCAAAGCAGAATTGTATTAAGAGTGCAGATTGCAACGTGGGTATTGAGCTGATTTCCCAGTGGCCGCAACACATGGAATACACGTGGACAAACTGGTTATAAATAAGTTGGAATATACATGGACATTTGGTGTAAAAGGCCATTCAAAATCACCTGGATATCATGAGGTGGAATATATTCATCAACTGCTATGTCTAAATTGATGGGTTTGGCAAAAGGAGTCCCTTGATATAGAAGACACAAAAGTAAAATTCTCACCTCTGTTATAGTACCCTGGATTAAGGCACTTACCTTGAACTGGAAAAGTAAAAATTGCCCTGCTGTATAAATATAGTAAGTATATAATAAATAATTAATTGTAAATGGCATAGCTCACACTGTAAATCACCTTGGAGATGCATCAGACAACTGAATAGTTTTTTTTTTTTTTTTTTTTTTTTTTAATTTATTTAAGATTATATTCATTTGTTTAAACATAAACTCAAAAAAAGCTAAATTCTGGAAGTTTGTTTAGAAAGTTCTTCTTTGCTACATGAAACCTTATGGCCAGAGACAAGCAAGGGTGGCATGGTGGCACAGTGAATAGTGGTGCTGTCTCACAGCACTTGGGTGGTGTGAGAGGATGTAGGTTCAATACCCACTCACGCTGTGTGGTGTTTGCATGTTCTCCTTGTGTCTGCATGGGTTTCCCCTGGGTGCTCTAGTTTCCTCCCACACTCCAAAGACATGCTGCTCAGGTTCACCCATAGTGTGTGAGTGACAGAGAGTGTGTGTTCCACTGATGTGTGGATGAGTGACCCATGGTAAGTAGTGTTTCTAGCAGTGTAAGTCACCATGATGAATAAGGTGTTTGGGCTGGTAACACTACATGGTGTTCATTGGGAGTCACTTTGGAGAAAAGCATCTGATAAATGTAAAAGATTTTTTAAAGTAATTTAATATGTTTCTTTAGAAACAAATAAAACTGAATATGTAATAATATTCTACAGTGTTTGTCCCCTTTCCCATTTTCTTCCCTTTTTTAACACTTTTAATTAGTTTGGTTAAAGTTTTGAGGGCTGAACAATTAGTTTTTCATATCTATAGCTGCACGTTTTTAATGAGTGAATGAAACGTTTAAATCCAATTCGGTTGCAGCCACATACAATGAAAAGACATAAAACAACACCAGTGTCTTTTTTTTCTCTTGGGCTCCATTCGTATACTATCAGAACTAACAAGAAAAACCTGTAGAAATTTAATGATAGAAAGATGAAAAAAGGACAATAATACTTTTTAGGAGCAATGTAGAATGTTACAAATACTTGGTTAAATTCATTTCTGAAAAGGAAGTTGATTTTTTTTTATTTCATTTTTTATTTTAATTTTTTGTAAATATCCCCTGCTTAAAAAGGCTCCATCTTGAACTCTATTTGCCTTTTATGAAATGATTCTGCAGGGGAGCAACACTGACACCATAATATTTTTAAAAATATTTTTATTACATATATTATTGGGCTTACCAAAAAAAAAATCAGAAGCTATACTAAAATAACCATCTACAGCTGTTTTGTACTAAATTCTGAAAGTTTAAAGTTTAAATTCTAAATATGGCACTATTACATGTTATGATATTTAGTTTTTAATGCAGCAAAAAAAAAAAATTCAGCTGATTGTCTAATCATTTTTCTGAAGCTATATTTTTTTTAAATCAAAAATTACTTTCATTTTCTATTTTATCACTTTTTTCAGTTACTTATAAAGTCAAATACTGAGATTGTGTATTTTTCCAAAGCCAAACATTTTCGCCAAAACAAGGTTTTATTCCTGTGCGTTGAAATAGTAGCTAAATGTGAGTTTACAGACACACAGAGCGCCCGCGGAAACACTTCACTGCAGCTCTTCAAATGGATTCGTCGCAAAAACACCCTTGAATGAGATTCGATTCCTCAATGAATGAATAAAAGAGCAGCATCGATTTCATCTCATTTCCCCGCTAAGGAGAACTGAGAGACAAAGAAGGACCGTTGGTAATGATGATGAAACGTCCAGGGCCGACCGTGAGCTGATAAACACGGGCAGCATGAGAAGATGGAGGGTTTAATTACTGAGCTCACAAAGACGTGCGCGGTCACGGCTCGGTGGTCAGGGTGGCCCATGCTGAAGACACAAATTGAGTGGAACTCCTGTTTCCTCCTTCATATCTTCTAGTAAGGCCGATGCCTTGACTTTAGCTTCAACCCCTTCCTGAAGCAAGGATGAGTGGATGGATGGATGGATGGATGGATGGATGGATGGATGGATGGATGGATGGATGGATGGATGGATGGATAGGTTTTGTTGAAGTGTAGGTAGGTTGATTATGTAGACAGATGGGTAGGTGGACGGATAAGCCGGTGGTTGGTGGTAACCTGGGTGAAGGGGTGGTTAGGTACAGTAGGTTTAGATGGCTACATGGGCAGACTTTATTGATCCAGAAGTAAACACCAAGGAACTTACACATGAATAAGCTCAAATACTGTCACTCCCAGATGTGCTGAAAAGTATTAACTTCACTGAGGCCTTTAAATATCACAGAAACTGTTGTGTTATCAGCAGGCCTTCGCAGTAGATGTTTATCACAAATAATAGTCATCCCTGGACATCCACACTGTAATGGCATCCACAGTGAACTTAGTGGGAGTCACCAGGTGATGCAGAGCCAGACACAAAACATATACTGATGACACACACTTTATTTTTTTATTCTCATTATGAGTTTATTCGTTATGTATTTCTGTATTATATAAATATTCAACATATTTATGATGTGGGAATATTGGATTTTTTGAATTCCTTTAATTTTTGCTCCACTAGTCAAACTCAGAAAAACTACATTGTCCAAATAAAAGCTTCTGTTGCATGTCTGTAATGTCAGGTATTATGTTTGGTGAGTAAGTCAGCATTTAGCCTTGACCGTGCTGATTCAGTGTTGGTAATCTATCCTGAACATGTAACGGTGTTTTCTCATCTTGTTATTAAACTCATATTTGCAAGCATATTTTTAAAACACAGTCCAAAACAAGGTGCAGCATTCCCAGCTTAATTCTCCTAATCTCACTTAATCACCCGACTTCGGATTAATATACGGAAAGAATGCAGCTGAAAATCAGATCTCTCAGACACAGTCAATTAGAATGTTATGGTTTGTTCAGGAGCATTTTTTAAAACCGCACCCAACTTAACCTGAATTCTTTAAATATCTACTTATTTCTTAAAGAATCGTAAACCTATACATTTCTGGTCATCAGATACCTGCCTGATACCTTTACTTGCCTCTGGTGTTAAAATGATTTCTTTTTTTTTGCTGTTATTCTCCTGTTCAGTAAACATGGTATTAAATAAGATTTACAAGGATAATAAGGAAAATTACTACTACATCCGATTCTCCTGAATCAGTTAGTTCTAGCATTTACTCATGTTATTTAAATAAAGCGGTCATCAAATCATGGTGCATGGTAAATGTGCGCAACTGTGTGTTTTTGTGATCATGCCAAGCAATGCCCGCAACAACAGAGACATGCAGCTGGGTACGAAAAAACAAAAATAAAACGTTTTGAGCCTGAACTGAATGTACAGAGAAAGCAAACTCCATTATTTAGAGGTTGAGTAAACAAAAGCGAAGGGCTCCGTTAAATGGTAGTTCACACTTACCCTCCAGGGTGTTTGGATGCTCATTGTATTTCTGTCACTGGGACTCAGCGTTCAACACAAAAACATCTCAATGAGCAGGAAAGGTCATTTCTTTCCACAACTACTGAGGTGAACCTGTTCCAGAAACCCAGCAGGATTTTTTTTTTTTTTAAAAATTCTTATTTATTCACTTAACTGAGGCTCCCCTCCAAAGTGACTTAAAATGTTAAGCTACATACACTGAGTTACCAATTTACACTGCTGGTTCAATTTTTACCATATCAGCTCAGAGTAAGCACCTTGCTCAAGGGTACCACAGTAGGAGGTGGGATTCAAGGCCAGGTGTTTTTAGTTACAGAGTGATGGGTCCAACCACCACACCACCTGCTGCATTTGAGGTTGTGTAAGAGTGTGGTAGAGTAAAACACTGGGTCTTTAACCATACCTCTTTTTTGGTGTTATACTCTTCTGCATTTGAGTGACTTGACACCCCCGTGAGTGGCATAGGGGTTAGAGCTGTTACCTTTGGGTTCAAAAAGTGCTGGTTTGAATCTTACCTACTGTTCTATTACCTTTGAACAAGGTAATTACCCTCAATCGCTTCAATAAAATCACTCAGCTGTGCAAATGGGTGAATAATTGTAGGTATCTTAACATTGTAAGTGTAAAAAAGTAAATAAATACATGGAAGAACTAAAGCAAAGATGGGAGAGGATGAACGAACGAAAGCGGTTTTATTTCGTGCGACGGATGCATTTCGGAGAAATGTCTTCATCAGCGTTTCATCTTCGCTTCAATTTACACAAATGAGTATAAAACAAAATCCTGCACAGTACACCTTTGGTAACGGATACAATTAAGGAGGCAGGTCGGATGCCCGATGCCCCTGCTGAGGCTGATAGTTACTCTCGGTTTGTTCCGACTTCGGCCTTTTGGTCTGTGAGGGAGGAGTTTCGGCTCCCAGAGACAACCTGAGAGACTGAATGGCAACGGTAGAAAGATTGCCTTCTCATCCTGAACGCGGGGCTCATCGTGACGGATGAGCCTGCTTGACGGTGCATATTTCCCATCCCGCTATCTCAGCGCGTGGTTATTAAAATCCAGCTATGAGTGACACTCATTACAACGGCTCGAACCTGACGGGCGTGAGCACCAGACATCCTGGTCGGGAACAACAATGAGCTGTCGTTCACGCTTATCGCCAAACTCCTTCCTGGGCCATGAGTTAGTCTCCTCTGAGAGGGTAAAGTCAGGTGGAACTTTGATTCCCATCTGTACTCCTTTTCCTTTTACTCTTCATTCTCAGCATAAGGGTTGTATGATGCTGGACTCTTCAGCTGATGTTTCTGGGGAGAAATTCAGAGGGGCATCAGAGGGCCGACCAGCCAGGCAGATTATAGCAGCTGCTAAAGGATAACGAAGGAGAGGATAATTATTAATAACTCCAGTGAAGTCCTGCTGTGTAAAATTACCATCGTTTATCTGACACTTTTCTCGAAGGCGACTTCCTGTGATTTTTGTTCACATTCCCAGCTATTTTTTTTTTTAATTCACAAGTATTTACCTATTTACGACATTTCACTTAACGATTGACGGCATATACAACACTGGTCCCATAAGATTATAATGGAGCTGCGAAATTCTTATCGACTGGCAACGTCGTAGTGCAATGTGTTACAGGTGGTGCTGCTGTAAACAAACCCACTGCACTGCTAGTCTAGCAAGTATAGCACATACAGTTATGTACAGTACATAATAACTGACAATGATAATACACACCTATGTTACTGGTTTATGTATTTACTATGCTGTACTTTTGATCATTATTTTAGAGTTTACGCTTTCAACTTAGAAAAAACTTTACTGCAAAACAGTACGCTGTGTTACGCCGGCAGCAGTGTCATAAATCTTGTGTTCAATGCGTTTCTTGACTGCATCGAGGCTATACCATCTAGGTGTGTATAAATACACTCTGTGATCGAGGCTATACCATCTAAGTGTTTATAAGTACAATTTACGATGTTTGCACAACAATTAAATCACCCAACAATCCTTTTCTCAGAACGTATCCCTGTCATTAAGCAACGCATGTCTGTATATACACTACTGTGTAGACAGTAGAAATTGAGTTGCAACATAATAAAGGTCTTTATTAAATTTTTCATGATTACAGATCATTTTTTGATTATAGTGTCAAAATTTCCACTCTCCAACCCCAAATTTCAGCACCAACTGGTCAGTTTCCTGGCTTCACCTCATTATATTCCCGGCCCTGATTCTGGGAAAACAATGGTATGAACAGCATCTCTTTATTGATGCTGAAAGGATTTACTGCAGAAGATGCAGTAAAAATTGTGGGAAGAGGAACTGTGGAAGTTGCCCTTTGAAAGAACCCATTGTGTGCCTAAAGACTGAGTCACAGAGTCCAACTCATGGCCCTGCATCTGATGGCTTCGCCAAGATGGTTTCCTGCTCCATATGCAGAGGAAATGCACAGATATTCTTTTATTTCTCTTTATTCATCTCTTATTCATGTGGCTCAGATCTGCATGAGAAGGTGTAGAACCACGAGGTGGAACGGTTACCATCCTTCCTAAGGTCACCGCACTCTAGTTCACTCTGCCTGGAGTCCACCTGCCCACAGAGAGGTAAAGTCATGGCTAAAGACTTGCATCCCACGGCCTTCTGGGAAATGTACTCTAATATGGTATTTATAAGGCATTTATATTAATGCAATAAATGACTGACATTTTATATTTTAAAAGATTTAATGGTAAATGTTTTAAGCAGGAAAAGTGAAATAAGTCTGGGTAAAAATTCTGGCTGTGGAAAGGACATTTTTACAGTCCACCTGCAGGTGGCATAGTGGTTCAGACTGTCACTGTACAATTTGAAGGTGCTGGGTTCGAATTCCAGTCCTGCTGTAGTACGCTTAATCAAAGGGCTTACCCTGACCTGGAAATTACCAAGCTTTATAAATGGGTAACTCATTGTACAGTTGCTAATCTAACCTTGTCATTTGCCGTGGACAAAGGAGTCATATAAATAAAGGTTAATAGCACGATTCAATAGGCCGGAGATTCCCATATTTAGACGGAAGTGTGTGTAGCTGTTCATCTGCATGTCCTACATGTCAGGTGAACTTAGCCACTCCCCCAGCTCTGAACGGCTAGTATTTGACCACAAGTTCAGTTTTTTACTGCTCTGCCCCCTACTGTCCTTCCTCCTCTGCAACATTTCAAGGTGTTCATCCAAAGCAGCAGGTGTGTAGTTTCCTCTAAGAGGATTAGTTTCAGATCCACTGTTCTTAGCATAGAAAAAAAAACTTAGATCAATAGCACCATTGTTTCCCAGCCACATATAAATCAGCACTGAATATTCATTGACTTAGCCATTTGTATGTACATGTTTATTAATGAACCCATTATGTTTATTAATGAATGCATTCTACAGCCAGCCATCTTATTATAAGTCCTGTTCAATTTTTCAAAGAGTGCCGTAAATGTCCAGCGAGAAGCTCCCTCCGGTCCGTTTTCTCTGTAGCACTTAGCCGGCTCTGCAGACGAATCCCCAGCAAATTTGATTAACGCTCCACTTAAAGGTACAGGCACGGAGTAGATATTGGATAGGAATTTTTTTCCAATCAGACTGCAAACACTCGGGCAGAAAGAAAACACTGGAGGCACCGGAATTGTGTTTTTTTTTTATGCCGGATGGGATGAAAGTAGTAATTCCTGTTAAAACGATCAGTTCGCACGCCGCGCTGTAAGATCGCCATTTTTCCGTTCGACAGGATTACTTGTTGCTCACAGATGCCTGTATACATTTCCCTCCACAATTACCTCGGAGTGCTACATGGCCTGGGACTTGCAAATGCAGCTTCGGAGTCTCTTTAAGAAAGATTAGCATTCAAATTGTGGTTAATAAAAAAATTACATTTCCAGACTAGCCAAGCAAGACTTTTTAATATTTCGGGGAAAACATCAATTTGCACATTTTTACAGAATTAAAAGAAATGTCAGTTTAAAGATCTTAGCTACACAAGTCCCTGAAATAAAAGCTGATGTTATAAAGAGGTGTGAATGTATAATAAAATTCATTAAGCCCACGCCTTTAAAGAAGACAGGTGGCAGACAGGAAATAAAACCCGGTTTCCCTTTTCCAGTTGCAAATGAAGGTTATGGAAATTTGGTGGAAAATAATTAATTGTGCTAATTGTGGTACTTGCTCTACATTTGGAGCTGTTCACACCCCAAGTTGTACTGGCCATACCTGCATAGATTCATTACTGGACACCTCTGTTATGATTTTTCTCTGTTATTTGAAGATCTACCGCTTGATTTTTATGATAGGAAAAGAAATACACAATGGTGTTTGATTGATCTTGTGTTTGTAAAAATTTCATATTGAGAATTTTTGTATTTCATATTTACGATACATGGGAGCGCTTCGGCACCTCGCGCACAACTCGTTCCAAAGAGTTCTCGAGATTCCTTAAACTTGCTGGAATGTGCCATTTTTTTAACAACTTCATTATTATTTACTCTTTATTATGTGATTATGAGTTTCCTTTTAATTGTACTTGAATTAATATTTATTATATTATTAACTATGGGTCATTCATGTATATATTTTTCTTTTGCTCCATTACATCTCTCTTGGTGCCTTCCCTTTTTGTTTTGTTGAAAATTTCTGGAATACCAAGTTCCTCTGCTCAAGAGGCCTCAGATGGTCTGAAAAGGGAGGGTGTATAAGGGTTAGCGTGAAGACCGAAATTGCAGGCGTCTGCAATGAGTAACATCTGGGGAGAACTTTAATAAACCATCTTTGAGCTTGTTATTTATTTCTCATTATTGAAACTCCAGAGACCCCTGAATTGTGTGCAAAAGATCAGCTCCAGCAGAGTGATCACTTTGCACAGCCCATGTTGGGACTCAGACCCTGGTCGGGGTGGGTACAGTGTCCTGGGGTGGTATCCACAAGCACCTGTGGGGAGCAGATGCTCCTGGACACAGCTGAGGTAATGAGGTCCCAGCCAGGGGTAATTTTTACCTTATTGTGCTAGAATGCTGCTTTCCATCGGTGGACCGGTGTGTCACAGCTGGCGACGGGTTGCTGCCGCAGTGAAAAAGAGCCTTTTGCTCATGATGAGCTAATAAACACTGGTAACCATGTGGAGGGAATATGCTCTCCGCTCGACGTTTGGCCCTTGCTGATCTCGGCTGATCTCGGCCCGGTCCCACAGGCCACGGCACTGCATGCGTGCTCACCGAGCTCCGTCGCTCGACACCCGAGTTCGGCTCGTCAAATGCTTTCTATAAGCCCCCCACCCCCACTCCCTGGTTGGCAAATACGAAGCAGCAACTGGACCATCACAGCTGCCCAGATCTCCAACCGCTCCAACATCTGCGTCCTCACGGTGCACAAATATCCCATGAGCACCTGGGGCCTGCACAGCAGCCTGAGACATTCTTCACAAAGGGAGGGTAAAAGTCTGGGTAACGAGGATTGTTGGTGGTGGGGTGGGGTGGGGTGGGTGCTTGTTGAAAGACATTACAATAAATCACTACGGTAAAAGCAGAGGCCAAGCAGGTGTCTGCGGCGAGCGGCAACTCCGTGCTCCAGTAGGGCTCTTGTTGTTTACTTGCAAGTTTGATCTCGGGATAAAACGGAACTGAAAATCAGGCCCATGACCTAATATGTACATTTTTAGCATTTTGAATTATTATGAATAAACACATTAATTACTATTTTATTATTCTGAAATATGGCGTTTTGGGCCGAGTTCCGTTACAGTTCATTACAGGGCTTTTTTGTGGCTTCTTTCTAGGTTATGTATTCAACGCATAAATGTTGAACTAATAAATATTGACTGAGTTTCGCTAATAATTGATGCTGTACACTCTAGAGTAATATCCAAAATATCCAAGAAACGAAGAGAGTGTTATGCACTGCTAGTACTGTAGCCGCACTATGGAGTTTAAAGTATTAATTGAGATTCGAAGAGATTAATTACTGAAACCATTTATGTGGCGGTAGGGGGCGTGTTGGTCAGAGCTGTCGAATTATAATAGATGGTCTCAGGTTTGAATCCCGCTCCTGATGTACTTTGATCGAGGTACTTACCCTGATCTGAAACAGCAAAACTTACCCAGCTCTATAAATGGGTAAATCATTGTAACGTAGCGCCTTCAACTGTAAGAGGCTTTTCAACAATGGCATCAAATTAATAATTATATCACACTTTCATACGCAGCCTGCAGACATAGGGGGGATGTCAGAAGCACAACCCCCAGCTGTGGTGTAATGTGGTAAAAGTCAAGACGTCCCAGCGATGGGTTTGCTGGCCTCTCTCTCCAAATGCCGGGAGCCATTGAGCTCCGCTCCTAATTATACATGGAATAATGTGCTGACCGAGGGTGTTCCGCGCTTCATCAGGACCTCTTGTACTGTTTCCGCCCGCTTCACTCACACCCCTTTATATTAAATAAAAAGATCTCCAGTGCCCGTTTTCCACAACTTTATGATTAAATGGGACCGGCTCAGCCGGAACAGGGAGCGGGATGCCATGCAGGATTTTTAATCTGTACTGGGAAACCACTTAAGTAATTCAAAGCCCCTTTGCATTTAATATATAAAACAGATGGAATAATTTCCCCTGAACTGCTGAGTGTCCGTTTAATTTGGAGTCGCTCAAGTCGAGAACGTCCGATTGCCTCGTTCCCACCGAGATACAACCGGTCCTTTTTAAAAGAGTCGTTTTCAAAAGCCAGACGGAATTGTCGATTGGTGGGAGCGCTCAGCGTACAAAGGGAATGAGAGCGTGAGCAGCGGTTACGTCTTCAAACACTTGTTCACAAGCAAGTTCTTCTCGTTTATGACCTTTATTCGATGGTAATTAAACAGATTGGATTTTATCGGCATTTATGTCTCCATATTTTTTATTTACGGTAAGTTCCAATATCCGTAGAAGGACCACGCGAGTCACAAACAGGGATTCGGCTTCCCCAAAATGCATAAATTTGCACTGTCCTATTGTTGACCAGTAGTGTCCCACTGAAGTGGGACAGAGATCTGGTTGTTTTTTTGTTTTTTTCTTTTATAACGAAACAGCTGAACTGGAACAGAATTACGTGGAGTCACTGCACTGACAAAATGCAAATATATACAGGTAAATACATAAAACAAATAGATAAAGGTAAATACAGCACAGGAATGAAAGGTTACAATGTTTAACAGGGTGGCCATGCAGCACTGAATGAGGAGCTCTAAAGAGGTGACCAGTCGTTGAAAAATTCATTATTCATTTAGGATGGATGGACGGATGGACTTTATTAAGCCCAAAAGAATCTGACTTTTCAAAAGGAAGGAAGAAAGAGACTCTAGCCAACCACGTACAGCGGTGTGGACCAAACCAACAGAGCCCATCAAGAATAATCAACACACATTCGGGATCTTGTTGAAAACCACAATGAGGGTTACGGGTGAACGAACACGCAGAAGGACAAACGGAAACTGACCGCAGCGAGAGAGCCGAGAGCCGTTGTTTAACATTCAGTCCAGAACATGACTTTGCTCTGGTGCCTCCCCTCTACCGCATCTCCTCACTCCTCACCTTCCCCCAGCATCTCCCACGGGTTTACATGACCGCAGGAGGGCCGATAAACCCCGTTTCTCTCATCCGCATCTTTCGGCGTGTGTGTGTTTTTGCTCGTGCGTCGTTCATTGCGGCAGCCCGGCCGAAGTGCCTGTAAAGATTTACAAGACCCGCGGTTAATTCTTCTCATTGGTTCGGAGATTCGCCGAAGCGTCTGAGTGGGGGCGGAACCGACCTCCCCGCTTCCTGCTGGATCGCGTGGGCGTCTTGAGCGCGGCCCACCATCCATCATCCGCAATCAGACTCCGAGCCACGGCGCCCACGGCTACGGTGATAGCTGCTTAAAGTGTGCGCTCGCAATCTCGCCAACTGGCCAGTGGTGGTTAAGGGACGTGGATTGTAGCCAGGGCTGGAGATTTAACTCCCATGAGTGCAATCCTTCTACCTGAACACCGTGGCCTTCATTTAGTGTCAGGTCATCGCAGCCCATGTCCTACATTTATTTATTTACATTCATTCATGTAGCCAACGCTTTTTTTTTCCAAACAGCTCACAGCATGCTTACGGTTATTTACTTATTTATAGAGCTGGGACTTTATTTTTGACTGGAGCAATGTAGGGTAAATACGGTACCTTGCTCAAGCATATTACAGCAGGAGTTGACATTTGAACCTGTGATTTCCGAGTGCAGAGGTGGCCACACTAACCATCCATCCATCCACCCATCCATCCATGCATCGAAACTCATTTCCATCCATCCATCCATCCATCCATCCATCCATCCATCCACCCATCCATCCATCCATGCATCGAAACTCATTTCCATCCATCCATCCACCCATCCATCCATGCATCGAAACTCATTTCCATCCATCCATCCACCCATCCATCCATGCATCGAAACTCATTTCCATCCATCCATCCATCCATCCATCCATCCATCCATCCATCACCTCCTGCTCCATCTTGCCTTCGTTGAAGTGTCCATTGCTGATCCAGAAGGTACCTTGTTGTCACCTCTTTAAGCAACATTCTAAACCAGAATTACCTCAAAAAAGGGCCAGCTGTGTGAATGGTCAGTATTAAGTAAGGTAAATTATGGGAGTCGCTTCAGGCAAAAGCATCTGGTGAGCTGTGGGGTAATGTCACGTGGGACAGTGTGGGGCCATCGTACACCGTGTGCCGTCTTGCTATTAATTTGCAGCAAACGTTGATCTGCCGTTCATCCGCCATCCGTTATTTGTGCCCCGAGATGCTGCATTATCTTGAAATCTGTACAGGAGACTGGAGTTACGACTATGGATATATATTTTTCACACTTCACTCGTGAGATGAAGCCATTTTGTCCACGCTAGAGGACATTTGTTTTTCAGGTATATCTCCCGCATTGTATGTGCTACAGTACTTCAGTCCTGATGTGACTTATAGACAACACCACATGTTTGGGGGTGGAGCTTGGAAAAAATTCAGGAAATATGTCCTGAATCCCCTTCCGTGCTGGTTTTCGAGAGGAACTCTGAGTGTGTCGTGGAGGTATTCTATTTCGAGGAGGGGCACTGACGTTGTCGAAGTGCAGTTGTGTGTCTCGCGTTCACGGGAAAGACCGCAATGCATGAATTACGGATCAAAACCGCATTCGGTCATGTTTTGTGCATGAAAGAATATGCATTTCAGTGTTTTTTAGGCAATATCTTGAATAAACCAACATGAATCTCATTTCATAACCAAAGGAAGCCCCTTGACCACAAAGTCAACTGGGACACTGACACATCATCACAAAGTCCACCTTTTTGAAGCCACACATTTTGCTTAAGGATCTGGAATCATTCTTCTGGTTTAAAAAAAGGCGGAAATTACACTTGTATTAATGATCGTGCTTAAAATTGCTATAACATTTCCAGAAATTGGTTTTTGGTAATTGCGCCAACCAAAAAAGGAAAACAATTTCGCAGCTTCTGTTTTAATAATATTTTGCATAAAAGCAAAATCTCAGTGACACGTGGCAGGAAGCTGGATATTAAGGGGTACAGAGTAATTAGTAATGCATTAAAATGTGAAAATGGAGTGTATTTCTGGAAAATGAGCTGATGTATATGAGTCATATGAGTTGTGGGTATTTGGGCTGGAAGCATCTGAAGCCACTAGAATCTATGAGCAGTAACTTATTCCCTGCCCCATCTCCCTCCGTGGCCAGGTGGTCCTGGTCGTGAAATGATGGAACTTCTCTGGCATGTCTTGTTAAGCCAGTGCAATTTTTTTTTTTTTTTTTTTGGGGGGGAGATACTAGCGATCAATAACTGGAATCATGTGCTACACTCATAAAAAGTGTTTGGCTTAATGCAGAACAATAGCTGGAGCAGCATAAACAGTCGCCGTAGAAACTGGCAGCGATGCGAAAGGTCCAATCAATTTCCCCGTTAATTCCATTAAACAGGCCGCAGCTCTGTGGCTCGTTTACAACCTCGCTGAGCTCTAAAGAGCCGAATTTCTGAAAAGTCCCCGCGGCTGCGGTTCGAAAGTCTTCGGGCTGGATGTGTAAGAGACAAACTGGGAAGAGTCCCGTATCCCGACAGGTACTGGTTTGAGGCCCCTCTGGATATTCGTAGTTCTTAGAAGCAGGTAAACACTGCGGTTACCATGGCAACTTCTCAGCGTTTCCGGTGAACCTTTGCTTACAGTACGTGGGCGGATCGAAACAGCTGGTCTCACCGACATTGTGTAGGACTTTATGGAGTCCTGGGGAGAGCCGGGGGCCAGGATTATGTTTATTCATATTTCTCATTTATACATTACATTAATCTGTCACTTCTTTCTCCAAAAGCAACTTATGCTGTTAAGCTACTTACAGTGATTTACCCATTTATACAAGAGGGTCATTTTTACTGTATCAAGTCAGGGCAAGTACCTTGCTCAAGGGCACTACAGCTGGAGGTGGGATTTGAACCTGCATCCTTTTGGATCCGAAGGCAGCAGCTCCAACCACAATCATTACCCCAGCTGCACCAAAAATATGGATATATATATGATATGGATATATATGGGTAAATATGGATATATATATAAATGGAATAATTGGAAATTAAATTATTTATAGGCTGGTCGTTGTTACCCCCCCCCCCCCCCCCCCCCCCCCCCCCCGTTTGGTGTGATGTGCACAACGCCCACCTGTTGGTGCGAACGTTTTCCAGAAAGGCAGCCAGGCTCACAGCTGCAAGCAGGTGGGCACGGTGCACGCAACACGTGACGTGTGGGTGTTGGAACATCCTACTGCTCCTCAGCGTGGAGGAGCCGACCGACCGACGTTGGCAGAGGTGAACAATGGGGCCGCTGCGAAATGACCAGTGTGTCCGAAGCAAACAAGGTACCGTGTGTGTGTGTTGTGTGTGTCTGTGTGTGAGCGAGCGTGTAGCACACACTCACACTGAAACATGGACAGGAATAGAACAAGGTGTCTAGGCAACCGGTGGCTTAGTGCCATGGCTTTGCAGTCTGCAGGTCCAGGTTTGAATCCCACCTTCTGGAGTCGTACTCTTGGTCAAGACACTGACACAGTAAAAATTTCCCAGTTTATAAATCAGTAAAATGTAGCTTTTGTGTGTATTTAGGTCAGAGCCAACAGGTGACGCAGTGGTTCGAACTGCCACTTCCTAACAGAAGGGCATGGGTTCAAATCCCTCCTTCTGCTGGAGCTCCCTTGCTCAAGGTACCTACCCTGACTCGATACAGTAAAAACTGCACTGCTGTATAAATGGGTAAATAATAGGAATGACATTACATGCAGCTCTGGAGAAAATTGCCAGATAAATAGAGAAATGTAAATAACCAGATTACCATACAATATCCATTTGAGTAAAAATAAGCGAAAATAAGAGTAAAAATGACTCTGCAGTGTAAATAGGAAAAACGCTCATTATCTGACACTGAAAGTCACCTCTAACAAAGATGTTAAATGAACAAATGTAAACAAAGTGCTATATAGAGTGAATATAGAAATAGTGAACAGTGGAGAAACTTCATAAATGGGTTGTGATTTTTCTCTCTCCATCGCTAATTGAACGTGGTAAATTTTTATTTACCGTCACGTTATCAGGATTCGGATGGCACACGCTGCCGGGTTCGACATTCTGCACGGAGGAAACAATAACTCCTCTATATATTTATCCAGCACAATAATTTAATTCACTGGCCCAACATGCATCTAGTAATAACTGTCTAAGATCTGGTCCTGGAGACGCTGGAACAACGTCTGGAGGCGTCGGTGCACCTGGTTATACTTCGAATTTCATTTTTTACTGCGATACGCTCACAGTTACACCTTTACTGCTGCCAAGTTTAAATTTATACCTTTGAGCTAATGCTTTTCTCCTAGTTACCATGATTTACCTGTTCATACAGCAGGGAAGATTTTACAGTATCGGTCAGGAGTACTAGAGCATTAGATGTGTTTCGAACCTGCGTCCTTCATGTGGAATGTGGCACTTGTAACCACTACGCCACCTGCTGCCCATTACCCATTTATTCATCTTGGTATTTTTTTACCATATCAACTCATGGAATGTACCTTGCTCCATGAGTATTACAGCCAGGAGAGGAATTCAAACCCAGGTCCTTTGACTGGAAGGTGACGCTCTAACCGCTGCGCCACCTGGAGGTTGTCATGTTTGCAAAAAATGTACCATGCAACACAATTTGAAAATTTTACTCTTTGAAAACATGGTAAATAAAGGCTCTACTATAAATGGGTCACCATTCCAAGTGGTATTATAAGTATTTATCATTTTAATTCCCATCAGGAGGGAATAAAAACCTTTTTCTCGCACATTGGCAGCAGCGTGAGGTCGGGGTTAGCGAAGTTGAGTCATAAACTGGCAGGTACAAGATCCCAGCTCAGCCCGGTAAACACGGCGCCATATTCCTGAGTGATGCATCGCGGCAGGTGGCGGGACGCGGACGTCCATCATGATGCGGCGGACGGAGTCCAGGACACGCGGGTCAAAGGTCGATCGCTTCGAGACGGATGAGTTAAAGGACTTTGCCGGCTTGGGGAACCCAGGACGGCACCGCTCTTCTCACCGGGGTCAGCCTTTGGAGTCAAGGTTAGTTCAAATTATGCATCGGGAATATATGCTATTAAGTTGCTAAAAAGCCAAATCCGTATTATCATATATTTTTACATAAAATGTGTGGAAACCAAGCAACCTCTTCAATAGGCTGGTGCTCTTTTTATCAGAGCTGAAGGTGACAGGTGTGGTGCGGAGCCCATCGGGTACCACCGGCCTGGCTGAGCCCGGTGCCCCCCCTCGCCCCCGACACCCGAATGGATAGAGTAAAAAGTACCCAGCTGTATAAATGGGTAAATCAGTGTAAGTAGTTCAGCAAACACCCAAAAATAAAGTCTTTTACCGATTCTGTACCGCGAAACAAGCCCGACAAAGGCTTTGTCTTCTTACCCCGTAACACACTGGCGGAACAACTCAATTAAATTTCTTATTAATATATTTCATTCCAGTCACACTTTTCGCTTTCCAAGCTCGGTGTAGACACTAACTAAAAAAATAAATAAACAGAGTGTAACATTCAGCTGGACTACAGAAAAGGATGCAGCGGCACCTTAACTAGACATGCAACTGGCACAAAGTGTGTGTGTGTGTGTGTGTGTGTGTGTGCGCGTGCCCACGTGCGATGCGGGCTGTTTTCAGGAGCGAGGCTGCCCCCTGCTGAGCACGCCCGGGAATGGACCCCCACGATCGGCACAGGGGACGGCGGCTCCTCGCGCTCGTTCGTAAATATTTGCTGCTGGAACAGGTAGCGCAGTCGCATTAGACTAATGTAACGTGTCTGCTGGAGCCTCGCGGTGTGTGTGTAATGGGGGGGTCGGATACCAGGTGCATCTCGCAACAAAAATAAACGCACTGTTCCTCTGTCTTCATCCTTGACCCACACACACACACACACACACACACAACTTGTATATACACGTCCAAGGCTCCCCTGCGGGTTCCTGGCAGAGTAGCGGGTGTTTCCGAGCCGTGCATCAACGTCCCCCCCACATCCCCGGCTCCGTCTGCCGACCCACCGACCCCTCGCGTCACGTTAAACGGAACAAATTCCACCCCTTGAACCAGGGTCCATCTGCCACGCACTGGGGGGTGACACTCTCTCGTGGGGGTGGAGGGTACGGGGGGAGGGTGCCTCCCACGGCTGCGCGCAGGGAGCCCGTCTGTAAGCAGCAGATGCGCCCGGCGCTGCCGGATCCGTGTCCGACGACCGGGACCGGAGCCACGGCCGGCGAGACAGTCCGTCCGGCGCCCCCCGCCTCTCGAACCTCGCGTCCGCTTCGAATCGACGACCCCGAGGACGTCCCACGGGGGGCCGCTCCCCAACTGAGTCTGCAGGGGGATGGGAGCGAAGCAGCCGGTATGGAATAAAAAAGTTGGACGTCACCCAGCGAAATGTCAAGGAGGGGCAGCAGGTGGCGCAGCGGTTGGAGGCAGAGCCAAAGCGAAGCCGCGATCAAACAGCCCGCTGTGTGCGTTCCAACACTCTACCGCTTTCGTTCCGACCGGAGCGGCTCCGGCCGACGCATGCTAACGAGGCAGCTTGCGTAACGGGCCTTACGTAACCGCGCGCCCGTTGACAGCGCTCGCGGAAGGCGAGGGGCGCCGCAGCCCGCCTCCGGTTAATGAGGCCTTTCTTCCGAAGAGAGCGTCTCCTTGCGGAAAGGAGCACCGCGGCGCCGCACGCACCTAATTACGCCGCAGAGGCGGCTTCCGACGGCCGCCGCCGCGCTTATTCATTTACCACGTTTCCAAATGTAAATGAGGTTTTCGTCATTTTCCCTTCTTGTCCAAGTCAGTAAAACCATATTATGGCACCATTCATATTCATTCACCATTCATTCGCTTGCAGCAGATTATTACTACTATTATTATTATTGTTCTTGATGTTGCTCATTAGTTTAATACTATTGGTTAATTATGATGATATTTATTAGTGATCATTTATCTATTTATATAATAATTATAATAATGGAGACAGATATGAATAATAATAATTTATGCAGATGCCCTACTATTATTATTATTATTATTATTATTATTATTATTATTATTATTATTATTATTGTAGTGGCTTTAACCACGACACCAACTGCTGCCCCCCAAATCCTGAACCTTGTTAACTTGTAAACATCTGCTTTGAGTCTGAGATGTAAAAAAACATACAGTACCATATCAAACCGTCAAATGTTTCAATAATTTATTTGCCTTAATCAATACAATTAATGCCGACATACAGAAGTTTTCACTCCTCCGCGGATCCCTGACTGGAAAACGGAAAAGTCTTTAAACGCTCCCGTTACTGTAGTACAAAAAGGAACTGCATATTTAATAAGCTGCCTTACTTTTCAAAGGACTCCAAGAGAAATACAGCATTTTATTCCATATTTAATAAAACTCACTCCCGTCACACCTGATCACACCCACTGGGGGGGGGGGGGGGGGGCAACTCTGCTTTTTATTTATTTAGTCATTTTTTACTGCTCTCTTTTGGCATTTTTTGGAAGTCGAGGTAGAACTGCTAACACTGTGGGACAGGCCTTCGCCGCGCTGCGTCTCCATGACGACGGCGTCCGCCCCGTCAGGCCTCGGCGACCGCGAGCGGGGTGGGGGGGGGGGGGGGGGGGGTCCTGAGGTGGGCTCCGACCCCTGGCGTCCCTGGAGCTCAGCGGTACCGCACCCTGATGCAGAACGTCTCCTCGTTCTTGTCGTCCTGGTTGTTGATGAAGACGAGGATCTCCTCAGTGCCGGGGCTCTGGCTGGGCGCAAATCGGAGCCCGATGCTGTGGGTCTCCCCTCCCCCAACCTACGAGGGGAAAAAAAAAAAACCATGCGGGTTGGAGATGGCGCTTTGAGGGTGTGCGAGCCGCCCCTATGATTAATGTCTCGCCATCGCGTCTCACATAGGGGGCCGCATGCTGCGGACGCTCCTGTCTCGCCTGCTTTTCACCGTGTTGACGCTGCCGCTGATGCGTTGCAGTCGTGTAAAAGCCGGATCCGTTTGCGGAATACTTGTCGTACGCACATTTTAATTGGACGAAACCTGTAAGCGCCGCTATCAGGATGACAATACGGTTCGTTCGGATAGTTCAAGCACGTAACATCAGCCCTTCCGGCATCGAATATTCAGACGGTGCTGTGGAAAAGAAGCGTTTTCCCAGTTTTTTTGCCCGTTTCTCAGTAGAAGGTGGGACTCAAGCCGAGGACCTCATTGGGTGACGACAGCTCTAAACCGCTACGCCACCTGCTGTCCTGTATGAGAGTCTGGTCTTATGCATGTGCCCTGTGCCCTCACAACACTGTGTCGGAGTTCCTCTGTAGAAAATAAACCAGCCTGGCACCACAATTCCGAAGTGATTTTAATCCACGCCCCCTGTCTCCTTGCCCAGAAAAGCCAAACGTCTCGATTGAAAGTAAACGATTTTTGTTCGGTATCATAAACTAAAGTTCGCTTTATTCCATCATAAAAGTGACCACATGGTGATGGGGCTCAACTGAAGCGGGAATCTTTTTTTTTAGCGTCATCTTGAAATCACCGGCCGACTCGTACAAAGTCGCCCGGTGATCTGCAGAGACGTGCGGCTGCATCAATTCCGCTCAGGTTGTGCGCTTTGCCCACAGTAAAAGTACAGGCCTCGTCAACAGGTTTAAAAAGCTATTCAAATGAAAAAAGTTACTTAAGGAACAAGGCAAAGAAATAGTGTAAAAAGGGGTATTAACCCCCTCACGCAGATTTAAAGAGGCCCGGGTTTTAGCACCGCTGTACAATGGCGGGGGCCCATTCTCACACACACACACACACACACACTGCATTGGCTGTAATTGGCTCTGCTCGATTCTAACTTCATCTTTTCCCTCCAGGGGTAAATTACATCACTTTGATTCGCATCAGATCTTCTCCGATAAAATTAAATCAAAAGAAATGTTTAAACAGCTGCGCTATTTTCGACCTTTCACACTGCGGCGCGGAATGCCAATGGGTATCAGCTGGAGATCAGCGTGAACGTTAATAATACACACTTCATCGATGGCAAGTAACCAACTAAAAAACCCTTAATAGTAAAACAATAAAATATTTTTTATATTAATATAAGTTAATATTAGTCAATATTTTAAATGATATTATATTGGCATATTATATTTTTAAATATATATTAAAATGTAACGTAAAGTAACGGAAATAATATATTTTAAATATAATAATGGATATTACGTAATCATACACAGAAATATGTTATATCTAAAACTGTAATAAAATAGGAAAATACCCAAGGCTAGCTTTTTCTCTGGATCGCCATAAGGTCTCCGAATTCAACATCGGCTAGTCTGAAAATGATGGCCATTCAACCTCATGGATTCCACTGTTGTGACTCATACAGCGAAGCGTGTACGCATACGGCACAGGGGTGTGTAAACACAGAGGCGGCCGCTACGTGCGGCGAGAGGGCTGTCGTCACACCGGTCCCCACCTGGAAGGAGTCCTCTTTGAAGTGGAGGAGCTCTGGGTGGTCCGTGCGCAGCAGGAAGCCCCTCGCGTTCTGGTACGGGTTCGTGTACGTGATCTTCTTGCTGCTGCCCTTTGCGCCACCCGCTGGAAGAACAATCTCAAAGGCCTAGAGAGCGCACACACACGAAAACACACAGTGAAACAAAAGGTTCTCAGAACACCACTGAAACAAGCCACGAAAGAAAAATAAATTATTTAGCTCCAAACTTCAAGCTCAGAATTTACCTGGCTTCATGCATTTATTTATCCAGTCGTTCGTTACGTTTGGTGAGACGAAAAAGCAACTCAGCAAAGTGCATTACGTCACGTCTCATTTTCAGAGGAGAAAAAACGGGGAGCGAAAAAATTTAAAAATCGAGGAAAATCGAGAAAAATCGAAAAAATCGAGGAGCGTCTGTATTATTAACCTTTCACTGATTGTACTTAAGACTCTGGAATTACGAACATATTTCACGTCCCACTTGCACTGGTTCTATAAGCAGTTTCCTAGCGTTTGAGCATTGGTCCATTTTTGGAAGGTTTGCTTCTGCAAACAGCGTTTCTGCAGCTATAATAAATAATAAATTGTAAGCTATATTCCGAAAGTAAAACTAATTTAAAATACCAGAAAACAGAAATGCTTGTCTTCACAAACTCCTATGCAATACTGATTTTTGACTAAATGATCACGTTTTAGCACGATCACTGTTTTCTCATAGCTAAAGTGGAAAACGTCTGCATGTTCGAAAATCTGGAACTCGGCTGAGAAGCCGGTGTATTTTCAAGTTTTCATCTCAGCTATCTCAAGTATCGAAATGTAATCAAATCTGTTACAATAAATACTTTCAGATGATGAAAAATCAAGTCACCTATTAATAATCTGGTAATTATAGTTAAATAAAAACTATGACTTTGCACAAACTGGGAACTGAAATAATACACTTAGAAAAGGTTGAATTCCAAATTTGTTGTGATATTTTCCCTGCTGCACTGAAATGGAGTTATTGGAAAACTCGTCTCTTTCATAACTCACACGGAACACGTTTCGACGGCTGCGTTACGCTGAGTTGGAAAATCGAAAGAGATCATCATCTAAAGATCTTCTGAACCATTTGTACAAATTAATGCGTATCATTTCAGTGTTAATTACAACCAGAAAGACACACAGCAATCAGTACTCAATAGAAGAGCACACTATAGGCCAGTCCAGTTCATGAGCCCGCCAGGTCATATAAAGAGATTTATATAAGAGATCATAATTGCAAAATCTAAATCGGTAAAGAGCCCCAAAAAGGCATCTCATCTGGGCAGCCTCAAAAACAACTCCATTTCTGTTGTTAAATTCAAGAGAGACCCATAAGCGCAACACGTAGCAGCAAAAATCCGCATTTCATTTTAAACCTAGACTTTCTGAGAGTATGAGCTCAATAATTTCTAAGAATTCCCTCTCCTGACTGCAGCTGGGTCTTTATCTGTGTTTTAAAGATACAATCAGATTGTGTTATAAAATGGAATCTGGCAGAAAGCGTCAGATAAGCGTCGGTTGCTGAGGGTTTTACTAAAGTGCAGCGTCGCAGTGCTGAGGGGCGGGGGGGTCCGTCACCTTGGAGATGAGCGGCTGCCGGCAGGACACGCACAGCAGCCACGAGGCTACCAGTTGGTGGCGTTCCACGTCCGCCACGTTCAGGTACGCGAACCTGGCACCAGCCCGGCGCGGGCGCACCCCGACGCGCAGGTCCTGCACAGCGTTCGGAGGCAGCGCAAACACCTCTGCGGGGTCCACCTGTCGGGGGCGCAGCGGCCGAGAGAGACAGGTACCTTCACCGGAGGACGTCGGGTAGAACGCTGCTCGTGTACCTGGACTTCTAAGGAGGAATCCTGCTGTTACACCGTCAGGTACCCCGAGTTACCAAACCAAGTTGCATAAGCTACTCAGCGCTACGAATTTATAAAACGATAATAAATCATTTAAACAAACCAATAAATAGAAGAGGTATCCTAAAGAAAGTCATTCTGAAGTGCCTGCTAAGCATCTAAATATATGCAAGGAATACAAGCAGACAACAATTTTCATATGAGCAAACGTGGAGACCCCCCAAACGACCCCTGAAGGAATCTGGAGACCACACTCCGCGTGACCCCCGAACGCACCTGAATCTCTCCGGGGTGAGAGGTGTGGCACTTGACCTTGCGGAGGGCCCGGGTGCCGCGGAGGACCAGAGACTGCCAGGTGAGCTGGCCGGTCACACAGCTGATGTCCACGCGCTGCAGGAAGTGCACGTACACCTGCCAGATCTGCGCCGGTGCCGCCAGCCGCTCGTCCCTGCAGGGGGGTCGGAGCCAGATCAGAACCGGCCCATCAGAGCCTGCCAACTAACGGATCGATAATTATAAACAAATGTCCAAAAAAACAAAAACGGCAAAAGCTCAAAGCTTTTTATCAATCATGATATTTCCTAATATTTTCTTTGTCATAGCAAAGGTGTTTTAAGCAAAACAATCAAACGGCATTAAGCAGGAACAGTATCCGCACTGATTGCGGATCACATTAGTAGCTACTGTAATTAGGCAGTGGGGAAAAGGCTCCCACGCCGGTCCCAGCATGCCCTAGCTCGCGATTCATGGGAATAAATAAGAGAAGCGAGCGCTGATTAAATCAGACAGCAAATCGCACAACATGATCAAGCAAATCAGATTAATCACCATCGCACAGATGTCATCAAGGATTCCCATCGACGCCCTGTGGAGAGGGTACGTACGTGAACACGAGAATGAAGAACTTCTTTATCTGCGGACTCTGGCTGCCCGCGACTTTCAGGAACACGTCCTGGGGTTCCCCGGGGTCCTGCGAGGTGGAAATGGACGGAGTGGCAAATACCCATTTTTACATCTTGAGGCCAGTGTTCACATCTTCACTGTCGCTGAGTTACGGAGTTTTGACTCTGTATGTCGCATTAGGAGAACATTTCCACGACTCTATGTTTAACTCAGCATCAGTCCACAATATCAAATCAGTTTTACGAAGCCTGCTACATTAAACATCTTGCGATGGAGAGGCTTTGAATCACTTTTTATTAATAATCTAGTAATTACATTTAAATAACCTCCTGGAACATGGGAATCGAAATGATATTCTGACTCCCTGCATTACAAGTGGCAGAGTGAAGAATTTTCAAACTATTTTTCACAGCTGCTCCCTAAAGTTTCAGTTTGTGGCAGAGCAAATGCGACCTGTGTTTACCCTCCAAGCCAATAGGTGGCAGTAAAAAGCAGCAGAGCATGAGTATGGAGTCATCCAACAGTTAAATTTATGGGATGAATAAGTGAGTAATGAGCACTGAGTAGGAGCTAGCGGAGATGACTTTTTTTTTTTATTTTCAGTAATTAAAATTAGTTTTAAGGTAGCTCAAAGTTTTTTTTTTCTTTTTTTTAAATTTAATTTATTATAGCTACTGGCACTGATACATACAGAACCTCACCTGCAAATAATCTGAGGGACTGTCTATATTATTAAGCATTAAAAGTGACCCTAGAGCTACAAAGTCAGGAACAGATTTCCCAACATTTCATAAGTTGAATGTAATTAATTATATCACTAGTCAGAAAAATTATCGAACGAAATTTACGGTTTTACCCATTTGTGCAGCCTGCTCACGGGTATTATAGCACAGCCCGTACTGGGACTCAAACCAACAATAATTCCTAACTACTGACACATAATTCCTTTTCGTACAGGCAATTTTTTCAGGATTTCATACATTTTTTGTAAATCCTCAACCCTATTAAAGCAGCATTACACTTAAGATGTCGGTTTTAAGTAAACGTGAATGTAGACGATGCCTCGGTGCAACAGGATGGACTCCTCTCGTTTGGTCTCCTGTCAACTTACCACACTTTTAGTGTCACAGATGACGTTGGGGTCACTACAGCGCACGTGGATCCGCTGCTCCCGACCCGTGCCTCCTACCGTCGACCCTGGAACGAGCGTCACGCCACAGAGACAGAGGATGACTACTCCTCCTACACACCAGATCGCAAGCTAGGAATTACGAACGTTGGAACTACATGCGGCGATGGAGCGTACCTGGCACGCTATCCCACGGCGGCAGCCGAATCGCCTTCTTCAGGAACGTTAGCTCGGGGTGGTAGAACCGGAACGTCTGGTCGATCACGTGTGGCGTGGGCTCCACATCCACCTGGCAGATCGCCACGGGCTTCCCATCCCCCGCCCGGAAGACCACCTACAGCCCCAACAGCACAAAGGTGAAAAACGGGCAGGTGGAGAGCTGTTCATCTTGATCTCCAGTCAGTCGTGACATCGCAAGATCACGAAACCATGGAATATACGACTCTCCACGCACTCGTACACAAACAACCCATGAAGTCCAGCCGTACTGATGTTAAGCAAACCTTGATGGTTTTGGCCTGGGTTGTGTTCAGCTGTTGCTTCTGCGCCAGTCTGCTACTGACACCAGTAGGTACGTTGGTCGGTTCCTGGAAGGGGAAACGAGGCAAAAAACAGGAATTATAGTTCATTCTCACCTGGGGGGGAGTCATTGCGATGTATCA
The DNA here is from genome assembly GCF_900964775.1 of Scleropages formosus. Classification (NCBI taxonomy): domain Eukaryota; kingdom Metazoa; phylum Chordata; class Actinopteri; order Osteoglossiformes; family Osteoglossidae; genus Scleropages; species Scleropages formosus. The sequence goes on along the minus strand of NC_041807.1, from coordinate 39,673,424 downwards.
CGGACATCATGTTTTAAGAGTAATTTTGTCAGGATAGTAAGCTTTTCATTCGCACATAAATGTTTTAACAAATGTTAATTCAGTGTATTTACAAGTGTATGTTTGCAAATCATTTGAATTACTCTGTTTTATTTTGCCAACTATTGTAAAACTAGGAAGAATAAGTACCCCTATTATACATTATATATATCCTATAAAACATATTTTTAGGTTATTTATTGAGAACTGTGTGCTTGAAAATAACTCCAAATGCTGAAATGAAGTGACTAGACATGATTATTATGTTCCACTTTGCTCATTTTCTCCGTTTATTTGTTTTCTCCCTGTCTATGTATTTATTTATTTGGAAATTCTGCAAATATATATTTTCTAAAAAAACACCGCACCGGACTATCCAGTCGCTCCAATATCCGGTGATGCACAGATGACTTATGAATTTTAACTATCATATTTCTCTTACAGCATTGGAGTGAATGTGTCACAAACACGTCTTTGTATCGAATTGTTCCTAACATTTAAACTCTGGATCCAATTACACCTGTGCATTTATGAAAGAAAAAAACACTTGATCTTGCAGGCATATGATTTATTAAAGGTATAAATGCATCGGAGCAATAAAACCATGTCTGAACCATGGTTTGTCAGCTGTCCGTGAGCCCATCAGAGTGCTGCTGGAATAAAAGCGTCACCGTGTAGTACATGTAAATAAATGTTTTCGTATATTGCGGACATAATTAAATTCTCGAAACTCTGCACATCGGGCTGCTATCATTTCTCATTTAAGTTCAGAAGAGCATGTATCTGTCAAAGTCAACCCGAAAAGATTCGAAAATGTTTAAAGACGCACTTGTTCAATGAACTCGGCTGCAATCATCTGATGTTTGTGAGACGTTAACGGAAAAGACGAAACTGAACAATACATGATAGAACGTCAGCTTTTCAGGCATGCGGCGTTAATCTTGTCCTTCATTTTGTCGACGGCTCTACCGAGGATAATTAATAAACAGCTCGGCGGGAACAAAAAGCAGCGTACAAGAAGTTCCGCCAGGACGGGCAGCAAAAACCACAGTGCTACAGCCTAGTGGGCCAGCAGGTGGGGTAGTGGTTAGAGCCGTTGCCTTGGAACTGATAGCCCAAGGTGCGAATCCCACCTCCTCCTACAGCCCGTATTTTAGCCCGCCGGGCAGTCGGACCGCCTACGACCTTGAGATGCAGACCAGAGAGAATCTGCTTTCCGGACCTTCCCCATGTCCAGTCCTCAATGTCATCCCTCACCCGTCACCATTTCTAGAAATAGCACGAATGAAAGCACAAATCTGTCACGCTCCTTTCGTCTTCTGTCGGCTCCGTTTCTTGAAAGAAATCGGAATGTTACAATGATTCACGGTTAGGGTTAACCTTAACCCAAAGTAACTGAGATAATAGTAATGTGTTTAGAGTAAGCGGGGGGCGTGGTGGCGCAGTGGGTTGGACCGGGTCCTGCTCTCCGGTGGGTCTGGGGTTTGAGTCCCGCTTGGGGTGCCTTGCGATGGACTGGCATCCCGTCCTGGGTGTGTCCCCTCCCCCTCCGGCCTTACGCCCTGTGTTAGGCTCCGGCTCCCTGCGACCCCGTATGGGACAAGCGGTTCTGGAAATGTGTGTGTTTAGAGTAAATTTCTCAAAGAACCACTGTTTGCATCTCACCTCCTGCCTTTATTCAAGGTACTTTGTCTGAGCTCTGAATTTTCCACTAAAAATTGTAGTTAGCCTCACATTCTAAGTTAAATTGGCTAAACACACACACCGGAACCACTTGTCTTAAGCAAGGTCACGGTGAGCCGGAGTCTGACCCAGCAACACAGGGCGCACCCAGGACAGGATGCCAGTCCATCACAAGGCACCCCAAGCGGGACTTGACCCGCTAGACAGCAGGACTCAGCCATGCCTGCTGCACCACCACAGCCCCCTGGAAATTGGCAGAACACACACACACACACACACACACACACACACACACACACACACACTTTCTGAACCGCTTGTCCCATACGGGGTCACAGGGAGCCAGAGCCTAACCAGGCAACACAGGGCGTAAGGCTGGAGGGGACACACCCAGGACGGGACACCAGTCTGTCACAAGGCACCCCAAGTGGGACTCGAACCCCAGCCAACCCACCGCGCCACCGCACCCCCCCATTGGCTAAATAGATAAATGTAAATAAGACACAGAGAAAACAACTAAATTATCACAAAAAATCCATGAGCACATTGAACTATTTCAATAAACACCCTTTTAATGATTCCATCCCAGAAAATATGTCCAACAGGACAGTTTTTCTGTATTCTTACCCAGTAACACATTGCCTGAACAACCACGTTACACGTCTTTTTAAGAGAATTAAATTCAAGTTGCAGTTCTTGTTTTTCAAGTGCAAACTCAGTATACAAACTTTAAAAAAAAAAACAGAGTATTTAACTCCAAACTGAACTGCAGAAAACCACACAGCAGTATAAGAACTAAGCAAACTGAGACTGAAAGAATGTGTGTGCTACTTTACTGCCTGCAGGACTGAGTGCGATCTGGTATGTAGCCTTGAACAAAGGTGTTAGACAAGTAATGGTTAATAATAAAAGTAAGAACAAAGCTGTGTTATGTTCCGCAAAAAAAAAAAAAAAACAATCTTCTGTCTTCCGTGATTAATCATGGGCACTAAGCGTGTTTTCCGTGCGGTTTACCTGCAAGGCGCGCGGCGAGGTGAAGGTCTGATACTTCAAAGGGACATACACGGTCTCTTTGGGCCTCAGGTAGACCTGGGGGCCTGCGGAGCCCTCCTTCAGGTGGAACATGTGCTCCTCGAGGGGAGTCGGGGTTTGGGTCAGATCCTTGAAATGCCTCCATTCGGCACTGTCCACAATGACACTGGAGGGGAACAAGGGGGTGGGGGGGGGAAGAGGTGAAGAATTTCCGAAGTCTCCCTGACCATCTGCCTGACCTTCTCTTCCATTAGAGGGACATCAAAGATCCCCACCTCACGGGAAGATGTGCGGAAAGACAACAAAGCCCTCAGAAAGAACAACGGAAGGTTCCGGAAAACGGGCGACGCGCAAAACAAAACCTCAATGCCTTCTGAGCCGAGAGACGCCGTTTTCTTGCTCATTACAAACTGCATTTGCAAGTCCTCGAAACACAAGGTGCTGTTTTTAAAGCCTTAAGGTTTTTTTAAAGCTGATGATATTAGACAAACAAACAAACAGACAGATAGATAGATAGATAGATAGATAGATAGATAGATAGATAGATAGATAGATAGATAGATAGATAGATAGATTCAACAATGTGAAATAGAGGCTGAGAGAAAAACAACAGGGGTTGAGTTACTGTGGCGGTGCAGCGGCTCCATAAACATTTGCTAAATCCCCTGCTGAATTTACGACAGAAAAGCAAAATCGATACGGGGCTGAAATACGCTCCGCGTCGGAGCAGAAACTTTCCCCTTCGGGGCTCGGGGTGGGGGGTGTGGATGGGAGAGGCTCTTCAAGTGCAGAGGCTCCTGTTTACCAAACAGGCCTAGAGCCCTCTCTCCCAGCACGGTCCCGCATCTCCGGGACAAAGCCATGTAACATGCATGAGCTCGGAAGGTGAAGCGAACTTGCAAATAGCTACATACCTAATTAATTGTGTGGTAAATAACAAGGACACCAAGAGTTTTATATTAAGTCAACCCAGACTGCTTTCTTTACATTGATCGATCATGTTTTTTCTAATACAGTAGAGCCCCCCCTTTATCCACGGGGGGGATATGTTCCAAGACCCCCAGCGGATGCCTGAAACCGCAGATAGTACCGAACCCCTTATATACTATGTTTTTTCTTAGAGAGAAGAAGAAGAAAGAAAACTAAGAATCAACGCCCAGATCCTCACAAGTATTAATTTTTTATTTAAAAAAAATAAATTAAAATCGTTACTTGAACACAAGCACTGCGATACGGTGATAGTCGATGTGATGAACGAGGCGCTACTAAGTGACTAAGGGGCGGGCAGCGTATACGGCGTGGATACGCTGGACAAAGAAATGATTCACGTCCCAGGCGGGACGGCGTGAGATTTCATCACGCTACCCAGGACGATGCACAATTTATAACTTATTAATTGTTAATTTCTGGAATTTTGCATTTAATATTTTCGGACTGCGGTTGAACATTGGTAACTGAAAAATCAGAAAGGTAAACCGCGGATGGGGGGGCGTGTACTGTAATACTAAAAATCTGCGGCAGAAGGTGGCATAGTGGTTATACCTGTCACCTTGCAGAAGGTCCTGGGTTGAACTCTCAAGCTCTTGCTGTAGCAACATTGAAAAGTTATTAACCTTGAACTGACAAAGTACCCATGACATAGTAGAAAGTACCCAGCTGTATAAACGGATAAAACAGCGCAAGTAACTTTACATGGTAAATCCTTTCGGAGAAAGTGTCAGCACAAGTTACGAGACTCATTGTTCCCTCAGGGGACGGAGGGGCGAGTTGCAGTAAATTGCATTTTACATGTATTTCACTTATCTTAGTTTTACATGGGCAACCACATTTTTTGGCAGAAAACAATGTATAAAAATTATTTGTGCACATGAAAAATACTTATGAACTTTCTGCATTATCCCTGGGTGACTCCTGACCACCCAGATACCTCCTCAGCAAAAAGTAAAAAAGAGTGAAATAGTAAGCATAACAATATACCAAATTAGAACAATAAAGTGTACATTACTGATGTTGGCTTCATATTTTGCAGAGTTTATTATTTATTTTTAGGACTAATTTCAACTTATTTTACATTATCTATTCATTTAGTAAAGCCCTTTTTCCAAAACAACTTAAAGCGTTAAGCTCCTTACAGTGATTTACTCATTTATACAGCTGGGTAATTTTTACTGTATCGCTTCAGGTTAAGTACCTTGATAAAGGGAACTGCAGCGGGAGCCAAGTAATTTTCATAAACAGGTTTATTATTATATGTACTGTTATTGTTTTGTGTATCATTAACAATTATCGCGTATCCCATATGGTTTATATCGTGCACCGCTATATGGGATTTTTGTCTTTAGACACCCCAATTCTCATTTAATATAGCACTCCACTCTATATGAATTTCATATTGCGAGACAATTTCCTACAAGCAGCCGTGGCGTATGAATTCATGCACGTAAATAACAATTATAAACTCACTGCGGTCCAACTGAGGTTTTGAATTTACGTATATTCACTTCCAAGGCAATGTACAGTGTTACATACAATTATTTAGCCATTTAGGTAACCAATTTGGGTCATTTTTCCTGGAGCAGTTTAGGGTGAGTAACTTGATCAGGGTACAACAGTGGGAGGTGGGATTTGAGTCCTTTGAGTCCAAAGTCAGCAGGTCAAACCGCTACACCACCTGCAGCCCAAATACAGACATGAGTCGCTTAACGACGGAGACACATTCTGAGAAATGCATTGTTAGGCGATTTCGTCATTGTGCGAACATCATAGAGTGTATTTAACAAACCAAGATGGTACAGCCTCGATCACAGAGTGGACTTACACAAACCTAGGTGGTATAGCCTCGATCATAGTGTACTTATACAAACCCAGATGATATAGCCTCGATGCAGTCAAGAGGCGCAGTAAACACAAGATTTTTGATGCCGCTGCCGGAGTAACACAACATATTTTATAGAAAACTTTTTTCATAAGTAGAAAGAGCACACCGTAAAATAACAATAAAAAGTACAGTATAGTAAATACATAAACCAGTAACATAGGTGTTTATTATCATTATCAAGTATTATGTACTGTACATAATTGTATGTGCCATACTTTTATACACCTGCCAGTGTAGTAGGTTTGGTTACAGTAGCACCACCTTCAACACGTAACACGTTGTGCTACGACGTTATGACGGCTTCGACGTCGCTAGTCAATAAGAATTTTTCAGCTCCGTTATGATCTTACGGAACCACTGTCATATATGTGGTCAGTCGTTCAGCGAAAATTTGTTAAGCGGTGCATGACTGTAAAAACAAACATGTTGCAAGGAAGAGACACTCCACAACACTGATCGATGCCATCTGAGCGCTCTTCGCCCGAGTCAGCGCCTCTTCCTGGCAGCCACAGGGAGTCTTGTTTTCGGCCCACTGCATCTTAACTGCTTGATCAAAGTCAGTATTTGTGTTTTTAGGAAACATCCCCGGATGCAAACGGTGTAAATTAGGTGAAAATTGGAGGCGCACTCCAGGCTGCTGCAGCAAAAGCAGGCCGATCGTTGACCCCCTGGGCTGCGTGCACTCTCTCGCAGCGGAGACACATCATACACCCTACACGAAAACGGCAAAGAATCTCCAGCACGATCTCCGACCGCAGCAACGCCAGAAACACACCAACACAGACAGAAAACACCAAGAGGAAAAAAAAATACAAGACAGGAGTGGTTAAGCAAATACAGTATGTCTCGGAAATGTAGCAAGTAATTACTGCCAGCAGCTCTGGACCAGCTGAGATCAAGATTATATTCATTTTTTTTTTTATTTATTCATTTATTTTTTCTTCCCCCCCACCCCCCAACTATCCTCGAGTTCAATTAAGTGGACCAACAAAAATAGAGGAGCCGCAGGATGAAGGCCAATTACAGCCCCCCCGCGGTGCCTCTCAGGGCTTGAAAAATGGCCACTTGATCATTTCTCATGGCAACACTGAGCAGAGACAGCAGAGCGCGAACAGCAGAGCGCACCCCATTCCTAATGAGTCCATAAATAAGCCCAGAGGGGGAGGCCATAAATCATAAACAGGGCAACGAACCTCCCGTGAGCTGCGTGTTCCTGTTGCCCTTGTGTATTACCTTCGTTTTCGTATCCAGATGTGACCGTGGATCATCTCCGTGCTCCCATTTTCAGTTCAGTCTTAATCTTGGTCAAACCTTCATAGTATTGTTTAAGTTTTGTGTTCTTATTGTGAAGAGATAAACATTTACCCTTATTGTAATGTACCGTCATGCGCCGCTTAACGACGTTTCGCTTAAAGACTGACCGCATGTACTACACTGGTCCTATGAGATTGTAATGGAGCTGAAAAATCTTATCGACTAGCGACGTCATAGCACAATGTGTTGTGTTGGTGGCTGTTGTAAACAAACCTACTGCGCTGCCACTCGTATAAAAGTATGGCACATACAATTATGTACAGGACATAACACTTGATAATGATAATAAACGCCTATGTTACTGGTTTATGTATTTACTATACTGTACTTTTTATCCTTCTTTTCAAGTGCACTCTTTCTACCTATAAAAAAGTTTACTGTAAAACAGTATGTTGTGTTATGCCGGCAGCAGCATCATAAATCTCGTGTTTACCGCGTCTCTTGACTGCAGCGAGGCTATACCATCTAGGTTTGTATAAGTACACTCTATGATCGAGGCTATACCATCTAGGTTTGTATAAGTACGCTCTGTTCGAGGCTATACCATCTAGGTGTGTATAAGTACACTGATTGAGGCTATACCATCTAGGTGTGTACAAGTACGCTCTGTTCGAGGCTATACCACCTAGGTGTGTATAAGTACAGTCTGCCATGTTCGCACAACGATGAAATTGCCCAACAATACATTTCTCAGAAGGTATCCCCATTGTTAAGAGACGCATGTTTGTACTGTAAGTTTAGTGGCAGTACGTAAAATAGGGGTTAGGGCCATAGCCTTCCAAGTATAAGGTTTCAGCTTTGAATCCTTCTCCTGGCATAGATTCTTGACAGAGGTATTTTCGCTGAATAAAGACAGTAAAAACATCCTACTTTAAAAATAGTGAGGCACTTTGGAGAATTCCCTACACTCCAGCAAGAGTGCTGAGCTCCTCCAACTCTTGTTGCTTGGTGGTCCCACTCGCTAGAGTTCCGAAATTGAAAGTCGGTAGGTTCTCAGTTTTGGTCCTGAACAAACTCTCTGTGTCTCTCAGAGCTGCTGAATCCCTCCAGCACAGAAGATGGATCTCAAACCCATCTCTTTCAGAGCCACTTCTCTCCTGATCTCCTGAGAGCTCCGTGGAAAAAGTCCAACGCCATCTTCTATGATTATCTATGAATGTGATACGTGAATGTCACTTGTATAGGAGCTACTTAAGGGATGTGAACCAGCAGCATTGTAGTACCAGACACACAAGCTGCACATCCATAATCCTGTGTCTAACACTCTTTGTCTGTTGTTTTATGCACTTTTGTTTGCTCTGAGTTCTGCGTCACTTTGAAGAAAGGTGATTCATTTCAGACACATTTTTACTTGCATCCTTTCATTTTTACTGTTCTGGTGCTGCTCCGTTGCCAGAAGGCCAAATTAACGCCAAGGTGAAATTTCCTGATACTGAGCCTTCTGAAAGATTATTAATTAAGACAATAAATTATAACTCACAGATCTTAATTAATAGTAATAATTAAAAATTAAGCAACACTTCCGCATATAACTGCAGCCTTAAGAATTACCTCTCCTATATTAGGCTGATTTTACTGCAGGGGAACAACAAATAAAAGACTAAGGAACCTAAACAACAGCAGGATGAAGTAATAAAACCATAATGCTAATGCACCGGTACATATTAATAATACCTTAATCCTATTAAACCTTTAAAATATGAATAACATTTAACTGACACTTTTCTCTAAAGCAACTCACTATGTAAAGCTTATGTAATTATTTACTCATTTGTACAGCTGGGTAATTTTTACTGTAGTAATTGAAGACTAGTATCCGACTCAAGGGCACTACAGCAGTAAAGGGTTTTTAAGCTGGGAGCTTCAAACCCAAAAACAGCACCTTTAACCACTATGCAACCCCTGTTACTATGGGAGGTTTGTTTGTTTGTTTGTTTGTTATTGCAGTAAAAAAATTTAATACAGATACACGTATTAAAGGGGCAGCAGGTGGCAAAGTTGTAAGAGCTGCTGGCTTTCACTTCACGGACCAAGGTTCGAATCACACCTCCTGCTGTAGTACCAGGTATTTACCCTGCATTGATACAGTAAAAATTCCCCCAGCTGTATAAATTCGTAAATAATTGGTCACTTTGGGCACGGTGGTACAGTGAGTAGTGCTGCTGCCTCACAGCCCCTGGGTGGTGCGAAATAAGGTGGGTTCGAACCTGGCTCAGTCTGTGAAGAGCTTGCGAGTTCGCCCTGTGTCAGAATGGGTTTCCTCTGAGTGCTCTGGTTTCCTCCCACAGTCCAAAAACATGAGGTTCAGGTGAACTGATGATGCTAACTTGACCGCAGTGTGTGTGTGTGTGTGTGTGTGTGTGTGTGTGTGTGTGTGTGTGTGTGTGTGTGTGTCATTACCCTGCGACGGGTTGGCATCCAGGGTGTGCCCTGCTCACCCTTGTGCTCAATGTTTCAGCGATAGGCTCTGGATCACCGTGACTCAGAACAAGTGGTTATTGAGATTGGAGGGATGGACGGACAAACTGAGCAGTCACTTTGGTGAAAGGCATGAGCTACATGAATAAACGTAAATGTTTCAGATGTTGGAGAAGAAAGTGTTCAAGGGTCATAAACAAGGCCGTATTTAGTGAGTAGCGCGCTGCAAGGATACGAGGAGAGGGACTATTGATCTGCTATCGATCAGGCCGGAACTCCTCTGATCTCCCGCCAGGCCCACGGAGGCTCTGGGAGGTGGAAGCTCCACGTCTTTATCTACTAATGCCGTAATGATTCATCAGCGCAGCTCTCCAGTTGCCACTTATCAAGACGAAGTATGCAAATCGGCCCCGACCTGACGGGAATCCACAACGCGAGTTTAAAAAAGCTATTTTTGTTGTGTTTTTCGAACCCCTCCGCACACTCAGCAGTAGGAACCTGACTTCATCTTTGATCCTTCGCTCTAGCACCTCGATACCACGGCACGAACGTGGGGCGTGTAACAATGACACACATATGGTTTAAGGCACATTACTCTGGTTTTGCTCATCATTATGCTCATAAGCGGCGAGGCGGTCCTGACCCCCCCGTGTGAACACGTCTCATTAGAGCAGAACAACGGCTCCCCGGGTGCAAATCTAACAACCCCTCGGCCTTCCGCTCGCACTCAACTACAAACACGCAATATCACAAATTCATTTCCGCCGCCTTTTCGTTAGTCATTAATGGCTTGTCTACCACACCCTGGTAAAACATGTGCGTAAAAACCCCGTAAGGAATTCACACTGGGCATTTTTTTGGCCTGCAGTCATTAGTAATGTTGGCTGATGCTTTTATCTAAAGCGACTTTTCACTTACTTATCAGTCAAGAATTCAGTTTAATTGAGTATTATATATTTATATAATGTGTAATTAGCTGTAATATAACACTGTGTGTTCTGACACCTTTCTATCATGGCCAGCATTAAAGTTTTCAGCAATCTGTGCTACAGTAGCTCTTCTGCGGGATCGGAGCAGACGGGCTGGCCTTCGCTCCCCAAGTGCATCAATGAGCCTTGGGTGCCCATGACCCTGTCACCACCTCACTGGTTGTCCTTCCTTGGGCCACTTTTAGTAGGTACTAACCACTGCATACCAGGAACACTCCAGAAGACTTGCGGTTGTGGAGATGCCCTGACCCAGTCGTCTAGTCATCGCAATTTGGCCCTTGTCAAAATCATTCAGATACTTACGTTTGCCCATTTTTCCTGCTTCCAACACATCAAATTCAAGAACTGACTGTTCGCTTGCTGCCTAATGTATCCCACCCCTTGACAGGTGCCACTGTAATGAGATAATCAATGTTATTCACTTCACACGTCAGTGGTTTTAATATTGTGGCTGATCACTGTATTTAGTACGAGTGAATAATAAAGGTGATGCAAAGCAATAAAGAAAAAACAAGTACTGAGGGTCTAATTATTAATTTATTTATAGGGCTTCCTGACAGATTGAGGTATGCGCTTCTTGATCAAGGTTCGAATCACGCCTCGAATGTGAACAGTATCCCTTGCCGACTGTGACCGACCTATAAATAATATTATCGATGTATTTTTTCATTAATTTGATTTATTAATTTCTTCAGTCTAATATTTTAAAAACACAGGCATACTGTCTTTGTTCAACAGCACAAAATACAAACACGGCGCACAAAATTAATTTTTTTGGAGGCATTTCGGCTCATGTCAAAAATATCACAAGAGTATGAAGTGGTGTTATTTCCCACTTTAAACTAATTGCGCACTGCGGTAGACGTGCATATTTGTTATGGTTTTGGGCTATTATGTTCGTTAAGGCATTTTGAAAGCATATCTTTGTTATGCAGAAGTTTTTCCATTGTTTTTTCCTCCAGTGTTATCCCAGCTGTTAAATACAAGGCTAAACCCCAGCACTTCAGTCATTCTTCTTCTTCCACTTGGTCTATGGCTATATATGCTGAAGACAAAGACATCTTCACTTCAAATTCAACAAGTCGATATAAAAAGAAAGTAAGGAAAGTTTATTAAAAGTGGTGTGTAAATCAAGCATGAATGAATATTGCGGGGAGGCGGAAACTGGGTCTATCGCTCTTACGATGAGCTTCTCACGGCTGTGTCTCAGCTCTTCTGCGTTCACCTGTTTCACCTTAAAGATCTGGCATCTCTTCCACATTTTGTACTTTTCTCCACTATGAAAGGCTTGACTGAAGCAGGCCTTGGCTTTCCACCTTCCTTATGAGGTCCTAAACTCACTTTCAGTTCTTTATCATGTAAAAACCAATTTCCCTTTGTAAAGCCACATATTTTTTATCCATCCATCCATCCATCCATCCATCCAAATAATAATATTAGGATTACAGATTTTAATTAATTTGCTTTTAGAGCGATGCAATATTACATTTTTACTCACTGCCAAAGTTGTGCTCAGGGAAGTTGGACCTTGAACTGGAAAACTCTGCATCGGGATTTGAGATCCAAAACCACTCCACTACCCTTCAACCATGATATCCAGCACAAGGCTCCCTTCCCCGATGTGATGGAACACAGACAGGTCCCCACAGAGCTTCTATACTCTCCCCTCCCCGGTGGTTATGAGATGTTTACCCTCACCCTGCGGCGTACAGTAAGGTAGGCGACTGCTACAGACGGGGGCTGGGAGGCTGCTCGCACCCTGAGGCTCGGCATGACTCCCGTGGTCATTAACCGCGATGATGCGCGACAGTGATCTCGTCCTCACTCCAGTGCCGCGATGACAGAGGAAACATGTAGGATGGCTTCATAAATCATGATAGATATTGGCCAAAGCCTTAAAGTTAGTGGCTGTGCGTGTGTGTGTGTGTGTGTGTGTGTGTGTGTGTGTGTGTGTGTGTGTGTGTGTGTGTGTGTGTGAGAGATGCAGATCTGCAGATCTAATGCGTTGGCAGTATCATGCCTGCCTTTTCCTTGCTGTCCCCTCATCTGTCTCTCACATGTCCACATGGACCTTCTGGCCATCCAATATGTTCGCGTTTTGTGTGGCCCTCGTACACACACACACACACAGACACACACACACACACACACACACACACAGACATCAGTGGGAAGGCCTTGTCTCATTAGCAACCTGTGCTGGTCGACCACGGCCCCGTGCCAAGGCTACAGGCTCATTAGCATGTGGCCCGTGTGCCGACAGCGTGGGCGGCCACTCCGAGCCTCGCAGTCACACCAGCGGTACGATCAGATAACTGAGAGAGACCGAGGGTAAATTGGAGGTAAATCCCACACCGCCGATGTTCTCGATGTCGAGTCAGAAGCCGGAGACACGGGAAATGAGCCAGGCGACGCATTCCCGGCCCGCACGAAAACACGAGCAAATATTAGATTAATCGCCATGAGAGGGGGACGTGTTGTTCGGAGAAGGACGAGGAGGACTGCACCCGACAAAACTCCCACTGAAAAGGCCAAACAAGCCCAACAATCAGTCTGTATGAGACACTTAGCGGGTGAGGCCATTCGCAAGGATTTATAGTCCATCGAAGCTTTTTGAGGAGACGGATGGGGCGTTTCACGCAAGTCCGGTCCGGTCCATTGGGCATCTCCCAGGAGCCGTGCGGATGCTAGAATGTGGCTGGCGAGTCGTCCCGCCGCTTCTCACACACAGCCGTGAGTGGGTGGAAGATACTCGGCAAAACGTAAATCTGGAGCTGAGACACAAAGTGGGTTTACAACAGAAGAGCAGCCGTATTTCAGTGTCAGAACACCGAAAAGGCCGTAAATGTTTGCGTTTATTCATTTAGCCGATGCTTTTCTGCAAAGAAATGTACAGTGTGAAAAGCTTATTATTTATTCCTTTAAACACCAGGGTAATTTTACTGCAGCTATTTCAAGGTAGGATTTCATCCTACAACCTTTGGGGCCAAAGGCAACAGCTCTAACCATGAAGCTGGCAGCTGCTCTATATGAATACAACCATTAAAGTTTTTTTTTTTTTTTTTTTTTAATAAGAAAAATGTGTTAGCACAGTGGCTCTTTGCATTACAGCTGAATTACAGATTTCTGTTTGTTTTAGATAGCATTTTCATCTCATCGACTATGAAATTTATCTACATTGCTGCAAACGCAACCTGTGTTTACCTGCCAGGCCGATAGGTGGCAGTAAAGAGCAGCCACAGTGAAAACAAGCGTGGGGCTGCCTTAACTCGGCTCATTGAGTGTTTACAGGTCATGTCTCGTGTTCTGGAGTGTAGGTGATCGATAAAAAGATGAGGAATGCTGCACATGTTGAACGTGGAATAAATAAGATTATCTGGCCTCAATGCATTTTTATACTCAGTCCTTTTAAATTACGGTACGGTGGCACAGCGAGTAGCACTGCTGTCTCACAGTGCCTGGGTGGTGTGAGCGAACATGGGTTTGATCCCCACTCAGCCTGTGTGGAGTTCGCATGTTCTCCTTGTGTTTGCATGGGTTTCCTCTGAGTGCTCTGGTTTCTTCCCACATTCCAAAGACATGCTGTTCAGGTTCCCTCCATAGTGTGTGAGTGACAGAGAGAGTGTGTGTGTTCCCCTGATGTATGGATGAGTGACCCGGTGTAAGTAGTGTATCTAGCAGTGTAAATCACTGCGGTGGATAAAGTGTGTGGGCTGATAACACTACACAGAGTTCATTGGAAGTCGCTTTGGAGAAAAGCATCTGTTAAGTGAATAAATGTAAAAATTACACACACCACAACTTACACAAATACACTGTTGTTCAACCCCTTATGTAAGTCAAAAGCTACGTATTTCAGATTCCCCCTCCTCCCCCACCATTCAACGTCATCGCGTGCTCCTCCATACGTGCAGAGTCCTTCGCTGTCGTATTTATAGTCGATGTGGCTAAACCTGGTTCCCGTGCTGTCGACGATAATCTTTGTCCACTTTCATACTTCCTTATTATTTTCATCTCCAGATCGATTGCCGCATGCTTTCTCGTTTCTCGTTTTCCATCAAGTGCACATTTACCACTAGGCGTTGTGAATTCAGAAAAGGGTAAAAAATATGCGAAAAAAAGCACTACGCTATTGACAGGAGATGTGTTCACGGCTCAAAACTCACGGGAACTGGGAAGATGCAGCTTCCTGCCTCGTCTGGCTACATCGACTTGCGTTTAATATATTTCAGATGTTTTGAGAAAAATAAAAGCGCTATTCATAAATAATGCGTATGCTGGGAATTTTTTACGGAAATCCAGATTTATGTAAGTCAATAGAGAGCCGCCTGTACATTTTAGTGTATGTCAAAGTTAACGGAAACATTGAAAAGTCCTACACAGTGTTTTCACTTATTACAGTCTGGGTGTCTGTATTATTTAGCGTTTCGTTTTTATTTCTTGTCAAAGGATATGGGTTCAAATTCCGGTGCTGCTGTATTAATTACCTTGATCGAGATATTTACCCTGAACCGCGCCGTCAAAAATCAGCCCGATGTACGTTAAGTAGCCTAATGCACAAACTCAACATTGTAAGGTGGACAAAAGCACCAGCAAAATACAGCATGATAATAAACTATAATAAACTGCCAGCTGGTGCTTGAATTACAGGTGCATTGGCCAGGAAAACTAAAATATTGCACAATGTATTCAAAACCACGACCGAACACATGAAACAAAAGAAAAAACACAGCAGAAAAGGAACCGATTAAAACACGTTGACGGGGAAAGACAGACACTTAACAGGTTAGTGGTTAAAAATCACAAAACAACGCCCCCCAAAATCACCGCTGCACAGAACGGAGACCTCTGTGACCCCATCTGCGCAAAAACTGCACAGGAACATGGTAATTAGAGCAGAGCTCCTGTTGGGAAGCCACTTATCCAAGACCAGTGTGAAAAAGCACACAGGCGGGAGTAATGAGCACAAAAGCCTGACAGCGGAGCAGCGGACCAAAGTAATACGGTCTGAGGGTTCGCCTTTCACTCTGTCTGCCATCCGAACACACGAGGAGAAAGTGGAGGGACGTGAGCTGATGAACATGGAGGTTGATCTGCATGGGCAGCATGGAAGGAGTCACTGAGTGCACAGATTGCTCTTCATGGTCATCATCTGAACCCATGTTAGATGGTCTTCTAAGGCACAAACACTGTTTCCTCAAGATGTTTTCATATTAAACGATTACAAGACACAAATACGTTGATAAACTGATTCCATCCATCCCTCCATCCATCCACTCCCTTAAAGAGCTGAAGGGTCCAACATCGCCCAACACGCAGGGCCTTATTTCTCACTTCAGTTATTTGATTTTCATAAATAAATAAGAGGTTGTGTGTTCTGTATTGATCTGCTGTATAAAGAGGTGCCATTTAGTAAATTTAAATTTAAATTGGTGTTTTCAGTATTTTAGCCCCTGTACATAATTTAAGCAATATGTCATAAATTATAAATTTATATATGTGTGTGTGTGTGTGTGTGTG
This sequence comes from Scleropages formosus, assembly GCF_900964775.1. Classification (NCBI taxonomy): domain Eukaryota; kingdom Metazoa; phylum Chordata; class Actinopteri; order Osteoglossiformes; family Osteoglossidae; genus Scleropages; species Scleropages formosus. The sequence goes on along the minus strand of NC_041807.1, from coordinate 39,657,572 downwards.
TGTGTGTGTGTATAGGCAGCATGCCTACTTTACAAAATATTACTTTTGTTATTTTAAATATTACTATTTATATTATGGAGCGATATTTCCCAATAACACATGTGAAAGAGGGAACAGTCACTTTTACTGAACACAGAATTTAAAGAATACAGTGCTGCTTGAAAGTGTGTGAACCCCCTTGTGTCCCTTTGTTTTACCATAAAATGGGTACTTAATCAGTGTTGTTTCTTATCCTACACAATAGGTGTGTAATGATCAATTCCATATGTTGCTTGAGAGGAAATAATTTTTAAGTAGTACAGGTGTAAAAATAAGTGAACCCCAAGTTGCTTTGGCTACACCAAGTAGAGTCTGGGGTGTAAATCATAGTCATTTATTCATTTTATGAGCTTATTTTCAGATTTAACATTTAGATTTCATGAGTTTATTTTAATATCTTATACAAGAATAATGACCGTCCATACAGCATTCACATGCTTTCAAGCAACACTGTATTTGTTCAGAAAGGCTATTAATTGTTATTAACTGTGAGAATGACAGTGAAGTAGCTTTCATTATAATGGGCTACTTCATCGATCATGTGAACCTAATTTTCCTGACAACACAGTCTTTATCAATCAATACTCTTCCGTTTCGTTGTAGGACGTTTTGTCAGATTAGCAATTATCAGCATGAAATCCCGGCAGTGGAGATGGAACGTGGAACCTCCTAGTCACACTATTTTGGCGGGAAGAGAGAGGATTTCCCAAGTAGGAGATTATCGCCGTGGACCCCCACCTGAGCTCTGGGTCTTCGCACTCGATGGTGACCGTCTGCTGCACGTTGAACGGGTTCTTGAGGGGGAACTCGAAGAACTCGGCGGCGCCCAGCGCGGCGTACACCCTGTGTCGGGTCGTGATGGCCAGGCTCAGCATTCTGGTGATGCTCTCGACCTTGGAACGCTCGCGGTACGCCTCAATCAGGCCCAGGTCCCGTGACTGCTTCAGACGCTCCTCCTGGCGGCTCTGAGGGAACAGGTCGGGCAGTCGGAGTCACGACCAGGAGGGAACTTGAACCAAGGGACTCGGGAATCACGATCAGCAAAATCGTGAGCGAACATTCTTATTCGGCCCCCGGTGTTGGATCGAGACCCCTAGTAGCGTTGGTAACATTAAGGTTACGCATACAAACGGTCCTCAACTTAGGATGACGTTTTATGACAATGACCATCGTAAGATGATTTTGTCATGTGGCAAACCCCCTCATGTTGTATTATATGCAGTTTAATGCACCTACTCATGCGATAAACATCGGTGCATAAAGAAGAAAGAAATAAAGTTTACTTAAGAATCACGTGTCTGCAACTACATCTCTTTCTCCGAATATAATGCACACATTGTATTTTCTCTTGAGATGTACATCTCTTTGGAGAAAAGCGTCTGCTAAATGAATAAATGTAAACGTAAAATATGAACCCTAAAGATATATAAACAATTAACATGCATGAAAGCTAAAGCAGTAATAATATACAGTGCAGTGACATATTTTCACACTATACTGTTATTTTCACTTTCATTTCCAAATCTGCTTTCTTTAGCTTTTCCTTTTCTGCGTCACTCACGATTTTGCTTTCCAGCCATATATACTGTAAAGTATTATACATCGGAGACGGATTTGACGACTACACACCTGCTGGCCTCATCTCCTTTCATTTCTTGAGCAACTGTTCAATGCGACTGAACTCTTTAAGTACAGTAAATATGTATGAAGTGGGGCTTTGGGTCGCAGCCCATTATTATATGTTTTCTGTAAGACCTATACAACAGCTTGTTGAGAGGCTTTCCGAGAGTGTCTCACTAATAGTTTCGGCCTCCAGGGAGACGTGTCCGCACCCTGGGGGGATCGGCCGAAAATCACAGCCGCCCCGCTAATCCACGCTGCCGAGACCTGGCTGGGTGACCAGATGGAGCGGGGCTCCTTACCGCGATGTGGGGCGGGGCCTCGACGTGACCCTGCTCCTCGTACCGGCGCACGGCTTCCATGCGGGCCAGCTTGCGCCGACGGGCCGCGTCCTCCTCCGCCTCGCTCTCGGACCCGGGCCGCGCGTGGCCCCGAGGGGCGCTGCTCCGCAGCAAGGAGGCCAGGTTTGCATCGATATCCACCAAGCGATGGGCGTGGCACGCCCTCCGCACTGCACCGAGGGGTTGCGAGTACAATGAACAGGGAGTTATTACACAGGACACAACGGCAGCTGATGGCTGAACAGCGACATACATCATTGATCATTCTGGGTACTATATATAATGTCAAAAAAGTCAAAAGTTTGAGTACACTTGCGTATCTTTATTTTCTTTCACGAGACATTAGCTTCATACTTTGATGAGGAGACGAGGTACAGCATCTTCCCGGCTTTCCATCTGCCGTATTGTCAATATACCCAGTTCATCCCATACATTCATCCCACATTTATTCATTCACTTACACTTTTCTCCAAAGTGACCGTAAGTTCAGAGGTGGCACCCCTACACCACCTCGTTCCCCCATAAATAACTGCAGTTATTATTAAATATATTTGGTTACTTGACTGATCATTTTCTCCAAAGCAACAAGTGAGCTTATTTATATAGCCGTGCAATTTTTAATTCTTCATTCCTGGTAAATACCTTCATTATGGGCACTAAAGGAGGAGCTGGAATTGGAATCCAAGTATTTGAGAGCAAAGATAGTGGTTCTAATGAATACACCACTATGCAGGCTTTATTCATTCTAAACAGTATTAGCAACAGAAGCAACACCAGGTCACTGCAACATAAGAAGCGGACCAGGTTATTATGATTATTGCTGATAGATAGATAGATACACACACACACACACATTTTCAGAACCGCTCGTCCTATACGGGGTCACGGGGAACCGGAGCCTACCCAGCAACACAGGGTGTAAGGCCGGAGGGGGAGGGGACACACCCAGGACGGGACGCCAGTCCGCCACAAGGCACCCCAAGCGGGACTCGAACCCCAGACCCACCGGAGAGCAGGACCTGGGCCAACCCACTGCATCACCGCACCCCCTACTAGATAGATAGATAGATAGATAGATAGATGTGTACTTCACAGGTGATTGTTTTTCCAACATGCCCCCAGTTAAAGCAGCATCTCCGGACGCCCCTGCCGGACCTGCGTGAGAGCAGCACTAAACAAGTCAATCACAGAAATGTGCTACTCCTGGTATCGATCCGCTGCTGAAACAGGCAGGCGGCAGCGCCAGGCTTTAACGCTAGAAAGAGCACGTATTCAAAGGAGGAATCTAAGCAGTGGCGCAAACACACACCCGGCAGAAAGAGCTTAAGCTCCGAGCGGTCATTAGACATGCCGCGCCGAGCGCTTCAAAGCCAGGAGCGGCCTACGGAAGGGCGTAAGACGCGGGCGGCCTTTTGGGGGTAATTACCCGGGCCCGACGCTCCAGCGCCCGTGCAGAAATCAATGCGTTGCGGACGAGAGGTGTCAGTCATTAGACGGCACAAATGCGCTCCTGTGAAGAATTATAGTCAGGAAAGGGATGGATAAAGATTAAAATACCACGGTGAGGGTCATCGCGGTGCTGTCCACGGTGCCGTCGCTCCGGCGCTCCCGTTCGACTCCCCGCGTCACGCGCAAAGAATTATCACAGCTGTCGGCTCGTAACTGCGAGTGGCGGTACGAAGTGGGGATGCCGATGGAAATCATTTGCAAAATGGCGAAAATGTGTATGAGGACATGGTAAATCGTACGATTCTGTACGGTACAGCGGTACAACCCGAAGAGCCTGGACCGGGAAACACGGACAGGTGTGTTGCGCATCCAAGCGATCCCCCTGCATCTTAATGGCCAGGTACGGAAAAACATCACTATCGAGGAGACCATATAAATGTAAATGTACTTCGAAGCACATTTTATGACTCTTCGTTATTTATCGGTTATTATTCAGCAGTCACCAGAACGTTCAGCTCCGAATTCCTGACCTTTTGTTGACGCTCGCTTGTTCTTACCATTTTCTTTTCTTTTTGGGGTGGAGGATTTTTTCCCCCAAAATTATTTATATACACATATTTTGCTGACAATTTAATTACTTTGTACTGATATTACGTAAACATTTGTCGGGAATCAAGAAATTACTTAAAATTCATTATTAAATTTTTCATTGCATTTTAATTTACTTATTGCATTCATTACTAATAACTGCTTGCCCACTGCAGGGTTGCAGTGTCCTATATTACTTTAATAGTATTTACATGTTGCTTAGAAAACACTTGAAAATGACTACCAATATTTAATCTATTTTATGGAGGCAGGAAATTTTTGCTGTGTCAGTTCAGGATAAATACGTCAATCAATGGTACTACAGCACTGGCACAGAACGGAGTTTGATGCGGCAACCTTGAGGTTATATGTTCAAATCCCTAAGCACTACACCACCTGATGTCCAGAGAAATAAAAAAGAAAAAAGCTATGAAGTGGTGAGAGCAGTTTTTATAGAGACTCTGCTCTGAAACTCCCATCTGAAACAATTTTGATCTGAAGGGATGAAAAACCCAAAAATAAATACTCTTCGTAGATGAGATCTAGGAGATCCGGCCTGCTGGGGCCCCCTGGGGGGTGCCAGCAGCTGGTGCGTGTTTCCCGGAAGCTCTCACCGTTGCGGCCCGGAATGGTCTGGGCCGACAGGCTTCCTCCGCCGAAGCCCCCGGTGCCATCGTGGGGGAGGACGATGTGGGAGCGGGAGGCCGGCAGGATGCTGGAGCGTTTCACGCTCGCGTCGAACGGAAGCCCTGGGGAGGGACGGGAACAACCATCCTTCCTTGAGCAAGAGGCAACAAGTCCTTCTACAAACTGCATGAAAAGCTGGAAATCGGCTCTCGAGTGTTGATTTATTCGATTTCACCAAGGCTGCGTCATTTCATCATTGCGCGCGAAAATATTAAAAAAAAAACAACCAGCAAAAAATGAAAAGCAAATTTTAAAAAAATAAAGTAGCTCACACATTTCACCAACCCTTGATCAACACTCTCATATGCTAAAATCATCGGTGTTGGCTGTATTTCATATTTTCATTCGCGAACTGTTACGCAGTTCGTTCCAAAAACGAAGTTATATAACATTAAGATTGGGTCTTATATAGAACAAACATTATACTTTCAATTATAACATCACAGTGGCTACTTATAAATACCATGTTATTAATTATGTAATATGTTTTATTGCATATATTATTGAATATATTTATTAAATATTTATTAAATATTTATTAAATGTATAGATATTTAATATATGTACATATACAATACAATATATACGATATATTTTATTAATAAAATATATATGGAACACTGGCTCCTCAACTTATGAACACAGGGGGGACTAGAAGGCTGGTCATAACTCATTTTGTTAGTATCTCCAAAGTCCCTTTTACCAGTAAGTCACAGTCAAAGTTTAATGATCCAGAGGTTCCTTGATTTATTTGTAGGTTTGGGTAAAAAATTTCCAATTCAGCTGCAGTAAATAAAAAAAATACAATGTAGGGCTAACTGTTTCATTTTTTTTTTTTTAAGAGGAAGCAAGCTGAATTGAAGCTTGTATTCTGCTTGGGTGCTCTTTACGGCAATCTATGAGCTTGGTGGGTAAACCCAGGCGGCGTTCGCTCCACAATATCCAGAATTTCTTCAAAAGCGTGTAAGAAGTGAAAAAAAGCGCTCATGAAAAAAATGGTAATTTGTTTAACATAAACATGAAAAAAGGAAAAAAAAAAAAAGAACAAAACCCAAAATAACACCTGCACATTTTTATGCCGGCAGTTTGATATACCTTCCTGGAAGCCACAAGCCTCCTTCAGAGATCTGAACGCAAAACAAACAAACAAACCCACACACACACTGAAGCTGCTTGTCCTGAGCCTAACCCAGCAACACAGGGCGTAAAGCCGGAGGGGGAGGGGACACACCCAGGATGGGACGCCAGTCCACCACAAGGCACCCGAAGTGGGACTCGAACCCCAGACCCACCAGAGAGCAAGATCTGGCCAAGCCTGCTGCACCACCACACCCCCTGAATTCAAAACCTTCCGGTAAAATTCTCATCCTCATTCTCTCGTTCCGAGTTCTCTGACTGTCAGCTGGCATTATTGTTACTCCTGTTACCATTATTTATTGCTATTTCTGCTGCACTACTCACTGTCATTGTCACTGTTTTGTTTGTGCAGCATTTCTATTGTCTGTATTTGTCCATAGTCTGTGGAGAAGCATTCAGGAAGATTTTCATGATACATGATGTACATGGTACTTGTATCTATGACAATAAACTTGAAACTTGAAACAAACCCTACGTGCTACTGCGCTCTTTGTCGATTAAGGTGGCAGCTACAGTGCTCGCTGATGCCCCCAGTGGCCAGGAAAGAAGATACAGTTCAATTTCGTGCAGGATGACGAACGCACCCTGTAATAAGCCGCATGCTACAAAGCGGGGCCAGGGCGGTCGGAACCCAAAGAGCAAGGAGAGCAAGGCCACGGGGTACGCCTCTGGCTCCGTGCCAGGGACAGCACGGTCGTCTCCGATGTTGGGGCAGCTGAGGGTCTCCGGGAGTCTTGTCCGGAACAGATGCGGTGGGAGTCCCGTGACTCGACCTGGGCGACGATCAAAGCCGATACTTGATCCGCCATGCGGAACACATTGGTTGGCGGGGGGCTCCGCTGGTGTTGCCGCTCCTCTCCCATCAAACACAGCACTCCCCGACAGCTGAAGGAGCTCTGACTGCTTACAAGTCTGTTAAATACCGTTGGTGGGGGGGAAGGGGGAGGGGGGTAATGTCGTGTTTAAAGTCTAATTCAGAGCAGTAGGACTTCGGGGTTTGCCAGCTAACTACAGATGTGACCGCTGGACATGGATCATCTTCCATTTCTCTTCTGTGAATTAATATTAAATCTGATTCCTGTGATCTGTACTATGATATGTAGTAATATTCATATTTACATTAAATTCCAGTTAATCAAAAATCCAGTTATGAATCAAAAACCCTGCTGGTAATCGTTTTTGTCCACTAACCGCACGATTGAGTTAAAAATCCTACCAGGTCTTACGACTGGTAAAGTTTCAGTTAAACAAAACTGGCAATATAGTTTTTAGTGTAATTGTCAATAACATGAGTTATTTGTAAAGTAACAAAATGGTTGCAAAATTAGTTTGAGATAAAATATTTTAAGGTAAGGTGCAACATTTTTTTTTACTTTTGTCCATAATATGATAAAGGATAAAATGCAATAAGGACATTATAATGTACGTTTCAGGTCTTTATTCCTAAATAATTAATAAATACCTATATTTATTTATCATCTACACGTAAGCATGCACATGAGCTGCACCTCCTGCACAGAGGCAAATATTACTGGTAGGTCATGTGGGTTAATTCCAATCAAATCAATCAATCAATCAACCAATTGCTAGATGTGAGTATTAATGATTCCATACTAATGAGTGCGGTCACTAAAGTGAGTATTAGTGAACATAGTCCATAAACGGCATGGTCACTAAAGTGTGCCGTCATTGACTTCATATGATATTAACCACCCGATACAATTATTTGTTCAGTTTAATTATTTAAAGTACAATTATTTACAGGGGTGTGTATGAGCAAATCTAAGTTGTATGAGAAAAGATATGGAAATAACACATGGACTAAATATAAAAAGGTGTAATAACTGACACTTAAATAAACCTCTTACTTTAGGATACATAGTGTCATCGGTGCAACATTTTAATTATATTCTGTTTAAAGTTTAACAGCTGGACCAAGCAAGAGAATCGAAAGTCCATTCAAGAGTGTATGTGGAATATGATGCACCATTCAGGGATGACTGGGATTCTGCTTGAGGAGTGACATGTAATAACCAAGCTTTTCATTTAGAAAATGTTTGCTGGCAAATTATTATAGTTCCAGAGGCAGGCAAATGTGGCCGCAGAGATTGGTGTCCAATATGTAGTGGAACTGTAACGTGGATTAAACGTCACAGTGCTGTAATGGGGTTTCGGGTTGTGAAAAAATTGGATTTTCTTCTCACCACGTCCTTCAGAAGACAACCACCCTTTAAAGCTATAGTCGTCTGTAGCCAGGGACAGCTGCTGCTGTAGTGGAGATGCTGTCACTGGACCAAAAGGTCACAGGTTTGAATCCCCACTCCAGCTGCAGTGCCCTTAAGAAAAGTACTTACTCTAAACTTCTCCAGTAAAATTACTCCACTGTATAAATGGGTAAATAATTGTAATTCAGCTCAACATCGCAAGTTGCTTTGGAGAACAAAATGAACAAATGTGATTCCACAGAGAGATTTTTTTTTTTTTTTTTTTTTTTTGCTACACCAACACTTCTTTCCAAAGTAACCTTTTACACAGTTTGATATTTTTAAAAGAGCAGTTGAGGGCTTTTATTATAACTAGAAATGACAACCTTCAAGATACAAGGCTGTCTTTAAATTGCGCAGAGTCATTATAATTAGCCTTTAGCAAGATTTTACATCCACCCATAATGAGTTATGCTTTAAAACATGAGCACAAGTAGCTGAAGCAGAAGAAAATATTTATTTTTGGTTGTATGAACTAGGTGGTATGGATTCAGTGGTCAAGACAGCAGAAGAAAGGACAATAAATAATATTTTGCCATACGTCTACACACACACGTGTATACTTGTGTGTGTTTTGCAAGAGGGTACTGTGAAACTGCCTTTATAGCGAGTGCTTAAAATAATGAGAACAATCTGCTGTCAACAGTTTTCACCTGAAGGCATTCAGTCAGACAAAGTATCAGACATCATATCAAGCAATCGGACATACCAAAAATCCCACTTCTGACACCAGCGCTACTGCACTTCACCCTTGATTCTTGTGTCTAATTTGAAATTTTTTGAAAATTAATCTCTTAAGGCCATCACAAGGCACCCCAAGCAAGACTCGAACCCCAGACCCACCGGAGAGCAGGACCCGGTCCAATCCACTGCGCCCCCTCCAAATATATCTCTTAACATTGAAATTAACATAAAAAGAGAGCAGGCTACGTCACTGAAAAAACTATGGAAATGTCCGGTCTCCTCTGAAAGGCGTTTCTTCTTCATTCGGTGTAATGAGAGTTACGACCAAGTTCACCATTCATACTGTAACCTCACAGTGGCACCTCACACTACAGAGAAACACAGCTCGGGAAAGGAAAAAAAAAACAACAATAAAGGCAACAGGGACGAAACAATGTTTTCTTGTGCTATTTCATTTCTCCCAGAGTCGCCTTTTGCACAAATAAAAAGGAAATAGCGCTCAAGAGCGTCTGAAACGGGATCAGCCTGGAGTTGAGCCATTGCGCCTCCCTCCTGCAGCAAATCTAACCTCTTTAGGAATAAAGAAAACACAGCCGCAATAAAAAAATATGTGTATAACATTATTCCGCTTTATTGCTATGTGTCTACCCATTGACTGGAAAAGAGCAAGATATAATTTCCTTGGCCATTATTTGTCGAGCAAATTTGATTTTTAATATTATTTTCCGGCGTCCTCCCTCTTGCTCTGCTCTCCTTTCTGCCCTTATCTGGTTCTCGCAGAAGACAGCTGTGAAAGCGGTCCAGGGATAAACGTACAAGGCCTAATCTTCATCCAGCGCGCTTGGCGCGGCACCCCCCTCTGCGCAGGAGAGCGTCTGCGTGGCTCGCACTACGGTTAAATGTTGCAGCTCGGTTACCTGGCTGGCGGGCAGGTGAGGACAGCACGATCGCTTCTGAAGGAGCAGCGCTGACCTGGAACCGCACACCACTCAAATGGGGAGTTCTCGGCTTCCAGGTGGCCCGACGACTAATTCATGTAACTCCTTATGAGACGCAGAGAAAAGGGCGGTTTAAAATGAGCTTGTTTACACAGCTGGAGGTGGTGAGTAAGGAGCTTCACTCGAAGGCACAACATCAGGACCACCTCCTGGGAGCAACAACCTTTGGGTCAAGAACATTACTGATACTCTGCGATCACTGTATCCGTAGTATAACTGGGTGAACGTCGTGAAAGCAACTGACTGCCCAATGGATCGCCATGGCAACCGATTGCTATACCTATGAGATCAAATTCATCTGTGCGGGACGTGGCTGAAAAGAGGAGCTTTGCTCTGTGACCCAACGCTGACCCGCCTGCTCTGCTCCAGACCTAACCCTCCGCAAAGCATTCCCCTTGTTAAACAGCGCAAACGCCACATCCAGTGTCTTCGAGGCCCGACGTGCTTTGGAGTTGTTAAAATTTCGGTCCAATTTCTGACCCATAGATGGCAGTAAAGAGCACCCCAACAGAACAGGACTATGGAACCATGCATGTTTTCAGCTCCTGTCTGGTATTGCTCAGTGTTGGTGATCAATATCAAAATGAGCAACATCACAGATGCTGATATGACGAATTGGTCAACAATCTGCACTGAATAATTAGTTTAGTCGTTTTAGTAATTTATAATAATTTAGTAATTTTTAGGTAGTTCAACCTTAATAAAAAATGTAAAAAGTGTACTTACTCTTACAAAGCATCATTTTAATTTATAGAAATATAAAGGTTTCACGCACCCTATCTAGCAAATTAATCGAGGGACATTGCTATTGCTACCTTTTTATTTTAACTACGAATTTAGTGATCGGTGCAGTCGAGTTACAGACATAGAGGTCACACGTGTCTGTAACTTGAATATCCAGCGTATGGTTTTTATAATATGCAGAATTTGCCCAATAAATTTGCTGACTCTGTGGATATATTTTCTTTCACAGCCACTGCCGTAAATGACAGCTTGCCTCGGCCAGTCGCATAAATAAGCAGAGACGGGTGACCTTCCTCTGTCCCCATTCAGAGAGAGAGTTTGCGTCATCAGTGCCTGATTAGTGCTTCCGACGGAAAGCCAGAGCTCCCCGACTGGAAAAACACCACTTGTTCTCCGGGTCTGAGCACAACCCGCCGCTCCTCCGCATCTCAGAACTTTCCACATCCCCGATGGCGAACAAACGGGCGCCATCGACCAGATAATTGTCAGTACCGTCGCAGTGACAGAAGCAGGCCTTGGGAGCCCTCGGGGGCCACTGGGGGCCACTGGGTGGAAGCGCTGCTGAGGTTATTGCAGTTTTAGCCCGACGTGCCCCCTCTGTGTCCCATCGTGTCCCGAACGAGAGCCGAACGCTCGTCCTCAGCAGGTTCCCCCCACGGAGGCGGGGAGGAGCTGTGCGCCCGGGTCCCTATCGAACCGCGGCACAGTCAGCGAGGGCGAAGAAAACGGTCCACCTCGAAACATTGTTGAAGGGGAAAAAACAAGGTAAGGCTACAAGGGCAGGTTCAATAAGTCCTCAGATCCTGCTGTGGTTTTGTTATTTCTTATCGGCTGGAAAATAAGCAGTAGAACCTCCAGGCAGACAAGGAACAGCAAGACATGGCCTGTTTTCCTCGACTACATAACACAGTGTTTCGACCTCATACCCTCTCGGTTATTGAGTAACAGCTGGGGGGGGTAGTGCAATGAGGCAGACAGACTCGCACTTTTATTTGTTTATCTGACACCTTCTACAAAGCAGTTTAGTGTTACTTATAATTACTTACCCATTTATACAGCAGGGTCAATTTTACCGTATTACTATTGGGTATGTGCTTTGCCTATGGATGTGGGATTCAAACCCGGATCCTTTCAGTGCAGGGTAGCACATACGCCACCTGCTGGCCCTATTGACATTGAGTGGAAACAGGTTATCAAAGCCCCAACATATAAAAGGCAGTGCTATAAAGCACTTTCTTACAAAAAATACACACTAATATTTTTGTTTCTTTTATTAAAACCACAAAATTTTCATGTTAACTGTAACTACATGATATGGCCAGTTTTTTTTACGTTATCGCCTTGAAATTAAATAGTATTTCTGGGAAAAACCTCCAGACACAGTCCCTAAACACATTTCGATGAAAGGAAGCAAAATCATGCGGTCTTAGAATTAATAATATTATGGTCTGGCATATGATACACTATTTTTAGAGTGGAAATGTAACTTGATTAGATTTTTGTCGTCTCGCTCATTTTCATTTTTCTTCATTTCTTCATTAGTGAGACACTTCCAGGGTTATGAAAACTTAATTCAATTAAACATTTAAATTTAAAATGTGGCAGATGCAACTCTTTCAGGGGTTACATCAGCCAATCGCAGTTAAACGAAAGCACAGCAAACGAAGAGGAGTAAAACGAAACGTTTTGAATGAATTCGGGAGGTAAAGGGATTTCCATGGATACATGACTGCTGTGTTATGATGCCGTGCGGCAATCAAACATTACATAAAACACCGTTGCAGAAACATGCAAATATTTGCGCCGAGCTCCTGTGACTGTGACGCGCCTTCAAGTGTTCGATTTAACGGCTGTCAGTAATTCATGTCACTGGAACACATTACATCAGGAGCTGTTGTGTTTTACGACTCCTCCAGACTCCGCGAACATCACGGATGGCGGTCGTAAGAGGCCCTAAACGTTCCTCTGCGGCGGTATGCAAATGAGCGCGCGGACGTGCAAAGTGGCGCTGCGGCTCACGGTCTTGTAAATTCACGGAGAAAAACGTTAAATGGGGATGTGGCCCCTTTAAGGCACCGGTAAACAAAAACATTAAACTAATAGCAGCGGCAAATACTTAATACAACAATCAAGGAGTTTGTTGCTTGTATTGTATTTTGCTGAACAGCAGCAGCAGGAAGATCCTCGGTTTGAATCCCATCTCATCCTGATCAGATGGCCTTGATCAGGTATCTACTCTGAACTGATGGACATTTCAGACTGCTGGTCTGAGGGAGACGTAGAGAAAGAAGACAGAGAACGGGAGGACTCACTGCACTGCTAGGTATAGTAGATGGTTCGTGGGACTGAACTGGGACCCTTCTGTTGTTGGTTTTAATCCCAATCTATTTTGTGCTCAGTTGCATCTTAAAGGGGCCACGTACCCATTTTGTTTGTGGAATATACTTACCAGTACTTATCATATTTTGTACATGAAACCTGCTGTCTTCTTCCCCACGACTGACCATTGTTTGGTAAAGTTAGCCATTTGACTTAAACAAAGGTTTCAGATAAATAAAAGCTCATAAAGGCTAAAAATAATAATAATAATAATAATAATAATAGTAATAATAATAATAGGGATGTTCCATTATTAATCCTCTGTGACAACAACAGTAAGACTGAAAAACTAAAGTGTTTCAAAAAGAAAACTGTTTGAAAGTGTAAATATTGCACTTATAAGAACTAGCACCTTAATGAATTTTTCCTTCCCTGTTGCTGAACTGACACTTTCAATGACAGAAAGTAGAGTATTTGACCTGTTTACACAGTTGGATCATTTTTGCTTTGTCAGTTCAGGTTAAGTACCTTAAAGTACTAAGGGTACTGCAGCAGGGACAGGGTATGGGGCTTGACCCAACACCCTTCCTTCACCGTAACACTCGCTGCTTTTTTCCTTACCCGGAAAAACCCGAGCAAACCTGGCACTTTTGAATACCTGCATATGTTCACTCCTCTGTCAGTGATTCTGACATGTGGCACTGACCCAAGCACAGCTACGGTACCCTGTTTACCGTAGTGAAAACACCGAGTGTACAAGACTCACCAACATTGCCTAAGCGCAGGTGCAGTGTCCCTTTGACGGTGGTGAACACGTCGATGGGGGCCAGAGCCCCGCTCCCTCCACCGTCTCCCTCCTGGAAGTACTCAGTGGTGATGACCTCGAGGTCCTGGGTCACCTGCACGGCCGGCCTTCCTTGTCGCAGCAGATGCTGTGGCAGAAAACGGGGGGGAAGAACACGGTGGGGAGCGGTTAAGGTATGAACGATCACCTCGTGCTCCCAGAGGGATGACTCTTAGAGATCTTGAGCCAGGCAGTGATGCACCTCAGTGAACACCGAGCACATTTAAATCCCTGGACAGGACAGCAGGAGATCTTGTGGGACGGTAGGTTGAGAAGCCCTGCAGAAAGACACTGGACACCTCATCCACTGAATGACGAGAAAGGTGTCGCACTTGGGTCGTTTTAACAAGAATTACTCATGCGGTAAACCTATTTAGTTTCATACGCAGAGGCTCCTCGAGTTACGAATGGCTCATTTCCGACTTTTAAAGTAAAGAGCAGCCAAACGCAACAGGAGCTGTAGCACCGCCTCAATTCAACTCACTTCCACGGTGTTTACGGCTCATCTCTGGTGTTCTCGAGAGCCGGTGGTCAGTAAAAAGATGAGGATCGTGGCACGTGTTTATGGGATCATCAGTCAACAAGCAGCATTGAACAGGTATTTAGGGAGACCACATAGTTCTACATCGTCATTTTAGATTAATTTTAATGTAGCTTGTAGTTAATAAAATATAAAAATAATTAAGTATTTTTTATATGTGTTATTTATTTTGTTTTTACATTTATTTTATTTAAAATGTATGTATCATATTTAAAATTATAAACAAATATATTTATTACAATTATATCAAAGGTTTTTATGGAAAATAACCAATGTATAAATTGAGGGGTGTTTTTATTGTTAAGGTTATTGTGATGTACTAGCAAAGTGACCTTAGCGTTACGGACCATCAGAGTTACGAACAGACGTGTTCATTGTTCCAACTGTTTGTCACTAAGGAGCCAAAATATTTAAATAACCCAAATAAACTGAAATAAAATCTATTTTAGCGATAAAAATTTAAAAAAAAAAAAAACTACTTTTTTTTCCACTATTATATTGAGTTTAACAGCCATTGTTTTAGTAAAACGTTTAATTATTGACTTTGAAATTGTTCATTTTTTTTTTTTAAAATTTCCTCCATTTGTCCTGAGCGATTAAGGCTTGAATTTTGGGCTTTCTTTGTCGATTCAGCTGGAAATAGACATCTCTCATTGCACGATCGTGCCAAAAAGTGCAGGAACCACAAAGGGGGCGGGACTTCTTGCCTTGAGCTCTGCAGCCGCAGATCCGACAAGCAGGAGCGAGTCTCCGTCCCAGACGTCGATGTGCAGGGTGTGCAGTGCGAGGTAGCGCAGGAACCAGCGGAGTTCACCGGGCTTCAGGAAGTCGGGGTCCACCAGATAGTCCAGCTCCAGACCCGGAGAGCCTGTGGGGATCGCAACCCGAAATCTCGCAGCCGAAAACCGGACCCGCTTATCATACCACCACCCTCAGGACACGGTGGTTGCCAAGGCAACAATGTCAACAGTGACATAGTGAGGAGACTGAGCAAGGGGGACTGGAACCATGAGCGAAACCCATTTAAAGAACGGGTGCTGGAAGGTTCTAGACCCAGAATTTCAGTTATACACGTTGAGGTTGCTGGGTGTTAATTTAGCCACATGGAGAGGATTATTTGCCACCCATCGATGTGGTGCTTTGGCAAATCTCTATGATTTCTGCATGAAGGGTTTCAAATCGATCCGTTTCGCCCACGAAGGAGCGGTATGAATAAAACAATATCCCGGGGAGATCATCTCGGCAAAGTGACAGCTGCCGTCGACCCCGTAAGTCACTACTGAAGCTCACAGTATATTCAATTAAATGGCGGTGGCGCCGCCGCCGTTACCGGAGTCGACGGTCCCGTCTGCGTTGACTGCGGCGAGAATGCAGGGGTATTCGTCCCCGGGGGCGCCGTCAGCATCGACCAGCAACAGCCGCTGGGTCCTCACCGGTGGGAAGCGATACACCTGGAAGGTGAAGTACACCGTCTTGGGCCAGTTCGGGTCCATGCCCTCCTGGGGAAGCCTGGAAAGAGAGCGCTTCATATTAAGAGCATAATTAAGAATATTATTATCCATCTATCTCAGAGTACTATTATCTACGGACAGCTATTACTGTAGAGGTTAGCGCTGCTGCTGTTAATCTCAAAGGTCGCAGGTTCAAATCTTACCTCCAGCTGTAATACCCTGAATTGCTCCAGCAAAACTACCGAGCTGTACAAATGGGTAAATAATTGTAAGCTGCTTTGGTGAAAAGCATAAGCGAAATGAATGAATACAAAATGAGGTGTGTATTTATAGTCATTCAGTTGACACTTTTCCCCAAAGCAACTTATAATGTTAAGGTTACAATTACTTACCCATTTATAGTGCTGGGTAATTCTACTGGAGCAATTTAGGGTAAGTACCTTGCTCAAGGGTACTACAGCTGGAGGTGAGGCTCAAACCTACAACCTTTGGATCCAAAGGTAGTTGCTTTAACCACTATGCTACCAGGTGTCCTTGGGTTCAGCCTGGTTTCAGTGTCTGACAGCAAACTGGTAACAGAGAACAACAAAGGCCATCAATCACAGCGCTGCAGTTCCGGGTTCAAAACGTTATATATAAAAACAGACAGTATCTGTGCAAACACTGTAGTGCTGGCAAGCGCTGTCTCGTCGTGCCGGCGACGCAATGTTTCGGTGTGACAGGTCTTCGGCCAGGATAACTGATCTTTAGGGGAAGGAGGCAACAGTGAATGTGATGTGCAGTACAACTACACGATAAAACACAGTGCCAGTTTGTAGGGGCTCTTTATTGGGATGACTTCCATCGCAAGCCTGTCCATCAGAGGTGGGCAATCATGGTCCATGTGGTCCGAAGGGGGTGCTGCTGCTTGACCCAGTTTAAGATCAAAATTCATACATGGATACTGGATTAAAAGAAGCCAGAAGGACCATTGGAACCACACATGATGAGACCGAGGTCTTTTTTTTGGACACGTCATGAGAACATTGGATTCTCTTGAAAAGATGGCGATGTTTTCAAAGGTTGGAGGGGAAAATAAGAGGAGGTGCATCAACCACGTGGATGGAATCAGCCCTAGTGGGAATGGACACACCCCTCTCAAGGATACAAGTGGAAGACAGTTTTTCCGGAAGGACTCAATATCTGCATTGGCGTCACTAGGGGACTGCACCGGGTGACACCGTCAGAGGGGGTGACACCAAAATGAGTGTCTATAAAATTTGTGCGCAGTGTTTCAGCAGAAATGTACTATTTTTTTATGAAAATATCCCTGTAGTTTGTTATAAAAACAAAAACATTTTTCGTAATAAAGCCCAGTTTACACGTATCAATATTCCTACAAGGATAAAACTCTGTGCTCGTTGACTTTTTGAACTTTCTAATGCGCTCTGCTCAGACCTCTCATTATAACCCAATTACAGTACAATTACAATTACAATGACGCTTCGAATCACGTGGTTTTGTCTCCACGCGCTATAAACGGCTTTTGTTTTCGTCACCGCTGCTGTTTTTTTTAGTCGCTGATTTTGTCACATTTTCCAGCGTTTTAGCTACAATATTGTGGTAATTAGTATTTGTGAACCAATATCAATAATGTTAAAATAAACCTAATTTTGATGTGGCTTTAGAAAGTTTAACTTCAAATTCTATTGTTTTCATACCGATTTTTTACTTTATCCATGTAAATACATTTAGGTTGTGCGAATGATATTGTAATTTAAAGGTGTAATTTTAATTTTACTAGTTGTTTATATCACTACTATTGCCTTTACATTCAGTGATATACGGAAATTACGATTAAAGAGTAACATTAGTAGAAAAAACATTACTAAGGACTCTGTATGGTCTGGTACGGGAGGAGGTCCATGGGAGGGGTGTTACCGCACTGGGTGACACTAATCCTAGTGACGCCACTGACGATTTTGTCACCAAAATGACCACTGACTAAGGAGCACTTCCCAGTGACAACACACACACACACACAGATCGTCTGAAACTCTCGCCCCATATGGAGTCGTGGGGAGCCGGAGCCTAACCCGGCAACACAGGGCGTAACGCTGGAGGGGGAGGGAAGGGGATACACCCAGGAGGGGATGCCAATCCGTCGCAGGGCACCCCAAGCGGGACTAGAACCCCAGACCCCTTCCCAGTGACAAGAGAGCTCAAATTACTGTGTCGTATGATTCACACTAAGTTAAACTTGAGACTCTAGTTTAGAAATTTCTATCATTTTCCACACTAACTTTCAGAAAAATGCTATATATTATATATATATATATATATATACACACACACGTATATATAGACTGCTTTCATTTAGACTGATCAATCGTCTTTTTTGAACTAATAGTAGAAACGAGGAACAGTAGTGGATAGACCTGTCACCTTGCAAGGTGAAGGTACTGGGTTCAACCCTCAAAGCTTTTTCTGTAGCCTCCTCAATCAAGGCATTAACCCTGAATGGATACAGTAAAAATTACCCCGCTCTATAAATGGATAAATCAGTATTACATTCGTTACCGCAGAAACCTCAGACTTCAGGAAAGTGTCAGAAATGTAATTTCCACCATTGGGCTCAATGAACACTAATTCACTTTAACACAAAAATCACTTCTGCACCCCCCCCAACACTGTACCAGCGAAACATCCCTGGAGTGAAAGAAATCAGGTTACAAGCTGCATTTTTTTATTTAATTAGACAAACTACTAAAAAAGCAGCTGGCATTGCGACAACTAACAATTATGTCACACGAGCGCCTTTGGCCCACAGGTGATCAGCAGTCCTCATCACTCCAGACTAAATTGAAAAGGATTCAGTTAAAGCAGAAATAATTAGTTCTCATCTCCCATGAGAAGATTAACAATCGATCATTTTGCATGAAGTTAACCAGTAAAATCGGTGCGGAAACAAGGACATCGAGCGCGATGTGTAAGAACTGATTAAACAAATTAAAAGTTCCCCGGTTGTTTTAAGCGCAGGGACTGTCCTCCGAGTCAAAGCAAGTGGCAATATTCTTCAATTAAATATTCCCATTAATATTCATACTGTAAACAGACACGGATGATGATTGCAGAGCTGGGCGAGGAGCGGAATTACACCGTAATTACATGGCGCACACAATGAGCTCTGCTCCGGCACGGGTTTTTGTCCCACTTATTGGCTAATTAATATCTCAATGCGTGTGCTGGTTAAGTGGTTAATGTGACCGTCACCCGGCTTTGCATTCTCTCCCCTGGACGACCCCCAGGAACAGGAGTCTGCCTCGAACTCTTTCTCCAAGAGGCTCCCTGAGAACATCCATCATCATTTTAGGTGATGTTTCCAGAACCTTTTTTTTTTGGCTTCTGCAAACTGTTGATTAATTAAATGACAGAGAAATTTAATTAGGAACGCAGTAAAACAAATCAGTGTGGCTGTCACACGTTGTTATGTGCAGTACAAGCTCCGTGGAGTCACGCAGAAACATTCTGTGAGCTGTAATTTTTTTGCAATCGTAATTTTTATTTATGTGGCGCGTATTCGGAATTGACGGAAAAACAGTCAGGGGACTTTTCATTATTCCACTGCATAGGGCACAGATTTATTCAAATAAAATGCCTAATTGCTTGAAACTGCTCACGTTGGGAAACAGGTACGGGGCGATGGGCTCACCTGGAGAAGGCCAGGAACTGCAGAATGAGCTTGTTGGATTGCAGGACGTCGAGCTCCTCTTTCTGGGGGTTGAAGTTCACGGGTTCTTTAGGGTCCAGGACCTCGGCTACCTGCCCGTCATAGTCCAGTATGTCCGGGAAGCCAGCTGAGTAGAGGTGGGCCATGGAACTTCGCGACATGTAGGTGGGAGAACTAAGGAACATAGCAGAAAGCAGTTACTTAGGTCAACTACCATATAAGGAGTTTGGTCAACCGCCATATAAGGAGTCTGGTCAACTTCCATATAAGGAGTTTGGTCAACTGCCATATAAGGAGTCTGGTCAACTTCCATATAAGGAATTTTGTCAACTCCCATATAAGGAGCTTGGTCAACTTCCATATAAGGAGTCTGGTCAACTTCCGTATAAGGAGTTTGGTCAGCTGCCATATTACGAATCTGGTCAACTGCCATATAAGGAGTTTGGTCAACTTCCATATAAGGAGTCTGGTCATAAGGAGTTTGGTCAACTGCCATATAAGGAGTTTGGTCAACTTCCATATAAGGAGTCTGGTCATAAGGAGTTTGGTCAACTGCCATATAAGGAGTTTGGTCAACTTCCATATAAGGAGTCTGGTCAACTGCCATATTACGAATCTGGTCAACTTCCATATAAGGAGTTTAGTCAAATGCTATATAAGGAGTTTGGTCAACTTCCATATAAGGAGTCTGGTCAACTTCCATATAAGGAGTCTGGTCAATTGCCATATAAGGAGTTTGGTCAACTGCCACATAAGGAGTCTGGTCAACTTCCATATAAGGAGTCTGGTCAACTTCCATATAAGGAGTCTGGTCAATTGCCATATAAGGAGTTTGGTCAACTGCCATATAAGGAGTTTGGTCAACTTCCATATAAGAAGTCTGGTCAATTGCCATATAAGGAGTTTGGTCAACTGCCATGTAAAGAATTTGGTGAACTCCCATATAAGGAGTTTGGTCAACTGCCATATAAGGAGTCTGGTCATAAGGAGTTTGCTCAACTGCCATATAAGGAGTTTGGTCAATTGCCATATAAGGAGTTTGGTCAACTTCCATATAAGAAGTCTGGTCAATTGCCATATAAGGAGTTTGGTCAACTGCCATGTAAGGAGTTTGGTCAACAGCCATATAAAGAATTTGGTGAACTCCCATATAAGGAGTTTGGTCAACTGCCATGTAAAGAATCTGGTCATCTTTCATGTAAGAAGTTTGGTCAACTTCTATCTAGCAAGCGAAGGTCTTCCAAATACAAGTTCCCTTTATATACAAGGAAAATTTCCACAGCACATTTGTGAAATAATCTTGATTGACAAAAAAAAAAGAAAAACAAAAATAATGTCAACCTCTACTCACATATGGAATCTCTATCAAGTCAGCACAAGAACTGCCCTTCCTACTGCTCTATACCTGGTGAGTCCCATGTTTTGGTGCAGAAGGTCACCATGTCATCATTTGCCGGGGGAACAACTGGAGACCCTCTGAATACTCATATCAACTGTACGCATGTACAGCAATACAGTGATGAAAAAAGAGTCTTTTTCAGAACAAAATTAAATTCTGCTTATCGTGGGGGAGAGGAAAAAAAAAATTCTAAAGCAATGTGAAATAAGAAATCACGGTATAACACATTTAGCAAGACGCCGCTCCAATTCTCCCAGAAAGCAGCCTGTTAATTCGTGTGGACTGGAGTGGTATTAAAAGTGGAGTTTTAATTTCAGCAGGCCTTCGTTCAATCAGATAAACAGCACAATTAACTCTTCGATCGGGGGAGTCTCGCTGCAAGAAGTAGGTCGTTCCCCCGCATTCGCGGACCAAATCGTTCTTGGATTTCAAAAGCGAGCCGCGTGCACTCGTGCCAAATTAATAAATACGACCGAAATGAGAGCGCTCTTAAAACCGAACATTATTCTTTCTTTTCCGTGTTTACTTTCACCCGATTTGCTCCCTGTGTGCGTTTGGATCGCGAGAGACACGACACACAGCGCTCATGATGACACACGGTCACGGAGTTGTGTTTCTGGCAACCAGTGTATGCAAATCTACGTGCTAGTGGGATACAGGTTGTCACGGAAACGCGCATCTGGTTCGCGCTCATCAAATCCTTTGGGTGCATGTTCATGTTCTGACCAAACAAAACACATGGCAAAGACATAATTAAGACAAGAAATATGCTAACAATGTGGTATGAAAAAAATACCCTCATTGTAGCTTAGAGGTATAAAACCTAGGTATAAACAATAATTGGAAGGGAGGTCATTGGTTTCAGGCCCAGGATGGTCCCTCTCGGTGATTCATAGCGAAAAGTCCTCTGATAAGAACTGGATAAGCAAGTAAATAAAAATACTTTTTATATTAATAACAATGTTAATAATAATACTTCACATTTTGTTTCGTTCACTGATGAAGAGTGAAAGGCGAAACCAAATTCCCAGTGACTCCTCTTACCCAGACGTCTGCGTTCCCAGGGCGATGACGGGAGCGTGCACGGGGGTGAACGGCAGCTCCTGCAGCGGCTCCTCATCCGGCACGGCCATCTGCACGGGAGTCCTGTTCAGGCCAACCTCCAGGTGGGCGATGCCACTGGCGCAGGGTATCTCCTGCATACACCAGGTCACGCCGGTTAAAGTGGAGCCTTCGGCCAATCGCAGCCATCCGAACTGCGGGCTTTAGCCAATCATAACCGGACAAACGAAGGCTTCAGCCAATCATAGGCAGGCAAACAAGAGCTTCAACCAATCCCAGCCAGAAAAACAGGGGACGTCAGCCAATCACAGCCATCTGAAGTGGGGGATCAGCAATCATAACCAGACAAATTAGGGCTTCAGTTAATCACAGGAGAAAACGGGGCATGTCAGCTAATTACAGCGAAACAAACAAGGGCTCCAGCCAATCATAGGCAGACAAGCAAGGGTTTCAACCAATCACAGCCAGAAAAACAAGGGCTGTCAGCCAGTCATAGCCAAACAAACAAAGGGTTTAATTAATCACAGCCAGGCAAACTATGGGCTATAGTCAATCAGTGTAACAGTGCAGGCTTTAGCCAATCACAGCCAGACAGTCAAAGTTTTCAGCGTATCGCACTTTGAGTAATGTGAGGTTTCAGTCTTCGCAGCTGGACCAATAAGGGGCTTCAGCCACTAAAAACTGGACCAATGGAGAACTTCAAAGATTTACAGATGGACCAATGAGGGGCTTCACAGATAATACTGCAGAAGCTTCCAGAACTGAAATGTTAATTGAATGAATATGCAAGAAATGCACTATGTCAGCAAGTCATTAGCTATTCATGCTCGTTTTCCAGCCCAGAGCTGCCGTGATGCACGATGAATCGGACGGCTGAGGCAACGCGCCAACCCCGCCCGTCCATCCCGCGCCATCAATCGATTAACTCTGCGGTTCCGTGCCCCGCCCACACATTCCAAAGGATGGATTATACTCTTATATACAACACATCGCCTACTGCTCGGGGTTTACTTTCTGGAGAAGGGATTACTGCGGTTGTTTTAGCGGCCCATCTTCACGTGACCTTCCCCGCAACACACGAGCTCTAGTTTTCATGATGGAACCATTAGGCAGCACTGGATGAACAGCAGGTGGGGGGTGGGGGATTCTGCTCACCATTCCAACCCAGTCAATGTCAGAAGGAGGAATAATGTCAGAGAGAATAAGTAATAGTATTAAAACTAGAAAGAAGTGGTTGGTTGCGTGTATGTGTGCATCTCGTCCAGGGTGTATTCCCGCTCACGTCTTATGCTTCCCAGATATAGTCCGGATCCTGTGTTAGAAAATGGATACTGATAATGGACGCATGAATGAAACCATGCGCACACACACACACACACACACACACACACACACACACACACACACACACACACACACACACTCACTCTCAGACACACGCGGGGCAATTTAGAGTGATTTATTCACCTGAAACTTTCTGGACTGTGGGCGGAAACCAGAGCATGTGGCAGAAGCCCATGCAAACACGGGAGAACATGCAAGAGACATTGTTCAGCAAAGTCATTCAGAAGTTCGCTGACACTTTTTCGGGATATGTTTGTTAGAGAATGAGCTGCGGCAGAGCTTTCGGGAAAAATAAGCCAAAGTCTTGTTCCGTTGACACTGGAGATATGAAACTGTTGCATGGCGGGAACACAGATCGCAGGACAAGGAACAGACCCACGTGCGCCGCGTGTGTCGGAGTGCGAGGGTGCGTGCGCGCGCTTCCTTACGGCATGTGACAGGCGGTAGGCCGCGCTCGCCGGGGAGGGGTACAGCTGCGGCGGAAGCTGCTGTTGCCATGGAGACGCTACCGAGTGGCTGATGGTGGGGTAGCGGGGAGTTACGGCGAGTTGGGAAATGGACAGCTGTGGGAGACACGGGAATGACAACCAAAGCAAAGCCATCAATTTCTCCATTCTTTTACCATTTATTAATACGCTATATATTTACTTTATATTTACCATACACTATTTAGTCATTCTATTATTATTACTATTCACTGATTCTATTTATTACTATTTACTAATTCATCTGGCAATTATAAACAGCAACTTACAATGTTAATTTTGTACATTGAGCTACCTACAACTATTTACCCATTTTTACTGTATCATTCCATGGTGAGTACCATCATCAAGGGCATGACAGCAGGAGGTGGAAGTCAAACTCAGATAGCAAGGGAATATTTCTGACCACTACGCCACCTGCTGTCCTCCAATAAATTGGTGAAATTTCATAGCAGGTCTACCTGAACTCCCTTTACATAGTACATACATAACCTTAATATTATTAATATTTCACTGAAGGTTCACCTGATTGGTTGATGAAGACAAGCACTATGTATCTATTTCGCCGACGCTTTTCTCCAAAGCGACTTTCGGCGTTAAGCTACCTTCAGTTATTTGCCCATTTATACAGCTGGGAAATTTTACTGGAGCAATTTAGGGTAAGTACCTTGTTCCATGGTACTACGAAAAGCTGAGATTTGAACCAGCAACCAGCTGGAGCAGCTTTAACCATTATTCAAGCAGCTACACTGCAATCTTTCATGCAAAGCAAAGAGATAAATTAAATTATTACCAGAAGGGAACGTTAGTTCCCGAAGTCAACCAAGAAAAACTTTCTGAACACGAAAGTTAAAACCCTGCATCATTTCAAAGTGCAATGAATCCACTATTCAAATATGGTGTATTTTAATAGCACATATTATAGTTTTTCTTCGGCGACTCACTGAACTGGTAAAAAGTCTCCCAAATTTGCAATATAATTTCCTTCCTGAGAGTAAAATTGCGAGCGCGCTTGTGAGTGTAACGCGGTGCAAGGCGGTTAAGGCACCTACCCCAGGTCCCTGCGGTGACTCTGGAGGGGAACGGAGGGGCGTCGTCGGGTCGCGTCGTCCTGAAAAGAAGACCGCGTTCAGAACAACCGGCACTGTGACACAACCCCTCGCTTCTTTCTTATGCAAAACTCAGCCAATCTGAACATCATTATCCTAAAAAAAGGTAATGAGCTAAACAGGTCGCACGGGAAAAACCAGATGACTTACTCTTCCGTTGGGTTACGCCGCTCAAAATTCCACCCAGTCCATAGTTCCATGTTCACAAGCACGACTTCTTAAAGTGTTCGCTGCTTTATGACACCACTTAATGTCCTGTTATTAGACCTCCTTTTTTTTAGGCCCTTATTAACGTTATGGATGAATAAGGCAATTCAGGGTATTGAAGTAATGGGTGGCACCGGAAAGTAGAGCTTCTAATAAACTGTGGGCATGTCCCAACATCAGCATGGCGCCATGGTGTCCATGGGGAGGGTGGGGCGGGGTTTGGGGTAGTGGGCTGAGCGGTACCAGGACCCTCGCAGCAGATCTACAGCATCATTCAGCTCCATCCCTTCAAGAGGGACCAGAAAATTCCGCTCGTCTACGTGTGGGTCATCAGCAGCAACCGGTTGTGTCTAATTTGAGGTTCCAGGTTCGAATGCCACTAAATGCGGCAGTTATCCTGAACCGATGTAGTAAAGTTACCCTGCTGTATTAATGGATAAATCACTGCATGCTTACTATACATGGCTGGGAACACCTGGTAGTTTAGTAGTTAGAGCTGCTGCCTTTGGACCCAAAGGTAGCAGGTTTGAATCCCAGCTATAGTTCCCCAGAGCAAGGGGTATTTGCTACTTATATATACCCATTTATACAGCTGGGTAATTATACAGTAGCAACTTTAGGGTAAGTACCTTGCTTGAGGGTACTATAGCCAGAGGTGAGTTACTTACCCTAAACTGCTCCAGTAAAATTATCCAGCTGTACGTACGTACGAACGTATACACACACACACACACACACACACACACAGACACACTGTCTGAAGCTGCTTGTCCCAAGCGGGATTGCGGTGAGCCAGAGCCTAACCTGGCAACACAGGGTGCAAGGCTGGAGGAGGAGGGGACACACCCAAGATGGGATGCCAGTCTGTCACAAGGTACCCCAAGTGGGACTTGAACCCCAGACCCACTGGAGAGCAGGACCTGGTCAAACCCGCTGCGCCACCATGCTCCCGCCCCCTACCCAGCTGTGTAAAAGGATAAATAATTGTGAGTGGTTTTGGAGAAGAGTGTCAGATAAATGTAAATCTGACAGTGTAAGTTGCTTTGTCTGAACTGCAGGTGCACTGATCATAAAAAAGGCAAAACTATGGAAAAGGAATAACTTATAAGAACAGTGTAACATGTCTAGGAGAAGAGTCAGAAATAATGGTAGTAAGAAAATAGTGGTAATAATACATCTACTGTCATAAAACAAGATGTATTCATGATGTCAAGCGGTTGGAAAGGTTGTGTGTGTTTTCCGTTTGTGTTTTTCGTGTGTGTTATGAGCTGTTTTCCGTCAGCGGGACACTGAATTGCAAAGCGTGTGCTTCTTCTCGTCCCCTGCTCCCAACTTTCATTTGACACGCAAACAGGTTCGCCTGTCAGTCAAGGCACGAAGTTTCATTTAAAGAATGAGATGCACAGATTTGACTGGAGAGGAAGGTGAATTGAAAACCTTGTCTCAATTTTGCAAAAGTGCAGAACAAGGTCACTAAAAGCATGCATAATAATTTACATGTGCTAATGTATTAATTACCCACAATTATGTGAAACTTAAATATGTGATGACACGTTTAACAATAACACGTAAAGAAAAAAACCGTTATCATGGTGACCACTGCATGCTTCTGGTTCATAGACACTTCATTAGAGGAAAGGAGCCTCGTCTCTCTCTCTCTCTCTCTCTCTCTCTCTCTGTGTGTGTGTGTGTGTGTGTGTGTGTGTGTGTGTGTGTGTGTGTGTGTGTGTGTGTGTGTGTGTGTGGGGGGGGGGGGGGGGTCAGGACTATCAGCCTTCCAGCTGCTGGTGGCTCCAATTTACCCATTACATTATTTCGAACTCTCTGATCAATCTCTCTTAACCTCGAGGGTCTCGGCCCGAACCCAGCAGGTTGGTGCCCCGGCGGGTTTTACGTGTCAGCCTCAAAGCGTCTGAGGAGATACGAGCCGCATAAGTAAATACGGCACGCGCCGCCTCTTTGATTAATGTCAATTAGCAGAGCGACGTGGGAAGCTGGGGGCTTTCGGGCAGCAGGCGATGCTGGGCGCTGACCTGTGAAATAGGCTGCTGACATCTTTACCTTGAAGGGCTTGGAAACAGGAGGTGCTTCCTTCAGATGTTTAAGTTCTGATGCAGCGGCAGGAAACCGTGGGGCTCACAAGTCTTGGCTCAGGGCCTTGAATCGCTTGACGTGTCTATCGATCTCCCGCTGCTGGAATGAACTTAAATAAAGTTTACAGCCAGAGTCAGCCTCCCAGTCCGCTGCTCCCTTGGCAACGAGGCCCTTTCGCCTACCATCATGAGTGGGTCAGGTAGCTAGAATGTGAATGTTTTCCACCTAGGGGTGCAGTGGCGCAGTGGGTTGGACCGCAGTCCTGCTCTCCGGTGGGTCTGGGGTTCAAGTCCTGCTTGGGGTGCCTTGCGATGGACTGGCGTCCCGTCCTGGGTGTGTCCCCTCCCCCTCCGGCCTTACGCCCTGTGTTACTGGGTAGGCTCCGGTTCCCCGTGACCCCGTAAGGGACGAGCGGTTCTGAAAATGTGTGTGTGTGTGTGTTTTCCACCTTATTTTTTTTATTACATTTATTCATTCAGCTGATGCTTTTCTCAAAGCTACTAACAGTAATTTACCCATTTAAACAGCTGTGTAATTTTCACCGGAGCAATTTAGGGTAAGCACCTCATTCAAGGGTACTACAGCCGGAGGTGGGGATCAGACCTGCAACCTCTGGATCCAAAGGCAGTGGCTGTAACAACTACGCTAAGTTAGTTTAAATTTATTTTAATAGTACTGTCGCTCCAAAGCAGAAACATTTACCCCAAAGCGGTTTACAGTAAATACCTTTTCCCCCAAGGTGACTTATTATTAATTGCTTTCTCTCCACATATCGATTTCGGTACAATTTCTGTTCTGTGCAATTTCAATTTCTGTGTCAATTTCCCAGCAGGGATTAATAAAGTATGATGCTACGTTAAAGTATTATCCTTCGTCAGCCTCTCTTATCCTGTATCAGAGTGAATGCAACTTGTGTTTACACGCCCAGCCAATAGATGGCGGTAAAGAGCACCCAAACAAGAGCACTTGCAGTTTCTACGGCTTCCTGTCTGGTGTTCCTGAGATTCGGAGATCGATAAGGAACGGAAAGTTGCACAAATTTATAGGATGAGTCCAGATTGAATAGGAGTTTGTGTCGATCGCATATTTTTAAGTTGCTTTGAATTTATTTTGATATTACTGCCGCTCCAAAGCAGAAGCATTTACCCCAAAGCGGTTTATAGTAAATATCTTTCCACCAAGGGTGACTTATAGAGTTGGATATACTGCTTACAGTCAGTCATCTCTGCAGCAGAGCAACACACTCTTGTACAGACACACACATTAGAGTCACCATTTCACTTTAAGTGCATGTTTTGGCCTGTGGGAGGAAACCAGAGTACGCAGAGGAAACCCAGAGGAACGCACGTAATGTGAGGTGTCAGCACCACTCCCCGTACCACCGGTCCACCAAGAAAAACATTAAGAAAAGTTTTACAGAGAATTTTTATATCTATGAGTTAACCCACAAAAAATGTGGAAAGACAAGCTTTTACTAACTGGGACTTCATGGTCACTGTGGCTTTTGGAGTTGCAAACAAAACCTGCAAACCGGTCCCAATTTTGCATGCACCATGAGGAGCCACCGTTCGGGTAAAAGAAAGCAGCGAATTCTGCGTTCCATCAGCCATCCCATGAGCAGCCATCTTTCCCATTGTTCCTCTGAATGAGTCACACTCCTATGGTTAAACCAAGGTAAAAGCAGTGTTTAACAAATTCTCCCAGAAGCAAATACAGCATGCATCATATGAATGAGCACAAACTGTCATGTTGTGGTAAGTGACTGATACCATAATCTCCCCAAATGGGACACCTGAAGTATACTGTCCTTAAAACTCAGGCTGCAGTCACTTTTCAGGATTTCTTCATTCACGGCTGAGCAGGAACCCTTCATAAGCAAGTGTATAACCTTCACTTGTGGACTCAAGGTAAGCTTACCATGGTATATTACACACACATACATGTGGATAAATAACTCTGGGCAACTTGGTCGATATGTTTTCCTTGTTGACTTTTCTCAAGGGGGTTCATACCACCACTACACACCTTTCAACTTACTGCTGACATGTTGAAAAATACTGTAATCTTACACGTTGGCTAAAAAAACCTCACCATAATCCATTTGTGACTTTCACTTCTCTTCACAAACCCAGTGGCAGGTGAGTACAGTAAACAGTAGTGAAAAACGCTCTGTTTCCGAATGCGATGACAACGGGCTGCGCTATTAAAGACGTGGATTAACACTCCTATGTAATCAGGGGATGGTGGATCTTGTGCAGATGGGCTCTGGTTCGATATCCCCGCAGCGCAGTCGGTGTAACGCGATCCCGAAAATCACGTCACTGAATCTGAAAAGATATTTCTGTACACAGACAGCTCAGGTTCACTTCTCACAAACTGCTTCAAAGTGCGTTTGCAAACACTCCCCTCCGCCACCGCAGCATCCCGAGCAATAAACCAAAAGTCTCAGAATGCAAAGTCCTCTTTGGGCTCCTTGTCGAAGTGCTCGGCTCGCAGCGGCGCAATTTGCATACATAATAAATGACCCACTTCATTTCCATACTCATGCCGCGGCATTCGACAGCGCTGAGTGGTGCCGCATGGCATATTTACTGCGCCGTTAATCACCTTTCTGCGATATTTGGGGTGGGGGGGGGCACACGGAAAGGGCCTGAGACTCTGAGTGTTTTCCCTGCTCATTTTTCAAACCAGAAATCATCTAAGCTGGACTCTTCTCAGAAGCTGGCCATTGTTCAGCCCTGAGCCAAAGTAATTTCCCGATATCAATTGCTGTGAGGGATGGGTGCCGCCATAGAGAGGGGGTGCCGGACAAGCCATACCCCCCCCGTGTCTGGCACCTAATTAACTAACACGGCAATTACCATGGACTGGTGGCAGGCTCGAGATAGCTTTATGGTTGCCAGGGAGCAGCAGGACGGCGATATCCTGACGGACAACGCTCTCCATTTTTTCACGCTGGCTGTGCGTGCTTGGGTGTGTATGAAACTCCTGTTCACATATTTTAAAACAAACTTTCCAGCAGCAAGAATCTTTTAAATCTACTTTAAATATGTCCCTGTTAAATGTCAGGGGTCTGCTTTCTAAAGATATCTTGGAATAATCCATTCCCAGTGTACCGTTTCTGACATGTCATAGGGCTCAGGCATTAATAACGGTGTCACAAGGTTTATACATAAGTGCTCAGGAATGAGGAGGCATCGTCGTGGCCAAGTGGCTGACATAAGCAATCATGAGGCATCTTGAACTTTCAGCCCATCTGCTATGACCAGAAAGGCAAATAGTGCATTGTGGGGATCTGGTTGCCACGTCCAAAGTGTTACTGTTATTACCATCAACCATTATTTAGCTGAACGTATTCTCTAAGGACTCTGGGATGGACTGGTGTCCCATTCGGGGTTTACCATGTGGAGCCTAGCTCCACATGTTTCCAGGATAGGCTTTGAACCACCGTGACCCTGCATTGGAGTAGCAATTGATTAATAATGAGTATGTTTACGAATAGTTTTCTCCAAGGCAAATTAGTTACATTTGTACAGTAAGCTGCTTACCATGATTTACCTATTTATAACTATAGCTGGGTCATTTTCACTGGAGCAATTTAAGGTAAGTATCTTGATCAAGGGTACTACAGCAGGAGCGATAATATGAACCCAGGTCCTCTGAGGCTCTAACCACAATGGTACCCACTGTCTTGACGAGGCCAACAAAGTGTTTCAAAGACACCAGTGACCACAGGGGGCACCGGGGCTTTCAATCCAACTAAATAAACATCTAAAACCATAGAATGGACAAAAAATGGTAATACTGATGGTAATACTATGGTCAGGGGGTGCAGTGGCGCAGTGGGTTGGACCACACTCCTGCTCTCCGGTGGGTCTGGGGTTTGAGTCCCGCTTGGGGTGCCTTGCGGCGGACTGGCGTCCCGTCCTGGGTGTGTCCCCTCCCCCTCCGGCCTTACGCCCTGTGTTACCAGGTAGGCTCCGGTTTCCCGCGACCCTGTATGGGTCAAGCGGTTCTGAAAATGTGTGTGTGTGTACTATGATCAGATAGGGTCTGCTGGGTGTCTCTGGTTAAGCGGAGTCTTGCCTCTGGCCGGAGAGGGTGTCTTCTTAAGCCGTGACGTGTCCTCCGCTCTGCTCTGGATGGGGACGACACTGCAGGCAGACTGGCCGTCAGAGCGGGTCGAGAACCTGAACTTTACGGTTCCTCCCTCCACGTCCTTCACCTGAGAGGAGGAAGGAGAAAGGAGGAACCAGGCAGAGATTTTCACGTTAATAAAGAATGTATAAAAACATATGGCTTCCAACAGAGTCAGCAGCTTGCAGTAATAGTAAACCTATTCAGACATGTCACCCGACCTTTATGCATAATCACGTAAACGAGGCTGCGGCAAACAATTTCCACTTATGGAAATTTCAACATTCAACATTTCTCCTACCAAAGTAAAGGCAACTGTGGGCAACGGGACAGCTTTTGATACAACAGCAAGTGGAATATTGGTTTGAGCCATTGCTTTGCAATCAGAAGGACCTGGGATCAAATCCCACATGTGGGCAAGGTACTTCTGCTGAACAGACACAGCAAAAGCTACCCTACAGTACAAATGGGTAAATCTGTGCAAGTGGCTCAGTGTACAAGCTTAATGCTGTCAGTGACCTTTTACAGAAATGCATTAGAGAAGCTAACAATGAGTAATGACAATAGATGATAAATATGGAAGGATCTGAGAAACTGCGATGAACACAGTTTTGTGTGTCAGTTTTTTTTTTTTTGGGCTCTTTTTCCTGTATCGGTTCTAACTGGGTCAACAGCCTGCATCTCAATTTCCAAACAAATTGGCCAACAGGGGAGAGCCAGGTTGGGTCACGTGTCGCGGTGGGAGGCTGAGCAGGGACATGGAGGGTTAAAGTCACTCGAGACAATGATATTTGAGTGAGACAGAGCAGCCCGGTACTGTGTGTCCTCATTTCGAACCTGCAGGGATGCGTTGTCCTAACGTGACGAGGATCCTGGGACTCGATGTTCAGGGGCAGTTGCAAAGTGCAAAGACAAAGACGAACCGTAGAATTATACAATTATACATAATAAGGCAAAATGATAGACATTATGGTGCAGATTTCAACTGGCATGGCAAATGGAAGTAGGCATCACAAAGACCCTGATTACTCGAGCAATTTGTATAACTGCTGCAAATTACATATTTATTCCAAGACCATTCTGAGACTCGCTGAAGAGAGGGTGAAAAATATTATATATCTTTGCATAAAAGTTGCAATTATTTAATACGCATCACACAGTAGAGCTTCTATTAAAATCTGAGCTGTAGTTCTACTCTCGCTGTCTTATTGTGGGAAAGTTCTTAATCAGGCAAGGACAAGGACATTAATGTCCTTGTCCTATGATGCTTTCGTGAAAATCTGCCAAGGAAATTCAATGATTTCTAAGACAGTAAAATCCAAATCAAAGTCTGTCACATGGGCAATTAAAAGGGCAAAAAACAAATAAGAAATTGCTAAATAAATCCATAAGGACCGAGTTGCAACTTCCTCACTCAGGTGATGACCTGGTCTTCCAATGAGAGGTGGAGTAAAATATGACCACTACTCTTTGGCATGAGCAACGGCATGGTGGCCTAAAGGGAACCCAGGACCTCAGAAAATGGTCAAAGTCACCATATATTTCTTCAGCCCAGTTCCAGCCAAGAGGCTAACTTAAAACATCGGTCCCCACGAGCTGTCCCACAAGCCATCCAAGGTCATCAGTTCACTGAATGGAAGGGCACAGTCCCCAAGTGAAGAGTTTGAATGTGTAGAGGACGTGCCTCACTGTCGCACAAGCCATCCAACGTCATTCAGCTCACTGACTGAAGGCATGTAAGGGTCTCAGTCTCAAAGCTGGAGGCTGAAATTCCAACCAAAATTCCTGTCTCTCTCATCAACTGATGCCATGAAAAGTCTCAGTCACCAGTTGAAGACATTGACCTTGTAATGGAAGTGCCTCAGAAGCCATCAAAGCCATATGAGCTCAACAACCAGAGAAATGGAAGGGTGTGGACTTCCAATGAATGAGAAGAGCCTGAACTTTTAACCAATGGCAACCTTATAAACCCGATAAGAGTAAACCCAACTCTGATGCTCAAATTACCCGCAAGATCATAATATGGAGAGAACTTTAAGGCTGGCTTTTCTTGATGTTTCCATGAAGCTGGGGGGAAGAAAAAGTGTAGAACCATGAGCTTTTGCCGATTTGTCTTTTTTTTTTCTTTTTTTTTTGCATAATTCTGATATTTTACCAAGGTGGACATTTCAAAAAACAACTCAACAGCAGGAATTCCCTCAAAGAAAGATGTTGGTATCTACCACCGATGCCTATCTAAGGACAAATCTGCAAAGCCAGTCACTTCTCCACATCACATCCATGGCTTCAATGTCAACTTACAGCTCGGCTCCTCTGTGGACCACATCACACGGTCTCCATCAAACCCTGCGGTCCTTCTCCTGACCAACTGGAGAAACGGGGGCTTGAGAAACATTTCCAGCACGAAAAGTTGCTGAGTTTACTCTAAAACCTTTATTAGAAGTACTTTCCATGTCAATGTATGTTATACATTTGCATTTTCTTCCTTTGCCATATTGTTTGTGTGTGTGGGGGGGGATTGGTAATCACACTTTCTTTAGTCATTTTTTTAATACTTTTTATTTACTTCTCATTTATGGCCTACTTTTTTCCCTACTGTCTTTTCACTCCCTCCTGAAATATCTTTGCAGTGCTTTTCGAAGACATGGACTTAAAAAAGAAAAAAAAAAATCGCCATCAAACACAGTTTAATTCTCCGTTATTCATGAGAGCGTGTTTTCCGAGAAGAGAACCGTAGAGCTTTTTGATATTACTTGAGAACTCTTTTGGCAGAGAACCAGCCTGGTGGGGGACTGCTGTCACGTGTTCGGGAACTGAGCCACATTAGTGCTTGGGAGAGAAAGCAGAAGCCCGGAAGGAGCACCGGCAGGATGCTGGAGCCATTCCCGCAAAACTGAAGCTGTTGACCACAGATTACGGGAGCGAACGCACCAACTCCGGCATAATAAGCTGAAAAGCCCGAGAGGAAAGGAAAAACAGATGTTAGAAGGGTTACGTACAGAAGTTTCCTCCCAAAGTAAAGCTGTATAACGTCAAGTGAAGCCCAGCGTCAACATCTTAAAGTCCTTCCATTGTCAGAGTTGGCTGAGCTGGAACAGCAGATCCCACAGCAGGGTTCCTCCAGCGATCCAAAGACTTTCAGCTGGTGCCTGTATATCACCCAGAGTTTCTTACAACACATTTTGCATATCTGGGCACCAGTGATGGACTTCAGAAGTGCAACTTTAAGATATGCGCAGCTATTATTATTATTATTATTATTATTATTCAAACCCAGGTCCTTTCATTTGCAAGGCAACAACACCATCTGCAGCCCTTCTAATGACCCTAATTGGATAAGACTGGATATATTGCTATATAAACGTTAATAATTCATATATATTTAATTTAGATTTCCAGACCAATTTAAGACAGCAAACAAAAGCACCTAGAGAGGCTATAACTGTATCTTCATGGGAGCTCTATCAGCTTTTACTGTACACAATACTTAGAATTTTACACACTTGTATTGGCAAAGCAACGGTTGAATGATATTATTATACTATGAATAACGATAATACACACACACACACACACACACAGTCTAAACCACTTGTCCCATATGAGGTTGCGGGGAACCAGAGCCTAACCCAGCAACACAAGGCGAAGGGCTGGAGGGGGACGCACCCAGGACGGGACGCCAGTCCGTCGCAGGGCACCCCAAGCAGGACCCGAACCCCAGACCCACCGGAGAGCAGGACCGGGTCTAACCCACTGCACCGCCACACCCCCTATAATACATACATAAATAAATAAAATGTAATCACTGATGGGGAAGCTGGTAGTGCAGCGGTTAGCGCTGCTGTCTTTGAACCCCAAGATCACAGGTTTGAATTCCACCTCCAGCTGTAGTACCCTTGAGTGAGGGACTTGCTCTAAAACTGCCCTAGTAAAACTACCCAGCTGTGTAAATGGGCAAATAATTGTAACTAGTTTAACACTGCAAGTCACTTTGGAGGAAAGCAGCAGATAAATGTAAAATATATTGAAAATGAATAAATACAGTAGAAAAACAGTATTACATTGACATTGCACTTGTCCACTCAGTGGATGCTTTTATCAAAACCTGCTGACAATGATTAAATATTTACTATATAACAGGGTTATTTTTACTGGAGCAATTCAGCACGACTACCTTCCTACAGCAGTCGTCGGAATTCGAACCAGTGACCTCCGAAACCAGAGGATGCAGCTCCAACCACTACGCTGTTTGCCACCCTCAATAATAACATAATAAGTTGTACTGTACCTCGGTGGAGCTCCGCCCAAGAGGAGCCACAGCGTAGACCATGACACCCTCGGGGTTGGGCCCGGCCCCTCCACGTAATGCCACGCGCACGTCCAAGGCCTCGGGGACGCCGTCCGTCTCCTGGAAGGGACTCCAGGCCGCCCAGCGCACGCACTGCATGAAGGCCATCCTGGAGGAGGAGGTGGTCGAAGGCTGGGGAAGCGCAGGAGAGAAAAACACAATAAACACCCTGCGCTTCGTGGCACGAAGAGGGACAGCTGAAAACACCCAACCTGACAGCTGCTTTGTCTTCTGGATGTATGAATTCGCCAGATCAAAAAATATCGAGTGACACGCTCTTACTTCTGAAAAAGCAACAAACACGTATATACAAAAAAAAAAAAAAAAGAAACAGCTGTGAAAATGAACTGCTCTCCCACAGTAATCATGGACAACGTCAGTTATGGAATAAAATGACAAATCTCTAATACAGCAAAAAGGAAAACACAAACACTAATCAGCGATTATGAAATATCGGTATTATACAACACGTTTATTAATTTAGAAGAAAGGGTAACGGAGCCAGTGTTGCCGTGACAAACGTTGGCACGAGAATCTCGACCCCCCTCCCCAGGCCAAATGAGGGATGAAAATGTTTTTAGGCCGGAGACCGATCAATCGACCTCAATGCAACTCAAGTCGCACTCCAAGATTCACCAGATGCAGCCTCCTTGCGTGCCGTAATGTTGTATAATGAGTGCGGTGGGCAACAGGTGGCGCAGTGGTTAGAACTGCTACATGTAACCCTAGGACACATTTGCATACTGTTACTTTAAATAGCACGGCACGGTACCGCGTTTCTCTCTAGATCCCGAAAACGGTTGGGCCCCTAAATAAAGACGGAAACGCGATTCAAGCTTGCGTGCGTCACTGCTGTTCGCACCCCTGCCAGGGATGCCAAGGTTGAATGTCGCTTGGGTAGCAGGTGGGCGGTCCAACCCTGGGTAGGAGGTGGGAGCTGTGGGACAGACAGCCATCGAGGCTCCGCTCCTGCCCTAAGCGAATGACAATGGCCAGCTGCACCCATTCAAAGGGAATAAGGATGAACTATAAAGGCAGCTGGTCTGAAGACTTTGGGAGTGTGGTGCTTTGGGAAGGGCTTTTTGGCCATGGCTGGGAGGTTTTTCAACATCTGAATAATTTGTATTATATTAATTCCGCATAAGTACTCTGCTCAAGGGTACTGCAACAGGTGGTGGGATCCAAACCCAACTCCTTCAACTGGAAGGGAGAAACTGTAGCCACTCTGCCACCTGCTGCCACCTTTTCAACACAACCTGACAAAGACGCTCTTTAACATGCAAGCAAAATATCCAACGTTACACAGCACAATCTCCCGCTGTTCTAGTAATCGCATTGCCGGCAACTCTTTTCTTCACAAAAATTCCTCTGTACCTTACTTATAATGATAAACCCTTAGTCTATGATGGATTAATTAATATTAATTAATTAACTATTAATAGACCTAATAGTATGCAGTACATTTGTGGAGGTCCCACTCTCTCCCAACCCTTCCCCTCCTTTATCCCCATCCTTACATGAGGGTACACACCCTCTCTTTGGACTTTAAGGTCCCAGGTTCAAACACCACCTCTTGCTGTAATACCCTTGATCACTTATATCTCTTATTCTCACTCCATCATTATCTGTTCAATGTACTGTTATCTGCACATTCATTGCTTGCGAATAACTGATGTAATCTCTGCAGTCACCTCCATCATCTGTGTTTTAACCCTTCTTTTGCTTCCAGGGTCCTCCTACAAGCTTATTGGTTTTTACCTCCCTGGCACATTCTGTTCATACATTTACATTTATTCATTTAGCTGATGCTTTTCTCAAAAGCAACTTACAGCATTGAGGTTAAAATTATTTACCCACTTACACAGCTGGGTAATTTTACTGGAGCAACTTCTTGCATGTGCCTTGCTCAAGGGTACTACAGTTAGAGGTGAGGATCAAACCTGCAACCTTTGGAGCCAAAGGCAGTAATTCTAACCAGCTATCTATAAATACTTCCATAATTTCCTTGTTGCATATTCTTAATTGTGCAAATACTTAAAAATAAAATAAGGTACTCAGCCTTTCTTGCCCCAGTAAAAATTGCCCAGCTCTATAAGTAGGTAAATAATTCTAAGTACCTTAACATTGTAAGTTGCTTTGGAGTAAATCATTGGCTAAATAAAACGTAACCCATCTTTCCCCTGTGTTTGTTGAAATCTGTGCCAATAGTAGCGCAAACACCGCATGTTGTCCTTCTGCTGTTCATCGAACTAATGGCTCTTTAACAGTGAGAAGACTGTTATTGAGGATGCTCATCTGGAGACTAACTCAAAAGCCATCGTTCCTCGTTCGTGCCATGTTTGGAAGGCGACTGCAGAAAGATACCAGCTGAGGCTATTGCTCCAACAAACCCTTCAATGCTAAGGTATAAATTCTTCAGCTCCACAGCCAGGAGCAACATCTCCCAGAAGCCCCCTTGCCGGAGGTGCGTATTACCACTTGAAAAACTAGCCTTGAGATTAATTCAGGAAAACAGGCTTCTAAAGTGAGTGCAAGGCTCGAGGTTCAAGTCACAGAAGGATCCAGGTGGTAAAACCCAAGAGCAAGGTTCTTCACCAGAACATCAGAGCATCCAGCTCACCGAGCTGGGTAAAATGTCAAGGTCTCCAGTCAGAACTCTATGAACGAAAAGAGCATAAAACACAATTATAGCCCTACATAAACACTTGAGTTAAAATCATATACCTGGTGTTCTGCTGCTGCCACATGAAAAGTGGAAACGGATGAACTGTTTGCTCTTGAAGGACCTCCCGAAAGGGACTCCAAATATTTCACTGTTTAATTGCTCAGCAAATGCTTTTACCCAAAGCCACTCACGTTAGAACAGGAAATTTGAGGAAATAACCTTTTTTTCCCCCAAAACACATCTCCTTATGCAGTGAAATATTTGGGTGAAAAGGTTTTCAGTCTGTTCGGCTGCCTTCGGAGAATGTTGTACGTGACAAAACTTCCAAAAGTTTGTCCAGACATTCCAGATATCAGATGTTAACTTTTGCAGCAGAAGAAAGTTGGGTCAACCACATGTTTGTACAGGGAGCTTCTAATATGGACCCTTGCAATAAAGTGCATTTCATTAGCAAATATGAAAGAATAATCAACATATGTGCCATAACTTCGTCAAAAATACAATAGGAATACAGAGAAGATCAAATACAATGTTGCTGATGACATTTTTAAAATGTAAATGAACACCATTAAGCTTGTATCCTTCCGCATTCCCAGAGTAAGTATCTCAGTGCGTGGAAAAGCCAGATGCTCAAATTTTTTTAATCGGAAGAAAACACCTTTATGTAACATCTGAAAGAAACTGAAAAATACTGCAGTGAAAGGAAAAAAAATGATCAACCAGTCCATGTACGCTTATATAAAACGCTATGACACTGTAATATATGACCCATTTAATACATGAAGGCTGGACAATAAAATATTTGTTGCTATATTTTACATATATAAATTTGGTTTCAACGCAATAAGCTTCAAAGCACAAATTATCAACACTAATGGCAATGTTTCGCTTAAATGTTCCCAAAATTTAATTTGGATTAATGATCCCCTAGAGGAACAGCCAATTAATCCCACCCAAAGGAGCCGTTTTATTTATGGTTTTAACGGAAGGCTTTGATTTCCCCTTTCATTTTGCTGCGCATCGCTTCACTCGGCCCCTGAAATAGGGTGGCCTTGTGGCCACGCGCGTCCTTTCTGGCACATTCCCAGAGCCACGCTTCTTTGCGGAGGGAGGCGGTCAGATGTTCCAGGGGATGAATTACGAATCATGGCTAATGAATCTGATGCGGGTGTGCCGCTCGTCAACTCTCTTTGTGTGTGTGTGTGTGGGTGCGCGCTAAGCAAGACAACTAAACAGAACACACATTGGGGTATTTCACTTAGTTTTTACCTTGGCAAGCTTAAGTTTTCTCATTCACAATGGCTCTGTATAACTCTATATTTACATTTCATTTACATGTACATTAATATTCATAAGTTACAATGTTAAGCTAGTTACAGTTATTTACGCATTTATACATCTGGGTCATTTTACTGGAGCAATTCAGTAAAATAAGTACTTTGCTCAAGGGTACTACAGCTGTAGGTGGGATTAAAACTGGTAACCTTGAGGTTGAAGGCCGCACCTCTATTCTCTACGCTACCTGCTGCCCCTATATAAGATCAGTATGGACTACATAGAACCTATAAACTCTCTACGAGGACCCACATGAGTAGAGGGAGAACATGTAAACTCCAGATACACAGAGAAAGGAAGGAAAATAAGAGTAAAACGTACAGGTGGTCCCTGACTTATGCTAGTTCAACTTCCGTTTTTTTCGACTTTACGAC
Organism: Scleropages formosus; assembly: GCF_900964775.1. Classification (NCBI taxonomy): domain Eukaryota; kingdom Metazoa; phylum Chordata; class Actinopteri; order Osteoglossiformes; family Osteoglossidae; genus Scleropages; species Scleropages formosus. The sequence goes on along the minus strand of NC_041807.1, from coordinate 39,617,598 downwards.
GTGAGCTGGCGACAGACATTCAGTAGAAACCGTACTTCAAATTCTGAATTTTGATTTTTTTCCTGGGAAAGAGGTGTAATACTCTCTCACGATGTTGGGCAGCAGCAGCAATTTGCATCTCCCAGTCTGTCATGTAGAGGTGTGTATTAAATACATTTTCGACTTACGATGGGTTTCGCAGAACATAACCACATCGTAAGTCGGGGACCACCTGTATACTAAACTATTCAAACAATACGGTAAATATGTGCTGAGATGTTCATTTTGATGAAAAATTTTAGCAATGGAAGGGAGTGGACTATCATCATATAATGGGTTTCATACTGAAGAAGCCAATTACGTTATATTTTTTGTAAAACATGTGAAACTAGTTGAGGGTACGGACACGAGTCCAAGTCCGTGTTACTGAGGACCAGCACGTGGAAGGTTGAGCTTCCCCTTTATCTACCTCACTTCCACTTGACCTTGCAACTTCAGCGCCACCATGCACCGCTCACCAAATGTTTTATAATCAATGTTTTGATCCAAGACCTACTGTTGATGGATGCAACTGTCATAGACGATTGAAAGCAAAGGGACTGGAGTCTTGCACATGACACTTGATGCATTAGTACTACTAGAGTCACATTGGGTCAATTTTAAAAAAGTCTTGCTATTGATCAGTCTAGTCAAGGAGAGAAACCTAAATAAAGATCTTCGCCTTCATCCGAGTAATTAGAATTAATAACAGTGAAACAAGAATTTATAACTTATTTTAATGCTAACATAGACTTTAATATTGTCATTACTGTCTTCCCCTACTTTAGTAGAAGGTAATGGGTTTCCTAGTATGGTTAATTCCTATAAATCAAAGACAAAATCACCATTAGTTTCCACGCCCTAAAAGTGACACTCGTTTATGGCAAAGTATCACCAAATTCCATGAAATTGGACACAATTAGTTAACATTAATTATCATAACACAACACGCAAAGGCAGTTTTCCATCATTAATTACATTAGTTATGATACTATCCGGCAATCGCACTTGATCAGCTCTGTAGTAACTCTTAGATAACGTGCACTTAAAACATACATACAGTTTGTTTGGTGCGCAATCTTTATGTATTAAATCAACATTTAATGCAAGAACCGAACAGTAAAGACAAAAGAAGTCAGTGATAACAATGCAAATTAATTCACGCCATGATTACGGAGATACTGTAACAGGTAAAACTTGCAAACAACGGCTAACGGAGGTCGAGAACGCAAATGAAATAAGTAAATAGGTCTCTGTGTGGGTGAAGAAAGTGGACCGTGAAACAGGACCTCATCCCCGACTGGGGGGGTTGAACTCCACATTCTCTGCCTGCATGGGGCTGTTTTTGACTCAGAGGCTTCTCAGAGGCCTCGGTAGCCATGCGTACCGTTGGCGGACGCGCTTCCCTTAGAGTCGCTTCAGTGCTTTCTCCTGTCTCCCTGCTCTCCATTAGTCACCTGTGCTGTACCCTTACCCTTCCAGCAAATCCCATCAGACCACCCCGGCCATCTGTTCCAAGGCACTGCGGTGCTCCGCAGTTGCCCCCCGTACATCGCTGGGTATTTAGGTCAGCCTGAGGTTGGCCAGCTGACCGCTGGGACAGTCGCCAGGAGAAGATCTCTCAGGCATGACCAATAATCCAGGTGGATCTGCTAGAACTTCGATCGACGAAAAGCAGCAATAAGTAAAGAACTCTGCCCTGGGCTCCTTTATAAAGTTTCCAGCAGAAAATTATTGCTATTATTCATATTAATTCATATTTATCAGACACTTTTGTGCAAGACGACCTACAATGACACACCGCACTAAGATACGTACAAGTATCTACCCAGCAAAACAAAGTAATGCAACCCATACACTCACAAAAGGAGTTGTATCACTAATGCATAACATTAACTCTTAAAACAAGCGTTTTTAAATTTTTTTGTTTAGCAAGACGGGGGCGCGATGGTGCTGCGGGTTTGGCCGAGTCCTGCTCTCCGGTGGGTGTGGCGTTTGAGTCCTGCTTGGGGTGACTTGAGGCGGACTGCCGTCCCATCCGGGGTGTGTCCCCTCGTCGGGTTAGGCTCCGGTTCGCCGCAACCCCGCTCGGGACAAGCGGTTTCAGACGGTGCGTGTGTGTGTGTTTAGCAAGACATTTTTTCTGAAAGTGTATCCCTCCAAAAGCTCCTATAGAAGTGACATTCAAATAGTAAGTACATAGATAATCATAGCAGATGGTATCGGACTCATTTAAGGAGCTCTCGGGAGATCAGGAGAGGAGTGGCTCTGAAAGAGAGGGGTTTGAGAGCCTTCTCGAATGACAGGAGGGATTCAGCAGCTCTGAGGGACAGAGGGAGTTTTTTTTCCCCACTTATAAAGGCCAAGACAGAGAACCAATGAACCAAAAGCAAACTGTTAAGCAGCGTTCATAATTGCACAAGCTTGTGTTAAAACGATCGAACTGCAAATAATAAGATTACCAGAAGCCACCTAAGCTCAATTTCATGAAGCTGTTCTAGAAGATTAATTCATCAGTGCTGACAAAAGCAGACATGATTTTTCTAAATAAAGTGGGTGACTGACAGCAGCATCTTGACTCTCACCAAGCTCAAGATTTCTAGCTACACTGCACTGTGTTCTTTCTGATCCATATATAACAGTTCATGCAGTGTATCTAAGGGGAGATTTTTTTTCCCCTTCCCGGCTGCGGTTAGGAGACGAGCGCCGTTTCACTCCACTGAATGGGGATGAGTGAATACGTGCCGGTTTCCTGATTCAAGCCACACTCACTTTCATTATTTATACGACTCCACTCTCCAGAGCATAAACAGGCCTCTCGACCGACATTGTAAAATTTCAGCCCCCGGGGCTTCAACATCAACAAAGTAGGAAAAAAAAACATATTGCCACTGTAAACCTCCACAGAAAAAAGCCTGTTTTGTCTCCATGACTTGCAGGACTATTTGAAAATTTTAAGAGTTGTTATTTTTTTCCCCACTTTGACCTTAGATATGCATACGACTGACGTATATCCGGTATTCACAGTGGGGGATTACCATGTTGTCATCTGAGCTCTGTTTGATCACTAACATACAGAACGCAGCATGAACAGAATGACCTCGGAAGTAATTTGACAACCAAATTCTTTGATCCTGTTGGGGGCCACCATGGTAGAATGTCACAAGCTGGATTTTATGAACAGGTTCCTAGAACTTAATAGGCCAAATGTGTTCTATAAAATCACTCCATTCAGTGAGGGACCATTATACAGGCTGAAATTACCTTCATTTCTCATGGGGAAGACTCATAAAGTTGCAATTAAAAACCATTACAACACCAAAATAAAGGCACTGCAAGCAATACAAATGACCATGAGGGGACTATCCTAAAGTGGTGCTGAACCAAGTCCATATGGTATGACAATAAAATCCTCCTCAATTCAGACAGCGAGTGCCAGTCTGTGCCCTGTTGTGAGAAGAAACAGGTATTTGTCACAAATCCATGAGACGGGATGCTCCCAGCAGCACAAACTGATCTTGTTTAGCCAAGATAAACATGATTTATTTGTGATAATATATACATATATATATAATAATATACATAAATCACTAACAACATATTTATACAACCTGTGCATTTAACACACATTGTTTTTGTGCACCGGGGATGTGATTCTTCAGCAGTTTAGTCAAATATGTAGTCAGAAAAGGTCACATTTAAATGAGTCTGCGCTGTATTTGCATATTAAAATAAAACTGCTGATGTCTAGCAAGTCGAGGTTACAAAGTGGTGGAATTCCAGCTGGTTAATTTCCCTAGTATAGAGGAAAAATAGTCCATATAAGAGGAAAAAGCCACTTTACAGAGCAAAAAGCATGTCATGTGAGCCACAGGGTGCCTAATTTTCTATACCGATATACTGAACTTGTGTTCTCTGGGACCCAATGCTATACAGGATGAGTGTGCCAAGATGCAATGGTTTTTGCCAAACCTAACTAGGAAGGTGATCAGGAATCGTGGATATTCCGATGAAGTTTTATACAGCTACTAGTCTGAACATTGGTTCATATGGTGGAAAAAAAACTGACCGCACTTAAGAATCACACGTCTGCATCTAAGTGTCTCTTTCTGCTAATGTAATGAACACATTGTATTTTCTATGACATGTAAGTTGCTTTGGAGAAAAGTGTCTCATATATGAATAAATGTAGAGGTAAATAGGATCTAGAAAACCCAGTTTGAGATAGAAATAAACATTTACGTTAAATTGCAGGAGTAGCTGAGTTAAGGACTGATTTCAGCATGATCGTGAACATTTATACGTTATGTGAATTTAAGAGACGATGGGCGAAGCGAGTGTGGAAGAGGTGAGTTTTAAGACCCTTTTTAAATGTGGACAGAGATTCAGCAGTTCTGAGTGAGAGGGGGAGGTCATTCCACCACAACGGAGCCACAACCGAGAACCTCTGTGCTTTACCATTCATGCATGGGACCACCAAGCGGTCATACGTGGAGGAGCGTAGCTGTCTAGTTGGGGTATGGCGGATGATCAGGTCTTGTAGATTTCTCGGTTTAGTTCTACTGATGCATTTGTAGGCCATAACCAGGGTCTTAAATTTGATCCAGGCAGCAATCATTTTTCCTCCTAAAAATCAGAGGTACTTTCAGCCAAGTGCACAGCAAACACATTCCTTTTCACACATAACCAAAGACCAGTCACCATGGAAGACACGCAGAATGCTAACAGCACAAAAAAACACTAATCTAAGACCTTCCGAGGAAACTCCATCTTATCACACGCTTCCAATGTGTCTCTGGTTCTGCATCCCTCGGGGAAAAATATCAATTCATTTGTGGCGCAAAATAAATTATTGTTAGCTGTGATCGCCGAGGACAGCATTCTTGATTTGAAACAGCCTTGGGCCACTAAAGCTTTTGGAAACGTATAATGTGAATAAAATGATAGCTGCAAACACAAGACTTCTTAATAGCCTTGATAACAAAGACACAAAACATATCGCTTCCTGAATAGCCATTGAGGAAGAGGGATAAAAGACTTATCATTTTAATTAATAAGTTCTTTGAAATTGAAGAAATACTCCACAGTCAATCAGTTAAAAAAAAAAAAAAAAAATTATATATTTACAGGCAAAGTAGCAATTTCAGCGGGAGAATTTTTTTGCACTGTCGATAAATATGTATTTTCATTTTCTTTCTCACACACATAGAAAAATGGTGACAGAAAAAAAAAAGCAGTATACGCGGAAAGAAGCATTTGGTAATTCTCATTTTAATAAAATATTTACTTGTGTGCTTAAGGAAAAACATGGACACAGATTCCTTTGAATTATGGTGCCGGCGGAGATTTTTAAGGACACCGTGGAGAGCCAGGAAAGCAAACGGATGGATGCTGGATCAAATCAAATAAGAACTGTGATTGGAAGCACGAATGATGACACTCAGGTTATTCCACATCATGAGAGGGATGGATTCTCTTGAAACGACTGCGATTCTTGGAAAAGACGTAGTAAAAAGAAGACAACCAGAAACCAGGTGAATGGACTCAGCCACGGGGACAAAGGACACCACACTAAGGGCACAAGGGGAAGACAGAACTTTCTAGAAGGACTCCATGTGCTCCCTACCAGTTCACATCTACTTTAAAACTTATAACAACATTAAAAGACAAAATATTTGTATTATGAAACTGCCGACACATCTTGGTGACCTACCTTGGGTTACTCAGGATACATGGTATTGATTTCAATTTTATGTAGTAATATATTACAACATAAGTTGGTTTTTAGTCTCCTCTGAATTTTAATTATTGCACACTCCTCCAAAACAACACACTGTTGTTAAGTTACCTATAAGGAGTACTTACAGGAGGTGGGATTCAAACCCAAGTCCCTAGAGTGCTAGGCACCCACTCTAACCGTTGCGCCTCCTGCTGTCCGGTTCTAGGAAAAGATCACGAAGATCAATATGTATTTCATCAATGATATGCAAAGTTGTCACACATCAGGCCGGAAGGACAATGAGGTCCAAAAGTGACAGGGGTCATTTAAATTTTGGCCTCTCGTACTTTGCACGAAGAGGTGTCCCGAGGGCCGGATCGCCTACGAAAATGACTTTTCGAAGTCGAAATTTCATCCCGTCGTGACTTTGAAAATATACAACAACGCTCAACGATGCCTCAACATGCACTGCTTTCACTTATAAATGTTTCGTATCTTTTCTCGGGCTCTGAAAACCCCTAAAAGTGAAACCGATGGTTATTACATTTCATTCTTTTCATTTTGACCAGCTAGAGCTCCACAGAACCCAAGCGATACAGCATCGAAGGCACGACCGCAACTCATTCGTACTTTTACTACCACACTCGGCCATGAAAGCGTAAACATAAAGGGTTAAGCTAACTGACAACATTTGTAGCCTTTCAGTTGGATGAAATAATGTGGTAATGAAGTAATTAATGTCCCAGTTACATTACACTGCGGTAAAGTAGCAGGCCTCACTATATCAATACATATTTTCAATCACCCATGCAGTGACTGCGTATTACATTTATTTATGTATCTGATGTTTTTCTCCAAAGCAAATTGACTTACCCATTTAGTATACCACACGACACATTTTTACCGTATCAGTTGAGGGCAAGTAACTTGATCAAGGGTACTGCAGCAGGAGGCCGGATTTAAACCTGGGACATCCAAGGTTTACAGGCAATCTTGTGAACGTGGGCTCCCGTCTTGTACGGACACACGGTGCATCCACCAAAACACGAATTCTCAATAATATTCCTGTTGTAATTTGGGTCTTAATGTCCTCGCTGTCAGAAGGACATTTGAAGTTCGAGGTGATGCAACAAGCACTTATTTGCGCCCCGCAGCGCATCTAACTTACCGTTCTCCGTGTTGAATGTCATCGTGGAGCGTACTTACACAACCGTCTAAAAGTCACATCCCCACAGCTCTTCCAGAGCTTTATTAAGAAGGTCACACGCAATCGCGCCAGCGAACCCTGGCATTCTGGGAAGTCGACTCGCGGTGCCGCTTTCCCCAAAGGTGAGGCGGGCGCGCTGGGTTCCGCCACCGCACGCTCGTCACCCAAGGTCGGGGCTGCCTGAAATACCAGTCCAAGGAGAGCGAAATGGCTTTCGCCGGAAGCTTCCGCCATACTCTTTCTCCCGCGGCTCTCGCTGGGGTGACGCAGCGGCGCCATGTGATCGGCCCAGGGCTCCCGGGCGGGAAAGTCTAAGGAAAAAAGGGCCGCTGATCCGAGAAAGCCCTGACATTTGGAAGATGAGGGAACGCCGTGCTCTTAAGACATGTGGCCCACCCTGCCCCCGCCATGCGCCGACCTCTGCGATTTTGCTTTTCCTCTTTTACGCCACCAAGCAATCGTATAATCGGACGCCGCATGGACGCGCTCATTTACCGCTCGAGCGACAGAAGCATCGATAGCAGCCTGTCACCGCATGTTCCGCAAACGTTCAAACCTCCCACGGGAACGCAGCCCGAGTCCCGCAAACGAAGGAAGCGTCACCCCGCCGTCAGTTTCGCTCCCGCCTATCGGCTCGCCCGAAATGTCACAGTTTGCACGGAGCTGTTGGAACAGATGAGAAAATGCAATTAACTTTATCGCGGAGTGTAAAGATACCCTCCTTTCAGCGCCTCTAAAGTTTTCACAGCTCCCAATTAGAAATCCGACATTCCGCACGGCACATATAATTAGCTCCCCTTTTACAGAAAGGGGGAAAAGAAGAGTATTTTTTGAGGAAACGGCACTCTAGCGTAGAACACGGTGGATGACGCGGCGGGAGCTTAAAGAACAAAATGATGTCATCTTAACTTTTTTTAAAAACTAAAAGTAGATTCACAGTGAGTGCTGAAAGTGTTGCAAGGGCTGATAAATCAGGGTGACAGCAGTGCTGTAACAAGGTAACAGGGACCAGAGATTATTAGCAAGAGTTCTCTGTCTGGCTCTAGCGCTCTGTATGTGTGGAGTTTGCGTGAGATTATTCCAGGTGCTCTGGTTTCCTCCCACACTCCAAAAACATGCATTTTCAGGTGATTCTGAATTGTCCATAGCGTGTGTGAGTCAATGATTGTGTGATCGACCTGTGATGGATTGATGTCCCAGCCACTACGTACCCTGCCTGTCACCCTATGCCTTCCAGAATAGACTCTGGATTACTGCAGCCCTGAGTTGGACATGCAGTTATGGATGGATGGAAGGGATGCAGTAGACTTTCCACCTTCTTATATTGATAATAGCCAGTACAGTGGAATTATGAAATTATGGCATCAAAAACCACACACACACATTTTCAGAACCGCTTGTCCCAGACGGGGTCACGGGGAACCGGAGCCTACCCGGTAACACAGGGCGTAAGGCCAGAGGGGGAAGGGGACACACCCAGGACGGGACGCCAGTCCGCCACAAGGCACCCCAAGCGGGATTCGAACCCCAGACCCACTGGAGAGCAGGACTGTGGTCCAACCCACTGCGCCACCACACCCCCCTGCATCAAAAACCATTGTGGATAATTTCATCCATCTGTCCAATTTCAATAACCGCTTGTCCCAAGCAGGGGGGCAGTGAACCAGAGCCTATCCCACGGCACTGGGATCCAGTCCGTCACACAGAAGCTACTCACCCACACAGTAAGAGCTGTTGGGCATCACCAAGCGGACCGTTCCCATTACGACAAATTACAACAGGCAATTAACATTTCAACAGGTTCTTCAAGTCCATGTGTCTTTTAACCTCCATAAAATCGCTTCTCTGGCATCAGCAGACACAGCACAAGTTCATTCGAGATGTGAAGGACGATCTTTAAGATGCACTTCATCCCAAATTTAAAAATTGAGTGTATTCAAGTTGGCAAAGGTAATTTTGGCTCTGATTTAAAATACTTAGTGAGTCAACAAAATGTTTTCTCATTTACCTGGACTGAGCACTTTACTCGCATTTATTGTGGTATATTACTGTCCTTTGAAAAAGTCTAATATAATACAGTACATTATTTTGCGTGAAAAGTAATGTTTTCTATTACCCGTTACATTACTTTATCACGAGTAAACCAGGTTAAATTCTTATTTAAATTTCACATTGATGTGCGTCAGAAAAAAAAACACAGCAACAGACTGCATCGCTCATTAATGCAATAGGTAAACAAAAGCAAATAAAACAGGGCTGTTTGTAAGCACTTCAAAACTTTTTTAAACAAATTAAGCTCTTTTTTTAATCTCCGATAAACTAAATGCATACAAATCCGCTTATTGTCCAAGCGGGAACACTTGAACGTATTGCAAGCATATGACAACTAACTGCTGAGGGACACCAGAGAGTCCAGGGTTCCAGACTAACTGCACAACCCCGTTTTACTATGTCTGTTAGCCATTTACTGTAAGCTATGACTGTCCTCAAACAGAGTACTGTACTATACAGCCTTGACGATTTATCTGTTATTCGGGATTCATTGCTATTACTGGAATCATCGCTTTCTACGGGGCAGGAAGCAGCCTAGTGATTAAAGCTGCTGCTGCAGTATGAAGGACTAGGGTTCGAATAACTGCTATTGCTGTAGTACACTAGATCAAGGTACCTGTCCTGAATTCAGTTAAAAATTGCAGCTACAAACAGCAAACATTTAAGTAACCGATTTCCAAATATACAAACATCAATTTATTTTTAGAGTTATTTTTGAAACATTCTACTTTCTGAAATTTTTTCTGTTGCTGGGTGAAAATAACCTGTGTTTCTGATGCCAGCCACTAGTGGGCAGTAAAATGCACTCAAACAGCACTAGACTGCATAACCGACTTGATTTAACTCCTTTCGCCGTGTTTACAGCCTGTGTCTCGTGCTTATGAGCATCTGATCGACACCTGAGGACGTCCCGAAACATTTTTCGTCCCAGGGATCTAGGCCATGGCAGCACTGGACCGGCTTATCATTTCAGTGCCCTCGAGCTGCAGAGCCAAACCCCAGAGCAGAGCCAAACCTTCTGGCTAAAAACTCTGCCGTAATATTTGAAAACCTCTGTCCATTAGGCATCGTCAACAAACCAGTCAGCGGGTAGGCGCAAAATTAATAATTTTGACGAGGAAAAAAATATTGGCAGAAATACCTCAAGCTGGCTGTACAAAGCATACGAAGCAAGCAGGAACCAGCAGCAAACTAGACACGCGACCTCACTTCCAGCCAAAGGTGACTCCAGTTGGTCTGGAACAGGATGCCCGATACACCAACGCCACCACCGTCAGCACGTGGACTAGAGCAGCCGTGTAGGAGTGTGACGCAACCCACAGCTGGAAAGCTGACATTCATTTTAATTAGCGGTGCACTGTCGCTCTGCCAGTGTCTTATTTATTCTGAGCATGCTGTGAGAAGATGGGGGTGGGGGTGCACGGGGGCCCCCTGGGAAGATGTTACCTGTTGTGGTTCAACTCGCTATAAATGTCTCCAAAAAAACAAACCATCGGGATTCTAGGAGTAACGTTTCCATGGAGCGTTTCCCCGCTTCCGCATCGAAAAATTCGGTTTTTGTTCCCGGGGACACCTACGTCGCCACGCACAGAAACATGCCTAAAGACTGGAAGTTCCCGCCATTACAAGCTGAAAAACCTACTCCCATGCGGCTGACAAGAGCGCGCCTGGGCGGCTCCTGGGACCCGGGGGTGTCCTTTTGAAACGGGCCGTAATGAGCACGCCGGGAAGAGACGGTTCCAGGAGCGCACAGCCCAGCTGACATCATTAAAGCTGCCAAGGTGCTCCGTTTGAAGGCAACACGCAAGGCGGAGAGAGAGCGGCGCCGCCTGGGTACCAAGGCTGGCACTGGGTTTTCGGAGCCGCGGGACAAGAATCAATCCAGCACCCTTTGGATTTCTGCCTCTCGTTAATAGAGCCGCTCGTACATACACGTGACCCCCCCCAAAAAAAATATTACGTTAGATATAGATTACATACCGATTCCGAAGAAGGGAAAATAACTTATTTATAACGTCAAATTTATTTTTTTAATTTTCGGAATTATTTACGATAACGTTTGTTAATTTTATCTGGAAAAGGAACACAAATTTATACTTTAACGACTGAAAACAGACGAATAGCTAAACTTATTCTCGAGACTGCAGTTCGTAAAAGGCACAAATATGAATTATTTGCTGTGGAGAACGTTACCAACGAAGTTACAACATTTTAAAGAAACGGCTCGATGATGTCTCATATAATGTTTACGCACTATATAAGGTGGCAAATTTTCAATTTTCTAATAAATCTTTAGTATTAAGCTAGGTATTTTTCTATTTTTTTTTATAAGATTACAGTTGACTTTTTGATTTTATTAGCAAAATTTGGCCCCAAAATTTCAGTGCCCCAAGGCTATTGGCTAGATTTGCATAATCATAAAACCAGCCCTGCCTGGGTACCTGTCTGAAACCCAATTAAAATCCATACTAAATGAAATAAAACAGAAAAACACTGTTGACACCAACCTTCAGCAACACAGATGTTTCAATTATATTTCAAATTTTGTTTTAATTATGGCAGTGCTGCATGATAACATGTATGAGCATCTTGTATATTGTATTGGTCCACAATGCCCTCGAGGGTTTTTGATACAACTAACTAGTTTAATTCGTCGCTGAGCTCATCCACTGAAGAAAGGCAGGTACCTAATTAATTCAATCTCTCTGATTCGGGGTCAGTGATAGACTTATGTATTTATGCATGACATCTCATTACGACGAAACAAAACACAAAAAATAAAGTGCAGTATGAATGCGTTCTGAAGAAAACGTCATGGCTGAGGGTAGAAATGAAGAAATCGAAAAGACTGGATGGATGGATGGATGGATGGATGGATGGATAGATGGATGGATGGATGGACGGACGGAGAGACACAGGTTCACTCAAATACCACGTATGGATAAGTTACCCAATGTAAGTAGTGTATCTAGCAGTGTAAGTCACCTTGGTGCTCATAACATGTGTGGGCTGATAACACTACATAGAGTTCATTGGAAGTTGCTTTGGAGAAAATTGTCCGCTAAATAAATAAATGTAAATGTAAACGTACCACAGATCACTTCGCAACTGTGACACCAACCCCTCTGATTACACCACTGTGCTAATTATAAGAATCCCAGTAACATGTATAGCTTCGATGACATGTTCCTACAACAGTGGCCAAACACTGACAGCACGTGTGTCATTTTCTTCTAAATAAGTTCCTTCTTCGACAAGCTTCACTGGACACATTTCTACATTTCACGTTCCTTCAGAGAGGGATTGTCTGTCTAGTTTTTAAGGACCCCTCATATTCTAGAAAAGGAAGCGCTCAAAGAATGAAAGAGATTACAGATAAATTAACAAACCCATAGGACCCATAAGGGGGGGTGTGGTGGAGCAGCAGATTTGGCCTGTGCCTGCTCTCCGGTGGGTCTGCGGTTCGAATCCCACTCGGGGTGCCTTGCGACAGACTGGTGTCCCGTCCTGGGTGTGTCCCCTCCCCCTCCAGCCCTATACCCTGTGTTGCCGGGTTAGGCTCCGGTTTGCCGGGACCCCACTTGAGACAAGTGGTTTCAGTCAATGTGTGTGTGATGGCACCAATGCACTTAGAACACAGATGTTAAATACACCATGTAAAGACAATAAGATGCAACAGTTTTGAGTTAACGTTCAATAAATGCCAAGTCCACACATAAACCAGGACTTTCCGTTACCATGACAATGTGAAAATCGATATGCTATTAATGGAAATCAGTGGACAGGCCTGACAGGGATGTGTAACAGAAGGTGAAATAAAGTCCCAATAACACGCTGAAGGTATATGGAGAAAATAAGAATATTTACTAAAGCAGATTTGATGAAATCTGACGGATCCAAACAGCGAGGGATGAAGAGAAGCAGAGTGGAACTGAGCAGGACTTTTTAAAAGAGGATGTTCTTTGGACCTTCTCCATGATCCACGGATTGGGGTGGTGCTGGAAAGGGTTTAGAAGAAGGTCTTCTAACTCCGCCTTCAGCTCTTTCTCAAATGGGACGTGTGGGTGTTCCAGGTACATTAGGTTCCAACATCTGCTGGTCGACACCTGAGAGTCCGAACCTCCACACCAGCTATTCAGACTTTCTAAAGTGGGAAATTACTCTACGTCAAGCCAAGAGCCCAAAATTTCAATAATGTCGTTACGCGCTAACTGGGGTGTTTTTTGCTATGAAGTTATTTTTGGTTAAACAGCCAGTGTTTTTCTTGAATTCTTGAACTGGATGTTCATAAAAATTTTGCCCATGATCTTGATGGATGGGACAGGTTTTCAACGTTGACCTGCTCACATCTTATTTCAGAATGATCCTCTCGATCACTTTCAACCCTTCCATACGTCCTGTTTATGCCGAGTAGCTACTGGAACGTGTGCGTTTGCTCCGTTGCCAAGGAGACACGCAGACGATGCAAACATTTGAATTTAGATGTAATCGGTTGAGGGTGAGCGCAAGTGAAGATCCGAGCGCGTCCTTCTCGAAAGCCTTCCACGGGGCGCCCGCTCTTCCGTGATCGCGTCATCGTGGACGTCCAACGAAGACTAAAGGAAAAACTGGCACCACAAGAGATGAATTTACGGACAAAGAGTGTCTTCACAACTTATGAATAATTCAATTTAGCTTTTCTTAAGTGTATTAAAGGTTCTTTCATTATGGAAAGCATTTCATGTTCTCACTGTCGCTCTACCATTGATTTTTACTTCTAACAGTGACTCGTTTCATTGGTCTTTCTCAGGTTTGACAAGAAAGTCTCTCTCAGGCACACACACACACATGTACACACACACACGCACGCGCATCCAAATGCCAAACATGGCCACGGATCTCAAGATTTTCAAAGATATTTTGCTCAAGTCCACTCGAAGATGTGTCTATTGATCTTCTCTTGCGCCTTAATCACTTGCTCGGCTTCATGGCGGGCTTGGGGAAAAAAAATAAAAACGAGGAATTACGGAAAGAGCGGAGCAGCCGTGGCGAGGAGGCCTCGGGGGTTGCTGAAAAGGAAGGATCCGGCTGCTCCGCACGCGTTTCGCTCTGGAAACCGCTCGTCGGTACAAGTGGTGCTGAACGCCGCACAAGGGCACCGATTAAACGGGGCCCGGGGCGGGTTCCGCGCCCAGAGTCGCTCCTTTCTTTTCACTTCATTGTGGGTCAGATCAAAGCTCACAGGGTGGAATTGCATTCGCAAGAAAGTACCAGTGGTTTTCCACACGTTCCACCAGTGCTCGTCTCTGCGAAGCGATCTCGCATTGTGCTCAAAATGACAACAACGTCCAAGGCGAGAAGCACAGGGTAGGTCTGATGTGCAGCCACCCCCCGCCCAATGACCGTGTGCTATAAAAACATTGAAAAAAAACAGGCTGTGCACTGGATGCACCATTATTTATACATTTGATATAAATCAACCAGAATAAGAGTGTGTGTGTAAACACGCGGGTACGATAGATGCTGTGAAATCCCACCAATTTCCCTGAGGACCACCAGATGGGAAAGTGGTCAGACTTGTTAGTTGCCTTGGAATTGGAAGGTGCTGGGTTCGAATCCCACTCCTGCTCTAGTACTGTTGACCAAGGACGTTACCTGATATCGTAAGTATAGCGATATAGTAAAAATTACTCACGTGTGAATGACTGTGTAATGAGGGTGAGGAGCTCTGAAGAAACACATCAGGAGGCTTAGTAGGTGGGGTACTGGTTAGCCCTACTGCCTTCGGAGTTGAAGATCACAGGTTCAAGTCCCACCTCCTACTGTAGTATCCTTGAGCAAAGTAACTTAACGTGAATTGATACTGCAGAACTGAAACAATAATCATTTTAACTGAACGTAGCTTAATACTGTAAGTTTTTTCAGAGAAAAGTAGCAGCGAAACAAATAAACAATAATGAATGATATGAGGAATAGTAAATTAATGAGTGAGTTTAGAGACATGATGTCGGGGCAGGACAAGCTGCTTATTAAGACGTCTTCAAGCACCGTGACAGCTGCACTTCTCAACCAGCCGACGTCGAACTGCTGACGGGCAAAAAGGGACGACACACTCCGTGCCCACGAAGGGTGGGCCAGAGCCGCTCGTCCGGATGAGGGAGTCGATCCGGTTACCGCAAAGCCGCTCGTCCAGCCTAAGAGGGTTAGCAGCGGCAGGCCGGACAAGGAGGACGCAGCCAAAGTTTCATTCCCGCAGATGAGAGCTAAAGCCCCTCCTGGGAACTGAACCCAACGGAGGAAAGGCGCTTTTGCTGAATTGTTGTGTTCTGGTCAAACTGAGCCCGTTCACCATTAACTTTTCACAATATACCATATTTATATATCTTTTCGTAGGCCCTGCAATGCACCACTCTCAGCCCATTGACTGCTGGATAGGCTCCGGACTACCATGACCCCGAGCAAGACAAGCAGCTTAATGAAAATAGACAGATATTTAAATTTTATATATGTTCCATTTTAAAAAAAAATCTTCAATAACGTTTCTTTCATCTGATGCCCGTAAGGCTTCAGGACATCCTGCACACTCAGCGTAAACACATGGGATTAATGATCACTTTGAATTTTAGCTTTTTTTTTTTTTTTTTTTTTTAAGACATTTTGTACATATGAGCTGCGTGGCCTGTAATAATACATTTAATACTATGATAAAGAGAAATGTCGTGTTCAGAAGTTACACATTCAAGTGGTATCATCACAGGTAAATTCATATTATATTTACTCATTCAGTTGACACTTTTATCCAAAGTGACCTACAACATTAAACTACTGACAGTTATTTACCCATTTATATAGCGGAGTTATTTTATTTTTTTTTATCTGAGAAATTTCAAGGTAATTCCCTTGGTCTAGGACAGTACAGCTGGAGGCGATATTCAAACCAACAACCTCTGGATCCAAAGGCAGTAGTTGTAACCATGAGACTACCAGCTATACGCTGCGATCGAATGGCGTCAGTCACGTGTCCGCTTCCTCCTCATTTCTGCAAGTAAAACCCAGGTGAATGCAGTAAAAGTGTCGCTCCGGAAGCTCTTTGGTCCTTTCGGGTTAACGAAACTCGAACGGGAGACTAGTTTAGTTCAGAAACTAGTGAACAGCCTTTAATACGCACTGATTTATTGTACTGCTCACTGTTCAACGACGGCGCCACCGTCGCGGCCCGGGTACGAGCTCACCTGGGTGGGCGTTTCGCTTTGTGGAGGGCGACGTCCTCCCGGGCACACACACGATGGCAACGGGAAGCTGTGCAACCACACGTTTGCTATGGTGTTATAAGAAAACAATTCAATTTTGTCCATTGTGACTTAATGTTTATGTGTTAGGCCTCTTACCGTGATTTACCCATTTATTCAAAAGGATCATTTTTATGGCATCATTTCAGGTTAAGTACCTTGCTCAAGTGTACCCCAGCAGGAAGAGGATTTGAACCCGGGACCATGTTTATGAGGTATTCTAACCACTCGAACCATTACGCCACCTGCTGCCCCAAATACAGAGCGCATGTTCACAAGTCCAATTTCAGCAGCACTGATTTAAGTTTTTTTTTTTAATTTACAAAACAAGCCAATTTATAATAAATGTTTTGAAATAAGACACTGGACCAGCGCAAGTTCTGCCTGGAGGATAAAAAGACTGGAAGCAATGAATCAAATACAAGGAATCGAACAACGAATAAGAAATCCTACGACTGCATCTTAATATTCCATTCCAACAACAACGTGTGAAATGGGTTGTTTAATAACAGGCTACGTTACGCTGAATACAGACGCAAAGGTCTTCAAGATATTCATGAAAACACCTTCGTTGAGACCCGCAGACCCGCGCGGGTGAGTCCGGGCAGCAGCGTGTGCAGCTAGAGCTTGGTGTCATTTCACATTGAGCAGCGCCCCCTACTGGTCACCAGGCCTTAGGCAACTAGTGGTCCGCGAAAGAAATTCCTCCACAGGTCCAGCAACATCGGGCCCTAATAACTAGAACAGATAGACGAATATGTCTCGTGTCTTTATGCACCCATAGTACTTACCATAACCACGGTGCTTTCTGTGGCTCAAACTCTTCACATCATTATTTTTTTCATTACTGAAAATATTGCACTGAATATAATGAAAATATAAGTAGCCCTATATATGAGCGTGTAATAAAAAGCATGTGCTCTAACACTGATTACACCCACCTTTCTCTGCGGCGAGTCCTTACAAACGAAGCACGGTGTTATTGGGTACCTCCCCCACCACCCACTGCCAACTTATCGAGCGTCCTGATCCAGGGTACAACGGTAGGAGTGGCGATTCGAACCCGGGACCTTCACCTCCTACCGCAGGCAGGTTTCGGAAAGGAGCGCAGATTAGTGAAATATGTAAGTACCTGCGTTTATGGGATTTAACACGCTTACCTTTTCTGCGTGTGTAAACAGGGATGTAAACATGTTTACCGTCTTTCACAACCTGCTGACTGACACGTGTGTCAGTTTTTTTACCCATCTCTTCAGCTGGGTAATTTTTACTATAATTTTCAGTTCAGGGAAAGCACCTCGATCAAGGACACTGCAGCAGAAGGTGGGATTCGGACCTGGGTCCTTCTGACCGCGAAGTGACAGTTCTAACCGCTATGCCACCTGCTGGCCACTGCAGGTAACAGCTGTTTGCAGAGAAATATCGTTTACGGATATTTGTGCTTTTTTCCGCTCTTTTTGGCCATTTTCCTGAGGGCAGGAGTGACCGCAGCAGATAAGGAAGTCCGAGTCCAGCAGCGCAGCCTGCAGCGGACGCGTCCCGGGCTGTCGGTCAGCTGGCCGTCACGGCGCCGAGGAGCCCGACGCACCGGGAGCCGCCGGGACGAGGACGTCCAAACAGATCTCATCTGCCCTCCGAAGACGGAGGGAATCACATATTCATGGCGTTTCCCGCTTTTATTGAGCGAGACGTCCTCGGCGGAGGGGACGCTTTAATTTCCTGTGGGACCGTCCACGAGTGGAGCGCGAGGACGTTCCAAAGGAGAGTAAACAGCTTTGAGAGACGCTCGAGCGGCTTCGCGGCGGGGGCACTGCCGGCCCCTTCGTCTTCGGGCCCTCGAGCTCCGGCGACCCTCCCCTACCTTCCCGTCTCTGCCGACGGGCGCCGAGAAGACGTACTCCAGCTGGAAGACGACGGCGAACGCCGGGTGGTGCGCCAGGCCTTTGAGCTGCACGTGGCTGCGGAGAGCCAGGACCTGGGAGTGCGAGCTGGAACGCACAGGACACGCAGAAAGAAAAGGGTTCCTTAACCGGTGGGCGGGGCTATAATTCAAATCAGTCGGGGCGTAGAGTTCACCACCCCCTGGCGCTCGGCCTCACTGATCACCGATAGAACGATTCCTGTGCATCGCTCAACTGACGTTTTTCGCCAAAGTGAATTACCACGATTTACACAACAGGGTAATTTCTACTGCAGCAACTTATTTACATTTATTGATACATTTATTCAATTAGCTAAAACTTTGTTCAGTTTATATACTATTATACAGCCAATATTTACCCATTTATGCATTTTCATTGTCAGTTCAGGGTACGTACCTTGATCAAGGCTACTCTATAAAAATACCAAATACTACAGGAAGGGGTGGAATTTGAAAATTGATCCCTTGAGAGCACTAACTACTATGCCACCTGCTGGCCTATATACCAGCAAGGTACATACAGGATTGGGGTATACCTGCAATATTCATTTGCTGACATTATTATTATTATTAGCTGACTTTTCTCCAAAGCAATTTACAGTATTAAGCAACTTATTGCAATTTACTTAGTTATACAGCAGGGCAAGTACCTTGATCAAATGTAATACTATACCTGGAACTTGAGAGTAACTTTCAAAGGCAGAGGTTCTAACTACTCTGCTACCTGTACTGCACGTGTGTATACTGTAAAACCAATATAATAAATATTATGGGTGTGTATTATATTATTATTATTATTATTATAATATAAGACAGAACCAACAAACAGCCTCCATATGTATCGGAGACGTCCTTGTTTTTTGGAGGGAACAGTATTTGTGAAAACATGTGATTCGGTCCAGTGCTGCCAGGTGACGCCTTGTCACTTCCTGGTTCACACCTGCTATCCTGGGCAACGGCGATGGGGGTGAGACCAATGTGTTCCCCAGTGGGAGAAGGGGGGGGGGGGGGGTCACACACCTGAGCCTGCTGGCGGAGCTCTGCCGCTGCCCTCCCCCGCTGCGGCTTCTCGATCCCTCGCTTTCGGGCTCCAGCACCACCACCTGCGGCCGCTCCAGGAAGCCCCAGCCGTTGTGCACCGCCACGTGCAGCCGCCGCTCCTGGACCGCCAGAGCGCCGCCATCTGGACCGCAGTTCGTCTGGGGACAGACGGGGAGTCAACACAAGGAGTTCGGACTGACTAAATCGGATCACGAAGTACGTAAGTGGACAAGGTCAGGAAAGAGCAGAAATTCACTATCAAGCTATAATGTATTTATTTCTGCCGAACATTTACATTTATTCATTTATCAGGCACTTTTCTCCAAAATGACGTACAACTCGGCGGAAACAAAAGTGCACCAACAGCAGATGAAGAGCTTTAGACACAGACACAGGATTATCAGTGCGCAGCTTGTTTGCTTGGCACCACCATGTTGCTGGTTCGCATCCCTCAAGCAGCTACCTATAGAAGTCAAATTAAAGCAGAGCGTGTTGGACTCATTTATGGAGCTGAAAATCAGGAGAGACCCTTCTTGAATGCGGGAGGGATTCAGCAGCTCTGAGGGACAGAGGGAGTTTGTTCCACCTCATCGGGGCCAAATCTGAGAACCAACAGACTTTCATACCCTACAGCGTAGCAAGGGGAGCATTCCTACCAAGTGTACTTTACGAAAAACAATGTTATAAGGGAAAAAAAAAACAGGTATGCATATTTTCAGTATTCACAAGTGAGCTAATTTAGGTCCAAGAAAATCACATGAATGAAGTGCGCTACTAATGCACCACTTGTGCAAGCGGCCTATTACTTTGCATACATTTTCATGCATCTCTCCAACAATATGCTACTGCTGATGAGTCACACTCTTGGGGGTGATAAACTGGTACATCAACGTCTTTAAAAATTCTACACTTCTCATAAATTTTCTAAAACGTTCCTTCACACGCATTTTCATAGTATGGAAGGCAGATGACTTACCCAGTGTTTGTGTACTTTAATCCCACCGTAAAAATGCTACCATTGACCATTTTTGCATAATGCAATGAGCATGAAAACGGTCGTCAGGGTATTTCCAACATTCATTTTTGGAGACGTCAAAGATACAGCCTTTTACCTTAATTGTAACACATGTAGGTACATGGACATTTACAATTATTAATTTCATAGAGGCTTATCTCCAAAGCTTTTAGAGTCACATTTATTCATTTAGCAGATGCTTTTCTCCAAAGCGACTTCCAATGAACTCTATGTCATGCTATCAGCCCACACACCTTATTCACCGCGGTGACTTACACTGCTAGATGCACTACTTACACTGGGTCACTCATCCATACATCAATGGAACACACACACTCTCTGTGTCAGTCACACACTATGGGTGAACCTGAACAGCATGTCTTTGGACTGTGGGAGGAAACCAGAGCACCCAGAAGAAACCCACGCAGACACAAGGAGAACATCCAAACTCCACACAGACAGTGAGGTTTGTATGGATTTCCACGTTCTTCCTCTTTGTGTGGGTTTCCTCCAGGTACTCTGGTTTCCTCCCACAGTCCAAAGACATGCTGTTCAGAACTGGTGATTCTAAATGGTCTGTAGTGTGCGTGTAAGTGAATGAGTGCGTGTTTGTCCTACGGACTGGCGCTCCATCCAGAGCATACCCCTTCTTTCATGCTCTATGCTTCTGGAATAAACTCCGGATCCCTGCAATTCTGCACTTAAGCAGCCACTGATAGTGGATGGATGGATGGATGGATGGACATTGTATTGCAACAACTGCATTACTGAAATGCACTGCAAACCGTTTTGTTTTGTGAAACCAACATCTCTTTACGGATTAGGGTCGACTAAAGCTACGCACGAGCTGCATTCCACCCAGAAATCCTAGGGTCATGTTTTTGACACCACCTCCGTTTTACACCGCTCTAAAACCAGGTCCAGCTCCTCCGAACTCCCGCTCTTCCTATTATCTCATCAGCTGCACGTTCATATTTACACGAGAGGTGGCGAGGCCGGCTCTGCGCATCCCGGTGCCGGAATTAATACGTCGCCCGGAGCGAGCGGCGCATCAGATGCCTTTCCTGCAGGAGCGTACAGAAGATGATCTAATAATGAGGAGGGAACATCTGGAGCCGAGCTCAGCTACACTTTCGAATGTAAGGGGAAAATAAGGCATCTCAAGTGGGATATGAGAGACCTCCTCATTCAAACGAACTGTGAATTCGTGGCCCGGGACCGAGGTTTGGGAAAGAGGACTCTTTTCATTACTTTTACTCTCGCACAAGGAAAAACGATTCCAAGGAACTGAGTCCATTAATTAGCGTGAACATTCATGCAGCTTGTCACGTCCTCCTGAGACCCAGCGTAAAAAGGTTTTCGGGTATATTTCAAGGATTTCTAGAAAGCTGTCCAAGCCCCACCACCAATTATGCGGTGTAATTTAAATGCAGAGGATGTCCTTTTTAAGATTCTTTAGGACTCGGCGCTGATTGGGAAATATACTTAAAAAACATACGTCCTCTAGAGTGGACAAAAATGAATGGCTGGGTCTCAGGAGGATAACGGGCAAAAAAAAAAAAAGAAGCACGATACTAATAGGTGCATATAACAGTGCAACAGAACAAAGTACTGTCATATACCATGTCCTTCAGAGTATATGCATCAACATTTAACAGATATAGAGGCAAAAATCCATGACGAAAAGAGAAGTTAAGCTATCGACGTGAAAATGTGAACTGAAGGTAGTCATCCGATGTTCCAGCTGTCATCTCCTTGACCGAGGTACCAAGGTGCTTCACCTGAACTTCCACACTACACCTTTTCAGGTGAATAAAAAGGTACCAGCAGCTGTATTTAACATCGCATCCGGCCCAATACGGTCGAAGACGAGAACACGGAGCTCTCGGACTCCTACGTGTTCCTCCACGGTCATCGACACCGTTCCCTGTCCGGTTCAGTTTCATTGAAAGGTGCTCTACTGGAATTTAAAGCAACAATAACTAACGTATACAAATATATCACAATACTTATAGTGCTGGAAACCCTCATGTTTTCCCTCAGTAATTGTATATAATTCCATTGAGTAATTCTGATCATTTTTTCATTGGTCCCCGAAAAACCTGAAAACTGTTACAGATTATGGAGTACACAATTTACGTATTATACAGGGCTACCATCGTGAATCTTAAATGTCTCAACGGAAAAGCTATTTATTTCACTATTTTATTTAGGTGCTTTGTGTGTCCAAGTATAACTATATAACTATAATATCATGCGATTCAATAAAAATGTATAGTACTTACGGCAGGTGCGGTAAATGTTCATTTTATCAACATTCTTGTGGGCTGCAGTGCAGGACACCCCTGTATCAGAAAAATATTGAGACCATTCCCCTGGAGCTCTACTATATTTTGTGAAACCACAGTAAAAATGCATACATTTCTTCAAAATCATTTTATTCAAAACTGAACCTCTGAGGGCCAGATAGGTTGGAGTACATGTCAACGGTAACCGAAGTGAGGAAAGCGAAACGCATCAAAGGCTCCAGTATTGAGACGCGGGAGCTGCCGAAACCACCTTTTTTGCACCGCTCGCCGGCGCGAGTCTTTCAGGGGGACTTTTGGCCGACTTTGTTTCGCCTCCTTTTTCTTCGAACACAGCCAAGTCACTCGGGAATCACTTACAGGCAGCGATTTTCGAGTCCTTCCAAATGTCCGCAATGGGATTTGAGCGAGGACTTTGACTGGGCCACCAAAGGACACTCGCGGTCTTATTGTTAAACCAGTCCGGTGCAGCTTTGGCCGAGCGCTTTAGCAGCTCCATCCCGCTGAGCACCGAACTCTGAAGCATTTAGAAGACTGACACACTTTTCCTCCATAACGAAAATCAATCCTCCCCACTGTTTGCTTCCGCTTTCCCTCCACTTACTAGTCCTTCGGCTC
Organism: Scleropages formosus; assembly: GCF_900964775.1. Taxonomy (NCBI): domain Eukaryota; kingdom Metazoa; phylum Chordata; class Actinopteri; order Osteoglossiformes; family Osteoglossidae; genus Scleropages; species Scleropages formosus. The sequence continues at coordinate 39,594,433 of NC_041807.1, read as the reverse complement.
TTCCTGGTACCAGCTGAAGACAAGCATCCCATTACCAGACGTAAAGATCGTTCTTGTTTCTTGGCAAACGCTTTTCGTTGGCGCTCAAAAGTTCCAGCATCACGTCTGACCATCGACATCGCTTGAAAAATGTCTGCATGAACAACAAGATCCCTGCCAGCAAACTCAAAACAATTTAAGACAAAAGATGATGAAAAATAAAATGGTAAATCCAAATAAATTTGTCACAATTAATGTTTATTCTACACTTCAAGGCAACTTACTATTCTAGGGTTGCAAATTAAACAGTCTGTTCACAAATATTTAATTTCAGATTTAAGACAAGTTTTTTTTGAACAGACACCCCTCGACTTACGCAAACAATGCCTTGCGAAAGCTGAAATTTACGTATGTCAGATTCCCCCTCCTCCCTCACCATTCAACATAACAACATTAATAATTTTCCATCTCAGTTATTGCACCTTGAAGTTTCTTCGTTATTATTTTGGTTTTCATGCTAGCTGTTCCTTTCGGTTGCTCCTTTATACATGCAGCATCCTTCACTATCGTATTTATAATCGATGCGCTAAACCTGGTTCCCGAGATATCAACAATAATCTTTTGTCCACCTTCATACTTCCTCATTATTTTCAATTTCATCTCCAAATCGATTGCTGTACACTTGCGGGACAGTTCTCGTTTTCCATTGTGAATAATGAAATGGGTATAAAATATGAGAAAAAAAACTAGAACAACAAAAGGAATTGCGTTCACGGCTCAAAACGCACAGGAACTGGGAAGATGCCGCTTCCTGCCTTGTCTGGCTACGCTGACTTGCGCTTAACGTATTTCAGATGTTTTGTGTAAAATAAAAGCGCTATCCGTAAAGAATGTGTATGTCGGGAATTTTTTGACGTAAATCCAGATTTTAGTCAGTAAAATTTATGTAAGTAGAGGGGTGTCTGTATTTGTTTATTCATTCAGTGGCAAAGTGAAACCAAATACGTGACTGTGGGTGGCTTCACCACTGCTTTCACGGGGGGAAGCTCTGCCTCCTTGTAGGCTTTTATTTTGCCAAGTGTTCCCTAGCGATCTGTTCCCTAGCTATTAGGATTTGGCACTGTCACTGCTGTGGTCTGGTTCCCTTCTTCAACAGGGAATCTTTGCTTTTATTAACCCCTGGAGGGAAACTGACAAAGTACCATATTATCCTATTGAGTCGATAGTTTAATGTTGTAAGGCGCTTTGCATAAAACTATCTTCATTAATATGGGTATTTTTGCTTATTAAGGATAAGTACCTTAATCAAGGCTACAGTAGCAGGAGTGGTGAACTAAACCCAGAACCTTTGGGAGGTGACAGCTCCAACCACCTCTAGCTTCTTGCTCCCAGTTACTGCATTTGGGAGGTCTATAGACACCTACTGAAAACAAAACTGGAAACCCCTTGAGAAATTATGCATTCGCGTGGCATCATCGGCGAAGAGTCAATTGCCGAAAACGTCTTAAGCATCTCATGATTCGTGCCGCCGTACGACAACATGACGACTGTGTGAAATATCGCTCCTTTGATCTTCCCTCTTGACCACCTAGAAGCAGCAGCCAGTGCACGAGCATGACAAGGAGCTCCGCTAAGCCGCATCCCGAATACAAATGGAGTCGTTTGATTCCGAATATCACTCCTCTCCACTGTCAACAGCTCAGAAGGAAAAAAGTACACATGCAGTCCTTCGTATTGTTTTATGAAGAGCAGGTCCATAATTAAATGCCTGCAGCCAGACACGGCACATCTGTTAAAACTCCCCATTTCCATTCCTTTACATTTCCTCAGCACTGCTGCCATCAAAGATTTGTTTCTTGCGCCCAGAATATGAATATTTTAGAGCTAAGAAGCTTAGAGGGGACAATGATCTTGCCTGCAGTGAAATTACACTCCATCTCCATAGCCAGGGTATAAAACCCACAGACGGCAGCTTGGAGAGCAACGACCTCGGTTTCTGTGCGTTTCGCCCGATTTCCCTTCGTTTTAATGTCCCAGGCTGCACCGTTTTATATTTCTGCGGACTCCACATGGCTGCGCCACTGACACTGACGGTACGGCGAGAGGCTCCATAAGCAGGAGGTTCCGCTTGCATGACACCCTGTGGGAAAGGCTTTTAGCAGCTATCGTCCAACAAATCTTTTCAGAAAAGCCAAGGTAAAATACATACTATGGCTGCTGCATTTTATTTAAAAATCTCATCAGATATGAGCGTATGTAAATGGTGAAAATAGTACTAATGAGCAAGGACTGGGGGGGTCTTCAGAGTAACAAGGGCTCTTTCTCAAAGTAAAATACTACTGTCACAATTTATTTCAGTATCTGATCAGATACATACAGATAGAAGTGATGAAAACAGTGACAATGAGCAAAGATATGGAAGAAATTGCACAACATGCACTCTGGAGACATTATTTGCTGAATCTGTTTGTTCAAAGGTTCAATCAGAGCAGTTCATTGTACAAAACTCCCCCAACTAGGGCGTCTAGCCCCAAGGCCCAGAATCCCAGGCAATTCTGTATGTTCTGAGCAACTGTCCTCATCCATATTGGAGAAAAAGTGCTTCGCTCTTACATTTATCTGATGCTTTTCTCCAAAGCCACTTACACTGATTTACCCATTTATACAGCAGGGTAAATTTATTGTATCAATTCAGGATAAGTGCCTTGCTCAAGGGTACTACAGCAGGAGAAGCTATTCAAACCTGGCTTCTTCGGGTAGAAGGCGGCAGCTTTAACCACTAAGCCACCTGGTACCCTGATGCTCTTAGACGTGAACTTATCAACCACGTTGCGTAATCTGCAAGTAATTAAGAGGACAGAGCTGTAAATTAATTTTAGCATTGTTATTTTTGCTATTAGATAACTTCTTCAAGACATCTAACATTTCAACCTTTCCTGGATTAGTATAATGCTGGCAGCCCCGGTGCTTTTCATTGTTTTTGTGAATGACTTTTAAATCAGCGGGTACAATGAAGAACTATATCGTTTTTTCCAAGATTACTGTACTCTGCACAACTACTTGTCTAGGCCATGGTGACATCACGTCTGGACTACTGCAGCTCTCTCCTGTCTGGCCTTCCTACTACTGCCATCAAACCTCTACAGCTGATACAGAACGTTGCTGCTGCCCGAGTTGCGTTTGACTTGTTGAAGCGTTCCCATGTATCTCCTCTACTCATTTCTCTGCACTGGCTTCCTATAGCTGCCCAGATCAAATGTAAGACCCTGGTTATGGCCGACAAATGCATCAATAGAACTGCTCCCAGCTATTTACCAGACTTGATCAACCACTTCAACCCAACTAGACTGCTACGCTCCTCCACATCTGCCCGCTTGTTGGTCCCACGCACGAAAGGAAAAGCACGGCGGTTCTCAGTTCTGGCTCTGTTGGGGAATGACCACCCCCTGTCACTCAGAACTGCTGAATCTCTGTCCACATTTCAAAAGGGTCTGAAAACTCATCTCTTCCAGACTCACTTTGCCCATGATCTCTTAAGTTCATGTAAGGTGTAAATGTTCATGCTCTAGAACTTTAAGATGATGTCCGGATAAACCTTCATACAACTACTCCTATAATGTTATGTAAAAGTTTACATGTATCCCCCCAAAAAAAAAAAAAAAAAAAAAAAAAATTACTGGGAAGGTGATCAAGAATTAGGAATCGGGAATATTCTGATAAAAGTTTTAAGCAGCTACTTGTCTGATGAACATTGGTGCATATGATGGAAAGAAACTGTCTCACACACACACACACACACACACACACACACACACACACACGTCTCCATCTGAGTGTCTCTTCCCGCTAATGTAATATACGCATTCTATGAGATGTATGTCGCTTTGGAGAAAAGTGTTTGCTAAATGGATAAATGTGTATGTAAATGTACTGAAAATGTTTTCCATTGGCAGTGGCAACATTCTAACAAATCTCCAGCCAAAGGATTGTGTGTCCATGTGCTGTAAGCGTTAAGAGTTATTCCATAGCAACAGCATCAGTCACTGTGACGGAAGTCGACGGTACTGGTGCGCTGGCAGATTTCAGTGGTTATGGTGATAAGTGCAGACTAAAAAGGACATGCATATAAAAAAATGATGACTTATAATGTCCAGGTCAGTGCCTGCAGGATAGGAGTAACTTAGAGGCCGTTTCAGATGGGAAGATTTTTAAACAACAAGCTGTCATTGACATTCTGTTCTTAGTGAACAAACTCTTTTTTTTATTGTCACCGACACCTTTTTGTGTAGAAATGAACACTTAAAATTGACAACCGTATTCTTATATTGCAATGGGATTAATCTTTGGCTTTTTTTGCTAGCCAGGAATATATTGATGAAATTCTAGCAAAGAAAATAACTACCATAGGCATTAGCAGAAAAAGGAAAATTATATGTATGTAATTTAAATCTATTTATATCAAAAAAAGATTAAATGATGAGCTCCAAACAGAGAGGGGGAAAAAAACTGACACAAATGCTCCAAAATGAAAAGAAATTTCACAGAATATCTGAAGGATGACCACTGCAACACAGTGCACACTGTGAGCAATAGAGAGTGAAAGGTCATCATATGGCGTTACCGATGGGAACGTTCCCAAAACATAAATCTTCATGCAAACTATACAAGAGGAGCGCAAGAGAAGGAAAAAAAAAAAAAAAAACTGAAATAAACAAAAAACCCCAAATTCCCCATTCTGGTCACCTCCAACTTTCTCTCTCAGCCCTCTCCTGCCTTCGGAACAGCTGACTCTTATATCACCCACATCTCCAGGTCTGAGGAGAGGCAGCTGGTGGTCATCTGGGTACACTCAGCAAAGCATGGCAACATTTCAAATCCAAAAACCCACCAGCTGAGAAGACCTTAATTTTCAAGTCATGTTGCAATTCAATTCGCAACATTCATTAATTGTACATATGCTTGCTTTCATCTGATTGCCAATAGGATTCGTGATATCCCCCGCTCTCGGAATTAGCACGCATAAAATTATTGATCACCACGTTCACTGAATGTCACATTACGTCTGTGATGTCCCCAGATCTGGTCGACAATAAGAAATTAATGGATGAGCAAAGCATAAGAAATGAAGAATTCACACACACACACACAAAGTGGTATAATTTCAGGTAAGTGAGGTCTTACATTTCAAAATTAGGTGCAGAACTTGTAATAATGACTAGATGTGAAATTGGTTAAAAGGTCCAACACACCATGAGACGAATATTTATATCTTGTAATTGCTTAAAACGTTACCACATGTACTTAAGTATGTGTACTTAACATCAGCGTGTATGTAATATATCTTCACTTTTTATGAACGGGCATGGAGAACAGGCTTCACTATCAGAATACTGTAAAGGGATTTTAAATTCCTTTTCACGAAATACTGGATGTGCGCACCACTAAGGTCCATTAAAATGAGATCTTGACTTCTTCAATACATTTTTATTTGCAGGAAGCAGAGTGAGGTCAAGGGTGGGAGGTCAAGCAGTTGTAGCCCATGTTATGTAGATGCTAATGGACAGGGAAAAAAAAAAACACAATGGAGTATGTGCTTGAAGCAGAAACTTTTCACCTGCATTAAAAAAGGCATTAAAATATGTAAAAAGAAATTTTGCAAGACTTTAGCGCATACATGACTGTCTTCCAGTCCCTTTCCACTGTGTGCTCCAGATAATACAGCATATAAATATCCTGACAATAAAAAAATGGACAAACGGTTCCTCTGAAGAACCGGCCTGTTCAATAACGTGCAACAGCCAAGAATGCAAGAACATCTGGACTAAATTTAGACGTAATAGTTGCTACCAACGAAAAGCTCAAGGAGAAAGATTATTATAGCAGCCAGTTTCAAGAAATGAAAGGGATTTTTTTTTTTAAAAAAAAAAAAAAAAAAAGAAGAAGAATAAAATTGCCTGGTGAAGGTTATTTCTTTGTGCCGAGGAGCCACAGATGAGCTCAAAGAGTGAGCGCGTTTAATAGGTTGTAGGAGCGCAGAATTTAGTCACATTACTGCAGTCGAAATGGGATTTTGTAATCAGACCGACGTCCAAAGACGGATTCCAAAATTGCATGTGCAGATCTGGGTGCACCGTACAGTCACAAGGCGAGTCCCGCGCATGAAGCAAAGCGAAGCGAAGCCTCTCTCCCGCTACAGTGACCCTTCCCATTAAACGCCACCTGTGTAAAAGCGCTTCCAGACAAGGGTTCGGAGAGCATGGCAGGAAAACAACAGCTGTCGCGTTGCACCCGTGGGTCACTTCATCCTCCCGCGCTGCTTCCCTCCGTTCGTCGCCTCATCTTTGTTTTTCTCAACGCCGCAAATCGCAAAGAAAGACTTGGCAAGTCGGCGAAACACACCGGATGAACAGAACGAGCCGCGTAAACAGCAGCCTCCTTGTCTGGTCTCGGCCGAGTTTTGATTAAAAAAAGTCTATCGCGATTTTGCCAGCTTAGCATAGCACAGCAAATCACTAGGGGGCAGCACGGAGCAAAAAAAAAAAAAAGAAAGCAGAATTATAATTAAAAGGATCACGGCTGATGGGTTGAATCCCAAGAGGGGTCCTGCTGTTATACCACGAAGAAGGGCATTTTGTATGGAACGCTTTAGTTGGGGCTCCCTTCTGCATAGATTAATAAAAACTATAAATACACAAAAAGAATCCGTGACAAGCATTTTTTTTTTTTTTGGGGGGGGGGGGTAGCAGGGATCATAGTGGTTAAGGCCGCCACCTTGCTCTCAAATGACCTAGGTTTGAATCTTGATCCTGCTGAAGGACCCTTCAGAAAGGTACTAACCCCAAATTACACACACACACACACACACACACACACACAATCTGAAACCGCTTGTCCCAAGCGGGGTCGCGGCGAACACCTAACCTAACCCAGCAACACAGGGCACAAGGCTGGAGGGGGAGGGGACACACCCAGGATGGGATGCCAGTCCATCGTAAGGCACCCCAAGCAGGACTAGAACCCCAGACCCGCCAGAGAGGGGGCCTCGCCCCACACCCCCCACTACCCCAAATCAATGCGCTTGAAATGACCAATCTGAATTAATGGTAAACAAATGGAAGTTTGATGAGCAGAAAAGAAAAACCTAAATGAATAAAACAGACATATATTAACAAAATAAATGCAAAATTAAAACCTTGCTACCCATGAAATGAAGACTGGGCCTCTCAGAGGCTAAACTCTCATGACCTCCACTTGGGTTTGTGGCCCAGTATCTCGGAAAGCGACCTTCGTATTTGTTCACCGTGGGCATCGGGCTCTTTTTTGAAGGAAGGGTGCGGTGAGGGGTTGGGGATGGGGGGTGTAGCATCTGCGAGACGGCAGCCTCCCACACGGGCGCGCGTTCCGTCTCACTGCGATGACTCATCCGAGCCATAGTGAGAAGAAGAGGCGTGATCATTAGCACTTCTTTCGCATCCTCCCACTCAACTGCTCCTTAACAGATTTTAACTGATGGCGTCTTTTTGCTGGGAAAATGACTCCGTGGCTGCTGTGCAAGTGCAGATGGGCAAAAACAAGAGACAATAAGGCAGACGGTACAGGCTTACTGTACAGACTGAATTTTCAGGTTATCAGATAGATAGATAGATAGGCTCTGGAATAGCAGTAGTTGTTGCCGTGGTTACTGTAACATTAATATTTTGCTGACACTTTTATCAAAAAATACATTCACATCTCCTGCATGATGACACATAAAAGTGCTTGTACTCCTGGCAGAGAAAGGCATTTACTATTTGCTCGGCTCAGTTCAAGCATGCTTTCTGTACTGTTCACTGGATACTGAAACATTGTGCTTTAAACAATTTTTTATTTGTTAACTGTTTGTATATAGAGTCGTGATATATATATATGTGAGACTGAATAAGATAATATATTACACAACAAATCTGTATAAAGAGGTTGGAAAGATTTTGATCTCTGTAAAAATGGTTAACAAATGTGATTGAGAGGGAGGAAAAAGAAACTGACTTTCACTGGCAGAAGCATGTAGATGCATGAGTGAGCACGCGCACGCACACACACACACACACACACACACACACACACACACACACACACACACACAAACACACACACACTGGCTGAAACCGCTTGTCCCGAGCGGGGTCGCGGCAAACCAGAGCCTAACCCGGCAACACAGGGTGCAAGCCTGGAAAGGGAGGGGAAACACGCCACACGGGATGCCAGTCCGCCGCAAGGCACCCCAAGCGGGACTCGAACCCCAGACCCACCACTTCTGAAGCAGAATTTTTATACTACATTGGCACATGCTACATCATTCCGTTATGGCACCAAAACAAAGGTGAAACGATGCCGAGATCCGCCGGCACAAGGGTCGGACCCGCAACCACGGTGTTCCTCAAAGGCGCCACTCCACCTCGGAGTCTCCAGGAAACCATGGTTACAGGCTCTGTACTCCGAAGCAGCGTACAAACCCTGTATTTACGGTTCACCCGCCCAGAACAGCTCCCTCAGTTCATCAATTTCACTTTCCCAAACTGGAGAAAGGCATGAACTTCATTCCCTTCAGTTATTCTAACGCCCCCTAAATGAACACACAAAATAATAAACAAAATTATTCATTTTATAGTTTTTACAGCACAGAATGCAGAATGGCCTCTTAACAGCTATCATCGTGCTTCTGTTCATTCTCGCTGAAATGAGGGACCATCTGAAATAATAACCTCATAATAGCTGCCCCCTCTCCTCAAAAACACATTTTGGAAACTGAAAAATTGATTAACACACCAAATTCAGGCACATCAAGGATACAGGTTTTCACCGAAAGGCATAAAAGCCAGTGTAAAAGCTGTTAATACTTCTCTTTACCTCTATTCTACTGAATACTGGTACTTACTGATGGTGTTATAAATAGCTGTAAATTTACTTTAAACCATTTTTTAATCTAGAATGCCGGGAGGGGAGGGGAGCCACTGGTACTTGCAGTTTTTTTTTTCCTCTTTTCCTCCCTTGACTTTTGGTTGGGAGATTGTGTAATTATCAAAGAAAACAGTTATTGAAAGAATTTAATGTATAGCCAACCTTTTATTTGCATTATGCCTCTGATCCTGTGTCACTGTGTGAGAATAGCTCTATACGAACAAACTGAATATTATCCAACCTATAACTCTAGTCCAGAGCTTCGTACATGTTAAAGTATTTATTGCGAAGATTAAGTCATTTTAAAAGACCTGAACATTGATATTAACGTATATTTTGCACTGTGAAAAGTTTTTATCCACCATGTCTTTGATGCATAACCATGTTTAAATAATTCTGTTATTTAGCAGACACTTTCCTCCAAAGCAACTTCCAATAAACTCTATATAGTGTTACTAGTTCACACACCTTATTCACCGCAGTGACTTACACTGTTAAATACACTACTTACAATGGGTCACTCATCCAGACATCGGGGGAACACACTCTCTCTGTGTCACTCACACACTATGAGGAACCTGAACAGCATGGCTTCAGACTGTGGGAGGAAACCCATGCAGACACAGGGAGAACATGCACACTCCACACAGACTGAACGGGGATCAAACCCATGTCTTATCACACCACCCAGGCACTGTGAGACTGCAGTGCTACTCGCTGTGCCACCGTGCCACCCGCTTAATGCTTAATCATATTTACAATTTTTTTTTCCCCTCCAAAAAACTCAGTATTAAGTTTGGTTAGAACATAGTGTGTTATTCTCAAGGGGGGTGCAGTGGCGCAGTGGGTTGGACCGCAGTCCTGCTCTCCGGTGGGTCTGGGGTTCAAGTCCCGCTTGGGGTGCCTTGTGGTGGACTGGCGTCCCGTCCTGGGTGTGTCCCCTCCCCCTCCAGCCTTACGCCCTGAGTTGCCGGGTTAGGCTCCGGTTCCCCGTGACCCCGTATGGGACAAGCGGTTCTGAAAATGTGTGTGTGTGTGTGTGTGTTATTCTCAGTGGCAATTTTTTCCAAATACACTGCATCCTCAGTTTACACGTACAACTGGGACTAGAATTTGTTTGCAACTCATTTTGTTCATAATTCCAAAATCCCTTTGACCACAATCATAATCAATAGAAAGATAAGTAATGAACACATCCCTCAATTTATTCACTGGTTATCAAAAAGCTTTGTATATAGCTATAAAGAGCAAGTATTGCTCTATGATTCATTTCAAACTTCATGTTAACTTCAAATCACAGAAAACTGAAACCAATTTCAAATTACTGAAAATAAAAATCCATTGTGTTAACAAAGGCCTATTAATGCCCCATTGACAACTTACCAATAACCATAAGGACAGGTAGTAGGGTAGTGGTTACAGCTACTCCCTTTGAATCCAAAGGTTGAAGATTTGATCCCTACCTCTGGCTGTAGTACCCTTAAGCAAAGTTCTTACCCTAATCTGCTCCAGTAAAATTACCCAGCTGTATAAATGGGTAAATAATTGTAAATAGCTAAACATTGCAAGTTGCTTTGGCGAAAAGCGTCAGCTAAATGTAAATGTGCAACATTCCTGATGGCCAAAAAGCAGACATTGGTTAAGGTGACCAGACACTTTTACTGTCTGCATTTTACTGACCCCTAGAGGCTGGACGCAAAAATACAGGTCGTGTTCTCACCCCATGGAAATTTTAGAAAACATTTGTGAGCAAAACGCCATTCAAAAATGAATAAACGAACTGGAAAAAGTCTGCGTGTCTGAAAGTTTATGGTGTGCAATAAGAAGGAGCCAGTGCATATGGGAAAACTCAGGATAATAATTTAAATGCACTAAGACCTGGGTTTTCCGGATTCTCCTACACATTAAATACACACAAAAAAAATATATAAAGAAACAGACATGTAATTTACTAAAGACGATTCCAGACGCGCTTGGGTCCTGATTATTTCATAGACCAGATTCGAGCAGAATAAGGAATCAAACGTCGCATCTCATGTGTGACTCGTAGAGTTTGAGACACATGAAGATCAGCAAAGCGCCGAGGCTCAACTGTTTGAGGCAACATGAAATACAGGAGGCTTAGCATAATAATACTTTCCAGTACTTCCCATTTTAATTACAGAACATTCCTAAACTCGACAAGAACTTAATACAGGTGGCCGCGTAATTACGGCAAATCCGGCGGGACTGAAGATGGCGGCAAGCAGTTATCCGTTGGAGGGCCGTGCTAATTGTACACATAGATTTTAGCACACGGGACATCTGTAATTGCCATTACAAAAGCTTATATTCTGTCAGGGTTACACTTCGCGCCCCCCCGTTTGTTTGTTTGTTTCTTTTGCTGCTACTTCTTAAGTTTTAATTACTTTCAGTTTGCATAAATACGAGTGAGTTAGCCGCTGAGCTCGCTCCGAGACAACACATTTGGATTTCAGCTGAGAAGCGCAGACGGACTGAGCCTACAATGACTCCTTTATATGAAATATTGTTTTGGAATGGCATTTTACTCATTGCCGCCCTCATAAATCCTGCTGTATTTCTTCTTCTTTCCTGGAAGACAGGCCAAGCGCGCTGCTTTTCACTCGCAGGTCTGCCAGCGCAGGCCGGTTTACTGCACCGGATGTTCCATCGGATTATATTTAAGATTATTTCAGACGATGTATCGAATCTATATCACATATATTACAATATATAATATTGCACTGTATTAAAAATAAAATGTCATCTGTATTTGTTGGGTCAGGGACAGCATGTAAAACAGTGGTTAGAGATGCTGCCTCTCGACTCACGAGGTTGCAGGTTCGAATCCAACCTCGTGCTGTAACTCCCAATTGGAAAATAACTGCAGGAGGTTTAACACTGCGAGTCATTTTGAAGAAAAGCATTAACGTATATTTGGAAATATCAATTGAAAAATATTTGTTGGAAAACGTATCATCATTTGGTGTGCTTTACGTCAAAACGTATTTATCAAAAATACTCTTTTCTTCTTTTTTTTTTTTGCTTTACCACGTTCTGCGGATAACACTGCAAGGCTGCCCGGTCCACCTTGAACCGCGAACGCTTATTTCCAGGAAAAGTTACGTTTTCCGGACTCTTCCGTCAGTCCGTTCCATATGAAAACATCTTCACTTCGAACCTGGACCTTGAAACACCTCTAACTGCTACGCCACCTTGTGGCGAGTTCGCAGGTTCTACTGAAGGACGGGTCCGAGGGCCAGAAAACGGGTGAGTGCTGCTGACTGTTTTATTTTTTTTCTTCGATTCCAAAAAAGGTGTTAATTCGCACAGCACCGAACATTAAAAACACTATTAATTAAACTCTGGCAGAACACGACCGTGCCGAAGCGCCACTTTCCCCTGTGATACCAACACTTCCGCCCCCGAGGCGCCATATCCTCCCGGCGCGCGACTCAGCGAGACGGCGCGCGCGGGGAAGAATGGGGAGAGTAGACCGAAGAATGTGGCGCGTGGCAGTTCGCGCGCGCCGGCTCAGCCACGTGCCGGTTTGGGAGTAGGTTCCAGAACATTGGCGGCTTTTTTTTTTTTCCCCCTCACTTTTTTACACCCAGCCAAGTTCAGCGGTGATCGCACGCGCGGGAGAAATGACTGTGTCGGTAACACAAGCGCTCTTTTTTTCCCATTCATTTTTCTTATACAAATACAGATTCTCCGCGCATGACCAGATTTCCGGTGACCGAACAGTCCGATGCGTCGCATCACAATGGATTATTTTTAAACACATTTCTAGAACCAATTTCCATAATTTCAAGGAAAATCTGAGGTAAAAACGGCCAAGTGGAGCACAAATTATTAAAAGAAAAAAAAAATTTGCTAGCATACCGCTGTAAATGCACAAAACAAAACGACGCACGAAGGCGCTTTGCGGTAGACTGAATTTATTACAACTACGTTGTAACTATACAAAGTTTTGTTTATTGTATTCTCTTATTATGCCATGTTGTGTGTCAAAGTAAAACATCTGCGTACGTCGTACAAGATTGCGACCACGTTGAAATGATTTTGTAAAAAAAACAGGTACGTTAGAATGGACCGAGTGGTAAGTAGAAGTAGGTCGGTTGCTGACACTGAGACGGACTACATGTGCAGTACTTTTCAAACGGTCTCTACGGAACATTGATACGTCGAGTGGGACGGACAACGTAGCTAATTCCGTCCCGCTTGACGGAAGGGGGGTGGAGCGACGGCTCGCGCTCTCTCTGTCTCGCGCACGCGGCTGTATGAGCCGTCGCCCCTTTACGTGGGCGAGCGTCGCGCACCGTTGTATGAATAATTGGCAGCGCATGGATGCATCTGTCACAAGTCGTTACGGGTCCCGTCTGCGCGCGCATCAAAGATGAAAAGGGCCGCAGCCGAAGCGCGCGCCTCTCCTTGTGAGGCCCCCCGCAGCTGCCGTTAAAACCAGGACGCGCAAAGTTCCTCTGTGCCACACGAGGGAGTTGACAAATGTAGAAATTTATTATTATTATATTATTATTATTATTACAACCATTATTTATAACTGCTTTATCCAGGTGTTAGCTCTGTACCCTAAGCTACTGAGAAAATACCAACCAAGCTCAGGAGTATTACATTAAATCTAAAGGTAAATAATTAATAACAAGCTGAACAAAAAACAAGGTTTCCAATAGGTTCAAGCTGTTCCACGGTGAATAAAACATTTACTTCACACTTTATTTCCCATTTTATGGGGCAAACAGGGCTGCGTACGACCTGTAACCTGCCGTCAGAGGAAGTTCCTCAGCATTAAATCTGATGGTAAATATTTAATGACAAGTTAAGGAATAACGTACAGAAATCGCCGTGGGAGGTTTAAAATCGGTGTACGTGAATACACAATTTATTTCCCCATTTTACAGGGCGAGGCGGGTCTTACCTGGCTGAGGCGATCCGAGTTGAGCAGCTGCAGCAGCTCCTCCTCGAACTTCTCCAGGGAAGGATGGAGCACGATGGAGAGCTTGTCCAAGGAGCAGGTGAAGGTCTTCAAGAGCCTCGGCTTGCGGAGCGCATCCGCTGAAATCCAAAGAACCCATTGCATCTCACACACCATCATCCACAGACATAATACTCTCCCCACAGTGGTATATGGGTAGCGGGGCCACTGTGGGCCAGAAGGGGGCGCAGCGGTTAGAGCCTCCACCTTCTACTCAAAAGACAAGGATTGAATACCTTCTCCTAGTGCAGCACCCTTAATCAAGGTACTTACCCTGAATTGATATACAGTAAAAATTACCCAAGTATAAATGGATAAAATAAGTGGCTAAACATTGTCCCTTGAAACAAAAGAGTCAGTGAAATAAATAGAATGGGTAAATCACTGCAAGTAGCTAAAAAATTATAAGCTACTTTACGGAGGAAAAAGTGTTGGCTAAAACAAAGTAGTGGGTTCTTTATTTTCAACATCTTATTTTCTTAAAACAATCATATGAGAAACTAAAAATTAAAATAATTTCACTTTTTTTTAGCAAGAAAATATCTGTAGGCATTTCCTTTGTAATGATTAACAGGGCCTGAACATTGATTACACTGGAAAAAAGTCAACGGTGACCAGGACAAGGAAAAGCAGTTAAAGTTTTCACCAAAGGGACGTGCGGTGTTAAATTACCAGGGTAAGCGAAAAAGTATATTATATATTATTACAGAGACGTTACGCAGAAATTTTCTGACTTACTCTTGTATCTGAACGTTGGAAGTATCTGCAATGTATTATGTACATTATTATAGATACTTTTTGGACTTACCCTCATATTTACAGTAGTTTACTTGTTTATGCAATAGGGTGCTCTGTGCCTGGAGCAATTCAGGGTAAGCAGCTTGCTACAAGAATACCACAGCAGGAGATGGGATTTGAACCTAAAGGCGATGGCTCTATCCACAATGCCACCTGCTCAGGCAGGTGTAGTTATGACGATACACCTGTCCAGAATGTCCACTGTAAGATGACAGTTGTTACACACACCTGTCATCTTACACTGGACATTTCGGACAGGTGTATCGTCGTAACTACACCTGTATCCATGTGAAGGAGATGGATGCTGGGATTCGCTCCCATCTCAGCACTCCAAGCATCTCGACCGCTAACAGTCCACATCCTCGCGGGTATTGGCCTTCTTTCATGTTAGCGTTTCGAATCAGAATGGGCCCAAGGGTTTGACACCTCTGCATCAGCCCACTAAAGCAGAGTGTTCTCCCCCCCCATCAGCAGCAGACAGCGCTACCCAGAGGGCCAGGCGAGGATACGGCTCGGCTGCCGTTGCATCAGCGCCAGATCAATAGGTCCAGGACAATGGCTCCAGGGCGTGTGGAGAAGCCTGACAAGATCCTCACAGGCGGAGCGCTGGTCCGACGAGGCCTTTCGCAGGGGATTCGTTTGAGTCAATTAAAGCTCAGCAAACACCTCATATTTAAAGAGTGTCTATTGAAATATCAAGGAGACTCACACCTATTAAAGATAATAAGGAGCGGAACAGAGAGGGAACTCTCAGTCCGTCTCAAAGTATCACCCTGCTAAAAAAACCTTTTATTATTATATTACAGTCAGTAAATCATTGTAAGCTGCTTTGAAGAAAGCTGCCAGATAAATTTCTTATTTATTAATTTATTCTGGGCAGCGGGGGGGGAGGTATAGTGGTTCCCACTTCCTGCTGTCTTGCCTTTTATGATGCTTACTCTGAACATATACAGTAAAACTTACCCTGCTGGATGAATCAGTAAAATGGCATAATTTACCCTGGTGAAATTTACCGGCTAAATGAATAAACCAGTATATTACTACTTACGTGGCACAGTGGCGCAGTGAGTAGCGCTGCTGTCTCACAGCACCTGGGTGGTACGAGAGAACGTGGGGTCGATTCCTGCTCAGTCTGTGTGGAGTTTGCATGTTCTCCCCGTGTCTGTGTGGGTTTCTTCTGGGTGCTCTGGTTTCCTCTCACAGTCCAAAGGCATGCTGTCAGATTCCCCCATAGTGTGTGGGTGTCACAGAGAGTGTGTGTGTTTCACTAATGTATGGATGAGTGACCCAGCATAAGTACTTTATCTAGCAGTGTGTGTCACCTTGGTGAATAAGGTATGTGGGCTGGTAACACTACATAGTATCCACTGTAAGTCGCTTTGGAAAAATTGTCTGCTAAGTGAATAAATGTATTTAGCTGACGCTTTTGTCCAAAGCACCTTATAGTGTCGGGGTTGTATACTGTACCACTTACAATCATGAACTCGTTCATATAGCTGGGTAATTTTTACTGCTATTCATTCAGGGTAAGTACGTTGACCAAGTGTACTGTAGCAGGAGCAGGAATTTGAACCCAGGACTTTTTAGTTGCAAGGCGATGGCTCTAACCACTACACCATCTGCTGGGCCAGCATCTACTTTTGTACATTTCTTGCATTTTTGTTTTACATATTTGGAGACCGTTTTTCCATTTGTATATTACTGTGAATAGATACTAACAGATGGTGGAAATCATCTCTCACAAATATCCACCAATTGGCTGACAGCGTTTTGTTTGTCGGAATATAGTCCTCGTGCTGGGTGTTGGCTGACAGCTGCATGTCTAGGTAGCTCAGATCGTGGGGCTCAGAGATTTTGGACGATGGTGGCTCTGGCCCCGCCCCCATGTGCCACACCAAAGCCCTACGCTGTCACATTCAATCCGTTTCATTAGCCTCCTCGATAAACTTTGTTTTATGCACTTCAAAGCTAAATGTCAAGGGGAAGGAGGGTGCAGAGAAGTCTGGCTCCTCACTAAATCATGTGCAGCGACGCACGGTCTGAAACCCTCTCCGGCGTCCGCTGGGGGCCAAACCGGAGAACTCGCTCCTCCTTATTAGAGATTAAATCACTGTGCATCATCTCTGCAATTATTGGAGTAATCAGCCAGGCTCACTATCCATTAGTCCATTCATTGGAATAAAGACTTTCACCGACCAAACACAAACTTCATGTTCTGATTAGTTTTAAAAAATATCAAAACTCTTAATTAGCAGGAAATCAAACAACTGCCAGCCACGTCTCTGCAGACCGGGCCCTTTGTGAGGGCTGCTCTCCGTCAGCACGTAGGAAGGAGGACCATGTCCCAGGGCCACTGGGCCGCTTTCAGAGCCAAATCCCCCCATTTGTTCTGTGTCCAGGAAATGAAAATGGGCGTTAGAACCAACATATGTTCTGGCTCCGGTACAGAGCTAAGTTCCCGTCCCCTTTGCATTCCTCCGTTACACAAAGGAGGTCTCCAGCATTCTGGCATCACGTTACACAATATGCAAATATGTCACTTTCTAGCATCACTCACTACACAGACTGATGTCAAACTGAATTGCTGTTTTTTTTTTTTTTTTTTTTTTTATTAGCAGCAGTGTGTAATACACACACACACACACACACACACACACACACACACACACACACACACGGGGCCGCGGGGAACCGGAGCCTACCCGGCAACACAGCGTAAGGCCGGGGGGGGGGGACACACACACAGGACGGGACGCCAGTCCGTTGCAAGGCACCCCAAGCAGGACTCGAACCCCAGACCCACTGGAGAGCAGGACCCGGACCAACCCACTGCGCCACCGCGCCCCCTCAGTGTGTAATATAACATTACTATTGTAAGTATTAATAACTGTAGTATTTTAGTAGTAGTATGAGCAGTATAAATAACTATTATTTGTGGCAATATTATTATTATTATTACACTGACTACTTCACTGGAGCGTTTAGCCATTAACTATTTTCCACCAGGACATATATTGTCTACAGTAACGTGTAATGTAAATTTTGCACACCAAGCTACTCACAATGATTCACCCATTTATGTTGCAGGGTCATTTTCAAAAGATAATCCAGGTTAAATACTTCACTCATGGGTCCAAGAGCACAGTTCGCCCTGGTACTAAAACTGGAAACCTTCAGGATACCAGTCAGTCCATAATGGTACATAATGCAAACTGTGGCTTTCTATTGTTCATTTGGGGCCCATGATTTATGCAAATTCATAATGATTCACTAATATCTGTTATATTAAAGGTGAACAGCCACTTGTCACGGGCATCCCACTTCCACCCCCAGCATTCTTCCCTCACCTTTACCTGTGATGTCAGAGGAGGGCACGACCCCAGGGATGGGCTCTGAGCCGGACACCAGCGTGTTCTGGGGGAGCAGGGCCATGACCAGCTGCAGTGGTGAGTGCGGCTGGAGGGAGTAGTGCAGGTAGACCCCCTCGAGCAGCTTGAGGAGCCCGCTCTCTGAAAGGACCAACAGAGCACTGCTCACACTGACCTTGCGGCTGGTGTTCAACAAGGGACCGCTGTGTCACTACAGTATTCCAACAGGGTAAAATATTCTCAGAAAATAACCAAAAGCAATACCATTCAACTCTAGGCAAAGTGTGAACCTGGGAATGCAAACAACAGCAATGAAAAGAACAGTGGTAGCAGCAGCAATACTACTACTATTGTTATTATTACTCCTTATTTGTATGAAAATTTTCCCTAAGGTGATTTACAATGTGAGGTTAGGACACCAACCTACTTAATCATTTACACATTTATATAGATGCACAATTTTTACTGTGTCATCCAGGGTAATTATCTCGATCAAGGGCACTATAGCAGGAGGTGGGATTCAAACCTGGGTCCTTCTTTAAAAGCCAAAGGCTGTAACCACTGCACTGCCTGCTACCCTAACAATAACAACAATAAAAGTTTTTTTCTGTACTTTGACAGGAAAGTTTTTATTACTGACAGTGAATTTCACAGGATTTTTCCATCTAAAAATCTTTTTTTTTTTTTTTTTTTTTATTGCAGTTCGGAATGATATTGAAATGCAACATTAAGAACAAAATTGTTGTTCTCGTGGAGTTTCACAGTGACACACCAAACCCGCACGCTCAAAATCACTGAACTCACCTCAACAACCGGTACCATGTTTGCAAATCGCAGCAGCCATAATGAAAGACAGAGCGGTGCATTGGGAAGGAGACGGGACGAGGGGGAAACGAGTCGCTGACAACATGAAATGGGTGAAGGAGCCTTCGTACCGAGAGACAATAACATTTTGGGCCATTAAATCACAACGGTCTTTATTATCGTGCTGTGATTTCGGCGATGGATCCAGACAACATTAACCCAATGATTCACATGTGTAACGAGTAAAAGAAAAATTAGCAAAAGACAGCAGTCCAACTCATTTATGACTGTTTGTGCATTTTAATGTCACTGAAAAGAATAGGGTAACAGAGTTTTAATGTTTAAGATACCACTTGAGTACTTTACTTATGGGTTTATCACAATATTTTAGTTTTTTTTTTTTTTTTAATGCTTTTAAGGGTAAAGGGTTTTAAAATCCCAAGTTCTAACCCTTAAAGAGTTTATTTATAATTGTTTTGAACCTGGGGGGTGTGGTGGTGCAGTGGGTTGGACCACAGTCCTGCTCTTCGGTGGGTCTGGGGTTCGAGTCCTGCTTAGGGTGCTTTGCGATGGACTGGTGTCCTGTCCTGGGTGTGTCCCCTCCAGCCTTGCGCCCTGAGTTACCGGGTTAGGCTCCGGTTCCCCGTGACCCCATATGGGACAAGTGGTTCTGAAAATGTGTGTGTGTGTGTGTGTGTGTGTGTGTGTGTGTGTGTGTGTGTGTGTGTGTGTGTGTGTGTTTGTTTTGAACCTCTGATGGTTTTCACGTTCTTTATTTGGAAAGACAAGAATATGATCAGATGAGCGTATGAGCTCTATCACGTTTACAATGAGAAAGATTTTAATGACGTATGATGTGGATGTGTTTTTGAACTTTGGAGTGTTTTAATTAACTGTATGAAATAAAGTTGGAAAAAAGAATTAATCTGCTGTGATAAGCAGAGAAAGGCAGTTAGCTATGAGGAATCGCTTGAGTCAATGGATAAATAAAACCAGACAATTATGCTAATTATACTGTTGGAAAAAACTGCTGATATGTAACGGTAGGTCATGAAACGCCTCGATTTGCAAAGCTGTAAGCAGTACATGAGGTCTTAACCTTGTTTAAACATCAGGGAATCAATGGCATCCTCAGTGACCCCGTTGCCCAACGATCCGTTGGCTCCGTTAACATCAGCAGTCCGCAGATGAAAAGTCGTCTAACAAATGTTAGGCACCTGAAAATATCATAACGCCTCTTATTAGTACCTTCAAAAACCATATGCAGACAGCACTTTTCAGGCCTCATCAATCAGACTGGGTTTTCTGTGTGCCTCTGATCCACACCCTCCTGCCGCCCCCATAATGCCCCACGCAAAGTTAGAGGATCAAGCAGCGATGAGAACATAAGGAGCAGGAGAAGCAGGACGGTGACCCATATTCACAATCTAAATCTGCAGCGAGCAGCGGGACAAAAGTATGTCGCGTGCAGACAGCACCGGGGACTGCGGGGCAGCAACAGCCAAGGACGCAGACCACAGGGTCCCCCGTCGTCGAGCCACGTGTCGAACCTGCACGAGGTCTCATTGCCAGAGCGGCAGAAATTCAGTTTTTGTGTGCCATCAGAGGCGTGGATTTGCGAACAGGGTAATAGGTGACAGCTAACGTGGTCCCATCGAAAAACGCGTAAACTACCTTCTTTGTGTTTTCGAAAGGACTGATGTAAATGAAGGAAGTTTAGGCAAATAATGGTAAAATTTGTCGTGGGAGAGAAAGAAAATGCGTCCAAATTTAAATCCACAAAAAAAAAAAAAAAAAAAAGGATAGTTTCGGTGGCTGCGCCGCTTCATTTTGATCACAGCGGTTCAATTCAAAAACTGTGTGTAATTTCATGTGGAGGTGAACACCGCCAGGCTGCCTCTGCTTTTCTCACCGCAACACAAAGGAGACGATCCCGGCGTCAGGGTTTACTCCAGGCTAAGGCCGACCTTCACATCAAAGGACCCCTTTCAAAGTAGCATTACGCAAGTCTCTCAAACTTCCCGGCTTACTTTTATACATCCTTGCCGGAGATGGACCGGAACTTCGCCACCCTGTGACACAAACCATTAGCAGGGCAGGAGCATGCAGGAAGGAAGAGCTGATGGCTGAAATCCTCCGTCCATTACAGGCGAGACCCCAACCACGAGCCCAACGACCGGGTCGGAGTTCCAGGCACATTGAGACAGCGCATTAGGCACATCGCTTCTTCTCTCGGTGGATCTCCCTCCTGCCAAATGGCCCCACCGGAACGGAAGATAACCCTCCCCTCTCTTATTGCAGTCACACATTCCTGCGGCCCAGTTGTGGCGGTGCTCACTGCGGAAACCGTTGTTTGACGACAAAATTAACACGCAATAATCTGCATTGTTCCGGCTCCCACAAAGCACCCGGTTAAGCCGTTCAGTCAAATTAGTGGCACTGATACTGTATGAATCGATGTTAAAAACTCTGCTCGCCTTAACCTGCTGGATGCCGGTGCTTCATTAGTCCTCTGTGGGATACGCCACGGAAGCGAGAGCCCACTGCTGAGGTTGATTAGAGGCCCTGCTGAGAGCGCAGGGGGAAACAAAAGGGCTGGAACGTTGCTTGGCGGGGGGAAGGTCCTCCATACTGTCCCTGCTGCGGGACCGCAAAGTGGGGAAGCCACAGGCTGCTTTGCACCATCCACCACACACCTTCCACGTGCTGCCAGGGATGTGGACGATTGCATCTGCCTGGGGCACGAGGGTAATCCAAAGGGTATACCATGGTGTTGTTAGATCCAGCTCAGCATTGGGCTAGGCCCTGTGTACTTCCCCCAACCGAGTCACAAAAGACAGAAGCGCTTTAGATCCAGACGGCCAGTTCTGCCCAACACCTTCCAGCACACATTACACAAATAGCTGCCTATGGAATAGATACGAAGAGTAAAAATGATCGTGACAGATGGTGTGATGCAAGTTTATGAAGCTGTTGGAGTGGTCAGGAGAGAAGGGGGTCCAAAAGAGATCTGTTGTCACTGAAAACCTTTGACGGATTCAGCAGCTCCAAGGGAACTTTTTTTTTTGTTTGACATAGAAAATTGATCAGGAAATGAGCTGTAACCTTTTCTCAGCTCTTCTGCAGCAGCTCCCAGAAATGTTATTTCAGGATTCTTGTCCAGAACTCCAGTTGTCCCTATTTGTCCCATTTGTTTGTGTTGACAAAGGAACCTTTTTGCTTCACTCAGACTGAAACACTTGACATTTTAAGATGGACAGATGGAAACTCATGGATGGATGGACTGATAGACAGCGGACAGTAAGACAGAGACAGACAGACATACATCAGGGCAGATGAAAAGCCAAACAGGTGGACAAACCGACAAAGACAGACAAATGGACATATACATAAACAGGCAAAAGGACAAAGAGCCAGACAGACTGACCAGCGAACAAGCACCCAGAGGTTAATGGACGGACAGACAGACAGACAAACAGGCAGGCAGGGAAAGAGATGAATGGACGGCCAGGTAGACCGTGGACAACCAGAGACAGACAAAGGGTGAATGGACAAAGCAGCGATCGAGTGGATCAGGAGAGAAGGACAGGGAGGCAGGCAGGAAAGAGAGAGAGATGGATGAACAGAAAGATGAACAGACACGCAAACAGGCAAAAAGAATAGGCAGGCAGACAAACATAAATGACAGGTGGAGGACAGACAGACGGAGAGATAATTGGACAAAGGGACAAAAACCTGGAGAAGGTAGTACTTGTACCACGTACTACGCAGGAGCATTCATTCATGCATTTAAAAGAAGCGACTCCTTTGCCGTTTCTTTGAACGGCTGCTGTCCCCGAGATGACGCTTCCAGGGCTTAACAGCACCCTCAACTACTTCCTACGTCCTCATTACAAACGGCAGCGTTTCAAAGACGACGCACCTCTCGTCGGAGCTCCCGCCGGCGATTGCCCTCGCAGAGCGTGACACGGGTGCAATTACATGGAGTTGATTGAACCTGCAAGGCTGCTAGAACTCGTCCAGTGAAAACCAGTAACAAAGAGTCATAAAGGTGTCGTCCCCCGCCCCCCCCCCCACATCACTGCACTACTGTTTGTTTAGCGGGGGCCGTTACCTTAACAACCTTCCGCTGGTAACTGAAGGCCTTTTGCTCGAATGAAATCTAACAGCTAATTATGTTCGGTCTTGTCACTGTCCAGCGACCCAAAGACCTCGGAGGATGCTGGATGAGGATGGACTTCCTTTTCGTGTCCCCCAAGGACTACAGCGCCGAGCTCATTAACGCGACTCAATTAGTCTCAGACACTCAAACACACACACACACACACACACACACACACACACACACACACACACACACACACACACACACCTCAGCAACACAGGGCTTTAGCACATTTCTCATGCATTAGGTCACAGGACATTTTTAATGAATTGCATTACAATATATTGCTGTGTCTTTACGTCCATAAAATACTAACTTCTTTGAATTGTTACATTTAGACATTGTTTTTTATAAATTATTATGTTGATAAAATAGACGCGGCAGAGCGGTTAAGAACTGCTGCCTTTGAACTCGAAAGGACCCAGGTTCAAATCCGACCTCCTGCTGCAGTGCCCTTGATCAAGGTACTTACCACGAATGCGTACATTAAAATTACCCTGCTGTATAAATAACTGTAGGTAGCTTAATAAAACTAAAGCTATTAATAGCTATAAAGCTATTAATAAAACAGAGAGCAGGTGGCATAGTGGTTAAGAGGTGCCGTCTTTGGACATGAAGGACTCAGATTCGAATTTGACCTGCTGAAGTGCCCTTGATCAAGGTACTTTTCACGAATGGATAAAAAATTACCCTGTTGTATAAACAGGTTAACAACTGTCGATAGCTTAACTCATTTCATTTTAGAGAAAAGAATCAGCTAATAGAGTAAATACACACACACATCTTTAGAGCCGCTTGTCCCATATGGGGTCACGGGGAACCGGAGCCTACCCGGCAACACAGGGCGTAAGGCCAGAGGGGGAGGGAACACACCCAAGACGGGACGCCAGTCCATCGCAAGGCACCCCAAGCGGGACTCGAACCCCAGACCCATCGGACAGCAGAACTGTGGTCCAACCCACTGCGCCACCGCACCCCCTATTCTAATAGAGTAAATAAATAATAATAATAATAATAATAATAATAATAATAATAATAATAATAATAATAATAATAATACAACACACTCAAGCTATGTGTAAAAACTGACAACAAAGAAATGTCAATGTGAAGAGAAACGAAGAAGTGTCTAAAGCAGCAGAAACTTCCCAAACTGCAATTTCACACATCGGTGATGAGAAGCGTTATTTTCCAGAAAGATAAAAAGTTGAGAGGGAATTTAGGCTCGGGGTACTCAGCATTTCAGACCTCGACTGGGTCATTCTTACGAACAAAGCGGAAAGGAAATCCCGTCTTAAGCAGGCAGGAAGCGGGGAGGGAACTGGGACACTCACGCTCTGCGGGGTCCTGCAGTGCCGGGTGAAGCAGGGCCCTCGGGGTCCCCTGGTACACACACAACCTTCGGGAGGGTAAGAACAAAGGCAGGTGAGCGCCTTTTTCATGGGAACGACACTCGGCGTCGTTATTCGGTCGCTCCCACGTGACTCGCGGGCGGACAGAGCGCGCCGTCTACCGTTGCGTCGATAACGGCAAATCGCACGTAGCAGTACTTAGGAGAACGTCGGAACAAGAGTGGAAAAACACCCATAGCTTAAAAAAGAAATGATATTTTCCTGCTATTTCATCATTCCACCAATTTCAGCTGTAATGTTACAGCATCTGTCTCACCTCCTCTGTGGCTGAGAGTCAGGAGGTTCCGCCGGATCGCCCTTGCCGGGAAAGAGGCGTAGTATTGCAAAGCCGCAGCCCAGTGCATGCTGGGAGCCGTCGGATTTGTCCGCCACGGACACGACCTCGACGACGGCCACCACGCCGGGTATCCTGAGCGAGGTGTGGAAGTAGAGGACCTGGAAGGAAATGAAGTTACGAATCGACTTTGCTCGCCTGCACGACAGCAAGGAAAGTCCATTCCGTTTTCTAGCAAAAGTAAACATAGAAGGGTCACATTTGTTTTAAGACCTGCCGTTCCACAAATAATCGGCCCAAAGAAACCTCTCCCCCTCCCCCCGATGCGAGTAATTTCTTCTTTAAAAGTCTGTAAGCAAGCTGTCCACCAAAGTGATAAGATGAATGACCCCTCTTAAACACTTCCCCATAAAAGCTGCTAGCCTAAGCTCAACTCAGCAATATTTCCCGTGCGAATACGGCGCGAAGATAAATAAAAGCTAGCGGCGACTTTGCTGACCCTGTTTGTACGGGAGTCTCGTCGCAAAATCCAGCGGAAAGGCCATTCATCACGATTAATCAGATGAGAAAAACTATTACGGTGATGAACCGTACACGCGAAAGGTCCATCTACGCTCACGATTTTTCCAGCGGACTTTTGAAATAAGCTACAAGGCAAAGCGACCCGGGATCGATTGCAAGGGGCATCACCGTCGCTCTTCGACGTCAACCATCCATGATCAAGGAGAACTTTTTAGAGTCATAAGCGCATGTAAATGTTAAAATAAATAAAATATACAGCTACGGTGGAAAAAATGTCGGAACTCTGCCTTCTGGAGGGAGATTTTACCGATGGCATAAAATTGCAAAAGGTCAAGAGGCATCATTGACCTCCTTGACAACCACATGGACTTTTCCCCACGGAAACTCCCCGCTGCATCATGGCGCTCACATTATGGCTCAACCCAGTTAAGTTTAGCTTTGGCCCTTGTTTTGCGGCATGACGGGAGGCCCGGTGTTGACGTACGGAGACATTTTGCCAAGCGTCTCGGATGCACATATGCCTGTTTACCATCTGAACTAGGTCAGGCTGTGGATTATTCATTTGTTTATTGTTTGTTTGTTTATTGTCTTGTTTTTTTGCACCCAGCCATATCTCCACAACATCCAGTAATGATGCCAACCAAATTCTGGCCCTCAGAAATAACACATGAAGTCTTGCCTGACTTCACCACAGGAAGTACAGACTTGGATGCCATTGAGAAAACAGCTTGCGCTACAACACTGCCAGGAATACCATATGGTTTATCTAATGGGCTGTTATTTAATTTCGAAACTACTTTATTAACAAATCATTAACTGGGTGTCACAAGGGTAAACATTACCCCCCAAATCACAAAGGAAAACGAGAGATAATTGACCGGCGTTACAACTTCATCACTGTCGACGGGAGCGATGGTTTTCCGGGCGACCCACCGCGTACGCTGCTTTTTGTGTAAACACGGTCTGTCCTTAATTGATCTTGAATGGCCGTTCATTGAATTCAAAACACTTTATGTTAAACGTGCATGTTGCTTGCAAACTCTCTATAGTGTGTTTCAGCAGCTTGAGCCACTGACGTGAAACTGGATGACCTGGGTTTGAATCCCTGCTCCTGCTGCATTACCCTTGAACAAGGTACTTACCTCAAACTGATACAGTCAAAATTACCCAGCTGTATAACCGCATAAAACAGTGTGAAATTGCTTAGTATACAAACTCAACAATGTTGTTTTGGAGAAAAGTGTCAAATAAATAATGCTTAACGCATCATAGAACATCTCGCGCATCACTAATGTTACCGATTATTATGATCTCAGATTTATGAAAATACATCATTTTAAGGCATGAATAGGCAAGATTAATCAACTATTTAAATTTCATACTAATCCATTAAATAGATCACTAATGACTAAAAGGGACTGCATTTTATCAGCGCCAGCAATGGCAACAGTAGCGGTATCTTGACTAGTCCTCAGCTAGTATGTTCAGTTTACCACGGTATGAATTATATAAAAATCCAATAAAGAATGATTATTTACTCAGTTTGAACAATAATTAAAATACAATGTGGGAGAAAGGAGAGGGGCCGCGAACCACTGCACTACAGACATGCCCTGTTTGTCGGGGGCAAACTGGATCACGGCATTTCTGCACACCGACAAGTCGACTAATTGAACAGCTTGTAAGAAATTCCATACTGTACAGCATTTTCTCTTTTCAAAACCTGGAGACTCGACAAAAAATCCCAACCTTTTGTTGTTTCCTTTGTATTGCTGTGAAGGCTGAGACAGCAGTACAAACGCAATGTTTAGCTGGCACGCAGAACTAAAGAGCTGTCTCCAGCTTCCCTCCGAATGTGTATTATTATGTAGGCTACGAGCCCCTTATGTAACGACTCCGGTTCAAAGTTATCTGCCATCTTCGCAACGATTATTTGTTGCCCGCTGAAGATCTCTGCATCGGCGCCGAACAGGGTAATTTAGCACTGCGAGCATCAGCCGTCCCCGCCTCACCCAGCGCATGCCGCACATCGAGCAGCGCACCTGACCTGAGTGATAACGCACCTTAGCTACACGGACGCTTCCCGTCGAAAGGCCTTCGATACCCAGCGTTCGCACTTCTACCGAACGGTGATCAATCACTTTATTTTATGTGTATTCATCACACCCGCAACAAAACCAAGCACGCACATCTTACATCATCGCGACCGCATTGATCATCTCAACCGATGACAACCATCGATTATAGTAAATACAATAAATAGAAGTGGGACGGCAACTTGCAATGATTTACTCATTTATAAACCTCGGAAATTTTACTGCATCAATTAAGGTGATTACCTTGATCGATGGTACTAAAGCAGGAGGTGGGATATGAACCTGTGTCCAAGTCCACACCACTATGCCACCTGCTGCGGTGCTGCGAGTTGCGCTTTATGTTATAACTGCCAAAAATCTTTATACATCACGCACGTGTTACGACTCTGCGTGACTTTTCCAAGATCGGAGCACCTGGATTGGACGATCCCTGACGCAAATCGAATGAACCAATCAGAAGGCACGTTTTGCCAGCCAGGGTGGTGTGATATCACAGTTACCCCAGGGTAATTAACCAACAGCAGACAGACCACCACGTGCCCCCGTCTCGGGGTAACGCCAGGAAGATGGTCCCCTAGCTGGGAAGCAAAACGCTTCGTCAACAACACGCTACGACGACGAGGTTGTCAACTCCCCCAACTCCTCAACACTATATTCAATGCGTGGCGCCGCCAGCCTCCCGTCGCTTCCGAAATCCCTCGGCGATTTGGTCTCGGTCGGCACCAGACCCGCTCGTCCCCGCGTGGAATTGGAGCCGTTCTGATTGGACAGAGGAGGCCACGTGTCATGAGACCAAAAACTACGTAATTGGGGGAAGGGGTGGAAAAATCGTGCTGGAAGACGTAAGAACCAGAATTAAAGGACGGCAGAGACGAGAGCGTTCAATTAGGAGCGCCGTCCTTGTCAAAGCGCTCTTCCCGCACTCCGAAAATGCGCGCTGACCCTTGTCTTGTTACCCAGTCTCTCACCACGGTAAAGTCTAATGGCTGGCGAGGTGGAAATTCCTCCCGCTGATTTCAATCTACGGCGAGCTACACCCCTTTGGTGAGAAATTGGTGTCCTTTCGCATTGTTTAACAAGACAACAAATTTAATGAGCGCATCTTCCACAGGCCTGACGGACCCATGGAGTCAATATAAGCTCTTCAGATCTTCCTCTAATGGATTTTTTTTTTTTTTTTCTCTTCTTCCCCCTTTCATCACCGACCTCGTCTGACCTCCAGAGCAGCGCTGACGGTGCGAGCCGAGGCCGGGGTAACAAACCGAGCTCCTGCCAAGCCTCAGATGTGTCGTTCGCGTTCCCACCCGTTCTCCTCGCCTTCTCGGTCCAATTAGACGTTAATTACCTTGACTGCTCGGAGTGGTGCGTTTCATCCAAAGCACGAGCTCGAAATATTTCCCGCGCACAGCGCGAAACGGCCGCGCTGCTCAGACACGTTCCTCTTCAAGGCGTATAGAGCCCGATTATCGAAATTTTCCTAAAATAGATTTTCCAATAAATAATTAGAATATTCATTGAACTGACTTTAAGGCTATATTCTTAAAAGCTCGACACTTATTAATAGCGTAATATCACAAACTACTCATACGTGCTATAATTTTATTACGGTTTATATATTTTTTTTTGGTTAGAATTTAATTTTTTAGGTCAGGGGGATAAAGTGACTCCAGTGGTTTAGGGGGTTTACGAGTACATTTAGAAATAGACAATTTATACAATAGTGACTACCTTTAGTCATATGTAACTGCAGTTTTTCCTCTTTTAACACATTTTTACAGCCCTGCATGTTTGTGTACATGTAATATTTGTTACGCTGAGAAAATGCACCGGGATATTTTTTTTTTTTTTTTTTTATTCCCATTCAAGATCAGAAAGGCACGATGGAAAAAGGACGGTGAAATATTAAACAAACGAACTGCTTGCTCTTTTTGCTGAATGACAGCACCCTGTCAAAATCCAGGTCTGTTTATTTAGTGCCTATGAAATATGACTCTGGGAAACGTGTGTCAATTTACCATTAGAATCTGGTCAGGACGTGAAAATGGACAGCAGCAAATTTGTTCCCTAGAGCTGGAAAACACTGTGCTTTTAAGTAATGTTTTGTTAAACAATCCATTTTAATTTTCTGAAAGTCGCACCCATTATTTGTTTATGTCTAAGACTAAATGCGCTCGAAATGAATATGACACCCTTAATAGTCCACGAGAGCGTTTCATTTCGTCGGCCACGGCCGGGGCGTAAAAACATCTGTTAGCGCTGTTTGGGCAATTTGCCGGCACCGAAATCAATTCATCAGGGCGGCCCTGTCCGACACCTCCGAAGTCTTTAATAAACAGGCTGAAGGAGCTCGCTGTGGGGGGCACGGGGTCTCGGGGAGGAAGAAAAACACGCGCACGGACTTTATGCGGCTCGATTCATTATATTCCGTGACAAAACTTAATAGGGAGCACAGGGGTGAAGTGGTGTTTGGTGTCAACGGTGTTGTAATCAGGCAGAGTGAGCCATTCCTAAAGAAAAACTGAAGCTCTGTATGTGTGTGTGAAGTCGTTCCAGGACGGGAAACCCTGCTCCCTGGCAGCCGCGCTAATTCCACTTGTGTAATGGTGTTGAAAAGCCTGCCGGGCCTGGGGGTCCGCTCTCGGCGCGACTCTCCGGCGCGCAACGAGACTCGGGAGCTCCGCGCACGCTTGCTCTGCGTTAACATCAAGCGCGGGCACGGAGCGGAAAAGTTTCCATTGGTTCGTTTAGAAATTTGACGCATTTCTCCAAAGTCACTTCCAGTTCCGCTGGTCCTCCAGCTACGAAACATGACTTGACAACCACCTGGACTTACAGTACAGTCATATTATTTTCCGGGCCCGGGGTCTGGCCGCAACCTCTAACAGCAACTGCTCCGTAATAACATCGTATCAAGCAGGATCATTATATTTACATTTTTACATGTATTTATTTAGCAGACACTTTTCTCCAAAGCGACTTCCAAGGAACTCTATGTAGTGTTATCAGCCCACACTCCTTATTCACCCCGGTGACTTACACTGGGTCACTCATCCATACATCAGTGGAACACAATCTCTCTGTCACTCACACACTATGGGGGAACCTGAACAACATGTCTTTGGAGTGTGGGAGGAAACCAGAGCACGCGGAGGAGACTCATGCAAACACGAGGAGAACATGCAAACTCCACACAGACCGAGTGGGGATCGAACCCACGTCCTCTCGCGCCGCCCAGGCGAATGTAAAATATTTGCATTTATTTCTTGAGCTGATGCTTTACTCCAAAGTCACAATATTAAACTACTTACAATTATTCATTTATACAACTGGATAATTTTACTGGACCAATTCAGGGTACATACTAGACCTGGAGATGGGATTCAAACTAGCAACTCCTGGACCCAAAAAGTGGCGCTATCCACTACCAGCTGCCCACATACTACACACACACAGAGAAATTTTATACATACATACATATTATATATATATACATACACACAGACACACACATTGTCCAAAAACTGCTCATCCATAGGGGGGTCACAGCAAACCGGAGTCTAACCCAGCAACACAGGGCACAAGGCCGGAGGGGGAGGGAACACACCCCAGGACAGGATGCCAGCCAATCGTAAGGCACCCCAAGCGGGACTCGAACCCCAGACCCACCAGAGAGCAGGACCCAGCCAAACCCGCTGCGCCACCACACTCCCTATATATACATATATATTTATACAAAATGTGTGTGTGTGCGCTACTCCATTTAATATAAATCTTCCGTCAGCACATGTTATGATGTGAGCACACGATACCTTTTGGGTACTATTATCTTTGTTGTTGGTTATGATATATTGACCCCTTTTAGTCAACATGGTGTTTTTCCCCTAAGAGGATTAAGGCTAAATTGCTTATTTTTTTATTCTTTCATTATTATTTATTAATTTTTCTACTATTTATATGTTTGGTCACTTCACACCCTACGGTGCTGCAAGCAAAGTTAATTTCCCTCCGGCATAAATAAACTTTCATTAATTTGTTATAGTTTGCAAGAGCAGGAGAGCCAGTTGAGAGAAGAGCGAGACAGAGATCGAGTCAGCGCGACACTGTAACCTTACTAGTTAGCGCTCGTCGCCAAGTCTTCGGCGCTCGATTCGGGCCCGCGGCTGATCTCCTCTGTCACACCAGACTGCCGGGGTTTCGTTGAGGACCATTTACGGCCCCGGTGCCACAACGCTGGGACCTGGAACTGAGCTCTGCAATGTGATTTTCAATTTAAGTCAGTGTGCACAGGGCTCTTATGTAATAAACCCACTAAGTTGCTCCACTAAGCTTTATGTATTGCCTACTCGCAATAACTGGCATCTCACTTGGGCAACGAGGGGGATGTGGAGACCGCGCACTGGGGAAGAGGGCAGGGAGCCTATTAAATAGAGAGATTAAAGCAAAAAGCGGCACGCACGCTGGCCCTCCGCGCGTCCATTTCGACATCCCTATTAATTACAGCCCTATTACAAAACTGTCCACGTTCCTAAAACCGGGGCAATTATTCTCAATAAATACCTACACGTAAATATACCTGGGAAACGCAAACTTCCCGAAATAATATGTGTAAGTGCTGGGTGACGGTTAATTGCGGATCATCGCGCTGAATTAAATAAGGAAATAATACGATAGAAATATTCAGGCCGTGTCGTCCAACCAGTTTCCGTCTTACTCAACCGGTGTGAGTCACGCTTAATTCCGATACTATATCTGCATTACCGCCATTTCAAATGCATAGGATTAAACAAACCATTATTCCCCCCCTTTATTCCTCCAGTCCGAGGTTTTGATTAAATTTAAATCCAGCACATTTTTCTACTGCAGGATCATTTCACATTTCTGACAGCACAAGTCAGCATCCATCCAGAAGGGGAGCGATGATATATTGAAATATAAAAGTGCGCTCACTCTTTTATCCTTACCCACAAGTTCAACGGGGGCCGCTGAGCAATAACCGCACGGTAGTGACATCACAGGTGGCAACAACCATGTAACCAAGGTAATATATGTAGCGCTACAGGTTTAATAACATATAACGGAGTGCTCGAGAAATACATGCAAATGAATGCACGCAAAAAAAAAAAGGAAAAAAAAAAACAACAGGCTTACAGATAACATCTATGTGGAAAGCTTGCGCATTAATTAATAACGAATAACCGAGAAATACGACGTACCTGTCAAAACCCTACAGTGAGATGTTGCCAGCTATAAATTACTGTATTATCCATGAAAGCTTGCTGGAAAGAACTCCCATGAATGATATCATAATTAAGCTAAAATCCAAGGATGGAAAGTGGCTGCAACAACATCTCCTGCTGTTTTTTTTTTTTTTTTCCCCCCCACCAAACAAAAGCAATTCCATAGGAAGGTAAAAATACAGCAGCAAATCTATACCTTCTGTTCCTTACCCCGATTTTATAGTGGTTAGAGCTGATGCCTGTTAAAAATAGATCCAGGTTCGAATCCCGCCACGGCATGCAAGAATGCTGACCACACCCACCTCTGGGATTACTGGTCACTCCTGATGAGGACCAGGTGCGGCCAAAGTATTCGGAGAGACTATTGGACGACTGGAGTGTGTTACACTAAAGAGCGGTGCCTGGCAGAGCCTGGATGCTGTCGCTGACAAAAGCTCCTCTTTTTGCATTTTATTATGTGTGTTTACACTTTGTTTTTTTATTTAATCTTTAATTAAATACAATACAAAGCCCACCTTGTACCGCCCAGCATGCAACAACCGACTCCCTCTGTAATACCATTAATGAAGGGATGAATTTACCCGAACTGCTCCAGTAAAAAAAAAAATTACCGAGCTGTAAAAATGGGGGGAACATAATTGTAAATAGTTTAACATTTTTACATTTATTCATTCAAGCAGACGTTTTTCTCCAAAGCGACGTTCCTTCTCAGAGAAAATAGGATTTGTACATTACATTACGAGAAAGAGAGACATGGCTACAGACGTGTGATTCTTATATAAACCTAGTTTGTTTCTTTCCTTTTTATGCACCGATGTTAATCGCACGAGTAGGTATAAAACGCAGGACAGACTAATCCTGATTACCTTCCAACAATTTCTTTTTTTTTTTTTTTAAAAGGTACACAAACATATATATATATTTTCAGAACCGCTTGCCCCATACGGGGTCGCGGGGAACCGGAGCCTACCCGTGTACACAGGGCAAAAGGCCGGAGGGGGAGGGGACACACCCAGGACGGGATGCCAGTCCGTCGCAAGGTACCCCAAGCGGGACTCGAACCCCAGACTCACTGGAGAGCAGGACCCTGGTCCAACCCACTGCGCCACCGCACCCCCCTGGTACACAAACATTTACGATCGTAAAGTTACGGCGCATGAACGTTTACACCACATATGAGCTTGAGAGACCAGATTTTAAGTGACTTTGAAAAAAATCCATCAGCTACATGAATAGTCAAACAATTTATTCGTATTTAGTGCTCTAACCTGAAGATGGACAGGGAAACAAATGAAAAACCAAAAACAAGGGACCGACCAACACACCTAACGCAAATTTGTAAGGCCTAAGATACATACGTGAATAAATACGAGATACGGTCGACACTGGTGAGAATGAATATTAAGTGTTAATAAAGTGGACAACCGGCAACGCAGGAGGGGAAAACGCAAACTAAAGGTTGCGCCACACTATAAGACAACAGAATTCCACAAACTCGAGAGTTGTCGAGTTTTTACGAAATCTGCGTAGCTACGCTAAAAATTCGAGGCCGTAGGAGCGCCGACGAGGCCAAGCGTTTCGACGGGATGGTTTCCGTAGTCGTTTCTTGCAAACGGTAGGAGCTTCGGCACGTTTTACTCTAGACAGTTGCGTACGCGATCCTGCGTAACGGTTAAGGCCCCAGGATCCGTCGCCCGCTTCACCGGGAAGGCCTTTGCGATTCCGAAAAAGCGCAACAACTTCGGGCGCCAAAAAGGAGGGAACATTCTGGCACAACCCAAAGCTCCATGAGCGAAACGTTCTCTTTTCTTAGCGGACACTTTTATCCAAAGACAGTTAACAAAAGCCACCGGAGTTCTTACAATTTGCCAATTCAATGGAGTCGGACGTCCTACTCAAATGCAATGAATTTTTACGCGCCGGAGTCCACATATCCGCAGGATTAGCCTCAGGGGAAACCGGTCACCCGTCCCAGCTTCACAGACGGCACGAGAAAGGAACTTTATAAGCCGCTCAGATCCTCCGCATCTCGCCATCTCGGGTAAGATGCGGAGATTTATTCCTCGGATCCACATTCCGAACTCCTTTCACGAAAAAGGCTTCAGCGGGCGGCTTGTTCGTGCAGCGCCGCCGAGCAAGGACGGCGACGTAGGACTTTCCTTTACCATTTTATTACCTGCGCCACAAATAGAAGTCTTCACCGCTTGACAAAATTTATGAAGTTAGTGTCAGAACACAATGATGTAAGACACTACTTTGTGATCACTGCTATTTCTCCGCAATCGAACTGTCAGGAATATATATCAGTTCACAGGAACGGGAGCGCTCGGAGTGACAATAAAAAGCTGGCAACTTTATCTGAAATATTTATAACCATTTCTCTGTAAACTTCGGGAATATCGTCAGCGTTCCCATCCTCCCCCCTTCTTTTCTTTATTTCCATAATCTGAAACCATTTAAGGCTCTGAAGTCGAAAATATTATAATGTTAACTGGCAGCAACCAGGAGCACAGGCTCATTTATGCGTGAAGCGGCTTGCTGTTCCACGCACGCTTTTTGTCAAAGTGTCGTTAATGATGTTGCGAGAGTGACAGTCGGACTAAAACTCGGCAAAGGGAGAACGATGGCAAACGGCGCTTCTGCGTGACAAAGTGCGCCCCAAATTACACGCGTGAAGTCAAACAGGATTAAACAAACCAAAGCCACCCACATCATACATCCTACTGCATCCCCAGCTCCTTTGAACTGAAACAGCGACATCAGAGACGATGGCGGATGATGGGCATCGCGGCACCGGGGTGGTGGGACGCCGCGTGCACGTGTGTGTCTCTGGCTGGAAACGGCTCACTGAGCACATGTGGTGATCATTAATCTACACACTGTGACACATCCCAGCCTCTGCGCTGACAAATACAGTTTAGAAATAGGTGGTGGGGGGGGGGGGGGGCCACACCAACAACAGCGAACCTCTAACTACAGAATCCGATCAGTCCTCAAACCCCAGGATGAGCCTCTGGCCGGACCCCACTCGGAAGGGGTCCTAAATCGAGTCTGTTCCTTCTCAATTCCATCTCTGATGCGGTGGAACGAACACCCTCTGTCCCTCGGAGCTGCTGAATCCCTCCCTCATTCGGTAAGGGCCTCAAATCCATCTCTTGAGTCCAACACCATCTGCCACGATTATGATATTTGAATGTCACTTCTATAGGAGCTACCTGAGAGATGTGAACCAGCAACATGGTGTTGTCAGACACACGAGCTGGACTGATAATCCCGAGTCTGTATCTAAAGCTCATCTGTCGTTGATGCGCTTTTGTTTACTCCGAGTTTTACATCACTTTGGAGAAAAGGGTGCGACAGATAAGTAAACGTAAGAGTATAAGCAGAAGTGTGTGCCCGTGTATTCGGTTACAGGTTTACCATTTCCGCACCGTGTTAATACTTAGTTCTCACACTGCTCTTATGTGCCTATTAATTTCCAAAGCATTTCTTGGCTCTTCCACTTCACGACTTTTAAATTCTCTACGGATCAATTTGTACTACTGCTCGTTCCAGCCAATCATGTTTCATGATCAGAGAAGGGGCCGAGTCCAGGAAAATGTCCTCATTTATGTGCATTCCACCAAAAAAAGTTCAAATATCAGTAAATAACAAAAAAAAAAAAAAATTAAATGCCGAGTGTTGTCAATTACGCCCGTTATCCTCAAACCGCCGCCGCTTTGCCCGACATCTGAAAGAGAGCACGTTGTGCAAAACAGTCCTACGCTTTATACCGATACTAATTTGTCTTCTTTGAACAAAACACATAAGAGGGTTCGAGAGCTGCGACGTACGACTCGCGCCCGGTCCGCCGGAGTCCTCCCCACCCGGAAGGCGGGAGGAAGCGGGTTACATCCAGCTCAGTCCAGAACGCAGGGCCCCCGAGGAGCAGAGAGCTGCTGTTGAAAGTGATGCTGGCGGGTTATTTGGGGAGCGATTACATCACCGCCGTCACCTTTTAAAATGCCAGCACTCCGTGCCTTTCATCCAGATGCCCAGCCGGACCCATATACGTCCAAGTCGGGAGAGGCATCCAAATCTGACTCGGAGGACGGAGGGGGGTGACAACAAATTGAGGGAAGGAAAAAAAAAGTTCTGATTAAGGCACGTCGGGACGCTAGATAGTTGCCATCCAAATCGATTTGTTTCTTCACGTCGCTCGGGCGCATAGGACCGCATTTCAAAAACAGCTTGGGGGAGCGGTATACCGTGTTTTTATGTTCATTTACTGCACATGTTAAGCCATCATTCATCACTGACATTTACTCATCTCTCGACTTATGATGTTAAGCTACTTACGATTATTTACCCTGAATTGCTCCAGTAAAATTACCCAGTTGTATAAATGGGTACTACAGGCGGGATTCGAACCTACGACCTTCGGATACAAAGGCAGCGGCTGTAACCACCGCACTACCAGCTGCCCTTTACAATGTACAATCTTCAGGCACAGTGATCTATCCAAGTATGAATCTGGGTCATTTTTACCGTGTTAGTTCAGGGTAAGGACCTTCATCAAGAGGAGGTGGGACTGAAACCAGGGTCCTTCATGCGTAAGGCAGCAGCTCATAGCACTACACCGCCACGCTGGACCCAAGCACCGAGTAAGCGATGTTCTCACGATCCTGAGCGGCTGACAGCTAACAGCATTCTTGGAACCCTGGTTCGTCCCGCAGATGAAGCTTGAAAACTTCACACCGCCGCCGAGTTCCGACCGGAACGAAACCGGCCTCTCTGTGGACCCGAAAGAAGGTCACGCCCCTGAGCGGGAGGGTACGACACATCCAAATGCTACACCGTGAGCTGGGGAGGGGACGAGAACCAGGTGCGGCCAAAAAAGTCAAACTCCGCCCTCAATAACACGCATCGCAGCCTCTCCACAGGGTCTAAAAAAAAAAAAAACTCCTCCGGAAGGTTGCAGGTTCAGCTCTTTGGAGGACAGCACGGTTTTCTCAGCCCCGAAGCAAAGGCGCTTCGGTAAAATACCGTGTTTTCCTGCAACGTTCCAAGTTGCTCTCAACGAAGAAAATGACCCGGTTTAATACGTTTTCAATGCAGTGATCAAGGTGGGGCAAAATGGTGTTTTTATAGTAAAATTAAAATTAACAGTTAGTATTTTGTCTATCCGTTGAGTGACTGGCTTTCTAGGGCAGGGTCACGGGGTCCAGAGTCTACCCTGGAAGCACAGGCCAGGTCTAACTAGCAGTGTCCACTATCGAGATGCGAACCCCAATGAAACAAAGTTTCAACGGGGCCAGTAGGTGGCGTAGCGGTTAGAGACGCTGCCTTACGCTCAAAGGACCCAAGTTCAAACCCCACCTCCTTCTATAGTGACGCTGTTGAAAGTGCTGTAGAAAATGG
Organism: Scleropages formosus; assembly: GCF_900964775.1. Taxonomy (NCBI): domain Eukaryota; kingdom Metazoa; phylum Chordata; class Actinopteri; order Osteoglossiformes; family Osteoglossidae; genus Scleropages; species Scleropages formosus. The sequence continues at coordinate 39,556,445 of NC_041807.1, read as the reverse complement.
GTAAATCGCTGTAATATTAAATTATCACACTGCACCGTCTGCACAAGCAGCTCCGAACGGCACCGCCGTTCACCGGAGAGGCGACGCTCCTTCGTGGCAAGGGCCACTCCGGCAGGCTGGGCTCGAGGACCCCCGCGTCGCGGATTGCGGCGCGTCTGGCTAAAACGAGGCCCCCGGGGGCCCTGGCGCCAGCGCGCAGTGTGTACCGGGGGAGCGGAAATGAGAAGTGGCCCTTGACGGCCGCAGCGAAGGCTTTTATTCCCACAATCCTCGGTCACGGTAACGGATGCGAGCTCGTCGTGCCGCGGGAGGCCGCGAAGCCTTTCAGGACCAGCTGCTCCCCGGGCTGTTTACCGCCGGAGGATGTGAAATATTGATAAGCGCGACTCTAGCTTTATGACCCTCCCGCCCCCCCCGTCCCACATTTCCATTCGAATGAGAGTCGGAGAGGGGCGTAAAACCTGCCGGGCGGAACGAACGGAACGGTCCACGGTGGGAAATTAACGGAGGGCCACCGCCACGGAGAAGACAGACGGCGCGCGCTGTATCCGGGCCCTCCCGAGCCGGAATTACAACCGCCCCCGCGGGTGGACGACGGGGAGCGCCGGAGATGCGGTTATAAACAGTGCTGAGCGCAGCCGCTCGCCGCCGACGCGCCGGGAATAATCAGAAAATATGTCCCCCTCCTCTTCGGGGACCTGATTCCGCGTCCTGGAGAAGCTCCCGGGACACGTGGCCGGAGTAGCTCGAGTCCAAAGCGAAAAATCAGAGCGCGGACAAACGGAGAGGCGGGGCCTCTTCTCGGCCACGCCCCCCCAAACACAGACCCCCCCCTGCTGCCGCCACATCCCGTTTCCTCCCGGCTCATCCTCCAGCGAGACTTTGGCGCGCAACTCGCGTTCCTGGTCCGGCGAGGGTCTTGACCCCAGGCAGGGAGCTACACATAACGAGAACGAACAAACGAAGAAAAAATCCCTCCAGGTTCATTAGCGCTACGTGAAAATTTCCAATGTATTATTAAATTATTTTTTTCCAGCATCTTCCCCTCCCTCCACATTGACACAGACGTCCAGTGTGCAAACTATATTCTAAGGGGTGTCTCCTTTACTCCTCAAAGCATTAATGAATTACCAATATGAGAAGTGATGTCGCCCTTCTCCCAGAGTCAAGTGCAAACCTAGGATCAGAAAGTGGGTCTCAGCAGGTTCATGTGGTGATCTCTCTCTCTCTCTCTCTCTCTCTCTCTCTCTCTCTCTCTCTCTCTCTCTCTCTCTCTCTCTCTCTCTCTCTCTCTCTCTCTCTCTCTCTCTCTCTCTCTCTCTCTCTCTCTCTCTCCTCTCTCTCTCTCTCTCTCTCTCTCTCTCTCTCTCTCTCTCTCTCTCTCTCTCTCTCTCTCTCTCTCTCTCTCTCTCTCTCTCTCTCTCTCTCTCTCTCTCTCTCTCTCTCTCTCTCTCTCTCTCTCTCTCTCTCTCTCTCTCTCTCTCTCTCTCTCTCTCTCTCTCTCTCTCTCTCTCTCTCTCTCTCTCTCTCTCTCTCTCTCTCTCTCTCTCTCTCTCTCTCTCTCAGAGACGCCTCCTCACGACTCAAAGGCCACATTCCAACAGGTTCTGTTCCAGACGGAGGGATGAATCCTACGCATACGATCAACGCCCTTAATATGACACTTTTTTTTTTTTTTTTATAAATTTACAAAAACAAAAAAAAAAATTAAAAAAAATAAAAAAAAACCTTCCATCCCGCACCGAACAAAAATCAAAGGAGGGCGAGAGCGTTTTCCTAGACGTGTTTCAGACAGATATAACAACGGGGCGTTGAAGTGAAAATCAAAGCATCTCTTATGTTCGACGGAGAGAGGGATTATTTTATTATCGAGACCCCAAACATTTAAAGGTGCTCATTTGTACCCGTCTAAAAACGTCGAGATCAGATTAAAGAACGACAATTCATAGTAATCCTGCGCTTATTTTATCCTCGCATCAACTCCACGCTGAAGATAAAGCTTCAGCAGATGCTTCGTCTCCGAGCGCTTGAGCCGATTCCTGGTGCGGAATCGCACGCTTTCGACGCACGACCCGATACCCACGTGCGAGTTTAGCCGCGTTTCCTAACCGGGAAATATTATTAAATATTAAACGAGAGCCTATTTCCATAGTAACGCTCGCCAAGCGCACGCTCGTGATCGCGGCCCAACACTAAAACAATCATCGCCAAGTCACAAGCTGGCAACCCGTCAGATTTCGCAGGGCTGGGGATGCGAACAATCAGCTCAGGGCGACAGCTTTTCGAACGTGTCCTTAATTATAACCTCCGCGTCGCGTGACACGTGTCCCCCCCCCCCCCCGTGAAAACAGCAGGTGAAAAATTGGGGTAAGGCGGGAGTGTCAATCGGCTGAGGCCCGCTGATGGAGGGGCATTAGTCTTGCTGTCAGTATGCGAGCTCCGTAGGGCCGCCATCTCCGTGGCAACACTGCCCTCTGCAGGCCGGCGGGGGGAGGAGGGGGGGGGGGGGGGGGGGGGGGGGACACACCGACGCCAAACGGACGCGGTGGTCTGGTGCTGGAGGTCAGTGCGTCTAGGTATGCTGGACAACCTCTGCTCCTGGACACAACAACAAATGATCCTTAAGAGGTGAAAATACAAGAAAAAAAACAGGGTCCCTTATATTTGATGGGAGTCAGAAGTCTGAAAATGGACCATTAATGTGAATTGGTCTGTAAAACACACAGCTCTAGTAAACACGCCAACAACCTGAAGCAATGGTATAACAGGGCACCTACACGAGGGTGACTCGACACTTGGGTTCACAAGTCTGACCCGTGGCCTCAACCGGGTTTACGGTAGACCTGACCAAAACAGTCCTGGATGGTCCATATCCAGACAGAGAGTACCAGAGAGTACAGGTCGGCGAGTAACGGTACAGGTCAGTCAGTAACGACAGTCAGTCAGTCAGTCACGGTACAGGTCGGCTTTAGTACAGGTCAGCCAGTAACGGTACAAGTCAGTGAGTAATGGTACAGGTCAGCCTTAGTACAGGTCAGCCAATAAGGGTACAGGTCAGTTAGAGTACAAGTCACCTAGTAACGGTACAGGTCAGTCACGGTACAGGTCAGTCACGGTACAGGTCAGTTAGAGTACAAGTCAGTCAGTAACGGTGGTACAGATCAGCCAGTAACGACAGTCAGTCAACCAGTAACGGTACAAGTCAGTGAGTAATGGTACAGGTCAGTTACAGTACAGGTCATCCCAGATCATTCTGTGGTTCCTTGTTTGCAGGATTGAGTTCAGCACCTTGGAGACCCCATGAGTTTCCTGGGCACAGAGCTCCCCAAATGTACTGAAAAATGCTTATTTTTCACAATTAAAAAGGGCTCCCAAACCATCCAAAGTTAATCACGTTCATTGCAGCAAAGTGCTCGTTTCTTATACCGGTATCATTTGGAAATCTACAAAGGATTGGGGAATTATTTCGATGGTTTATTAAATATCGTGAAATCGAGCCAGCCTTTCATTCGCTACCTAGGTATTCCCTGAACTGATGCAGTAAAAATTCCCCTGCTGTATAAATGGGTAAATCACTGTAAGTAGCTTAGTCGCCTTGGAGGAAAGTGTCTGTTAAGCTAATTATTGGAAATGTACCCTAATAGGTAGTGAAAGGAGCTTCTCCCTCCACATAAGATCTGTTTCCGGAACCTTCTGAAGATCCACCCCTCGAGACCACACCTTGGGGCTCTTTAACCTGTGCTCTTCACAGCCTTCATCCGTCTCGCTGTGCTCTAATACCTTCTTTTGGTAATAATTTTCATTTCATTAATAAACTGACCACGTTCTAGCGGTATTGTACTTTTGTAAGTGCTCATGCTTTTATCCTGACACCGAAGGTCTCCTTGGATGGAGTACAAATAATAATAATAATACTAATGAAAACAAAGGCCGAATAGTTTGATGGAGCCAATTAACTCAATCTGAGCCAATTAAAAACTAACCGGACAGGACAATTTTCATTTTACATCATTTACAACGCTCGCATTACATAAAGAGCGAGTCCGATCCAGGAGACTAAGAGCAGGTGGATGAGTTCGGACTGTTTGACCTGTCCTTTACGTTCCCTTTTCTCCCGCACCCATCCCTCCAACAGCTGCAGGAAGGAAAGCAGGAGCGTCGGAATATATCCCGGGTTTAATGTGCCCCCGGGGAGCGTGTAACACACATGTTTCTGCTGAGACCAACTGCTTCGAGCAAAGCGATCCCAGAAGGGTTCGCAGAACTGCTTTTGCGGCCAAATTAATGACTCCGCTGACTCCATAAAAAAGTTAAAAGGTAGCGCGCGGTGCGGCAGAGCGACGCCTAACTAATGAGCGTGAGCAGTAGGACATGGGGACAACGCACCCTCGATACACAACAAACCGGGAATGGCCAGGTGAGGTCGTTCCTGGACTCCAGGTAAGTTATACACAGTACAGGGAAGGTTTAAAAAAAAAAAAAAAAACACTGGTATCAAACGGGGGACTCTGTGTGTCACTGGGAGGCAATACCAAAGTACTTCTTACACAATTAAACTAATTATGATAACAATAAGAGAGCAAGAAGGTGCATCTGCCCTCATATAATAGGGCCGCGTTGTGTGCTCATTATACCTCCGTAAAATATTTTTTTCACCTACTATGCGTTTCAGTCCTCGGAGCGCATGGACATCACGCTTCTTCCGTAACAAAACCAACTGCTGCACGTACATCCAATCACACCGACAGTCTCGACCAGTCGCAGCCCTTGATTGCGGTACCTATAATATCACAGCTGAAATAGCATATACGCTTGTGTCATTAATTTATTTAGCTGATGCTGTCTCTCCAAAGTGACTCACAATATTAATCTCCTTACAGTGATTTACCCATTTATACATCCGAGTGATTTTTACTGTAGCAATTCAGGGTAATTACCTTGATCAAGGGTACTGTAGTGACAGTTGGGATGGAATATTCACCGCTTAGCTACTCGTAGTGTCCGTGTGCTTTTGCACAGTGAAAGACACAGGCAGCGATCTCGTGAATTTTATTTCTTTATGTCGTAAGCATCTATGAACCAACGATGGGGGGGCACAGCGAGTAGCTGCTGTCTCACAGCGCCTGGGCGGTGCGAGAGGACGTGGGTTCGATCCCCACTCAGCCTGAGTGGAGTTTGCATGGTGTCCCCGTGTCTGTGTGGGTTTCCTGCAGGTGCTCTGGTTTCCTCCCACACTCCAAAGACATGCTGTTCGGGTTCCCCCATAGTGTGTGAGTGACAGAGAAACTCTGTTCCACTGATGTATGGATGAGTGACCCAGTGTAAGTAGTGTATCTAGCACTGTAAGTCACCGCGGTGAATAAGGTGTGTGGGCTGATAGTAACACTACATAGAGTTCATTGAAAGTTGCTTTGGAGAAAAGCGTAAATAAATAAATGTAAATAAACAAACATAAATGATCACAGTGTCTTTGTCCATAGTGTGCATTGTCTCATGCCGTATGGTTTCCGGATATACTCTCGACCTCCACGACCCTGCACTCTTCAAGCAGGTATTGACAATGAATGAATGAAAATAAATCATTAAAAGACAAGCTAAAGATATGTTTTCTCGCAAATAAGGCCAAATATTTCTTGAAATTGTTGCGCGTAAAATAGCTTTTATTTTAATTAACTGTCAATGGCATTTTTTCCATCCAGGAACCATATTTTCCCATTAGAAATTAAGGTTATTCAATCTTCTCACAATGGACAGTCGCTTAACGGGTGATTTCACCAAACAAATTAATGCCATTATGCGAAACAGGTGTCTTCAGAGTTTTTACAATGTGCTTTTTTCAAAGTTAAAAAGGTGGAAAGAGGTGAGCATTTCGGCACTGTGCCATCACCAGCAGAGAAAAACATATCAATAATAAATCTGTTCCAAGCATCATTTGCGCAAAACTGGGCCCGGCTAATGCTGTGTGTCTTTTTCCTCACCAAAGTAAAATATATTACATCCATTCATTTCTTCAGAATTATAATAATCTGTCTCAGTGGTGGAACACAAAAGAATGTGCAGTGTATTACATGGTTAGTTTCTAAATGGTTTTTGACATATATAAATAACGCTTCGTGAAAACATGGTTACATAATATTTCGAAAACGATGGATCCTTTCCTGCTCTTGCTCTATGCAACGTAAAGAGCAGATCAAAGCAGACTCAAACACGAGGTATAAAGCTCACTCCATCATACGTGCTATTTCCTTACAGAATGCTGGGGGGGGGGCATTCACTTCGGCCATTTAGCTCCTACAAAATATCGATTGCGCGTCTTTCGGGTTTGACAAATCAAAGAGACAAAGTGAGTTCCGTCCGGCAGCCGCGAAGCTCATCCAGCCTCGGTCACGGACACCAGGGACAGAGATCCTACGAGTGGAGAAGATGGGAACAGAATCCTGAACGTGAACCTGGGACATCTCGCACGCCGCCCTACCGAACCCAGCAGCATCGGGCCCCTTCGTCGCAGTTCCCGACCCTTTCCAGTTACCGCTTGTTTAAGACGAGTCTTCGCGGGATCTCCTACCCGTTCACGGCTTCCAGTTCCACATCCGACTAGCCCTACTGAGCGCAGTCCCCTGAAAGTGTCAGAAGACAGAACATATTTCAGGATAACAGCCCAAGACCAGCTACGTGTCTCGTTTTCCAAACCGTTTCGCCTGTTCGCACCCGAGACGCTAAAGAGAACATTAATCTTACAGGAAGGGAGTCGGGTAACCGCTCTCCGCGGTCAGCCACGCAGTCAGGCTGCTCGAGGGTGGAGAAATGTCTGAGAAGGAGCTAAAGGGAGACGGGGAGCTCCCCGACACGACCGGCAAAGGAGCGTCGACACTCGAAAAGCGAAGTGACAAAAACACGATCGCATATATATAATATATAAATAAAATAAAATAAAATAAATAAATGGCTGCGGCAGTGACGACTCGGAGTGTTGTCTACAGTTACGTGGGCTGCCGGAGGCACCTGGAACCCTTTCAGAGTAAGAACGATGGAGACGAGCGGCAGTCGGAGTCCCGCGCCGACTGACAAAGTGCTTTTAGGTGTAGCTACGCGAGCTACAAACACAGCCTTCGCCCAAAGGGCTGCTGTGCTCCCAGTACATTTTTCGCAGGCAGCAGTATATTTATATTACACTTTTTTAACAATAAAATCACACATGCATGCAGCACTTTTTGATACCACCACCTAATACCTATCAGTATTTCAGCTGTCGGGACTATGAGACACATAAATAAAATAGCGCAAGAGAAAATAATGATAAAACAGGAAGAAAACAGGGAGACACGCGACAAGAATTATTTATTTTTTTAAATCTATAACTTACCTTGAACGTGCAAGAATGCTGATTTGTCAAGCAGAGTTAGACTGAGACAGTTCAGTTTTTGTTGCAGAACTCAACAGTTACAAACGTTTAATTATGAATCTCATAGGTTAAAAAAAGTGTTTTTTTTTTTTTAATCTTATTAATTGTTTTAGTTCCGTTTACTAATCTAGCAACTAATATTTCTGTTTGTAGCGTATTAAGATGGCACTGTTCATGCATTATAATTGTTACTGTTCATGCCCGGATAAGCCTTTACACAGTTACTCCAGTAATGTAACGTAAATGTTTATACACATTATTTTTTGCGATTGCTACAACTGCTTTTCCTGAGCGGAGTCACGGCGAGCTGGAGCCTAACCGGCAACACAGGGCGTATGGCCAAAGGGGGAGGGGGGACACCCTGGACGGGATGCCAGTCCACTGCAAGGCACCCCAAGCAGGGCTCGAGCCCCAGGCCCACCACATAGTGGGTGGAGGCCAAACCCTCTGTGCCACCGCATCACCCCCGTGTATATCAGAAAAATTATATGTATATCAGAAAAATTTAAAAATAATTACCAGGAAGGTGATCAGGAATCGCTGATATTCGGATAAAGTTTTACGCAGCTACTCGTGTGATGAGCATTGGTTCATATGGTGGAAAGAAACAAACTGCACTTAATCACATGTCTGCATCTAAATGTCCATTTTTGCAAATGTAATGAACACATTGTATTTTCTATGAGATGGAAGTCGCTTTGGAGAAAAACCTCTGCTAAATGAATAAATGTAAATATAAACGTAATGTAGCACAATGGGCGTGGCTGCTTGCATTTACCCACCGAGCCTATAGGTGGCAGTAAAGCACACTAGTACTGAGAAGGAGTGGCGAAATGCTGGAGAACACAGCCCTAAATATAATACAGTTAGAGAACAAACTGACCAGCTGTTGTTCATGACAATCCACGGTCTGCTTTGGACAGATGAAACGCTTCCTGACTCTGGATTTGTATTAAAAATTAATTGAAAAACGTAAATCAAAGTACTAGGGAATAAATGAGAATAAATGATAAACTGCGTCCGGGCCCGTTAAGAAGACATGCTGTTCATCAGAGCGTTTGGGTTCTGTGGTGTACAATAAGATAAGAGAAGACAATGAGCATGTAATGGAAATTATCATTACAAGTAATGGTGATTACAATTGTCGTCACATTTTGACACGTATTACGATCCCGTGTGATGAGCGTGTAAAACGCTGTGACCGCAGCAAAGGACGAGACCAACACAAACAAACGGGGGTGGATCAAAATGTATTGGTTCGAACTGCAGCCTTTGGGTGTGAAGGTCGCAGGTTTGAGTCCCACCTTTTACCATAGTATTAAGATAGCTATTTTCCCTAAATTGCTCAAGTAAAATTACCCAGCTGTATAAATAGTAGTAATAATAGTAGGTAGCTAAACTCTTCAAGTTGCTTCGGAGAAAAACGTCAGCTACACGAATAAATGTATAGAAAAGAAAAAGGAGGGAAAACCGATCTCAAGACAACACAGGCATATTTAAATTGTTTTTATCACAGGATAAAGAACCGAAAAGTAACATCTGCATTTCCATTACGAGGGAACGGCAAGGAACGAGTGTTGGAGGAGCAGCCGGCGTTATCACACAGCCCAGGCCTTGGGCTTGGGCAGAATTACCCATCTGTGAAGGAGCCGGTCGCCACGGCGTCCCGGGCCAGTCGTGCGGACACCTCCCATCATTACCGAGCGCCCTCCTTCAGCAGGGTTATAATGGATTCCTTTTCAAGATGGACTCATAAACCTCAAACTTTAATTACTTCCAACCCAAAATCCGTGGGAGCGCCATGCTCACTTCAAAGTCTTTTCCAAAATCCTCGCTTTGAAAAATGGTTAACAAGTGTCTGTCACATCCAAGTGGCTGCAGACGTCATAATAAGGAACATGTCTAGCTTTCAGCAGGAAAAGAAATATTCTTTCATTTATTGGTCAACAGCAGAATACACAAGGTTGACATTGTAAGTCAGCTTGAAAAAACGTATCAAGATATATAACCTTTTTTTTTTTTTTAATTAAAAAAAAAGCCTTTATTTGGCTGATGCCTTTGTCCAGAGCAACTTCCAATGCCAGAAAAGCTTTACACTGAATTACCCATTTATACAGCTGGGTAATTTTTACAGTATTAGTTTATGGTAAGTATCCAGATCAAGAGTACAAGAGTAGAACGGGATTCAAACCCCGGACATGGAGATTGCGCAATGACAGCTCTAACCACTACGCCATCTGCTGCCCCCTTCATTAAATCTGATCAAGCACGTGCTGTGAACACTCACTAGGGTAATTATTGCTGAAATTCTAGCATTGCCAAAAACTTGACCTTTTAAGTTTGCTACCAGCGAGGATATCATATGCCGTATTAAGAGCGCCAATTAAAAATTATTCACGAAATCGGTGCGGATCAAGCGGACACCACACAGAGCCAGCGGAATATGTCGGTTATGCGGAACTGACGTTTTGACTTATCGGATGTGCAGGTCAGCCAGAAAGGAAGTAATATCTTTGTGCTTTGATAATTTAAGAGAGAAAAGCGATGAATTTGTAGCTTGTGTTACGAACATCCACGCTACGAATTTTCAAAGATACATACATTTACGAGTTTACTTATGCACCTTTAGTATCATTTTCTTCACCATTGTTTTTACAACTTCTCTGTTAAAGAAGAAAAAATGCCTTGTATTGCCACACTCAGAACAGAAAGTCAGACGGCTATGGGAAATATACAGGCGTGACCGCATTCCACGTATTTTAATTTAATAGCTATGTCCAATACTTTTGCAGAAATCATCAACAAATAAAGAGAGGTGCTTGTCTACTATTACTCTCTTTTTTTTTAATTGGAAATAAAATTACCAAATACTGGCAAACGTCAGTCTCTTCCCCGTGTCCACTTTCGATACAGTTTCCCATGAGATACGCATTCTGCATTTTAGGTGAAACACTCTTTAACATGTTCTCTCCACGCAATCCTCCACTACTCTGACATTCACTCCCCTTTCTCCACTCCACTACCTCATCGTCATGTTAATAAAAGATAATAAAATAAACCGGTGCCAACTCCACACTGTGCCGTCTCATGGCCTGATACTTCCAGGCTAGAGGAACGTAAGGACTGTGGAGCCGAATAGAATAAATAAACAAAAAATTGAATAAAAAATTCTCCGTAACACATTAGAACTGTATTTAATTTAACAGAATTACACGGTCACACTGCAGGCAAATGGTTGGCTACAGACAACTGAGATCAGTGAAAAAAGCTGCTCATCGTCTGTGGTGACTGACGTTGCCAACGATCGCATTTTATTAAATTTCAGTTCTCATAAGGCCTTGCTCATAAGTGCACGCTGACAGCTTTTTGTTGCAATTTCAAAGTAAAAATTAAATGGCTTGTAAGAACAAGTTCATGTAATACGACCATTTGTTATGCAGAGGAAGAACTTTTTTAAATGTCCAATACTTTAAAAAAGGGCCGAGGATCATTATAAAATACCCCATGTTTCATCGCTTCCGCAGACTGTGCTCCTATCAATAAGGATGCGATTAGCTGATGGACAAAGTACTGTGCCCATCATACCTGTGACTCCTGTCAATCACCTCAAAGACCAATCCTTTCACACCATTCCAACACACCTATCCATCATACCTGTCACACCTGTCCATCACACTCACCAATCACACCTGTCGCACCTGTGTGTGAGGCCTGGTCATCACACAACTGTCCATCTGATCTATCCATTACACCTGCCACCTCCACCCATCATATTTATCCATCACACCAGCTAGGTTCACAATGCTTAATCGAGGCGGAACGGAAGAGCGGTCCCATCGCCCATATCTGGCAGATCCCATTTCGCACCCGAATTAGGCTCGCCGTCAGCGCGCCACTCGGGTTCGTCGACACTGCGGCCCAAAGCCGTTGCGATGCATTACAACTCCGCGGTAGCGCCGTTTACCTGCAATCTGCGAGGAACGTGTCGACGCCGCCACGCGAGGGGCCCCGTCAAGCTCCTCCGTTTCATCACGGCGGCGGCGCTCGTGTCTCATGGGCGCCACCATCAGCGCAACTCAAATCCCCGGCAGGATGCGACAGCGGCCGAAAGCGGCGCCCTGCCGTCGTCACGGAAACATCACACTTCGCACGCTGCAAACAGGGACATCCAGCAGGGGCTACTGTACCGTACCGCCCCAGTACACAGTCCTTTACCGCACTTCCTTTAGGGTAAAATATATTTTATATATACATACAATATATATACTGCTTTTTTCCAAATTCCCTGTTTAAATCCCACTTGTTTTCAACTACAGTAAGCTGTCAGCTAACACAACGTCAGTTTAACATCTGAAACCGACTGCTGCTTGCTCCCCAAACGGTAGGATGACAAGGTTTCAAAAAAATAAGACAACCCATCAGGGTAAACGGAGGAGGAAAAGCCTGTTACAGATTTTTTTTTTTTATTTATACAAATGGAAATGTCTGCGAACTTTCAAAAGAGTTTGCAACGCCGATTTGCTAACTACATTAGTCTTTTTGTTGACGTCTCAGCATCGCCACGGCGACCTTCTAGCAACATCTTCATAATGTCAATGGAAACTTTTTTTTTTTTAAATACCCAACACAATGGGTACATCAAAGTAAATAGCTTTGTGCACAAGCCGGGAGTTGCAAGTCGCTTTGAGGAGATAAAAATTAAAATTAAAAAAAAAATATACAACTATATTCACCAGCACTACCGTTCACATGTTGCCCTTCCCTTCAGCTTCTATCTGTGCTTCATATGACAAATCAACCTGTACTTATTTCATTAACCCCCTGGGAATAATGAAGTTACTGTGAGAGCAACAGCAGCAAACACTTTAAACAACAAAATTAACTCTAATAATTAGCTCTGTTACACTAGATAAACGATATAAGTGAATACAGGATGATATAGACTAATACTGATACTAATACCAATAATACTATACTAATCTGAATACACGCTAAGCAATGCAGCAGCTCCTCTTTATCCCACTGCCAGGTGTTCCTGAGACCAGGCAGAGTAACACTTCTGGTACCCTGTACTGATGTACCATACTGAACTGCAGAGTACAGCATTTTTCCTATTTTAAAGCTAATAACCTCTTTTTGCCAAAAAAATCATTATTTTTTTAGTAGAGTATTTAGCTTGCGACACAACATAATTTGTAGTAATAAGCTAAATACTCTACTAAATAAAAATAAATACAATTACAGTACAAACCGAGCAGTACTACAGTGCAATCAGGATTTTGCCACCATACGTCAACTATTTCACGATTTTTTAGCAGGGCCGTTGGGTAAAGAGGGGACCAGCTGCGACACGTCGGGCTGTTCATTCGTTTTACACGTGGAATTGTCCAGGTCGGTCGCTTGGATTCTTGAATTTCGACCAAGAGGGACACAGCCACGTGCAGTTCGCATCGCCGTGATGTCATGGCAACAGGCGTCACAGAGGGCTGTAGGGGAGTGGGCGGGGCTTATTTACCTCGTTGAAGGGCACCGTGCTGGGCTCTCCAGCGCTGGAGCGCATCGGCTGCGGCGCCCCCTTCCACGTCCTCCCGAAGAAGTGTCTGCGGGCGACATCGAAGAGGGAGACGCGCAGCTGACACCGCGCCCCCTGGGGGTCCTGCGGCGCCCTCTGTGGGACGGCAAGGAGACCCCGGATCAGTCGAGCGATATTTCTCCAAATGTCACGGCGCACGCTCGTGGCTACACTCGCAACGGCAGCACATTCAAAGGAGAACATTTGCGTTAGAACTGCCCTGGTGGGATTTATGAATATGCATGAATCATTAATGCACTGCCAGGAGGGGGAGGGGAGCAGCCTTTGAAGGCACAGCTGCTCTCGCCAACTGAGTTGGACGCACTTACATTATCACCATCACCATTAATATTATTATTATTTGTTTAGCTGACCGTTTTACCCAGTTGAGTTTCTGTACTAGAATAATTCAGGGTAAGTGACTTACTTGAGTGTACTATAGCAAGATGGCGACCTTTCAGTACAGGTTCGCGTCCTTGACCACTGCACCACCTGCTGGCCCTTTTTTGCATGATCTCCAAAGAGTGTTTATATGTATATTATATATGAAGTGATGGAGGGGGGTCGCGGTGGCGCAGTGGGTTGGACCGGGTCCTGCTCTCCGGTGAGTCTGGGGCTCGAGTCCCGCTTGGGGTGCCTTCCAACGGACTGGCGTCCCGTCCTGGGTGGGGGTTTACACCATGTGCTGCTGGGTTAGGCTCCAGCTCCCCGCAACCCCGCATGGGACAAGCGGTTTCAGATAGTGTGTGTGTGTGTGTTGTGAGTTTGTTGGGTTGGAGCCACAATTTATAGCAGAAACATAATGGAAGTTAAAAATTCATCAGGACATCGCGATTAATTTCAATCTGCTCGCGAGGGCGTCTTGGCACCGTTTTCCTTCTGCTGCGGCGCGAGGATCCGTGCGATCCCTGTCGTGCTTAACAAGCGGCGGGGGCACGTGAACAGAGGGGCGGCCGTGTTTGACTCGCACGCCGCACGCTAGCGCGAAGAGACCTTCGGGGAGCGCGTTACTACGTCGGCGTGTAACGTGAACACGGTGAAATGTGTCCAGAAGTGCGTGTGGAGCGGGAGAACCTCAGGGCTGGATTCACCGGGCAGACAGCATCGGTACCGTTCCCATCAACCCTGTAAGGCCACGTTGCTCACGTCAATCGGTCACACCACCTGCCCATCACACCTTTCACACCCCATCATGACATCAGTCTCCTTGGCATCACACCTGCTCGCAGGGATGTCGCTAGGAATTCTGGGCCAGATGAAAGGAAACTGCTCCGCACCCCTTCGATAAATTAATTACTACTCGAATTTTGCGGGCCCTCTTCAGGTGAGGCCCCCTGGAACCACCACCCCCGTTCACCCCGCCAGCAACAGGCCTGACTGCTCGTTCACACCTTTCACACTCTGCTACCATGTCCACCTGTCACATCTGTCCATCGCATCCGAGCACTTCACCTGCCACTCTGCTCCATCACATCCACCCATCGCACCATTCACACGTGGTCCGGAAACACCCGTCACACATCCGACCCGCCCGTCGCACGCTTCACGTCCGTCCATCACACCCGCCGGAGCCGCACGGGACCGCGACGCGTGCGTCTCACCTGCTCGAGGCCGACCAGCCGCTTGAAGCCCAGCTGGAAGCCCTGCGAGGGCACATCTGTCCCCAGGCGGGCCGTCTGGACGTGAGGGGGCACCGCCCGGCACCGCTCAAACACCCTCTGCCACTCGGTCGCGGGGACGTCCGGGGACCCAGCAGGCTCCATCTGGGATGAACACAGATGAAGACACAAATATTCTATATATTCTATATTTCTCTTATTGATTTCCATATGAGGATCAATGACACACTGATCAGCTGTCCAAACAACTGCTGCTGGATCTTCCACCAAACTTGTGTCCGTCCTTCTCCTCTCCAGGAATACTCGAGTGGTCATAGAACACGTCAGTGAACCCAACTGAACATGTTAAACAATAAGGAGCTTCACTCTTGGAAATAAATCTCAGATCCGCTGAGTGAGGAGTCGCCCCGGCGGTGCCATGATCTAGCCACTCGAAATAAAAAAATATATATATGAAATTCATAAACGTTTACCTACATGCCAACATTCAGCAAAGATGCGAACCATAAATCGTTAATGTTAGTATTTATGATTGTAGCTCGAGGAGAGAACTTATCGCGCTTTACTCATATTCCGCTCCACTGTCCGCCATGTCTATATGCTGCGCGTGGAATGTACCACGTTACAAACGGGGGTCCACTGAAATCAAAATTGTGTACAGTTACACAAGCATGAGGACAAAAATCCTAGTACCAGACACCTATGAGAAACCTAAAATCAAATAATAGTTTCACACTCCTCGCCAATGAACATGGCCTTATTTGCACGGCATAAAAAAATTGATAGGAATGGGGTTTCCCCAGAACGAGCAGCCACGGTGGAATCGCCCGCTCTTTAGCTTCGCGTTGCCACGGAGATGGACAAACGTTGCAATGACGCCGTGTGGCCCCGGGATGGCGCTGCTTCAAATACCACACTTTACATTGAACAGTATGAACTTATGGAAAGGTAGCGAAAGTATATTTTATTTTTGTGGCTATGACTTTACAGTTTTATTTACCTCGTAGAGAAAAAGTGCTTCATTTAAAACAGCTTCAAACAATGTAGAATTTAACGCCTTTCTGATATTACTGATACCAACTGTTACACAAAAATTAACTCAAAGTGTCAATGGTCCAAAAACGTTCACTCTGCTATTATCAAGATTTATAGAATTGTGCTTTTAACACTGCGTGGGAAACTTCTCCAATTAAAAGTTTCCACTAAATCACGTTTACATTATGATCTGCGGTCAGAACGCGGGCCGCTCGACGCGCTTACTAGCGGAGAGCGAAACTGTTGTGCGCATGCGCAGGTTGTCCTCACCGAGACCCGGAAAACCGAAGCGGATGTCCGGTCGCACGACGGTCACGTGACAGTCATGCCGGCCATGCGGAAGGAAAACAAACTGGTGAAGCTGCGGCGGCTCGGCGAAAACACCAAGTACGGCGTCGCGGCGAGCGGTTTGAAAGAGCTCGTAAAGAAAGGCTGTGACATCCTACAGGTAGCGACAGACACCGGTCTGCTGTGGGGCGGTCCGGCGAACAGCGCTCCGTACTCTTCGCTTCCCGCGATCGACTTGTTCCTGTCTTCGTAGTGCAGCGCAAACACAGCTCTGTCTGGGGGCACATATAATTTATTACATAATAATTAATAATTCATAATATACTATAGTTCTCCAGCACTGCGAAAAGTATTGCTGCCATTGAAAGACGTCTAGAAAAACGTGTTTTGGGTGACCTTTGACCTCAAATGTTTAGCTTCAAATCGATTTCCAATGAACTGGTGTGTACTTCCACACACACCTGGCTTGACATATAATTCAGGGTAACTTACACTGCTAGATACCCTACTTACACTGGGTCACTCATCCATACATCAGTGGAACACACACTATGAGGGAACCTGAACAGCATGTCTTCTGGAGTGTGGGAGGAAACCAGAGCACCCAGAGGAAACCCACACAGACACGGGGAGAAGATGCAGACTCCACACAGACTGAGCAGGGATGGAACCCCACATCCTCTCACACCACTTGTGACAGCAGCGCTACTCGCTGTGTCACCCAGCTGTGCAGCCAAATTTTATTCTTATTGTTGTTATCGTCATCACAACACACAAAACAGTTCAAATAACAAAAATAAAGAGGGAAAAAAAAAAACAAAAACCCAAGGGAATACATACAGAGTACAGTTTGGATGAAAATATTGAAGGATTTCGACTTTTACAGCATTAGTTGCTTTTTATTAGTAGAGTCCGGGGTAGTAATGTACTGTTTGACTTCATTTAATTGCTGTAAAGTGAGGCTTCTTATATGTGGATTTGCATTTATGGATTGGAAGTTTGGCTAATAGTAACATATGCAGGCATCTGTTGGTGTATTGGCTCCAATACTTAATAATCAGTCAGTAAGAATTAATGATTAAATGGAAAATAGTCAGTCTTTCAGATCCCACTGGTTGCTTACCTATGAGATGCATTAATATCATTGCTAACCACTTTATTGATTGATTAATAAATCACTCCGGTGATGTGATGTATTGTGATTTATTGATTGATGTGACTGGTGATTGGATTGATATTTGATTGATTGATTAATAAATCACTCTGGTGATGTGATTGTGAGATGTACTCGATTCACTGCTAACCTGTTTGTTGGTAAACGACCAATGAGGTGCCAGCGAAGGGCGCCCACGCGTGCCTCTACGAAGACGGGACGGTGGTCAGCGAGGCCTATTTCAGAACCCTTCCCAACGACACAGAACTTGTTCTGCTGGCCAAGGACCAGACATGGGGTGGATGTAGGTAACCATTCACATGTTACACCATGACACCTAGGGGGTCCCATCTTAGTTATCCTTTGTAGTAATACCCTCGAGCTGACCTCAGCCTGTAAACATCGTGCGCCTCTTCTTCATCATTGTCATTCATTCACTTAGCTGAAATCTTTGTCCAAATTCAGTTGCGCTAGGATATTTGTACACAAAGCCACTTACTGTAAATGACCCATTTATAAGCGTCTTATCCTCTTAAAGGGCACTAGTGCAAGAGTGGGGATTCAAACCGAGAACCGTCCAGGCAGCAAGGTCACATCCCTAGGCAGTACAGCACCTGCTGCTCATCAGGAATTACAAAGGGGGCTGATGCAGAGACTGAAAAAGGTGTTACAGGACATTAAAGGCCTGAAGAAGTGTATAGTCTATAATTCAGAGTGTTTGTATATGAAGCAGGTGGGAGTTGGTTGCGCTTTTGCCGTGCAGTGAAAAGGCTGGGGTCTCGCACCCCCGCTGTAGTACTTCCTTGTGGGAAGGTAAAAATAATTTGCATTGCCCTGCAGTCGTGTGCGATGTCGGCCTTCTGCTTGGCTCTTCGGACCGGCACGCAGACCTTCTGATCAGTTCGGCCAAGAGCCTCCTCACGGATGAAGAGTCTCCGAAGAGGCGCAAGATCCTGCAGGACCTGCTGCACAACCTCGAGGACAACTCCGAGCGCGAGGCACGAGAGGACGATGGCGACTGGTTCCAGGGTGACGTCACCGGCAGTTCTCCTTGACCACTTGCACTTAGTCTTTAATTATATTCTTTTAAACAAACCATTTCAAATATGATTAGTGGGCAAAGCAGCTTTTCTTTAGAACTTCCAATGCTGAAAACCAGAACCCAGTGTCTGCCTAAAGTAGTGTTAAACTTATTTCACTTTATAATAACGCACAATGTTTATCATTTCAGGAATTGACACTCGATTTAAGACCAAATCTGCTTACCTCAAGTACAGCTGTGAAAGCAGAATACGCGGATATCTGAAAGAGGTATTATTTTTATCTTTAATTTAGCTGTCGCCTCTGTGTGCGGATACCATTTCAGCTAATTATACATCAATTCCACTTAAGTACCCTGATCAGTAGCGCATTTACATTTGGCACTTTTTTCCAAAGTGATTTACAATGTTAAAGTGCTTAGAATTATTTACCCACATTTATATAACTGGGTAATTTTATTGGACCAATTTCCCAGTAAGTACCTTGGCTCAATAGTACTACAGCCAGAGGTGGGAGTCAGACTTGCCCCCTTTGTGTGCGAAGGCAGTAGGTCTAACCACTACAGTAGCAGCTGGAGGGGGGATTCAAACCCAGGACCTTCAGATTGCAAGGAAACAGTTTTAAACATTAGGCTATCTCCTGGCCCCTGCCGAAGGTATTCCCCAAATTAAGTATGGTACATTGTTCAAAACAGATGGAAAAATAGGAAACAAGAATAATGCTGGAACAAGAGTCACAGTGAATTAACTTGCGCTTTGTCACCATCTTGCATTCTGCAGAAACATTTAATCCTACATGGCTCCTTTTTGAGTCAGCAAGCTGATGTTTAACATCATTCTGCACAGGTTGATGGATACACTCCGACCATCCAGAACTCTAAAGCGCGGGTGGAGTATAAGAAGGTTGTGGAGAACATGCTGGAGAAGCTGAAGGCTGTCAAGTACAACAGCTGCTACTTTGACCGGAAGGAGACAGAAGGCAAGCGCCTGTGTACTGAGCAGGGCTGGTTCTCCTGTCAGGTACACATACAAATCTGTGCTCATCCAGTATTGTGCATCTCCCTTTACACTGTTTCAGGTAAAGTGTCCACTAGTATACAGGTAGTATATACACAGTATAGGGTAACTGGAAATACTGTACATGTAGAGATGTTTTTCTGCAAAGAATATAGAACTTGGGGTTTTTTTTTTTTTTCCCCCCCCCTCTTAAAGTGCATTTTACAGCAGATAAAGGGCTTAGGTACAAATACATGATTATCAATGGTTTTGCACACATTACAGTAGCTACATGTACAAGTAAAAATAGATTAACTTAGACATTGGACAGACTTTCAAAGGCTTCAGGAACAAGGAGGGTTAGAAAGGAATGAGTTGAGACCCTTTTATTTAGAAATATTGGAAGGGATTCAGCAGTTCTGAGTGACAGAGGGCATTCTTTTCAAAGCATCAGAGCTATTCAGGGGACTTACCTTTGGACCCTTTCTGACAGGGCCCCATGACCAGAATGTGGTAAGAAGATAATGCACATATATATTTACTGAAGTCCAACTTAGTTACCTGGATCAACAACTTGACCCTCCACAGAACTTGAACTAGCTACCTTTTTCGACAGAAGACCAAGTCCTTGATCATCAGGTTTACAAGAACACACACTAAGATGTCCACCCCCAGCCCACATTTCTCTTCACTAGTACAATTCCTTTGCTTGTGTCCTCTCCTGGTTGTAGGGGGCATTTGACAAGAAAAGCTGTCCAGCTCTGCACTCCATCAATCCTTACGGTAACAGGGAGAGCAGGATCCTTTTCAGCACGTGGAACCTTGACCACATGTGAGCTTCTTGTCCGCCTTTCCTTTTGTGTACCAAGTGCAAATAGTGGTGCTCCAGGGTGAGCTTTGCTCATGTTTGTTTCTTTATTCACACCATTACTGCAGTAAGTCATATTCTCTGATGCTGGAAGCATAATTAAATCCTAGAATTTGCTTTACAGCAGCTGGATAGAAAGACCTGCCTGCTCAAGGCACTAAGACCAGAATAAGGGGGGGGGGGAATAGTATTCACTCCCCAGGACAGCAAACTGTTACATAAAGCATATTTACAATAAACAAAAAATTAGAAAATTAAAGCCCTCTAATGTTAATGCCTTTCAATAGCACTCTATGCATTGTATCAGTTCAAGTTTTATGGAATGCTTTCACATTGCTTTCCCCCTCAAACTTTAAGCACTTTCTTTAAAGCATTTTTGTTTTAAAGAATGTGTGAAATGTTTAAAGTGGAAATCAAGAACTAATGACAAAACTCGTGACTGCAGCCCTCTAGGCCCAGGCTTAGATATTACCAGGTTAACACACTAAGCTGATAGGGGGGGGGGGATAAGTACTGAGTTAATGTAAAACTGCAATGTTTCAGGATTGAGAAGAAACGCACAGTCATCCCCACGCTCGCAAAAGCCCTACAGAACCACAGCAGCGACGACATCAACTGGGAGTATTTCTACCAGCTGCTGTTCACACGAGAGAACCTCCGCCTGGTGCACATCGTCTGTCACAAGAAGAGTGTTCACGACCTGCAGTGTGACAGTAGGAAAATATACAAGAAAGCCAAAAAGAAAAAAAATTAATCCATCAGTTGCCTTTTTTAGATCTATAGATGCAACACAAAAATTCTCAGGACTCCGCTGCATTGATTTGTAGATTGGAAGTTTAGCAAGTTAAATTTGTTTACATTGTGCTGTTCTGCTGAACTTGAATGGATTGCTTTAAGAAACTTCAAGTCATTTCTGGTAGTTACCTGTATTTCCCCATTTCCACTGTCTGTAAAAGTTAAGCGTTGTCTGTTTAAATGTCAAGAACGTACTGACAGATGTTACTATGATAGATAGCAATTAAGTGTCAGTGCATTTCAACTGAGTTTCCCCTTAATTGCTGGAACTGCCTTCAGACTTTGATATGCACTAGGCTACCTTTTTGAAAAGCAGTTCCAAAGAATCGCCACTTCAGTGCCGATACCTGACTGGATGATGAAGTATGTGAAACTTATACCTTCCTGCACAATACTGGAGAGGCCAGTCAGCTGTTAAAGCCAACCTGTCATCATTACTGGGACATTTAGAACCACCAGGTGACTGTTTAGAACTACTAGCTGGGATTTAAATCTAAGTTTAAATCCCACCTTGTGGTGCAGTACCCTTCAGCAAGGTACGTGCCCTGAATTGGTACAGTGAAGTCACCCAGCTGAAGCCCAACTCCAGTAGATGACTACTGAGTTGAACAGTGCAAGTTGCTTTGGAAAAGATTGTTGGCCAAATGAATTAAAAACAGCAATGATAATCTACTCCCTCCCACCTTAAAACATTTAGCATTGTAAAAAATATCCCGCAATTTTCCAACACTTGTGGCAATGTGAGAATCTAAAGGAGTAATGTGTTCAACCTTTTACACTAATACAGATGCACTTAATATGAACCTGGTACAGCAAGGGCAAAACCCACATTCATTGCTTACAAGGCAGCAATATTGCAATTCTTATCCAAAGAGGGGGGGGAAGAAAAGTCAGTACAATGTAGTATTCCACCAGAGGAGACCAAAACTTGTAGAACTGATAATATCCAGACATGTTATATACATTAGTACAGCGCTTAGAGGCTCCTCAATACATATGTTTACAACAGTAATTCCTCAACCATGCCAGCATCATTCTGTACTCTAAAAGAGCTGGAGTGCAAAACTCCAAGTCAGCTGCTGGAAGCTGCATGGTGGCTGCAGGAGCAGTGAAAGCTTCACACTTAGCTCACCTTCAACAGTCCATTTTTGCAGTTCTTTGAGCACCGCTTGACACCTGGAACACAGTGAGAAATTAAGGAAGTGTATTGCATGGACATGGTCTTTAAATTAGAACTGTCTAGGATCTTGGGGAAAAGGTTACAGGCTGAACTTGTTCATCCAATATGAAAAGGATTAAATTCCCCCTACCACCAACATCAATATTTAAAAAGCCATACCTCTCATCTGCTCCCATTTCTTATGCAGCTTCCCATTTACGTACCGTCTGTGGGGGGGGGTGGGAGATTCTGGTGTAATTTTTCTATAATAAACTGAAAGAGGACAGAAGAACTTTGACCTGTCCCCATTGCCCTCTCTACCAGCAAAGCAACAACTTCTCACATCCTTCAGAGGTGTTTAATTTGGTCCCTCGAATCCATAAACCTGACATGCACACTTTTCCTGGGAAAAACCCTCAGTACACTTCTCATTATACTCATTCACCACTTAATGGCGTCCGTTTGTCCTGCAAATCTCTTTAAGGGAATCTAAGTCATTTGTTTTAAAGAAAAAATTAAAAAATGGTTCCTGGATGAAGAGTGTCAACTGAAACTGAGAAATCCAAGTTCACTTCAGAATTACATGGTCCATCTGTTAAATACTTTTAGAGTCACACAATGAAAATTACTGCATTTTAAGTATAAATGCTACTGTATCGACATTAAAGTGCTGTAAGAAGAGTACACATTCTGTCACGCAGGTGTAAACATCCATTTCTTTTAAGGGTGCAGCCAAATTGTTACTTCCCTGGAATTTCAATTTGTGGTACTGTGACAGTGCTTTCAACAGAAAAGCAAACCTTAATTTCTGTTGTAAGGATATCAGTTTTTTTTTTTTTAAATTTAAAATTACATATTGGACTCAGATTAATACATTTCACACATGGACTTTTACTGTGGTTGGTTTTATGCAACTCCAGTGTTGGCACGAGCCCAAAGTGCAACTGTTAGTCAAGTTTTGTGTGCTTGGGTTCAAACCCACTTTTTACTGTGCAAGTGGGTTAAACACTGCAGATGTTTCGATGTTTTAGTTCTGAAGATGAAATCATACTGCATATTCAGCTGGGAAAATTTTGAATAGTGCTGTTCATATAAACTGCTCAGTGAATCTCTGGGGCTCAGAACAGTGCCAGTTAAGATGAAGTATGGTACACAAATACACCAACCTTGCTGGTAAAGGTCTAGATGTGGTATAAACCCTGTAGATTATTACAGCTTGATGGGGGTTTGTGCGAGACTGATAAAACAGGGCCATCATTCCCAGCCTCCCTTGTAGGCAAGACATTAAGTGCAAAAGGTCCACCTGCATTACACAGGACCACATTACATAAGGGATGAGTATTTTAATGCACAACAAACTAAGGCGCTATGTGTCCTGTGTGGAACTGAGCTGCCAGTACTGATTTTAGCATGTCAATGTTTTATACATTTTATATATTCCGGTGTTTGTCAACTTCTGTGTACACGTTCACTGGGATCTATCCATCCAGTCTCAAAATTGAGAAATCCATTCATATATCTATGAATAGAAAATGAGAGCATCGCATACCTTTCTGCTGCTCTGTGCTCAGAGATCCATCGTCATCAGTAGCAGCATCTTCATCCTCATCCTCCTTGGCAATGAAGTGCAACCTCCTGTACTCCCTCCTGTTCACGGGGGCTCTCGTAGGGTTTCGAGGCGGATAATCCTGGAGGACGCGTCCTGTCTTTATTTCTAATCGGCAGCATGTGCGCTTTCACCCAAAAAACACCGACTACCTGTCCGCACAGCTGACCTTTCCTGCGAAGGGGCTCAAAGCAAGTAACGCATCTGAGAAAAAATCCCAGCCGGACCTTCGCTACCAAAATCATGGCTGCATGCATTTATAACATTTAAATAGAAATGACTCCTATGCAAATAAGAGGCTGTAATAATAAAGGCACCTGGAGAACATCAGGTGTACAAATTAAAAAGTTGCAATTAATCATTTGTAACATTTCTCCAGGAATTTATCCCTTCTGGTAGTGAAGGAGAATGAGTTAAAAAAAAAAAAAAAAAAACCCTATCAAGGATTTGTTGCACTGAAATTATGAATGTTTCCCACTGAATGTAGGCAGTACACAGGCCTGTCGTGTGTGCGTCTCTGTGATCCGGAATTACCTGCACAAGGTCCAGGTTGCCAAAAATGTGTCCCACAGGCATGATCTGATTACTGTCCTCGTCCAAGAAGACGCTGCTGTCCACGCCGGGCAGTGATCCCGAGCTCTCCTCCTCCTCGGCCGCCCGCCGGTCCCCCCCCTCCGGATGCTCCTCCAGCCGGACCCCCGCCAGCGCCTCCGGGTCCCGCGAAGCGCCTCCCTCGGAAGCTCCGTCACCGGAGCCGTTCTGCGCGCCTCTTGGCGGCACGAGCCCGTTTTCGGATTCGCGAGCGGCGCGCGCCGCCACTGCTGCTACTGCCCTCGCGGCGCCTCCGGTGCCCGGATGTCGGGATTTGGTCTTCACGGAGCGAAGCGGCTGCGTCTTTTTCGTGGAAACCTGGAAATATCATTAAATCACATTTTAAAATGTAAAGGCGTCGTTAAATTATTGTCTGAAAGCTAACAGTTAAAACAACGACTTTTCTAGACCGGGAACAAGAAGCTTCGCGCGGACCTCATCCGGACCCCGCTCCGCCGACCTCCTCCTCCGCCTCACTCCTCCCTGGACCTCGGGGAGAAACTTGAGATCATGCCGAGAGAAATGGAAATACGAATAGCCTCAAAGTCCATCACGTACATTTTATTTCCATCATTGTCAATTGCTGTGAAAGTGAAACTATAACACATCCGCTTTTATTTAATTTTAACTGCGACGGACCTGTTCTTGTTCATAGTTCACAAGTCAAGAAACAAAAGTTTCAACTGAAAGACTATATTAAAATAAAATAAAAAAATCTTGGAAGCACAAACTTTGGCAGAGCCGTTTTATGAAGGTTAAGCACTCTGCAAAAAGAGGCGAATTTGAGTGGCGAAACCGAGTCTCTCCAAAAAGTGCAATCAATTCCAAAACACTGCTCAAGTTCTCATAACATAATGATAAACTTATGAAATGGGGAGAGGAAAAAAAAAAAAAAAAAAAAAAAAAAAAAAAAAGAGATAAATTACCCTTTGACCTACTGAGGCAGCGCACCGCTAGCGATTTATAATAAACTCTGAGGAGTTCAGCGCCCCGCCAACGGCGGCTAGCTCATTAGCATGTTAGCCATAGCCAAGTTCTCTCTGCTAAATAAACGCGTTTATTGTTCCACCCCACCTGTTTCCGCTTCATGGTGCATTTATTATTAAAGCGCACTTTTACACACAGACTCCAGCCGGCATCACGGGTCCAAAATAATCGACACTGAAGCTGACCGGCCTGGGTCAAATGAAACCTCGAGCGGGAGGACCCGCCCACCGCCTCGTGCTGCGCAGAGTAACGCAGCTGACGAATCACGTCATACGGAAACACCTCCCACAGACACGCCCACCAGCACCTGCTCCACACGGCGAGCCAATTAAACACGTGAATCGCTCTCACACACACACACAAATTAAACAGAATTTAAATTAATTGCGCAAAAGCTCCTGCAGCACGTTATTAACGAATACAGTACCTCGCTGATAGGCCCTGTTACACGGAAATAGTTCTCAGAGACCCGCCCACCGGCACGCGGTGGCAAATTCAAGGCAAAGAGTTTTTTTTTAAACTTTCTTCAAGCAGACAAATCTTCTTAGAAACTACACTAAGCAACATGAAATAATCAGAATCAGAACAAGCTTTATTGCCAAGTATGTTCACACACATACAAGGAATTTGTCTTGGTGACAGAAACTTCGACAGGAGAGACAGAATGACAGTGACAAGACACAGATGAGAAGATAGAACATGTGAATAAAGGAAAAAAAATATATAAAAATATAAAGTACCCAATATACAAAAATAGTCACTAGACATTATAGGTATGTATAGGTATAATAATATAATGTACAGGTAAAATAATACAATGAAGTGCAAATTTGATTTATATAACAGTAACAGGAAATGCATATTATACTGCACACAGCTAGTGTTAAAATATGTTGTAATATTGTAACAAAACTGGAAACTGTCTTTATAATTAAACATTTGCCCATACGTAAACATCTTCATTTAGTGGGTGGACTAGCGTGCTTTAATGGAACTGATAACCTCTGATCGTTCAGAATTTGTTTTTTTTAATGTATATTCAATCAATAATGAAGCTGACACACACCTTTACTCTGATATACTGATACATATTAATAATCTTTCAGAAATAATGCACCAGCAAAGCACAGGGAGTCGCTGTGGAGCGCTGTGTGATTACAGAAGAGGGCAGCAGGGGGCGGTATTGGCCCACTGTGGAGTACAGTACAGTACTGGATTACAGTAAGTGTGATGTACAGTCAGTTTATTTGTCATTTGCACAGTTATACTGGATACACTGGGCATTGAAATGCTTGTGACGAGGCTCCTATAGATGTGAACAGACATGAACAAACGTGTTTAGACGAGGATGTGCTGATGAGTAAAGCAGCACAAATAAGTAATAAGTATAAAAGGGCAGGTACAGTAGTGGAGGGAGTGACTGCAGAAGAGCTGGATTTTGATTCCGAACTTAGTCCGATTTACAGGTAGAGCACAGAGCCGTCGTGTCTTCGTCACATTCATTTCTCCAGGGTTTGGCGTTTACCCACATTTACACTGGTATTTTGTGTATGAGGTGCTGCTTCCACAGGAATGAGCTGTTTTGTTCAACATCGTCCCCAGCGCCCGTTTCATTCCTCCATTCCTTTGTTCGTTTGTTCAAACGCTCATTCTTTTGTTTGATCTTTCATTCGTTCATTCTTCATTTCTTAATTGGATAATTAATTCATTTTGTTTGTTCATTAATTTGTTCGTTCGTTCATTAGTTTGTTTGTTCACTAATTTTTCACTTATTCATTCGATTCGTTCACTCATTCGTTTGTTTGTTTATTCGCTCATTTCTTCATTCATATGTTTGTTCATTCGGTCATTGTTTGTTCGTTCATTCATTCATTTGTTCTTCTAGTCCTCTATTTGTCCATTCACTCATTCATTCATTGCTCATGTGTTTGTTTGCTCATGTCTTCCTTGGTGGTCTAGTGGTTAGGATTCAGTGCTTTCACTGCTGTGGCCTGGGTTTGATTCCCGGTCAGGGAAGGTTACCTTTGGGGTGTATGGGGTGTCAGGGAGGGGTAGCACCTCTGGTGGATGAACATGTTGTGCCCTCTTCAGGGTGGTTTGTCCACCTTTGGTCCCCACCTGATGCTTGGCTCTCACCTGTGGCTCCCTGTAAGCTGTTTGCATGCAACAGCAGCCACACCCCAGGCAATGGCTTCAACAGGCTGGCTAAACCAGGTGAGGGTAGATGATGGGCCTCAAACCCTTGGTGAGTTAGGGGATCTTCACCCAAGCATGTGAAGATGGATTTCAGCAGACTGAGAGGATGAGACCCATGAAAGGTCCAATGGTCAAGAAGGAAGTCTCAGTATTGCTTTGGGAGTAAACCCAGGCAGAAAATCTGGAGTGGAGCCCCAAAGGTGGATGGATGTCCTTGACACCCTACCGGCAGCTCCTGCAGTCAGACTGGCATCAAACATATTGCATTGCTCTCCTTCGGAACATGCCAACTCAGCCAAGGGGGGGTTCTGATGATTGGGCATCTCAGGACCCCTGAAATCATTGCCCAGGTTTGCACCTTGGAGAGGTCACTCCAACAAAACAACACGGGAGACAATAGATACCGGTTATAAGTTCTTACTCGATTGGCGTAGAGAATGAACGCCAGGGATTGTCTCCGACGGTGGGAGAGATCATCGCGTCTCACTGGACAGCTACCGCCCGTCTCAAGCTGGGCAGCCCCCAGCCAATAAGGTGCTGTCCCGCCACAGTTCACCTGCCTCACTGGGTGCGTGGGGCTTAAGGCTTTCAACCCGACAAGTGGACTGAAATTAAAGCACCAGGCAAAAAGATAACCAAGAAAAAGAGGGAGGTCTTTAGGCTTGCCTCCTGGAATGTACGGTCTATGCTAACTGGCCTGACTGATAATCTACAAAATGCGAGTGACGCACGGAAGACTGCCGTAATCAACAATGAACTGAAGAGGGTTCGTGTTGACGCTGCCGCACTGCAGGAGACAAGGCTAGCTGCATCAGGATCCCTTATGGAGGCTGACTACACATTTCTCTGGCAAGGAAAATCAGACGGTGAACCAAGAGAACACGGGGTGGGTTTCGCTATCAGAAACGGTCTCTTGTAACTGGTGGAACTATGTTCGGGTTGATCAGAACGGATACTTTGCATCAAGCTACAAACCTGTGCCGGCTGTGCTCGCCTAGTTAGCGCTTATGCACCAACCCTCGGTGCTTCGCCCGAAACACAAGACTGGTTTTACGACGATCTCCTTGCCGTCCTGGAACGCATCCCTGGAAATGAGCAAGTATACCTTCTGGGTGATTTTAATGCAAGAGTAGGAGCTAATCGGGATTCTTGGCCCTCATGCTTAGGCTATTTCGGTGTGGGAAAAATGAATGAAAACGGACAGCGCCTTCTGGAACTCTGCACATATCACAACCTGTGCATTACTAACACCTTCTTCAACACAAAACCACAGCACAGGGTTTTCTGGAGACATCCACGCTCGAAGCACTGGCACCAACTGGACTTGGTGATCACTAGGTGAGCAAACTTGAACAATGTCTTCTTTACACGCAGCTTCCAGGGTGCTGACTGCGACACGGATCACTCGCTTGTGTGTTCAAAAGTTAAGCTGATGCCCAAGCAGTTACATCATTCGAAACCCTATGGGAAGCCCTGCATCAATGGAAACAAGGCACTGCATGTAGAGACGGCAAAGATATTCCGTGACTGCCTTGAGAAAACGCTACCCACCAGATGCGATACAGAAAGTGTCACCTCGAAGTGGAATCACCTAAGGGACACAATTCACGACACGGCCTTGGCAGTTTTCGGGAGGAAGTCTAGGAAAGTGAACGATTGGTTTGAGGAGTACTCTGACGTGATGATTTCAGCCGTTGAGAAGAAACGTGCCGCCTTTCTGGAACACAAACGATCACCCTGCGAGAACACCAAGCGAGCGCTGAGAGCAGCCAGAGCAGAAGTTCAGCGAACAGCCAGGCGGTATGCGAACGACTACTGGCTCAACTTGTGTAACAAGATTCAGATCCATGCCAGCTTCGGTCATCTCCGGGAGATGTATGATGGAATCAAGCAAGCTATCGGTCCCAGGCAGAATAAGACAGCTCCTCTGAAGTCCAAGTCAGGTGATATTATAACCGACAAAACCAAACAGATGGAGCGCTGGCTGGAATATTTCTCCGAACTGTATGACCTCGAGAGCACAGTGTCAGACACCGCTCTTGAAGCCATTGAACAGTTGCCACTCATGAGTGAGCTGGATGATGTCCCCACGGTGGAGGAACTCAAGAACGCCATCAACCACCTAGTTGCTGGTGAAGCTCCAGGACAGGACGGCATACCGCCAGAAGTCATCAAGTGTGTGAGAGACACTCTTTTGCAACCTCTCCATGAGTTACTGTGTCAGTGCTGGGAAGAAGGTGTGGTTCCACAGGATATGCGAAATGCCACGATTGTAACTCTCTACAAGAACAAGGGAGATCGAAGTGACTGTAACAACTACCGCGGCATCTCACTCCTCAGCGTTACTGGGAAACTCTTTGCTCAAGTTGCCCTCGGAAAGCTTCAAAAAATTGCCGAGCGGATCTATCCGGAATCACAATGCGGCTTCCGTGCCGGACAATCAACCGTTGATATGATCTTCTT
This sequence comes from Scleropages formosus, assembly GCF_900964775.1. Lineage (NCBI taxonomy): Eukaryota > Metazoa > Chordata > Actinopteri > Osteoglossiformes > Osteoglossidae > Scleropages > Scleropages formosus. The sequence continues at coordinate 39,526,675 of NC_041807.1, read as the reverse complement.
CTTGAGGCAGCTGCAGGAAAAGTGTAGAGAGCAAAGGAAACCCTTGTACCGCTTTCATCGATCTGACCAAGGCGTTTGATACCGTCAGCAGAAGTGGGCTTTTCCAGGTTCTCTGCAAAATCGGCTGTCCGCCTAAGCTACTTAAGCTGAATCAATCCTTTCATGCTGATATGCAGGGCACAGTCCGTTTCAATGGATCAACGTCTGACGCTTTTAGCATCAAAAGTGGTGTCAAGCAGGGATGCGTGCTCGCTCCAACTCTTTTTGGGATCTTCTTCGCAGTGCTGCTGAAGCAAGCCTTCAGAAATTCCACAGAGGGGGTTTACCTACACACCCGATGTGACGGGAAGCTGTTTAAACTCGTGAGGCTTAAGGCCTGGTCAAAGTACCTTCAGGTTTTCAGGTTTTCATCCGTGATATGCTGTTTGCTGATGACGCTGCTCTGATGTCACACACACAGAAAGAGCTACAGCGGCTGATGGATTGCTTCTCTCGCACAGTTGGGGCCTTTGGTCTCAAAATAAGCTTGGAGAAAACCAATGTTATGGGACAAAGTACCCCTCAACCTCCATCAATCTCCATCGGCAACTACACTCTTGAGGTCATTCACGCATTCAATTACCTCAGGTCAACCATCACAGATACCATGTCACTGGAGCCTGAGCTCAATAAAAGAATAGGAAAAGCCGCCACGACTCTGTCCAGTCTCAGCAAGAGAGTGTGGATGAATGGCATGCTCTCCAAGCGTACTAAGATCAAAGTTTACTGTGCTTGCGTTCTTGGAGTTCTGCTCTACGGAAGTGAAACGTGGACTTTGTATGCCCACCAGGAGAAAAGATTGAACGCATTCCACCTGCGTTGCCTCAGACGCATCCTCTAGATCTCGTGGAAGGACAAAGTTACTAACAGTGACGTCCTTAATCAGGCTGGATTGCCAAGCATGCAGACCATCCTCAGGCAACGCAGGCTACGGTGGCTAGGGCACGTCCGTCGGATGGATGATGGAAGGATCCCGAAAGACATCATGTATGGGGAACTGGCCTTTGGTGTACGACCAACCGGACGGCCTCATTTGCGCTTCAAGGATGTGTGCAAAAAGGATTTGAGAGAGCTTGACATTAATGTGAACGGCTGGGTGGAGCTGGCAACTGATCGTTGCAGCTGGAAGCGGGAACTTCATCAAGGTCTGAGACGTGGCAAACAAAAGCTGCGACTACAGGCTGAGGAGAGGCGAAGACGCAGGAAGGTCAGGCTTCAAGTGGAACATATGAACGGCACCCAGCACATCTGTTGCAACTGCGGCAAGGACTGTCACTCTCGATTGGGCCTTCACAGTCATGGCCGGCGATGCAAACCACCGTGAAGCGGACAAAACCAAGGCGCAATTCCATGGTCTTTCTAGACTGATGGATGCCAAAGAGACATGTGTTTGTTCATTGATTCATTGATCTGTTCACTTATTTATTTATTCGTTCATTCGTTCACCCATTTATTCATTTTGTCATTTACTCATTCATTTATGTCGTTTTGCAATAATAAATTAGTGAATATCCGCAAAACCATAGTGCCTTCTAGTTCGGTTTTAGCAAACATAAGCGCTTCTGACAATGATATTAGTTGTCCGCACTATCTCAGTAACTTCGACGCAATAACTGTAGAAGAAATTACTGTGCTAATTGGCTCTATGAAAAGTACTACCTGTCCCTTAGACCCAATCCCCACTAAATTACTGAAAGCTTCAGTTTCCGTGCTTACAGAACCTATTGTTAATATTGTTAATACGTCGTTACTAAATGGATGTGTTCCAAAAGCCCTTAAAATCGCCGTTATTAGACCCCTACTAAAGAAATTGGATCTGGACTGTAATAACCCATGTAATTATAGACCGATCTCCAATTTACCGTTTTTCTCCAAAATTCTTCAAAAAATCGTAGCGTCCCAAATTGTAAAATACCTTAATCACCATAATATATTTGAAAAATTTCAGTCTGGTTTCCGCACTGGTCACAGCACTGAAACGGCACTTACACGTGTTGTTAATGATATTCTCATTTCTTCAGCTTTATGTATCGTTCAAGCCTGATGATCCATCACATGTGGTGTCGTTAACTAATTGTTTTACCAGTACAAAATTATGGATGAGTAATAATTTTTTATCTCTAAATGCCAGTAAAACAGAGGTACTTGTGGTGGGTGGTGATGCTAAAACTCTCGACTCAATCGCGTCAATATTTACAACAAATGGTATTACCTTCAAGCGTACCAACTGTGTCAAGGATTTGGGTGTCCTGTTGGATGGAAAGCTGTCATTTGTATCGCGTGTATATGCTTTGACTAAGTCGTGCTTCCTTCAGTTAAGAAGCATAGCTATAATGCAGCGATTCCTTTGTAGACGGGATTCTGAGAAACTGGTTCATGCTTTTGTTTCAAGCAGGCTGGATTACTGTAATGCTTTATTGTCGGGTTGTCCGTACCAGACTGTATCCAGGCTGCAGTTGGTACAAAATGCTGCTGCGAGAATTGTCACTAGAACTAGGAAGTTTGACCATAACACAGGCACTTAAATCGTTGCGTTGGCTCCCGATCTCTTTTAGAGTTGATTATAAAATCCTACTTTTGACCTATAAGGCAATACATGGCATTGCTCTGGCTTACCTTTGTGAGATCATTAATTTTTACATCCCAGGACGATACCTCCGTTCACTAGATGCAGGTTACCTTAAAGTACCTGTGATCAATAAGACCTCAGTAGGAGGTCTCACCTTTAGTTATGGAGCACCTAAACTGTGAAACAGTCTACCAGTTACTGTCAGAAATGCCCCGTCTGTTTCTGTTTTCAAATCTCGATTTAAGACTTACATGTTCACTCAGGCATTCCACCTCATAATGTAATTCAACCTGCCTTGGTTATTTATTTTATCACCTTTACAAAAATGCATTTTAAATTTACTTAAGTAACAAATTACTAACTCTGTCCTATCTTCTCGTTGAGCACTACCTCGCTACATAAGACCTGAGGAGGCTGGCCAGTGGTGACAGACGAATCCCATGCTGACAGAGGATGATGTCCAGCTGCCGTGACGATCGAGATGTTCCATGCCGAATCGGGGATCCAAGATGCCATTCACCAACATTATAATTACTTGTTAAACACTGGCTTACAAATTGTTATTTTCTAGAATGCCCAGGAGGGGTGGGCTACCACTGGCCCGTGGACCCCCAGAGGTTTTTCTCCCTCAACTCTCAGTTGGGAGTTTTTGTTCCTTTCCCCGGTGGCCAGTAGGTATATTTGTAGCTGTATAATAAGTTCTTCATTATGGTAGCCATTAGTTGACTGTCTTCTCTGTTTGTATCTGTTTTTCTTGCCTTATGCCTGTGTTAAAGCGCTCTGTGTCACTGCGTGATTAGAGCGCTCTATAAAAGATAAAAAAAATAAATAAATAAATAAATTTGTTTGTTCATTCATTTGTTGGCTTTTTGATCATTCATTCATTGAGCAGCCACTCTTCCAGTAGAGGGACACAGGGATCTGGAGTTCATCCCAGGAAACACCGAGCACAGGGCAGGAAGACTGTAGACAAGATGCCAGTCTATCACAGACACACACACGCACACGTACTTGCGCACACACACTCACACATCGACACACAATCTCTGCTTCCCTTATTCCATTTGAGCCAAAGATACAACAAACGATTCAAAAACATTTGGAAGAAAACTTTTCAGGGACTGAACAAATGAAAGAAAAACAATGGAACTGGACTTCAACCAGGGGCTGGAAGGACACGGCCCACAAACAACACACAGGAGCACAAAATAAACACTGCAATGTTTGAGGTTCGAGGAGGGAGCCGCACTGGGGGGAGTTGGGGGAGGGGGTGTTGTCGATCCCTCCTGTTCACCTGGGAGCCTCTGTGTTTGGACAGGAAGTCCACACTTTGCAGTGGACACCAGCGGATGTGTAGCTTTGCTGCGCCCCTCGCAGGATGACAGCTGCCCCCCCCCCTTCGTTCCCTGGGCCAACTGAGGTCATCGGTTCATCAAAAACGCTGCCTTTGGACTGTGGGAGGAAACCAAAGCACCTGCAGGAAACCACTTCTAACCTGACAACTTTCTCTGCTCTCTATTTAGTGCATTTTACCCCTAGAAAGCTGTGAAATCCCCCCCAGTATCCATGGCAGCCCACCCACCCCCAACCTCAACAATGTCCTCTTAAGAAAATCACTGCTGATCAACAAAGACCAGGTTGCCATGGAAACAATCAAAGTCTTCTCATTTAGGAAAACATGTACAATAATAAACGCCACATCAAACATCACATTGAAGCCACGCCATCACTTCATGGTGTGTGAAAGGGCGTGCGCACACACACACACACACACACACACACACACACACACAGAGGCCTGTGCCAGCGAGGGTGCAGACATATGAAGAGGTGTAGAATTTCGGTGTAAACAAAGTGTCAGCAGCTCACCAAAGAGATCCGAAAACACGGAGACATCGAGGACTCGGGGCCTTCGCCACACTACCGCGGTAAAAACATGGCAGATAACCAGCGACATGGAAACAAAGTGAGAAAATGCACAAAATCCACAGGAAAGGGGAAGTGAGGGCGGAATATGGGTCGCAACCCAGGGCAGACACACATATTCCGACACACTCGAACCCCAGACAAGTCCCCATCCTGTTTTTCTCCATCGTTTCGATGGTCCGCCCTGGTGGGACTGGCAGCGACACACGGCAGAGAAACAGGAGAGTGTGATAAATAAAATATGAATTTATTAATGAAGACAAACCTGAAAAGAGAACACACAGGTGACAAGTAATTCTTTAAACAGCATATCAGCCGTCGGCACATTATCACTAAGCACCCGTCCAGTGCAGGGTCCCGGTGGTCTGGAGCCTATTGTTTCAGCTCAAAATAATATCCATTCATATATACACACACACACTTTCAGAACCGCTTATCCCATACGGGGTCACGGGGGAACCGGAGCCTACCCGGCAACACAGGGCGTAAGGCCGGAGGGGGAGGGGACACACCCAGGACGGGACGCCAGTCCGTCGCAAGGCACCCCAAGCGGGACTCGAACCCCAGACCCACCAAAGAGCAGGACTGCGGTCCAACCCACTGCGCCACCGCATCCCCTCCCTTCATATATATTCATGGCCAAAAATATTGGCACCATCGCACTTGTCACACACATAACTCGCAACTTTCTCTTGACAGGAGCTGAAACTGACCAAAGTATTTGATCTGCACGGCTCACTTCATCCATTGTTAATATTACCGCGTTTTTGTGTTTTGTTTGCAACTTCAAATACTCCTTCAAATCTGAACAGAACGACAAATTACTGAAAGCCCATACCATGTATATCTTAACTTGAGAAAAAATATGGTCGGAACTGTCTAATGTAGAGGTGACCGAAACAATTGGGGTAAACAAAGGATTTTGGGGAAAAACACACACACACACACACTCAGACATGCACTCAATAAAGCAGAAAACAAACACTGCAATGTGTGTCAAGGGAGAGGCCAAGGAGGGAACCGAACAAACAGCTTCATCATCGGTGCAGAGTACTGGATCACCACAGGGGGAAGTAATCCATCAGTGTGTCATGTAATGTAACCAGTTTTTTTTTTTACTGTATACAGGTGGTCCTCAGTTAACGATGGGGTTATGTTCTGCAAAACCCATCATAAGCCAAAAGTATCGTAAGTCAAAAATGCATTTAATACACCCAATACACACCTCTGCGTGACAGACTGGGGGATGCGGATCGCTGCCGCTGCCCGGTATCGCGAGAGAGTATCTCGCTGCATATCGCTTTCCCGGGAAAAAATCAAAATTCATATTCAAAGTACAGTTTCTACTGAATGTCTATCGCCAGCTCACCATCGCAAAGTCGAAAAATCGTAAGTCGAACCATCATAAATCGGAGATCACCTGTACAGTCAGTCCCCAGATTATGAATGAGTTCCATTCCCAAGTCTGTCTTTAAGTCGGATTTTGACGGAAATCGGAACAGTTCGGTATGGTAGGTATCTAACATCAGTTTATCAAATGTTTGTCTTGGTATATAGTATATCGTGTACCTTTCTGTGCATAAAACACACTAAGGAAACACTTCCGGATACAGTAAAACATCTTTAATATAATAATAATAATAATAATAATAATGGGGGGTGCGGTGGGTTGGACTCGATCCTGCTCTCTGGTGGGTCTGGGGTTCAAGTCCCGCTCGGGGTGCCTTGCGATGGACTGGCATCCCGTCCTGGGTGTGTCCCCTCCCCCTTCAGCCTTGCGCCCTGTATTACCGGGTTAGGCTCCGGTTCCCCGCGACCCCGTATGGGACAAGCGGTTCAGATGATGTGTGTGTAATAATAATAATAAATGTGACTACAGTATTTATAATAGAGAGACACACAGAAAGAGATAATAAATGTCACTACTGTCATGATGAACAGAGGACACGAAGGAGGATGAACCCAAGTGCAAGATTGTTTATTTAGAATCAAAGGACTAGACGTGTTCTTGTGGTCGGGACGGGCGAATGGTGGGTCGACTGGCGAACTGGACATTGGCAAGGATCCGAAATCGTGGTCGAGGGACAAGGAGAGCGGTCGTCATCAAAGAGACGTGCAACGAGACTAGGGAACGATGAGGGGCAGGATTTGGAAGAGCAAAACGTGGGAAGTTTGAGAACGCAGAGAAGGGATTGTCTCGAGTGAGATTCTGCAACTGGGAAGAAGTGTCTTTTATAGCCATGTGCTCCGATTGGAGCCAGGTGCTGCTGGTTGAGGGGTGTGTGTGTGTGTGTGTGTGCGTGCGTGCGTGTCCAAAACATTAAAAAGAAACTTTGTTTGCTTTTCCATTGTTCCTTGGCGTTTCACTGTTCGCTTTATTATGTCCACTTTGGTTTCAGTCGTGATTGTTTTCCTTTTCTTTGATGCATCACCATCACTTGCATCACATTTACGTTTTAGTACCATGGTTAGCAGTGTAAAAACAAAAAAATTAAAGGCAAATAGAGTAACACACGAGACACTGTTAATGGGAAAAGAAGGAAGTGTAAGGTCCTCAGGCTCTTGCATCCCGCTCACGAACCAACGAACTGCTGTAGACACCCAATGTTTTGAGGCGCGTTGCAAAGTAGAGTCAGTTTGTTATTACGAGCCACTGTATGTACAGTAACTCGAGAATTTTTTAATATTATAGGCTTAATTATGAAGTTTTCATTTGATTGTTACTTAAGAGTGAGAAAAAAAAAAACTTCTGGTTAGTAAGGAAGTGATTCGTACCTACAGGTTGTTCGTAAGTCGGGTGTTCGTAACTTAGGAACGGCCTGTATGTGATATGAACACCATCAGTAGAGGGCGCCAAAAAGCCACAGCCGCGTAACATCTTCTTTAACTTGACGTTCACTGAAACTGGGAGTAAAGCTTTACTGCTGGGAGACAAGTAAAGGTACTTACAATGATTTACCGCATCATACAGCAGGGGGATTTCGCCTGTAGCATTCGGACAATAATACAGTAAATCTACCCTACTCTTAACATGGTAAATAATTTCATGCAGCTTAACACTGTGTCATCTTAGAGACAAATCATTGAATAAAAAGTAAAAGTACCCCGGTGAACTCCTTCTAGAATGTTCTACTCCAAGGTGGGATGGAGACTCTCTCGGTTTCAGGCCATTTCACTAGAGATCAATGCAGTTTTCACCGCCTATGTGTCACTGAACAAGGGCTGTTGACACTTATTAACACTAATAATACTATGAATTCTGCACTGCGTGTTTTTTCCAGGGATGCTGTGGGAAAATGATCAACGGATTGTGATCCCTGAGATAAAAATGTGGCAGTTTAATGTTCTGAGCTGAGTGCAGATGTTCAGCAAATGCAGGATTGACGCCCACCCTCCTCCCACCCCACAGCCAGCAGGTCAGGGTCTGCTGCCAGCGATAAGGTGCCAGAAGTCGTGATCAAGTGGAAATTTATTCAGCTGCTATCTCCTCTCTAACATCTCACTTTGTGTCTCTGGGTGTCACTGAGGTTCATCTGCGAAACGCTCGTCTCATGTCTGAGCGCAAGAAGCAAGGGAAAGAACTGTGAAATCGGCACTTCCCCGGGCACTGGATGAGGGTCTGGGACTCAGGCGTGGGACGCATTGCTGCGCCGTCCACCATCCCTCCAGCTGACAGGACGATAAAGCCATATTTCTGAAGGAAGATCTCGTCGTTTCCACCAGACCTCTAAACCTGACCATCAGATCGCCGTCCACGGCCCGTTCTCAACCCACAGCCGCTCATCGAGAGCCAACTGTTCATTTTGTGCACTACAGAGGACATACGTATTTTCATGTGCATCTCCCCGATTTTGCACACCACACCACTGAGTCCAACCGCACCTGAGAGGAGGAAATTGTATCATTGAAGCTGATGAAACAGCTTTCTAGAAATCCTATAAAAAAGGGTAAAAATCTTAAAAAAATGCTCAGAACCATTTATTTATTTACTTACTTATTTGGCTCTCAAGAGGGTCGTGTCTTCGATGACCTCATTGTGATTTCATTGCTTTATCTCTCTTTCTCATCTCTCGCTTTGAATCTCCGCTTGTATCATCTAAACAAGAAATTATGACTAAGTGATGCTTTGGTGCCTCCTACTCGGGGTCAAGCGCTGCCGACGCTTCCGGAACTTCTGCATCTGGCTTGGGAACCAACACCCAGTCGGGTAAAGTGCCGCTAACCCGAGTCTCGACCCACCGGCACCAGGAGCTCTGCAGCTCTAAACCATGAATGAAAAAGAAAAGAAAAACGACCGAATGACGGTCAGTTTCCAGACAGGATATCTTGGTCACTCTGCTTTTATTTACATATTAATCAATTTCTCATCTTTTCTTTGCAAAAATGCACTAAGGAAAACTGACTTCTGAAACAGTCAAAACCCGAATCTGGATATTTGACTCTTTATCCTTATTTCTTGCACATTTCCCCCGTTTCCAAAATAATTAAATCGTCACCTGGATGTCACACACACTTTGTTTATTAAAAGTGTGGTGGCCCTCTGCTCTAATCCACCTTCACACCCCTTGTCGAAACACACCTGTCTGACATTCGATCCCACCCTGAGCGGAGCCTCTCCTGTTCTGGTGGGGAGAGTCATTTTGTGCTTTTGTGCCCCAGGTGGCTCGGGATGTATCACTTGAACAGGGGCCTTGACCCAAGTTTCCTCAGCAAGAAAAGAAAAAGTTGCATGTATGAATAACCTGAATGTAGAATCACACTGGAATATATTTTTGCACAAACACACAAATGTGAAAAGGAGATATAGAAGATATTAGCGCTAGAAGGAGCTGGGTTTGAGTCCCACCTCCAGTGTAGTGGCTCTGATGAAGGATCTGACGCTGAATCTCCCTCCCTCACTCACTCACTCACTCACTCTCTCTCACACACACACACACACACTTCTCGGTCCGTCCGCGCGCCGCGTATTTATCGGCGTGTTGTACCCAGACGCGCACGCGCATCTGTGGATGTGGGCTGGAGTGGTTAAAGAGCGCAGCGCGAGCAGGAAAGCGGAACAAACACGGAGGGGACGGGAGGATGGAGGAGGACAGGAGGAGCGCGGCCAAGCGCGTTTGTGAGTGAAGTGTGTGTGTGTGTGTGTGTCCCAGGAGCGATCCGCCGCAGGAGATGTACACTAGTTGCGGCGGGAGTCGCACTTTTCGGCGCTGGAAGGCGCGCGCTCCGGGCCGGGGCCCCGTTTCCATGGACACCAGCACCGCGGCCGCCGCCGCCGCCGTAGCCGCCGCCGCGGGGAGCGACACGACTTGTAGTAGCGGGCGGCCGGGCGGCGCGAGGATGAGCGCGCGATGACCGTGGAGTGCTTCTTCTTCCGACGGCGGCGGCTCCTCAAGGCGCTGCTCTCGCTCTCGCTCGCCTCGGCCACGCTGCTCACGCTGCACCGGCTGCGCGTCCCCGAGAGCGGCGCGAAGGCGCGCCCGGCGGCGGCGGCGGCAGCGGCGGCGCGCCGGCCGGCGAACGCGACGCTCGCGCCCGCCGCCGCGTGGGACGTGCGCGTGGCCAACTGCACGGCGGACGAGTCGCTGCGCGCCAAGGAGTGGTTCCGGCGCCTCGAGCCGCGCTTCCAGCAGTACGCGCTGCGCCGCCACTGCCGCTACTTCCCGATGCTCATCGACCACCCGGAGAAGTGCCGCGCCGAGGACGTGCACCTGCTCGTGGTGGTCAAGTCCGTGATCGAGCAGCACGACCGGCGCGAGGCGGTGCGGCGCACGTGGGGCCGCGAGCAGGCGCTCGAGGGCGGCCGCCGCGTCAAGACCCTCTTCCTGCTGGGCGCGCCGTCCGCGGGCAAGGACCACAAGAACCTGCAGAAGCTGCTCGAGTACGAGGACCGCCTCTACGGCGACATCCTGCAGTGGGACTTCATGGACACCTTCTTCAACCTGACCCTCAAGGAGGTCAACTTCCTCAGGTGGTTCGCGCTGCACTGCGCGCGCGCGCGCTTCGTCTTCAAGGGCGACGACGACGTGTTCGTGCACACGGGCAACCTGCTGGAGCTCATCGACTTCAAGGCGCAGGAGGCGGGCGGCGCGCGCTCCCTCTTCGTGGGCGACACCATCTCCAAGGCGATCCCCATCCGCAACCGCGAGAGCAAGTACTACATCCCGCGCGAGCTCTTCGACCAGCCCTACCCGCCCTACGTGGGCGGCGGCGGCTTCCTCATGTCCTCGGAGCTCGCGCGCAGGCTGCTCTTGGCCTCCGAGGCCCTGGAGCTCTACCCCATCGACGACGTCTTCCTGGGCATGTGCCTGCAGAGGCTGCGCGTGGCGCCCGAGCTGCACCCGGGCTTCCGCACCTTCGGCATCAGCAAGAGGAAGGTGAGCCCCATGAACAACGACCCGTGCTTCTTCAGGAGCCTCATAGTGGTGCACCGGCTGGGCGCGCAGGAGCTGCTGCGCATGTGGCGCCTCGTGCACAACCGCGACCTCGCGTGCGCCAAGCGCGCGCTCCTCTGAGCCGTGGGGGGTCCGCTGGAAGCGCCGCTCCCGTTACGAGGCTTTTTGTTACGGACTCTTTTATTATTGCCGCTTGCCTTGGATCCGTTCTCTTTTTTACACACACATATATATATACGTATATATTTAATTCACACAAATATATCCACGCGTGGCACGTCCACACACAGCAGTGGGGGGGAGCAAACTGTAACACTGAGCTTTTGTTTAAATTATTTAATAAATAAACAGTTGCCTTAACCATTTTTTTTTTTTTTTTTTTAGTTTTACTCGAATCTTTCGAAGTGGAAGCAACTTTTTTTTTTTTAGCTATAAACTTTTTACAGTGTTCAGTTTTCCTCACGCGGGAGCTGCTTTTTAACAAACTCCAATTGTCGGGAAGCGTTTGGGGAAAATAATCTGGTTCTTCTCAGAAAACACGCAAAAGTGAGGAAAGGTCCAGAACATACTGTATTTTACCGCGGACTCGTTTATAATAACTGTTAATGCTGAGAGATCGTTTCCATAACGAGGATGCCTGAGGGATTCACTCTTACTTACACCAACAACCAGGTAAAAAGTGTTAAGAGCTCAGCAGCGGCCGCCAAAATATGCAACATAACATCAGTGTCTTTTTTTTTTTTTCTTTGGGAAAACATTGATTGGCATTTGAACAGTTTTGCAATGTGTATGAAAAAGGAATAAAAAGCGTTTCTACCCGCAATATCTTGTGTTTTTCACCGCGGTTTCTTTCATTTGAATGGCAAATGAGCGGCCGCCAGGTGCTTTCCAACAACACTCTCATGGTATGAAATTATGAAACAATAATTTGAGTCCAGCTCTTGTTTGCACAGGGGCTGCAATGGCTCATGTGCATCCGAGGCTCCTGAAGGATGGCGGTGGGACCTGAGATTCCCTGGCGATGTGGACCCGAACCCGGGGCCACAAAGTCCAGTGCAGAACCGCAGCTTCTGTAGTAAAATGATGCAGCTCCACTGCTTTACAGTACAGCAGGGTCATTTTTACTACACCAATTCAGGGTACGTTCAATAATCAAAAGTACCAAACCCAGCTCTTTCCATTACAAGGCAGTGGCTCTAATCATTACGCCTCCTGCTGGCCAAAGCAGGCCGGTGCCTTGTTTTCCAGACACCTTTGGTCACACCTTGGCGCCGGTTTCTCAGGGGACCCCCCACCCTCACACCCACTCACACTAAGCTCCGGCATTGGGGTGAATGGGTTCCTTTTCCTCCTTGGAAAGACCATTACTCATGCGTGACGTGTTCCCAAAAGACGCGTTGGCAACTCACGGCCGGTGTGGAAACGTGCGAGAAAACGGCCGTCGTGGCTGTGCTTCATCCATCTCTCACGTAATAAAATGCTGAGTGATGCGAGCGGTCACGGTAATGACGGGCCTCCTTCCCGCCACGAGGCCTTTTTCCAAAGCTGTTCCTGTTCTTTTCCAGCAGAAAACTTGAGAACAACAATTATGCAATGTAATAAGTGGAATGTAATAACTACCATTTCATTTTATATCAGCTGCCAAGAGAAAGTCTCGAGCAGAAAACGCAGCTGAATGTGTGCAAAATAATTCACACTCAGACCAAACTGCAGAAAACACTTCATCTTTGTAGTTTGAAAACCTTGTTACATCTTTTTACACATTGCATTTTACATCAGTTTAAATACCAGCACAATACGTCTCTCCACTGGACAAAATAAAAGTACATTTCTTCTTTTCAGACATATGTCAACATTGAAAAAGGATCCGATAATGATACAAGTTTAATTTTTGCACTTACCATTTCTTTGTGCTTTTTAAAGTAAGATGCTCTAGATTTACACACACCCATATTTGTATGTATCACATTGTATTCTGATTTTGAGGGAAAAAAATCTTTAAAAAACATCACTTTAATTATACTTCAATACAGCCGAATTAAAGGACATGAAAGGCACACACTATTTTTCTACAAACCACCAGTTTCAATGATGCCTATATTAAGAAATTATGATCTGAGTTTAACGCATCCATGTACATCATCACATTTATTATATACCTTAAATGTAAACAATACTCTTTCTAATACTGTGCTGTGGATTGTATTTCTTTGAAAAATCAGAAATTCAACACCGGATCACGAAGAAGTTTCAACTTCCGTTACAAGTGCAAAGGAAAAGTTCATATACGGTAAAGAGTACAATTAAATTGTTCACGATTCAGAGTGCTGAAGTGAGCTATCAGATACTTCAGAAAGAAAGAGCTTAAAAATGTGTTTCCCATTTCTGAATTATTGACGAAATAACAGTAAAACTGACCACGTGTTACAGCTCTGACTCCTCAAAGCAAAACAGTGAAGGAATAATAATCCAACCTTCTTGTGCAATTTACTTTGGTATTAATGTCTCTATCTACATTTATATATATATATCTACATCTATGTATCTGGTGCTCAGATGCCATCTGTATTTCTGTCGAGTTAAAGGCAATACGGTTAAATGGACCTAATTCATGGATACAAAACGTACAAAAATGCAATTCTTGACTACAGTACAAGAGACCCTAGGCTGCAAAGTGAACAACCCCATAAGGCTCCCCGATGGGGATCAACGAATCACAGCTCATCAACGAATGGGAGGAGCCTATTAGTAACGAGCCAACGTGACCGTTCCCACCATGAAGGGCTCGCGTTTTGGACATGACCATCCCCACCGTGGAGGGAGGCGCCTCTTGTTGAGTTGCTGCTGCCGCTGTTCTCAGCGTCTAGCAGGTGGCTGCCGGGTGGTTCTGTTGAGTCCAGCCTTGGGTGCAGCAGTCTTGCCAACAGCAGCCGCAGGTCGGCTTCTGGACCCCAAGGGCACTTGCTTTGCAGCCTTCATGCTCATGGTCTTACCTAAAGAAAGATGCAGGTACAATACTGCTTTTTTACCTTCTTTCTGGGTGTCACTTAAAGGACTGAGGCGATATCATGACTGGAAGTTTGAGGCTGAAGCTTCACCACGCCAAACCGTCACAAACACATTAAAAGAGAACAACACTTTTGAACACTGTAAAATACACTTTAAAATAACGATTTCATAAACTTTTTGCCATAATGTGCATGAATAGGCTTTACAGAAGATGAAGGCTGTTTGTCACTTTTAAAAAACTGAATAAATTGAGAATTAAAGCATAGTGCTGCCAGAAGATGAAAAAAGTGAGACTGCGGTGTGTCACACTGCAACTGAGTGCATCGGTACATAGTTCCCATAATGCACTGCGCCCCAAAGTCTCTCTCACACAACTTTTTGGCGCAATTTTCAAATGAGGTCTTCACTTATCACGTCGGTCTGAATGTCGCTGACTCGGACCAGATGTCGTGGACCAGATATAATAAAATCTAGAGAAATTAACGATAAGTCATAATATTTGAGGAGCGAATCAGTGGAAAAAACAGATATTGGGAGTCTGATTAACCAGCGATGAGAGCTGTTAAAACCAGTTTTAGTACTCGTCTTTAATTTTACTGGGGAGAAGCTGACGAGCAGTCCAAAGACACAAATGTTACCCTGTTGTTCGATTATTTACACCCATTTTAACTTTTGGGACGCTGCAATCCTTCATTTGTCCTGGGAGATGGAGAGGCGGGGTGTCAGCAGCAGTGGAGGGGAAAAAAAAATAGAACAGCTGTTCCCACAGGAGCCCTGAGCTCAGCTGGGCTCCGGGCCCCGGCCCCCTGCTCTCACCTCCCAGCATGCCTAGAGCTGGAGGGCATGAATGGCATACCTTGTGAGAGCTTTGCTCGCTGCGGGGCCGTCGTCCTGCGCGGGTTCTGTTTACAGCCATCCCTGCCCATGAGGTGAGACTTCCAGGCCTGCGAACAAAAGGCGAGTCATTTCACAGCTGCCCCACAACCAACGCTCACACGACTACTTGCACAGTTTTATTTAAGGACCGCAGTGGCCCTTAACAACGATCCTCTCACTCTCTGGATGCAGATCCTGCTTGTAAACGGCCTCCTGTAAAACCCCACTTTCACCAGTGCGGAAAAAAAGCAATAAAAGTGATTTAAAAGCAGCAGAAAACAGTGAAGTCGCTCAAGGAAACTTAAAAAAAAAAAAAAAGAAAAAAAAAACTACGCACTTACGCTGCACAAGTTTACGCCTTAATTTGTTTGCGATATTTATTTGCCCAAAGCTGTTTTCCTTCTGAAAAATACACAGTGTGTGTAAAAAGCCCTCTTGCTGAGTCAAACAAGGTACATCCTCATCTTTACTATCTTACATTTCTCCAGCTGGCACCATGTTTTAAAAACATACCGGAGTAAGCAGTACAGTACACAGCCTTCACTCTTCACCAACCCGTATATTTGGCTCCTCTCTGCTCTTTCCATATCAAGTTAAAACCCAATTAGGGTTTTAGTGCTGCTTCCCCCCCAAAAAAGATTGCAGGGCTATTTCGTTACAAAATGAGCGCTGCGGAATGCGGAACCACACAAGCGCCACTATTGTGTACATTAAGTGGATATTAGCTGTAAGCTGACCTGCGTGATCGATTAGCTGGAGAAAAAAGTGCTCTGGGGAGGACGGCACCGAAAGGCGACACTCCTCTAATGTCCCGGGTTCGAGATGTACGCAGAGGTCTTCTTTGACCTTTCCTGTCTCAACAAAGTTAATGCTTAATAGGATTAAGTTTTTCTTTATTTCAGGAAGCTGCATCTACTATGCCATCAAGGTGGCGTAAAGTGACGTGTCGGACGTGTCGGGCAGATGGAGCTCGTTTAGTTAAAAAAAATATCTGGTTTATATTTCTTTGGCACTATTCATTATTGTTGCTTCGGGTTTGGCTCGCAGCGCCAGCCCGGGTGTTTGGCGAAAAGACGTAGGGCTACTCAGTCTTTCCAGCATCACAGGGATCCAGTGAAATCACTGCTAACAACTAAGGTTCTGTGTTGTCAGCGAAACGAGGAAGAGCCAGATGAAATATGTCATGGGCGCCTAACTCGTTACCGCCCTGATGGTTCTGAGCAAAGTCAAAAAAGTACACGCTTTGTGCGTTCGACAGGGACTGCGTGGCTTGAGAAGACCCAACGGATGGTGATGGAGGATCGAGATGGAGAAACGTTCTCGAGTGTGACGTGGGGGAGGGAAAGCAGCCGCTGATCGGTGTCCACCGAGGGCTGGTTGTTTCCCGCTAAATCGCTCCTCTGTTGGTTCGAGTGCCGGAGGACGGGGGGGCTGGGCTGGGGGGGGATAAAGGCACCTCTGTAAGAAGGTAGACCACTGTGACCCCCCCCCCCCCCCCCCCCCCCCGTATAAACACTGACACCCTGTCCCCAGTATAGAGGTTAATGAGCAAATTGCTGCTTCCGCAAACAGCCTTCCAAGTGCCACGTCGCAGAGTCGCATCCTGCTCATCACCGACAGGGAGCCACGGCATCATCATCGCCTCACCGCAGTACATCCCTGTTCACCTCAACCATTTTCCTTTTACCTCCAAAGAGCTCTGCTGGAATTTGTAGTTATTTATTATCATTCCTATCGACTCCTTTATCTGATGCTTTTTACTAAAGTGCCTTACAGTGTGAGGTTTGTATACTATGGTATTTACAACGGTTTACCCATTTATACAGCAATGAAGCAGGTAATTTTTACTGCATCGATTCAGGGTAGGGTCCTTCATCAATGGTACTACAGCAGGAGAGCGATTTAAACCCAGGTCAATTGCAGTTATTAACCCTCACATGATTTAATACTGCTGGGTTTCTGTGCCATGAGATTCAGACTCATCTGCATTTCAGTACAATAAGTAAGAACAGTTCATGTTAACAATGTGGACACATGGATGATTGGATGGATGATGAAATGATGGATGGATGGATGGACGGACGGACGGATGGACGTATAACAGGTAGTTTCAGAATACTGTGGAAAAAGGCATTCACCCTATGAACTATTTAAAGAACAATGACCTTATGTGGAAACGGGGGTGCAGTGGTGCAGTGGGTTGGATCACAGTCCTGCTCTCCGGTGGGTCTGGGGTTCGAGTCCTGCTTGGGGTGCCTTGCAACGGACTGGCGTCCCGCCCTGGGTGTGTCCCCTCCCCCTCCAGCCTTGTGCCCTGTGTTGCTGGGTTAGGTTAGGTGTTTGCCGCGACCCCGCTTGGGACAAGCGGTTTCAGATTGTGTGTGTGTGACCTTATGTGTGGAGATTACAAAGAAAACTAATTGTGGACAAGAGTTCAGAAGATAAAAAGCCAGTGGTGTAGGTTCCGTTTTGACACCCACACCCAACCACACTCAACTGCGGGTGGCACTGAGAGAGAGAGAACAATAAACAGATGGGTGGCATTCACCATCTGACTAAATAAACCAAAGTATTTTCATTCAGTCAAATGAGTTACTTCTCGATTATTTTCACTACGAGACAGTCACTGCGCTCCACAATTGTGTCCTTCAACTTCTTCATCCATAGATCACTTCTGGGCAGCAGCTCCCACTAACGCAAAGGTCATATTTTTAGACTGTGGTACAAGAGATGAAAAGGAGTTCTTCATACCGGAAGCAGAACAAGCAAAGGGTTTCAAACAGCAGCAATCTGTTGAGCGAGCGCAAACACCACCGGCCCTGCAGCCGCGTTTGGACACGGGTTCCATCTGGGTTTTTATCTCTGTACCGTCAACGCCTGACCATCAGCACTGACCGGAAAGCAGATCAGGAGCCCTTACAATATGAAAATTTCACAGTCTGCTGTTTAATTCAGTCCTGGATATTCGTTTAAGAAAACTAATACTCTGTAGTCTGATTTTTTTTAAAGTAGAGAGGAACACGAGGACAGTGAGTGGTGTAGTGGTGGGAGCTGCTACCTTGCAATCAGAAAGACCCCGGTTCAAATCTCCAATCCTGCTGTAGTACCCTTGTAAAAAGTACTTACCCTAAACTGACAGAGTAAAAATTACCCTACTGTATAAATTAGTGTAAGTAGCTTAGTCTACAACTGTGTGACTTGCTGTGGAAAAATGTTGCATAAATAAATTATCTATAGTAATACACACCACAGTCCAGCTCCTCTGCCACACACATTACCTTTTCAGGTGAATATGAATTAATATAGTCAAAATAATGCCAAATTTACACAGGCTGTGGTTAGGGTTTACTATTTTCGTAGCACAAACCTCAAACTGTCACGAAGGACAAAAGCAGCAGGTAAATGAAACGTGCAAATAAAAAAAACTATTCTGCTCTGCCTGCTAAATTAAAAAACGTATTTTAACATATAAAATGTAACGTTAAAATGACTTGACTATTTATTTAGATTGGTACACTTTCTAGAACTCGTGTACAGCATTGACGCTGATGAAGGCACCGTAGATCTGACTGTTTCTAACGGTAAACTCATGTGTTCTCATCTGTGCTTCAGTTTCCTTACATAACAGCCGTTTCTGAGCACCCAAAGCCCTAACTGGGCTCTCACACTTTGAGTGTGACTTCTGTTTTCTTCAGTATAATCCCAAGCAAGAACAATTTAGTCATTTTTACGAGCTGAAAGTCTCATTCTGGCACGTGTGTTGAGTACAGTTCACCTCGGTACTTTGCCAAAACTAAGTAACGCTGTGAATTAAGCGCAACTTGGGAACTTCAACAGTAGAAGTGGCCAGTTGTGAAACACTTTCATAAAACTAAGATTTCAACAACAGTGCGTCTTACATGACGCATAGGTGAATCACTGCTCCCGGTGCACAGATCCACTGACTGCGTGTGGAAAAGCATCAAACTAAATATAAAGTTAATCTTTTTACATCAACTCTCATCTCCGAAGGCCTCGCGGCACCGTCAGCAGGGGTCACCTGAGTTTATCGTAAGTCACTGTCCTGAAGGTGCAACTGAACCTCACCTCCTCTCCCGCTGTGAAGTTCTCGTGGCACAAAGGACAATGGTTGGCCTTCTCCTCGGACCCGTGAGCTTAAAAAGAGGGAGAGCGGGATGCAGGAAGCAGTAAAACACATGGCCACACACACGTACTGGAGCTCGCGGCGGTAAGCAGCAGAGAGAAATGCTGACACACAGCTGATGTTTTTCGCTGGTAACGTGATGACTTGAGTGTAGCCATGGCACTCTAATCGACAGGGCAGCGTGTTTGCTGTGACGTTTACACTTGCATTGGTAAACTGGAGTGCAGGGTTACTATATGCCATGCGTGAGCAATGCCTGCCTCGACTCCACTCTTTATGGGGCAAGGCTGAGGACACTCACGCTGGCACGCCAGACCCTGCGTGTGTCTGGACAGAGCATCCCTGGGGATGGCCTCCCCGCAGCGGCGACACGGGGCGAAGGTGGCTCTGCTCTCGCACTCTGCCAGCCGGTGCTCCGTCAAGCTGCAGATCTCCACCACCTACAAAACGCATAAGTCATATTCCGTCTGCTGCCCTTCCCCCACTTCCGCTTTGTCTAAAATTCCCTCCGTCTCAAACACGCGAGGACACATAAATCAAATGAGTATGGAAAAATACCTCCTTGAACAGCATTTGAGTTGTTTACCTTGGATTTTCACACAATAACTTGTGCTTTTTTGTTATGGTACATGAAATGGCACCGAAATGCAGGTAAATTTACCAAGACGAGTGAAGTTAACTTCTCTGAAATGCTGACACGCTGGAGTTATCGTTTCTATTTAAAACCGTTCGCAGCCCTGTTTGAACCGTACTCAGTGTTCCGACCTACGGCAGAAAGCAAAACTACAAGCGAAGCTGCTTTTGTTGAGGAACAAGTGGTTGGAGCTACAGAATATCCACAATTAATGGTTACATCATACAGTATATGGAAAATGTACATCTATATCATGTATATTTTGTACCGATAACGCACAATGCAGCATACAGATAATGCATGTTATGTATATTTTCCATTTAAAATTAATTGATATATGTATCGATACACTGAAGGATTAGAGAACGGAAGGCAAGAACAGCTGAAACCACCAATGAACAAGAACTTTTGAATAGTATCAGGTTCATCCCTGACTTCCAGCATCGGAAGTCCAGTAAATTTAACACCCCCAACAGAAAGCAGAAGAGTTTGGTTCCGCTAGAAAAAGATAAGATAAACTGCCTATTTTAATTGTGGAGTGACCGAGTGATTTTATCATGAATCGAGAATTCGGCTGCTGCTGATACAGCAGAAGGGCTGTAACAGCACAATAAGTTGGAGCCAATTTTATACAGTATCTCACACCCCCTTCATGAGGTGATCGCGATGAGCTCCTTTAGTCACTACATTGTTTGGTTACGGTGCACAACGACCCGCCTTTGGGTCCTTCTCACCAGCAGCCTCAAGCCTACATAAGGCCAGTGAGCTCCTCAAAGACACACGTGATGCAGGAGGGTTGTTAATCGCACTGCGGGCAGCATAGTGGCACAACGAATAGTGCTGCTGTCTTGCAGGGCCTGGGTGGTGCGAGAGATGTGGGTTTGATCCCTGCCTAGTCTGTATGGAGTGTGCATGTTGTGTCTGTGTGGGTTTCCTCTGGGTGCTCTGGTTTCCTCCCACACTCCAAAGACATGTTGTTCAGGTTCACCCATACTGTATGAGTGACAGAGAGTGTGTTCCACTGATGTACGGATGAGTGATCCATTGTAAGTAGTGTATCTAGCAGTGTAAGTCACTGCGGCAAATAAGGTGCGTGGGCTAGTAACACTACATAGTATCCAATGTAAGCTGCTTTGGAAAAAACGTCTTCTAAATAAATAAATTCAAAAAATCGTTCTAGTAAATATTGATATTGTCATTTTTGTTGTTCATTTGCATATTTATTCAGTGTCTTTGTCGTTACAACTGCACTTTGTTGCAATGTGCCCCATACCATTAGTCCTCCTCCACATCATTTCGAGGTGCTGCGTGTGAGATTCCCTGCAGGGATTTATAAAGTGTAAGCCCATCCTATGCTGATGTTTCACACGAAAACGAGATCTGACCTTTAAGTCTGGGGACAGAGGGTGAGCCACAGGGCACACATTCAGGCCTGAGTCAGCCAAGGTGTATGAACCTACCTGTTTACAGTGGTCACAGCGCAACAGCATGGGACAGTGCTTCCAGTAGTGCAGGTCGAGCCCCTCGTCCGTGAAAGAGTCGTCCCTCTCGCCACAGAAGATGCAGAGACTACAAGGTGAGACAGGAGCATAAAGACACATGAGCACTGAGTGGGGATCAGTCGCACAGATAAACCTGAACACGGACTGAAACCGCCTGTCCCGAGGCGAACCGGAGCTTAACCGGCAACACAGGGCGCAAGGCTGGAGGAGGAGGGGACAGACTGAAACAATTTAGATCAATTTATTCTGCTATTTTGCCAAGTTTTAAAGTTTTGGCAGCTACTTGTGTGATGAACATTGGTGCATATGGTGAAAGAAACAAACTATTTAAGAATCAACCGCCTCCATCTGTGTCTCTTTGCTAATATAATGTGCACATTGTATTTTCTATGAGATGTCTGTCGCTTTGGAGAAAAGCGTCTGCTAAATGAATACATGTAGATGTATGTAAATGTAAAGAGATGGAAAGCAGATTAGTGGTGATGGAACCTCCAGGTTGACCTTTCAAACATAAAATTCATACTAATACTGTGCAGTGAACCCTCCTACAGTTACACTTCCTACCTAAATGCTTCCAGAAAGATCCAATCAGAATCACAACCTCCCAACAGACAACTATGTGTGCTGGGAACCACATGTGTTGTCGAGTGGGCAGCAGGTGGCACGGTGGTCAGTGGCGTAACCTTGCCATCAAAGGACATGAATCTGTAGCACCCTTGATCGAGCACTTACTGTGAATTAGTACAGTAAAAAATGTTTTGACGTTTAAATGGATAAATGCTAGAAGTGATCTTCTTTCAGACAACTTATGAGTCTTTGGAGTCTAGGTAATGAGGTACGATAAAGTGTAGAAACAATCTGTTGTACTTCTGAAGAAGCTCAGCAGGTGAAGTCCATCACTGAGGTACAAAGCTACACGTCTCCTCCCTGTGTTTTTATCCCCCCGTGAAACTCACCAACTGTACCCAGAACAAACACTCCCAAGGTCTCCCGCATCCAATCCCAGTGACTGGGATTAACCAGTAACAGCAGTTTTCTTCTACAATTTGTACAACTCCACAGCAGTATCACGCAAAGAATCAAAATCGGGTCTATGAAATAAAAGGCAATTGAATACGGTATAGGGAATAAAAACAGAGAAAAACAAAGAATAATTAAATGATTATTTAATCATTTTAAGCCATATAATAATACACACACATTTTCTGAAGCGCTTGTCCCATACAGGGTCGCGGGGAACCGGAGCCTAACCCAGCAACTCATGGCGTAAGGCCGGAGGGGGAGGGGACACACCCAGGACGGGACGCCAGTCCATCGCAAGGCACCCCAAGCGGGATTCGAACCCCGGACCCACCAGAGAGCAGGACCCGGTCCAACCCACTGCGCCACCGCACTCCCGCAGCTAAATTAATAATTATAAAAATAATAATGTTACCAGTGTCATTATTTTGCACACTAATGATGTTGGGAAGGGGATGCAGTGGAGCTGCGGGTTTGGCTGGGTGCCACTGTGAGGTGGGTCTGGGGTTCGAGTCTTGCTTGGGGTTCCTTGCGGTGGACCGGCCTCCCGTCCTGGGTGTGACCCCTCCCCCTCCAGCCTGGCACCTGTGCTGCCAGGTTAGGCTCTGGTTTGCTGCAACACTGCTCAGGACAAGTTGTTTCAGACAGTGTGTGGTGTAGTGAAGGTGTCAAAATTCTCATCAGAATCTGAATAATGTGTAAAAATTTCAGAAGCGCAAAGGGCAACATGGGGCTGTCCCAGTGAGCAATGTGTCACGCTGCATTGCTAAAAAACCTGGTGTGCGTGTGTGTATACGTGTGCTTACATGGGGCCTGACCATCAGACAGACACTTACAGCTCTCCTGTAAGCAGTATGAGATCATTTTGATGAAGCCTATAGTCCCTGCAGCGAAAACACACAGGTGTCGGGTATCTTTACTCCCCCTCCCCCCGCCAAGGCACCGAAGAGTGAGGTACACGGGACAGGATACGGTAAATGACAGAGCGTAAATAACCTGAGTGGACTTTGCTTAGATCATTCTTTTCTTTCATGTGACGATGAACTCGTGCAGTCCATTTCCATCAGCAACAGATCTGTATGAAAAATCTTCCCTCAATGTACCTCATATTTCGGTAGTTTCACTAGCTCTGCACCCGGAGGCAAGGACTCTGTGGGTTCTCAGTCCCGCCCAGCACTTGCCTCCTTTAGTACAGTCATCTTTAGGATAGAAAACACCACGAACCACCTTGGCGGCATGAACATTAAAAGATCAGAAGGGAGTCACACTCGGCGACAGCTTCTTAGACGCCGTTTGCTCTGGCGTTCCGTCCCCTCCATGTGCGAACCTACCTGTCTAGGTAATTGGCCACTGAGGATTTTTCGCTGGCTGCGTGTGAAGGCCTGGCGGTGGAGGCGCCTCTTGCCACGTCTGTGAAGTGAAGTGCAATGCTGTTACGGTCTAGACAAATCGTGGAACAAATTATCCCTCCAACAATATTGGTTTTACCTGCAGCACAGGGAAGGGGAAAAACAAAATTACAATAATAATAATAATAATAACGGACACAAACTGGGCAGCACCTTCATATTCAAGGTAAGAAAACTCAGATGCTCAGCCTCACCATTAAAGTAATTACACAACGCAACAAATTTTTTCTAAGTTCTGAGTTATGTCGATTGGTTAAAGTTTATTGATTAGAAAAATATCAAGTTCTTCTAGAGTGTTGGTTTTACCTTCGTACTTTACAGCCATTGGAAGATTCTAGAGGCACCAGAACATTGCAGAAAGTACCAAAACATTCTAGAAAGCAGCAGATCCTGAAAGGTACTAGAATATTCGGTGCTTGGAACCCAGTGCCAAAATTCGCCAACATTATTTCATTTCAAGAATGTGGGATATTTTTCTAAAAACTGACATATAGTAGGAACTAATGCCACAAGTATGTTTAATCAAACAAAACTGAATGGAAAATGCAAAAAAAAAAACTGACACTCAAATTTGTGTTGCACTGTGTTATTATCTGGTGCTCAGAAAGTGTCCAAAACAACTAATTTCTTCAGCCTTTTCTGGACACTGGTGTCTATTGTCAGAGGGACACACCCCTGCTTCGGGGACTTCCCTTACGTCCCTGAAATCCGTCACTTTCGATGCAATCCTTTGGTGCCGCCAGACCCCGAATGGGATTAAAGCAAACAACCTACAGCACACATCTGCATGTCCAGAAAAGGGGCTTCTGCACGCACTTTATTCCATTCCATTTATGGAACTTGTTTTAACATAAAATTTCATTGTGAATTGGCAAAGCTGGCGAGATGTACACCGCCCCCACCCCACCTGCTTTCGTGGGCTTAGAAAGCTGCTCCTCCTTTTTCTTGGTGTTCTCTTTCGCGTTTTCCTTCTCCTTTGGAAAAAATAATTTTCAGCTTCATAAAGAAGTTAAGGGTTAAAACAAATCTGTAAGAAAAGTAATCTATAAACAGATGTTCCTCTTTCTGTATTATGAGTTATATAATTTTATAATTTATTTGAGGAAAGATCCTCTGAGCGGAAGCAACAGAACAAACACAAAGGAAACCCAAGTAAAGCAGTAAGTGTCCATGTAAAGGGAATAAACGACTGATCGGCACAGCAGCGTACACTGATCTCTCTCAGCGCTGCCAGCTGCTCCTGAAGGCTCCGAATTTCCTCCTTCTTCTCTTTCTCCTCTTTCTGTGTGTCGTTCCTCTTCAGGCCCTGGAGAAAGGGGGGGGGGACACCACAATATCTTTTCAGCAGTACCAATAAGAACTTATAAAGAAAAAAAAACTCACGGGCTCCTCACTCCTCTAAACTTCCAACAAATGACGAGAAAGAGAGCTCTTTGAAAGTGTGTAACCGCTGTAGGGATGGCCATTTATTTTTGTGTACAATATCAAAATAAACTTAAAAATTCTAAATATTATATCCTTAACGTCTAAAATGAATAAATGACTATGATTTACACACCTGATTTTACTTACCTACTTGGCTGACCAATGCTCCTTGGGCTTCACTTATTTTTACACCTGCACTACTACCATGTTTCTACCACACACACGATTTCCTCTAAAACAACACATGGAATTGCTCATTACGCACCTATTATGTCACATGAAAAAGACTGATTCTCATTAAACCACCATTCCGTGGTAAAACTAAATGTCAAAAAGGGGCTCACATACTTTCAAGCAGGACTGTATATACACAGAGAGAGCGAGCGAGCGAGAGAGAGAGAGAGACACCAGGCTTTTAACAACGTAGAATTATACAACTTCCTTTTGGGAAGTGAATGATAAGACTCCTCTCAGTGGAAACAACTATTCCATGTAGTAAGCAGCATTACATTTGCATTTATTCATTTGGCTGACGCTTTTCTCCAAAGAGACTTACTCCGAATGCTCACGCTCCGAACGCTCGCACCCTTTTTCGGAGCCGGGGCAGAGGGCACGAGCGCCGTACTCACGGTGATGTGGAGCTCGCTGGGTCGCCCGTCAATCTTGGCGAAGCCGTCGAAAATCTTCCTGTAAACCATGTTCTTGCGTGTGATGCTGTCGTCCGGCGGAAGGAACGCCAGGGTGGCATGTCGGTGCTGCTGGTACACGGCCAGGATGAGCCTCACGGCCGATTCGCGCACCTCGCAGGCGCTGTGTTCTAACGCACCCGTGCAGAACTGCAGGAAACACACACACACACGTTGATATGCAGAAACACTGTTACTAGCCACTTTCTCCTACTCCATCATTTACACAAATTCATTTAGATGACACTTTTCTCTGAAGTGATATAAAACAATAAGGCACTATTACTAAGGTACAAGTAATTCACATGTTTATGCAGCTGGGTATTTTTTACTGTATCAGTTCAGCGTAAGTACCTTGATCAAGGGCAATACAGCAGGAGGTGGGATTTAAACCCAGGTTGAAAAAGGAACAGAAACACAGAGTTCTGGCGCCATAATTGATTCAGCAGAATCTTTTCTCTAATATTTTATCTGACGCCTTTATTCACGGTAACTTACAGTGTTTGATACCCTGAACTACAACTTCCTTCAGTCCTTCACACACAGATACGCTACAGCAATGTAACACACATACATGCGCAATAGGGGATATTTAGACTCTCCATATCTCCAGAGTCACCGGTCTATGGACTGCGTGAGGAAACCAGAGCACCTGAAGGAAACCAATATGAATATGCAGACTCCATACAGAATTAGCATGGATCGAACCCACGTCCAATGGCACAGCGAGACAGTAGTGCTACCCGCTGCACCCATTCAAGCCTTATCGCTCATATCAGTGCTGAGGCCCTGCAAAACTCTCAGTTGACATCATGTGTGACATTTATCAGATTCTCAAATGCAGTGGCTCAGACGTTACAGCGAATTACCGTATTTGATGCTCCGAACCTCCTCTCATGGTCAACTCACACCAAAACACAGGGAGTTACTCACTGGCCCTGGACAAACCCAGTGAAAGGAGCCCAGCGTGACAATAACAGCAGCATTTAGCGCCGATTCCCTCCTCCTGCAGTAATAAAACGTGCTGCTTGAAACCCAGGGATGATGAGATCTGAGCGCAGCGAGTGTGTTGGTGCAAAGACCACGCTGCTTCAGCTGCGTGTCGTGTACATGGCGCCCCGAGCGCAGCATGCGAATGCTGCCGATGGCTCGGTGGTGCAGAAAGCGGCGTGTTGAACAGAGCGCTTCGAAACCCGGGTCCCAGACTTGGCTCCGAGCCCCGACGGGGCAGCATTATCCTCTCGTCCCTCTCACCGCTCCTCATTTTAATTACAGGAAATTCAATCGGCTCTTTGCTGGAGCTCGGTGCGCGTCCCTCGGGAAACGGCGGCCCAAGGGGGGAAGAATGCGCGAGGCGAGAGGACGGGGGGGGGGGGCGCAACACGACGTGAAGCGAATTGCCGGAGCTGAGTTGCACGACGCAAAGAGGTTTTCACCTGATCCCGCTTACACCAGTGTACATCCTTTAGACCACCACACTCTCGTACCTGCGCATACAACTGGACGCTGAATACCTCTAGGCACTTGGTGGTCCCACGGACAAGAGCTCCAATATAAGAAACATAAATGTTCTCAATTCAGGCTCCGATGTGGTGCAATGACCTCCCTCTGTCACTCAGAACTGCTGAATCTCTCTCTACATTCAAAGAAGGGCCTCAGAAACCTATGTTGGGACTCACCTTTATCTGACACTTTTCTGCAAAGTTACTTATAATTATTTACCCATTCAGCTGGGTAATTCACTGAAGCAACTTAGGATAAATACCTTGTTCAAGAGTACTACAGCCAGAGGTGGGATTCAAACCTGTGGCCTATGGGTCAAAAGGCTGCAGCTCCAACCTCTACACTACCAGCTGCCTTTTCCCACTGATCTCCTATATGCTTTATAAACAACTACCATGCTATCTGTTAAATAATTTTAAAACCCCCTATGCGGCTCCTCCTGTGATCCTCGCACACTCATTTATACTACGGTAAGGGTTGGTGTAACGAGCTGTTGTACTGTTGCACTGAGAAAAGTGTCTGTTAAACGAAGAGATGTAAATATCCTGCCTGCACTCAAAGGGGCTCCTGGGTCCTTCTGGCCGCTCCGTCTCCAGTTCCTCGCTCGCAGTGTGCCTCTTGGGCAGGCCTAGTTCCTAAAAGCGGGACTGACCGCTCATCCGTGAGACCGTGAGCAGCCACCGGAGACTTGACCTGCGCGTTCAAACCATGGTCCGCCACTTAGACCCCGACGCTTAACCGCAACACATTCACACTGCATATTTTTAGGGGAAATTGATGACTGAAACAAAATGACCTTGTAGCTGCGGGGCTATTTTGCTCTGCAGAACTATGTAGAAATATTATATGTTTTACATACGCAAAGCAGAGCCTGCAACAATGTGGCACGACCATTGCGAGCCTGCAGCTCTTCACATAAAGAGAAAGTGAATAAACCGGTTTATATTTACAAATTTAGCAGACACTTTTCTCCAAAGCAATTTCCCGTGAACTCTATGTATCAGCCCACACATCTTCCTCACCAAGGTGATTTACATTGCTAGATACACTACTTACAAGGGGTCACTCCTCTATACGAGTGAAACACACTCTCTCTGTTACTCACACACTATAGGTGAACCTGAACAGCATGTCATTGGACTGTAGGAGGAAACCAGAGCACCTGGAGGAAACCCATGCAAACACCACACAGATTGAGTGGGAATTGAACCCATGTTCTCTTGCATCACCCAGGCACTGTGATACAGCAACACTACTTGCTGTGCCATCATGCTGCAACCACGGTAACAAAAATAACAGTGGTGACGCTAAATGAACATGTTAATGAGAGCCATGAGATGAATGCAAGGAGCACTGGTGCAGCAAAGTGGGTGCAAAAACACAAAACGAAAACAAACACAAAGAAGATGTGAAAAATGTACTGACGCTACACTGAGATCATGGCTGATCCATAGACGATCATGCTCGACAGGAAGACGTGGTCAGCTTGACCGCTATTTGGTCAACATTAGCGTATGCAATGTGTGTGTGTGCGTGTGTGTGCGTTTCCCTTGGAGATGGAGGCGGAGGCAGCTAACAGTGGTGGAGTCAATCCCTGGTAACCGGTCAGAAATGTCCGGACTCAAAGAAATCGGCAGAGAAGCGTTGACTAGACAACAGGGCAAAGAGTAAGCAAAAATGAGTGTGTGGCTGAGTGTGTGACATCCCCACTGCTGTTACTGACTTTATTCTGATCCTGCACTGTGGTAATTTTAATTTTAAGACTTCATGTTCATTTTTAACTAACAGTAGAAAAGTACAAGTGTCTTTTAGGAAGATCATTAAAGACAAGTTATAAGAAGAAGAATTTCAGTGTCTGTCAAATTCCCTCTCAAACTTTATCCTATTACTTTATTCTTTTCTTAAACGTCTCCTAATCGGGACATATTTCACGCTTTCCGTCCAGGTTGCACCTCCCACCTTCATCCTTGCACGTAATGCTTCCAGGATAGGCTCCTGCCCACCACGACCCTGCTCAGGACAAGCAGTTATTGGAATCATATGGACGGATGGACCAACATTACATGTTTCCAATCGTACTTTTTGTAAATACGGTTGGACAATGAGCTGGTAGCATAGTGGTCAGAGAACGTAGCCCTTGCTTGCCATTTCAAATATCAACTACTGCCGTAGTACCCTTGAACAAGGTACTCTCCCTAAATTGCTCCAGTAAAATTACCGCTGTATAAACGGGTAAATAACTGTAAGTAACTTAACACTGTAAGTCACTTTGGAGAAAAGTGTCAAATAACCGTAATAAAAATTAGATGCAGCAAAAGGAGCAGCTGATTCCCTACCATTAAAATATTTGCTCTCTTTGCATAGCACAGGACCGTATTACACACAAGCACAATTTTACACCCATTCATATTGTCAAAATCCATATTTTTCAATTTAGTGAAAGAAATTAACTTGAACATACAGCAAGATTAATTTCCCGCCCTTAATGAGCAGACGCTGTTCCCAAGACCCACCCATGACATCATGATGCATTCATGGGATGAGGAATGATTGTGTAATGTCTGTCTGTTGCCCTCATAACAGCACAGCGGCAATCATACGGTATATGTTTTTATTCATAACTTACTGCAATTTCATTTAAAAAATACATTAAAATACAGGCTTTCCCACAAATCCTGACTTTTTTAATGATATACCTTCATTTGTAAACTGAGCAGGGACTGTGGGCTTTTTAGAGGGCATCCCCACACACACACTCATCACCGTTGTGTTTCTTGTTCACAGCCAGCTGCTGGACATCAGTGTCTGATTCTGTGCCCAGAGAGCTCTGCGCCAGTCCCTGGATGTGCAACGCTGTGTGTAACCCCAACAGTGTGCTGCTGCTCCTCTTCCTCCACCATTTCCACCAGCAAATATCACAAACAAAGAAGCTCCAGGTCAAAGGTCGCACTGACCTGTGGCTGGTTAACTGGCAACTTACCCAAAACTCATTTGTCTTTTGTTTCCTCTTTTGCAGGAGCTGCAGCTCTGGTGTACTGTGGAAGAGCTCTAGAGGTGTGTGTGTGTGTGTGTGTGTGTGTGTGTGTGTGTGTGTGTGTGGCTCTTACCCTCATGATGCCATCCAGGGCAAACCCCGAGCCGCCTGTGCCCAACTCGGGCAGCAGTCGCTCCAGCAGCTGGGCACGGCTCAGCGCAGGGCGGGCCGGCATCCCGGGTGGGAGGGGCTTCAGCAGCTCCGCAGGAACTGCCTGCAGGGACCGCACCTCCTTGAACAGGGCCATTTCCTGCGAGACGGGGGAGGGGTCCAGCATTAGCGCCCACGACTCAGATCGCTCGCAGTGGGGAAAAACACCAACATGAAAAAGAGAAACATCCGGCCTAATCCACTTATTGCTCTCTATTATCCCGATCGTTGCACTTCACTGTGGCAGCGCCGAGGGTCACAGTAATGCACTTACGCACTGGGTCCGCTCACACGCTCTCAGTATATATAATCCTTTCCCGCGCTGCCTCCGCCAACAAACTTCCTTGATTTGTTCAAATGTAGTTCACCTTCCCCCCATGAAAGGAAATGAGACAGAGACAGACATGGCTCCTCTTTGGTGACCCTTGGGTTTGGACGTGAGTTTGAATTCAGTTCAGGTTTGCAAGGGTTTCCTCCCACAACCAAAAGACAGGTGTCACAGGTGTCTCTGTGACTCTAAATTGCCCCCAGTGTGTCTTTCGCTGAACGAGTTTGTGACTGCCCTGCGATGGACCGCTATCCTGTCTAGGGAACCGTGTCGCACACCCTATACTTCCAGGATAGGCTCTGGACAACGGCGACCCTACCCTGCACACACGGTTATTAATAGGGAATAAATGGATAAACGCTTCCTGCACTTTACATAAAGCATGACTGAAGAAAAGGCTTAAATTTGAGTTTAAAGTCCTTGCGACTCTAGTCGTTTCCAAAGCAACCCTTCCCAAAACCTTTTACTTGAGGTCATCTGATTCACGATCGATAATAAATAAATGCTCAAACATTTAAACAAAGCAGAAGCAATGATTCAATAATGCGCGGGCTGCACTCCGGAGCAAAGTCAACTGGCGTCAGCTTATTGCATTTCCACGTTGCCCCCGGAGACCAGGGCGGTGACCTCAGCGCGCCTGTAAAACAAATAGAGTTTGAGAAACGTCGTTTGGATGTGGGCGCGAGGCAGTGGGTGCGAGGCAGTGGGACCGGCTTTGCAAGGGACGCCATGGAAGAAAGACCACTCTGTCACTCCTGCAGCTCTGGCCACATCCTCAGCAGGTAGGGAGGGAGCCTCCTGTCCGTCCCGGAATCACTGAAACGCGCTCTTACACAGAACAGGCCAAGCTGTGGACCAACACACATACACACACACACACACACACGCGCGCACACACACACAGACACACACACAGAGAAACACACACTATGAAACCCCCTCTCTGTGCAGTGAGACACACCCCACGAAGGCGGCCAGGCTGAGGGCTCCCCGACAACGCGAGGCTTGTTAGCAATGGGCAGCTAACGCTCCGAGTAGCAGGAAAAGCTCCGGGGCGCTCCGGGTGCGAGCGGCCCATCGGGTATCAGTACATAGCTGTGTTTGCAGCGCCCTGTGGGATCTTTACTGAACAACGGGGCTGTAAATGACCCACAAACATGCAAATTTAGTACCAGTGTAACGGTGTGAGTGCTTCTACACATCGCCTGTATGGGACAACCTGGACAGACGTGTCCAACAGTCACCCACCGGGGCCCGACATCCCTGGGAGCTGTTGCAGAACAGCTAGGAAGGCACTGAGCAAACGTATTCACTGTGCGTCGTTTTGTTCCACTGCACACTTTTACGCTTACCACTAACTTCCTTATCACTACATCATTCACTTTCATCCACATAATTATTTTTTATTCCATTATATACATTTGTGCCTTTTGTATTAATTTTATTACGCTTGATTGTACATGTTACTGTGACGTCACACACTGTAGAAGGTTCTAGAAATATCAGTGTAAAGCAGTGTAGGTGGTAGTTTCTACAAGCAGGGACAGGAGACCAAAGACCTTTGGTGGCTTCAGTTTTGTGACCAGAGACGATGTGACATTTGGGGTGTATCAGAAAACACAGATGTGGAGGTGTGATTCCTCCGCGAGCGTGTGTCTGTGGGTGCGGCTGCAGGATGAATATAAAAAAAAGAGTAAGAAAACATTTCTAAATTCAACTGTCTCATCATTGAGCTTCCAAAGAACCCAGAGCTGTCAGCTTATTTCCTGTTCAGACTCACTCACCGAATACGTCATGGAAAAAAAAAAAAAACTTCTTAAGCGTGTGGTCGATTGAAAGGTCCAACAATCCTCCCACTGTAAAAGTTTGTTCTCGACCTGTCGGATAAGTTTAACGACCTGGAAGGTGATCGGGTCACATTTTTCGATCTTCCTATATGGGGCTGCATGACCACCCTGTTGAACACACTAACTCTTTGCTTTCAGTTGTTTTAATTGTTTAACTGTGTCAGTATATATTTGCAATTTCTCAGTATGTTGTATTTGTCACTCAGTTCTGATCTGTTTTTAACCACAAAAAAAAAAAGAAGAAAAAAACTGGTTTCCAGCAAGTGGCCACAGAGACCCAATGCATAATAATTAAACTAATTAAATAACAAATAATAAATTTGTTAATAATAAATTAAAGAATTTTTAAATATTTCTTTATAATTTAAAGAAATTTTAAAAAATAAATACATTTTAATTAATAAATTCTAATGTATTAGAAACTGTCTGCATGCTCTGTTCTTCACACAAACGTTCATCTTTTCCCGTGTTCTTCTGGACATCATCTTCGACGATACAAATAAAACACACACACACACACACACACACACACACACACACACACACACACACACACACACACACATTTTCAGAACCGCTTGTCCCATACGGGGTCGCGGGGAACCGGAGCCTACCCGGCAACACAGGGCGTAAGGCCGGAGGGGGAGGGGACACACCCAGGACGGGACGCCAGTCCATCACAAGGCACCCCAAGCGGGACTCGAACTCCAGACCCACCGGAAAGCAGGACTGTGGTCCAACCCACTGCGCCACCGCACCCCCACAAATAAAATATAAAACAAGAATAAAACATGAGCCAGTGATGAACAAAGGACACCGATTCGTGCGAGACACTTTGCGGCCACTCACACTTGCACTCACACTCGTCACCCGTACGAGGCACGTATACAAGAAGTGCCCTGCGGACGATCATTGTGACGAAACACAACGGGGCAGGATGATGAGAAGGATTCCAGTAACTCGCCCCGCAGGAGCCAAAGCGGTACACTCGGTGGCTCGGACATCCTGGGAATGGTAACCTAGGCGCCTAGAGAAACACATAAGCTTATCTCCCATTGCTGAGCGCCCCCTCCCCTACCTGGATGAAGCTCGTGGCCGTGGCTCGAGCCCTGCTGGAGGAGTCGCCGGTTCGGGCCAGGAGGACGGCCAAGGTCTGTTCCACGCAGTGAGCCACTTCCGCCTTGCCCAGCTTGTGCCTGGGTACGAAATGGGTCAGGATGGTCTTCAGCAGCTTCAGTGATGCCTGCAGCACCTGAGCAAAGACAACAAGCGAAATCAGAACTTCTTATTACATTTCTGCCAATAATATCTCCCCAAATAACAAAACGGTGCGCAAAATAAAACATAATAACGCCATTCCCCCCATTTTTGGCAACCGCTTCTCCAGTGTTGGGTCATGGTGATAAAACTTACTAAAAACAACATTAGTAAAGAAGAAAAATTAAGAACTGATGGGTAAAAAAGGCACTTTGAGGTTACAGCTCAAACAAATGCTCTAACACTTATAATAAATATCAATATACCAAAGAATGCATTCACACAATATACAACAAATCTATAATAATAAGCTATTTTCAAATATGAAGATATATTTCAAAATGTAGTGTTTCAGAAGCTCTTTCCCTACTGCAAGGCTGCCGATGCCAAATGGAACCTCGGTGCAGCGAGTGGTAGGGAACAAACTAGGTTTGCTCGCGACTTTCATGTCTGCAGCTATGTCTCCTTCTCTCAATGTAATGCATAAATTGTACTTTTGCTGAGATGTACGTCGCTTTGGACAAAAGCGTCTGCTAGATGAAAAAATGTTAATGTGAATGTAAGCTGAGGAATGGCGCCTCCGCAGGAAATACACGTGTGCGTCGCTGACTCAGTCTCTCACCCACAGAATCACGCTTGCACGCAATCCAGTACACACACGCACTCAAGACTTTAGACGACAGCACCGTGATGCTAATGACAGCGTTTCAGAGGAGCCCTATTAGGCGATTCGTGCGAATACACTCGCTGGAAACTTCTTAATGATATTTAATGACCCCGACACAAGACTTAATGAAAGCGTGTCGCAGTTGCAAGACCAGGTCGGTCTCACTCTATGTCCGCAGGCGTTTTGCTGTAGTTACCTCTGATGTCTCAAAGATCTACATTCAGTGTGTCTGATCATTGGACAAAATGCATGGATCTCATTACTCAGCAGTTCCACGCATACCTCTAAGTGGATGGTGGGGGGGGGGGGGCAGTCTGTGGCCCCTACACTTGTACCATGTGGAGGGGAGAGGAAATAAGGCAAGCTGCCACTCAGCATATACATTTACTGTGGTTTACCCAACCTCATGCACATATTCAAATCACATCTTGCCACCCAACAGGTTTCCACCAGCTCTGCTTTTACCAATCAGTTGTTAGTGCAAATAATACAGGAACACAAGAACACACAGAAGTATATATGAAGTCAAAATGAAAACACAAGTTAATCCAATGACCGCACTTTACTAACCCCACTCTATCTATCACACGCTGTCTGAGCTAAAGGTCACACAGCATCACAGTTGTCATTTCACACTTGTGCTGCGAAACACTGAGCGACACTTTATTAACGGCATGTTTTTCACTCTGATTTATTTCTCTCAAAAAAAAAGTCCACATTTTCTGCATCTATCTATTTCTATGATTTCCGCACTGCGACGTCTGACCTCAGGAGGGGAAGAACTGCAAAGACCTCCTTGCGAGGAAGAAAAAGTTGTTCTTACTGGATGTTCAAGAATAAGACATATTTGCATACATCAACATAAAACCACACAAGTGTAAAATATTGATGTGAGGGCAAAGAACTCAGATGACACCTGTGGGAACATCACCATGACACAGCACATTGTTCACAGCAAGACCCACAGAGCAAACCGAGCGTTAACTAACCATCCCATGAGCACCTGCTGTCTGGGGGGGGTTACAGCAAAAGAATTCCACCGATCGTATCAGTCACCTGACAGCGCTATAAAAACCCGAGCAAACACAGCGCACACAGTGGGAATTTTGAAACGGGACCTGTTGGCACACTCCTTGAAAGAACAGCGAGCTACAAATTCCTCACAACTCGGCTTTTCCTCTTTTTTGTTTCAATATTATATTGTTACCGTCATCATCTCCTCTCTATTCCACCATGAAAATCACTGTTATTGAAAAGTTTCTTTTGTCACAGAGGCCAGACCATGGTGAGCAAGCAAAGTTATAATAATTATAATTAGCTGACTCCTTTGTCCACTGTCAATTACTGTATCAGCTTTGTTCAATAACACGGTATTTACACTGGATTTACCCATTTATACACATGATATCCAGGGTAAGTACCTAGAAAAGGTTTTCAACTGCGGATCTTGAGCTTGCAAGGCGACGGCTCAAAGTGCTACGCCACCTGCTGCTCCGTGACAAAGACAGCAGCGCACTGGATGTCCACCAACGGCACAGAAGGGGGTCGAAAGTACCCCTGTTATTCTTTATAATATTTAGTATTCTGGGAGAGCTGCTCTCGAGCCGTTACTCACACACACTTCCTGGGGCCCTGATTCACAGGCCGGGTTTGTTCCGTCAGCCCAGTCTGGCTCCAAGGACATGAAGTCATGTCCCTGGACCTGCTTCCCTTCCTCTTACTTTGATGGCTTCAGGATGGCGTCACCAGCCAAAGCTGGATTTTAAGTGCGATCAAGGTTTTACAATCAATCTGAGAACCTGAAGCCTCAGTAAACAGAGCAGAGCAAATACATCAAGGACAGGGATGAAACCCAAAGTGCTGCACACGTTCCAAACTTTCCCTTTGTTTATTTAAATATTTTCTTCATCTGATAAAATCTCCAACTGCATGTATGGCTGCTCCCCCGTCCGTTGTGAAACGCACATTTGTTTAGTCTCAATCGCATGTCTGAGAACAGGGTTCGAAATGAATGCTTGTCCCA
The DNA here is from genome assembly GCF_900964775.1 of Scleropages formosus. Taxonomy (NCBI): domain Eukaryota; kingdom Metazoa; phylum Chordata; class Actinopteri; order Osteoglossiformes; family Osteoglossidae; genus Scleropages; species Scleropages formosus. The sequence goes on along the minus strand of NC_041807.1, from coordinate 39,490,235 downwards.
TTGTCTGGTACTGGAATTTGGTTTAAATGTTCATAGTGGGAAGGGCTGAAACATTCTGATACCTGCGCCATGAAGAGGTGCACAATGAATTAAGGTAAAAGGTGAAGAAATATGACTGCCATCATAGTAAAGAAACTTACAAATACGTACAATTACTAATAAATAACTAATAAATACCTAATAACACTATTCAGTGCGTCATTAACTGCATTTTCATTTCAAAATATATACTTTTTTTTTAACTAGAAAGCAGCCATATCTGTTAAAAATAGGCCATATATCATGTTACTTTGGGCTTTTTATTTATGTTGTACCCTTTTTATAAGTACTCTTCCTTTCACGTGATACACTGATTACAATCTACAGGGATATTTTAAACACATCTGTCCTCATGAGAACCAAACACAAAAAATATTCGGCCCTGCAAAGTGTCTCATACATGAACAGAATTTAAGGCAAAAGATCATTTCAGGGGAACTTCAATCAACCCAAGAAAAACTGTGTGGTTTGTATGTGCTGAAAAGAAATGTATGAATACGCAAAAATATCCGCTGTGTCTCATTTCAGTAGAAAATGTAGTCACTGATCAGCTGGAGCATGAAGAACCTGTGTGAGGAACCCAGCAACACTGTGGATGTCTACAGAAAACACAAACTCACAGACATCACAGGGTCCATGAGGGCCTTCTTGACTACGAACACCGCTGCCCGCTCCATGGCCTTGAGCTCCTCCCGGGGGGTCCCCACTGTCACCTCCGTCAACTTTCTGGCAATGGACACAAGAGCGTCCTCCCGGTGTATCCAGGACTTGGAGTATGCCTTAGCCACCTTGGGGGAGAAGTACAGTGAGTGCAGGGGTCCGTCTCCCGGGGGGGATACACAGGAAGGTACTGGAAAGGTTACATCTGTTCAAGTGCCTGTCAACATTACGGATGAGGTTTTAAATAAAGTCTGATTGTTCCATGAAGAAGTTAAGACTAAAGATGAAGACAAGATGATGTTTTGTTTTTCATACTTCAACCATGTTGTTGATTTCTCCGTAACCCCTACAACATCATGGATTCTCATTACTGTAACAGGATCTCACTAAAAATCTTACACATTTACAACGCTTTTCTAGAAGGCTACTTACAACGTTAAGCAGCTTACAATTATTTACCCATTTATACAGCTGAGTAACGTTACGGGAGAAATTTAAGGTAAGGGTACTACAGTTAGAGGAGAGACTCCAACCTGCGACCTTTGGGACCAAAGGCAGCAGTTCTAACCACTAGGCTAGCAGCTATATAGCTACTTAGAGTTCTTGATAATTCAGAAAGACATTAAAGAGGCCAAGATGACGTCAGCAAAACGCTGGTGAAATCGTGCTGACCCCGCTGTGAGAAAAATACTAAGGACTCCAATTACTGCAAGCGACCATTCTCCCATATGGTTTGAAGTTCACGAGACTGACCACCCAAGAACCGCTCACCTGACTGACCCAACAATCCCATAAATCCACCTCTCTCTTACTATCACCAGCATTCACGCTCACACGAAACATCATCACATGCCGGGAGCTCGGAGCTTTCTCTCACCAGGCCATCCCCGTACACCTCGATAGGGAGGCTTGCTTCCCGCTGGGCCTTCTCCGTCAGGGGCTCGGCATCCCCGACGACGGCCGGGCTGCCGGAGAGGTCATCTGAGGACAGGGGCTCCGCGGCCTGCATCCATCGCCGCTGTTCCTCTTCCGGGGGCTGCTTGAGCAACGTAGGCAAGGGCCTCTCGTCGAAGGGCAGGCTGCAGACCTGCACAGTTGATCGCTTGGGTTTACGTGAGGAATACGGAGGACGCACAGTAACACAAGTGTCTGAAGCCCATTCAGCCTTTGCCTGATAAAACAGGTGGTAAACACAACAGTGTACGCACAGCTAGTCTTCCTGGAGGGGCTCCCTTGTTGTTAAAAAGATATGATTTGTGTTTACCCAGCGAGCCAACAGCGGGCAGTAAAAAAAACACCCAAACAGATTAGGGTGGTGGAACAGAGCACCCAAGCATGACAGTAGTGCGGATCCACCATGATTCAACTCACTTCCACAGTGTTTAGAACTCATGTCTGGTGTTCCTAAGTGTTGATGAAGAATAATAAGATGACAAAGGCTAAACATGTTTATGGGATGAATCAGCAATCAGCAGCGAACAAGAGTTTGTCAAGATAATAGCTTTATTTCAAAGTAGCTCAAAATTAATGCAAATATTACAATAAAACTGTCATAAGTTTCTGACTTATTGTAAGTGTATCACATTTTTACAGAATGTAACTGATGAATAAAACTTGTGGGACTTGTATTAGAGACCTTTACCTGATATAACAAACTGAACAAAACAAATTAAGAATAGACTTCCAGGACCAATTACTTACATTCACCAGCCACTTTATTAGGTACACCCGTTCAACTGCTCGTGAACGCAAATATCTAACCAGCCAATCACATGGCAGCATCTCAATGCATTTAGGCATGCAGACATGGTCAAGGGGATTTGCTGAAGTTCAAACTGAGCATCAGAATGGGGAAGAAAGGTGATTTAAATGACTTTGAATGTAGCATGGTTGTTGGTGCCAGACAGGCTGGTCTGAGTATTTCAGAAACTGCTGATCTACTGGGATTTTCACACACAACCATCTCTAGGATTTACAGAGAATGGTCAGAAAAAGAGGAAATATCCAGTGAGTGGCAGTTCTGTAGGCTAAAATGCTTTGTTGATGCCAGAGGTCAGAGGAGAATGGCCAGACTGGTTCAAGCTGATAGAAAGGCAACAGTAACTCAAATAAGCACTCGTTACAACCGAGGTATGCAGAAGAGCATCTCTGAACGCACAACACGTCAAACCTTGAAGCAGATGGGGTACAGCAGCAGAAGACCACACCAGGTGCCACTCCTGTCAACTAAGAACAGGAAACTGTGGCTACAATTCGCACAGGCTCACCAAAATTGGAAAATAGAAGACTGGAAAACGTTGCCTGGTCTGATGAGTCTCGACTTCTACTGTAACATTCAGATGGTAGGGTCAGATTTTGATGTAAACAACATGAAAGCATGGATCCATCCTGCCTTGTATCAACGGTTCAGGCTGGTGGTGGTGGTGTAATGATGTGGGGGATATTTTCATGGTATACTTTGAGCTCCTTAGTACCAACTGAGCATCGTTTAAATGCCACAGCCTACCTGAGTATTGTTGTTGACCATGTTTATCCCTTTATGACCACAGTGTACTCATCTTCTGATGCCTACTTCCAGCAGGATAATGCACCATGTCACAAAGTTCAAATCATCTCAAACTGGTTTCTTGCACATGACAATGAATTCACTATACTCAAATGGCCTCCACAGGTCACCATATCTCAGTACAATAGAGCACTTTTGGGATGTGGTGGAATGGGAGAGTCGCGTCATGGATGTGCAGCCGACAAATCTGCAGCAACTGCGTGATGCTATCATGTCAATATCGACCAAAATCTCTGAGGAATGTTTCCAGCACCTTGTTGAATCTATGCCACGAACAATTAAGGCAGTTCTGAAGGCAAAAGGGAGTCCAACCCGGAACTAGCAAGGTGTACCTAATAAAGTGGCTGGTGAGTGTATATCAGCGTACATCTCGGTACAAATCCTACAAAACTGCATTTACCAATTAATTCTAAAAATTCTGTACCAAACATGGCTGATCAGTACACTGTGAACGGATGAACGATGAATGCTGGGGGGATGATTTGTGTTCATTTTCAACAGTCTATTTAGCAGTTGAGGCTCAGTTCATTCCAGCTGGCAAGATTATGTCCACAGTGGGACTATCAACGTGACGGTGGCTTGGCAAACAGCGCAATCAACCAACTGTTTAACTGCTTTAATTAAATACTGAAACCGAACCTACACCTCCTCTGTGGCGTCTTTATTCCAGGGAAATCCACGGGTCACGGGCGCATAAAATCCCTCAGCGCTTGTGCACAGCGCGTGGAAAGAACTTAAAGCGCTGTGTAACAGGAGCTCGCCGGTACACCTCTTGGTAGCAAAGCAACAACAAACTGTCACTGCTCCACATGGCCCTTCTTTCTTATAATGAGAAACAAACCAAATTGGTACTGGAGCGCTCCAAAAAGGTAAAAAGCTGGGTACTCCTGCTTAATTACCCACTTATAAAGACAGAGTAATTTTCACAGAATTGCTTTCAGATAAGTACCTTGGTCAAGGGTACTACAGTGGGGGGTGGGATTGAAACCCCTATCCTTTGATTGCAATGTGATGACTCATACCACTATGCCACCTGGTTCCCCTAAAAATGTGTTCATGTATATTACATGTATGACGGTGTTTCACATACATTATGGTGCTTTATTCTGTACATGGGGGGTGTGCGGTGGCACAGCAGGTTTAGCCAGGTCCTGCTCTCTGGTGGGTCTGGTGTTCGAGTCCTGCTTGGGGTGCATTGTGACGGACTGGCGTCCCATCCTGGGTGTGTCCCCTCCCCCCTCCACCCCTGCGCCCTGTGTTGCCGGGTTAGGCTCCAGCTCGCCGCGACCCCGCTTGGAACAAGCAGCTTCAGACAGTGTGTGTGCGTATTCTGCATATGATATTTTGTACAATATATAGTGTATTTCGAAGAACTTCACGTATAGGGCTCAATACTACAACAAATATGTTCGGTTACGGTCCAGAAAATAAATATGTTAACATGAAACAAATAGATGCAAATGTTCTGTTTCTCTTCGCCTTCTTTAAGGGGCAGTTCATTAAATGCAGAGCTCCATCTCTGTACCTGTGGAGTTTTCTGCTGAGCCGGAAACAGTGTTGGGGGGGTCTGTGTCCGTCGGGAGGCTGGGGGGCTCGCAGCGGCCTGTTCTGGCCCCGTGGGCTCAACCTGGGTGGTCCCCTCCTGGATTTGAGGGGTAGGCGCTGCCCGTTTGTCCCGCGGTGAGAGGCGGGGGACTCCCGAGTCCTCGTAGTGAACATCAGCCACCTTACGGATCTACAGACAGTACAGAAATGCAGAGGCAACAACAGATGTAACAGGAGTCCATCTGCAAACATCAAAATGCAAAAGCAATTCAATGAAAAACAGATATTTAAATAAAACACACACACTTAACCTTTCATGTCCACAGGTCCACATGTATGAAATTTCAGCAAAAGGCTCACTGTTACACCACAGACCCAGTAAACCTTTAAAACTTCCATCTGTGAATTATGTTATACCGAATTACATTCATCAACAGTATATTACAAACAGTACTATATTATTTAAAATTCAGATTTTAAAAAAGTTACACATTAAAAATAATGAATTAAAAGAAAATTCACTGGGTCTTTGTTTGCCACAACAGCAGTGTCACTCCAATAACATTCACGGATGAAGGCCCAGCAGGCAGCGACTGAACAACAAAATCAAATTATTATTATTGTTTTCAAGTTAGTTTTCAGGAACAAAGAGCAGAAAAGTAAACCTATGCGGAAAAAAAAGAATGCGGTGAACCTGAAAGATTTAGGGTTGAGCCTATAAAAGGAACGGGGCTATCGGAGAGGCGTTCTGATTGGACGCGTTGGACAGGGACAAGCTGATAGACCCACAACTTCAGACGGACTCAAAGGAGATGGACAGATTGTTTAAACTGGGTTTCTGACCACACACACACACACAGGTGAGGAGCGTTCGGTGTTCAGAAGGGCGACACACACCTGTGTCGTGTCAAGCAGGTCGTGCAGCTCGAGCTGTTGGTACACCTTGAGACGGTACTCCTCTATGTGCTCCTTCTTCTCCCTGGCCGTGTCATAGTCCTCCTTCTCGATGGCGTAGCGTTTCTCCACGTCGAGGCGACCCAGCAGCTCCCCCACCTGCGGGGGGACCATCCGGCAATGAGCGGAGCAGTGAGCGGAGCAGAGGCTGCTGGGTACTGAATGAGCGCAGTGGAGCGGGCATTTAAAAGCAGTCATATGAGCGTTCATTCGCATTTTCCAGATAATATCTGAGTACAAAGACAAACTTCCTGTACAGAGACAGAGAAATTGTGCCTCTAAGCCACATGATATCTTATCTGATATTCAGCTCTGGCAAAGGAGGCTTTATTTTCCATTGTTATTAAATCAGCATCTTTCCAGCATTGGAAAAATGTGCTCTTGAATCTCTCTGTCCATATTTTAGGAAGAATGTCCTTGTATTATGAATGTTTCCCATTTTTGAGAACACAGACATTCTATGGTTTATTTTAATTGCCTTTGTCTGTTTTCTGCTTGTTGTGCAGCCAACGCAACGTGTGCTCACTCTCTGAGTTGACAGGGGTAGTGAAGAGCACCCTGGACCGCCTTCATTCAACTCACTTTCCCAGTGTTTACAGCTGGTATCTGGCGTTCCTGGTCGGTGATCAATAATAAGATGAGGAACGCTACTCCTTTATGCAAGGAATCAATCAGTGACCAGCATCGAATAGAAGTTTATAAAGCATGAAAAGCAAAAGAACACTTTTATTTTCTGTCGTTTTACTTTTAATCTTAATGTAACTCAAAATAAACATGAATGTAAACAGAAAGACATACTAATTAAATATTAAAGTTATATTTGTGACCCTAATCCATACACAAATTGCAAAGCACCTCTATTACTAAGCTTTTGTCAACTGTGTCAGTGTTAAAAATGGTTCTTGGGGCTACGAACAAAACATGTTCTGATCTCTATTGTGTTTGTAAGTTGAGGAGCCAGTGTTCTCACTCTCACTGAAAGACAAAACCATAAATTATAAGCATTAACAAAAATGTTTTCAACGTGCCCTTTTTTGCTGTTTCTTTCCCTGACTGTAAGTGCCGCCTGCACAAACATCCCCAGCAACGTGTGTGTGACCTGTGTGTGGGAACACGAAATGCTCACGATGGAACACCAAAAAACAGGATTTCAAAACTAGGAATTAAGTCTAGAAATTTGAATTCTGTAAACGAAGGAAACAGCGGTTCCACTCCAGTGTTTCCCTTGAAACTTTCCTGCTGTGGTCACTAAAGTCGCCATGTACCAGATAAGGGTAGGGGGGCAATGTTCTCTATGCACACCCCTCCTTGTAGTTAATAAACAACTTACTGACAACTTACTGATAGAAACCTGGGAGGACAAACAACCAAATGTATGAAATCTGTTTGGGGGTCAGGAAGAACATGTGGGAATGGACACGGTGTAAATCAGTGCTTTAATACGATGTACCTTTTGCAGGTCCGCCATGGCCTGCTTGAGTGTCTTGGCGAGGTCGTATCTCTCCTGGCGCACACACTCCTGCTTCTTGTGGTGGAGGCGGCGGATGATGTGTGCCACCTCAGGGTCCTGGTACATGTCGAACGCCAGGTCGTCTAGAGGGGAGATGGGGGTGTGTTGCCTAGGGGAGGTGCACAGAACACCATGAATAACACGGTGAGGGATGGGAGACCCTGGCAGTGCTGCACATCCCCTCTTATACAAAGCCATGTAAAACCATATTTTTTATACTATTTCAGGTAATTTCATGTAATACTTAAATACAGACTTACAATATTTTATGAACCTACACAGCATACAGCATTATGATGTTGATATGGTACATTGCCTGATCTCTGAGAATAACTTATTCATAAAAATCATTTACCATTTACTTTCTCCTCTGCTTTTTGTGAGTCAGCCTGACAAAATCTGGCAGATTTATCTGACGTCTCAAAGATAATTTAGATTTTGTTACTTCTAACCTAATGACCCACAAAACTAAAACAAATTAATATCTAAAGGACTTGTGTATTTAACTGAATATCCTCCTGAGACACAGCAAAAAAGGTTTTTTAATTAGTTTCTGTGAAGTACATGATCATTTCCAAAAATGTGCTATTAGCCAATAAAAATAATTTCCTGTGAGCCAAAAAAAAAAATGTTTTGCCTAATTTAGCTGCATAAATGTACAACCTGATACAATTTCCTTTGACTTAAGTGCCTTTCACTTTTCCACTATTTACTATATATGTGGCAGAAGAATATAAAACTAAGCTTGGGTACCGTCTGTGGAAAGCATGTAAAAGACAAATAAATGGTAAGCTGACCAACAATAGTGAGTTACCTAATTGTTACCAGAAACAACTCTTTTCGCCCAGATATATAGTACACATATTTGAATCCTTCAGCACACAGGCCTGCCTTACCCTACAGATGGGCCCTCCAACGACAGGCTGAGATTGTGCTCGATCAGCTCATCTCCGCTGGCCTGGGAAGTGACATTAAAAACAGTACAATCACAGCATTTAGAATGACAGAAATAAAACAAAGTGTTACTTCCAATGAGCTCATATGAAGAAAGAAAGATCTGTTCTGCTATGGTAGTTTACAACAAAACACCACAGGTTTATTACTTATCTCTGTATAAATATATACTACCCATGCTGTAAATTACACAAATAGGCAGAACAAGTGAAGCCCTTAGAAGGACACGGCACACGCTGTTGGTGGAGCACTGAAGCCTCGACAATATGGCGATTGTGAGCTCGAACCTGCTCCGCAATAAAGAGTAGGGTTCTTCCAAGGGGCATCAATCCGTGCGTTTATCGGGTTACCTTGGTTTCGCCCTGTGTCATTACACTGCTCTGCGAGTTATATTACCACATTCTTGTCCATGCCTACAGTCCTCACGAAGAGCCCAGGAGACTCGCTTCCGTATCACTTCCATGGTGAGGTGGCACTTCCATTACATGAAACCCCAGGAATACACTTAAAAATGCGAAACTGTCTATCACCTGGTGAATAATTCATGTATCATTTCTACAGTACCAGCTAGGATTACAAAACTTTACAATTACTCAATTTTATTAAGCTTTTTTGTAGAAATTTTACATAATTACTCTCAGTTATTACAAACGTTTACTTAAGTGACACCTTGTTCAAAGCTCATGTTAGACAAGCTGTGGTATGATAATTCAACAATCTGCACGGCAGGATCTTCTACTGGAGCACTTCAGGTATGTATCTTGATCAAGTTTACCGCACCAGGAGCGGGATTTGAATCCAAGAACTCCAGACTGTAAGGCAATGGCTCTAACAACTTCAAATGAAGAACTCATAAACTTTACAGATGAGCTGTATTGAAACATATTTAAAAATTTAAAAAAAAAAAAACTTTCACTGTCTAAAGCAATAGTCTTAAGGAAGACCCTTTCAACTAATTTCCAGGGGTGAGTTCACTATATTACAAACGTGGGGCTCGTCTCAGTGGGAGTTTTTAAAAGAAGGCAAACAGCGCCCTCTAGGTGGCCGAGAGAAGTACAGCAGCGGACATGCAGACAGGGAACTTACGGTCAAGTCCATCGCTCTGCCATCAACAGGATCCCCCAGAACATTTATTGCAACTAAAGCAACCTGGAAAAAATAATGTGTTCATTTAAGACTCGTGTTAAAAAAAACATCAAACATGTTACGTGTGTTTAAGTGGAGTGCATACTTTACCTGGTTGAACAGGTTATAGCGGTTGGTGTAGTTCTTGTGGAACGTGAGTCTCAAGTGCGTTCCCACAACGTCCACATGAACGGACTTCAGCTCCCGCGCCTTAAACCCCGTTTTCTCGTTTTCCGACAGTGACACATATCTACAGAAAGGACCGGTGGTCAGAGCTCACTAAAGCATGAAGGAAAGGGAAAAACATTAGATACACTGGATTCCGGTGGAACACTACACTGTGGTGAATGTATAAATAAAAAGAAACTGTAGATCTATAACTTTTGAGCTTTTCCTGTACTGGTTCCGGCGGAGACTGACCCAAGCCGCCGGAACCACCCCGAGGAATTGACATCAGGTGTCTCTGACAGGCTGTCGGCGACGTGGAACTCAATTTTGCCCGAAATCATGTAGGGGTGGGCGAGCAGCTGGAGCTTCCGGATGTGGCTCCGTCCTGCTAGCTGCAGGGTGATTTCCTGGGGGTACGAGCAGAACCTGTGGTGGTGACATCAACACATTATACCTGTAATTCTGGTTATCATAAAACATGCAATATACTGGACTACAGGATCTTAACCTTTTCTGGGAAACAGACCCCTTTAAATATGTCACCAAAGCTATGAACCTCTCCTAGAAAAATGGCTATAAATTAATTTAGAGGAAATACAGTGTTGAACGCTCCATGTTTAATGTAATTTATTACATGAAAACCTCATCCCCTACAAACAGGTGCAGCTTGTAGCATAGTGTTTAGAGCTACTGCCTTTGGATCCAAATGTTGCAGGTTTGATTCCCTGCTACTGGCTGTAATACTCTTGAGCAAGTCACTTACTCTAAATTACTCCTGTAAAATTACCCAGCTGCCTAAACAAATAAGTAACTATAAGCTTAATACTGCTAGTCACTTTGGAAAAAGGCATCAGCTAACTGAATAAATGTAATCAGAATTACAGTAAAGAGCCCAGTAATAATTTAACTTTTATTAGCTAGTGTTATTTTCAAAGCAAGGTTGCACTTCACAAACCCCCCCCAAAACCCATCCATGGATCCCAGGTTTAAAACCGCTGCGCTAAAGCAAAGTGCACGCATGACTATTATGAATCTGCAGGGCTGTCAAATATAATTTGATTTATACTGCGACTAAAAAAGCAAAACTCAAGACAGGAAAAACCAGGTTTCTATAGCTGTCACCTTTCGGTCTGCTACCTTGAGTTACAAATATTTGAGACATATTATTGCAATAAATTTTCCAGTTTATGATATTTTTATATTTTTATTCTTCACAGCATTTTTGTTGTAGTGCTTTCTTCATCGTTCAAGTTTTCTATTACAAAAGCTATGAATCCCTCCTAGAAAAATGACCATAAAATAACTGTGCTGAAAATACAGCATACAGTAAACGTCCTGCATTTCCACTCACGGCCGATAGATGGCAACAAAACAAACTTACAATAGAAACACAGAGGCGCTGTTTGTTTACATTAACATTGTTAACAGAGGCGAGAAATACAATCCCGTCAGGTTCACATTCATAATAAATCGGTTTTGCATAAATTGCCACAATCATCTTAAAAAGGCAAAAGCTCCAGTTGTTTCTGTAAAAGCTGAGTATGAGATAAAAAGCGAGCAGCAGAGCCGTGGAGCGTCAAGTTTGCTGTCAACCCCCACCGCCTGTGACCACGTTCTTCCCGCTCGGGTCACTCGAACGGAGCTCCGCCCCCTACCGGCGAGGCGCGCTACCTGGCGGAGCGCCAGCCGCTGACTGTGGGTGCGTGCACGAGCAGCTCGCGTGCGCTGAAGCCGTCCTCGTGGCTGGACGCGCTGAGCACCGCGAAGCTCAGCTTCTGTGGCATCCTGCAGCGTCCGAAAAAGGCGATTATTATATTATTATTCATTTTTTTTTAAGCCACATTCACCCTCAGAGCCTCACGCAAGTGTTTCGACCAAGTTCATCCTTCAGCTCTTTTTCTTTAGCACAACTTACCGTTAATTATTGCTCTTTTTTACCTCACATATTTGAATTTGAACTGAACGACGTATCAGAACTCACCAACACACCGTTTGACACTATCAAATTCGAAAAAAACAAGAATTACTATTTTGGGGAAAGCTACTTCTTCACAAGATGTGTTTATTACATTTCAGTACCAAATTTAAACAAGCAGTTCTGAACCCGAAACCCGACCCGATCAGTTTAACACCTGGCCTCTATTTACTTTTACATAATAAAGATTAAAAAAAAATTAAAATTAAATACCTCTGGGATTTTTCTCAAGCATGCAGCTACTAGCTACTACTAGTACTAGTAGTAGTAGAGGAATCCAGAAGAAACAGGCAAGTCAAGGCGCCTGAAAACTAAACCTGAAAGGAATAATTCAATTTTTGCACCAGTCGTGCTACTACTAGTTACTAGTAATGCACTAGCAGTAAGTTACTGAGTAACTCTCAATTATATATTTTTTATTTTCTAAGCCTAAGTCATCCATTGATGTTGTTAGCCGAAGTTAGCCCCGGCGATCTCAACTCATGATCGGATTCCTGTCCGAAAACAGGAAAAAATCTGGAGAAAATTACAACACTTATTTCTACAGACAGACAAAGATGAATATTTATTCTCACGGAAATTTAATGCACTGCTACACAGAAAAGAAAATGTTAAACGTGTAAAACGTACTCAGCTAGCAGGATGCTAACTCCAGCAGTATCCTTATCCTCCTACATCTCCATAACCACCGTTGGACAACAGGGAGACTGCAGTTCTGCGCATGTGCAGCATCAGAACTGGATCATGGGACTTGAAGTCTTTGATTTCTAGAATTTAAAAAATGTTAAGGGATATTTTTAGGAGCCTCGTTCATATATTTTGATCTTTTCAGCGTGAAATACATCCAACTGAGATGTTTTTTTTTTCGTAAACTGATTTCTGCATTAAGCACAAAATTCCCTTTTATCAACAACGTCAGGATGGCCGAGCGGTCTAAGGCGCTGCGTTCAGGTCGCAGTCTCCCCTGGAGGCGTGGGTTCGAATCCCACTTCTGACAACATCTTTTGTTATCTGAATGCTTACATAGTGCTCACTGTCAGCCACTTTGGATAAAAACTTCTGCTAATTGAATATATGTAAAATAAGATAAATGAGCCAATAACAAAAGAAAATATTTTCAGTGAACTACAGTAATTAATATATGTACATAAATCTGTGTCTTCACTGTCACTCTGTCTGTGATGTGGAAGTTTCTGTCACCAAGACAAATTCCTGGTATGTGTGAACATACTTAGCAATAAAGCTCGTTCTGATTCTGAATACTCGTGTATTTAAATGAGTCATACTCCATTTGTAGAATACCAACTTTATATCAATTTAAAGGTTTGAACTGAGGTGTTACAATCGAAAGCTCCTCAACATGACCAGCACAGCTTCCAGCTGCGGAAGTGCGGCAGGAAATAATCACATACTGCAGAATGTCCGAATTTACATATTCATTGTATTCCTGTCTATGTCCATGTTTTCATATTGAAAGGGATAAAAAAAAAAAAAAACTATTCACCAGAACTTAAATTTACATCCAACCCACCCGTGCGTTAGTTTTTCATTTTACAACTCATCTGCTCTTCCTCCTTGCAAACACTAAGAAATCCCTTTTTGACTTTTCTCAAATGTTACCTGTGTACCACACTGGGCACTCACTCAACTGCGAATACATTGTTAAAATTCGGAGCATATACACTTTGTGCCAAAGAGATTATAATCTTTAGAATGACTAGAGAAACCCCCGCTATCAGTACCACATGACCGGCTGGAGAACCTTCGTCACCTTTGAACCTCTTCGTACAGAATGCTGGGTAATGTAGTCTTGACGTCCACTGACCATAATTCCTTCTCTGCTTTATTTCAGTAATTATTTCCATTGTCGGTTTGTTAACACGCTTCTATTCGGGTGGACGTGCGGGGCGAATATATAAGAATTTCTGAGGGGTGAATTAGGAAATGAGAGGATAAACGAAACCATGTGCTGCTGTCACTGCCGGGTGCCATCCACACCTCCTTCCGGTGCTCTTGCGCGCATCATCATCATGGACGTGTCCGCGGCTTCTGTGGACCCCTGGACGGAGATACACAGAGCCGAGTCCGAGAAGAGGCGCGAGCTGGTCCTGCAGGGGCCAAGCGTGGACAGGAGGATACAGTCAGGGGGTCTGGACCCAACGATCTACCGGCTGTCCCTTCTGAACTACCTGGAGATCAGCCAGTGCCCGAGTCTGACGGAGGTGCACGGGGACATCGGGCGCCTGAGCAACCTCCAGAGCCTGATCCTGTGCCGCAACAAGCTGGGCTCGCTGCCCCAAGAGCTGGGCGCGCTGAAGGTGCTGCGCGTGCTCGACGTGTCCGCGAACGAGCTACGATCGCTGCCCGACGAGCTGTCGCAGCTCGGGGAGCTCAACACGCTGAACGCGAGCTGCAATAGGATCGAAGCCCTGCCCGGGGGTCTCGGCCGCCTCGCCAAGCTGAGCTCCATCAACTTCTCGAAGAACGAGGTGCGGCTGCTGCCCGAGGAGCTCTTCTCGCCGGGGCTCGAGCACCTGAGCGCCATCGTGGCCTCGGAGAACCGCATCGAGGAGCTGAGCGGGGACGTGCAGCAGCTGCCCGCGCTCAAGGTGAGTCTCGTGCGAGGCGCGCGCGGCGTCAAAGAAACCGAACGCAACCGAAAAACGGTCGTCTGTTCTCCCCACATCGTCACAACCGTTTCGATATTCCGATATGTTTCATTGTCCCCCCCCGCAATTCTCCCTGTTAAGTTACATGATTAGTGATTTTTTTACGGTAAATAACTTTAAGCACTTTCATTTTTGTTCGTACATCTGGGTAATTTCAGTGCCCCAGGGCGAGTAGCACTGCAGCAGGTGGGATTCGAACCTAGACAAGTTGCTCAGATATCGCGCTATCTATACAGCTTTGGATAAAAACATCTTCTGCGGAATGATGACGATGATGATGATAAGTTACGAAGGTTCACCAGCTGGTCACGTGGTACTGATAGCGGCGGTTTCTCCATTCATTCATTTATTGGGAATAATAATTATTATTGGAGTCAAATATACAAATTTATACATATTAAAATACGGGGTGACGCTACGTGATAATAATAATGATTATTATTATGTTCTCTGTCGTTCTATATTTTTACTTTCATTATCTGTTCGTAACTCGATTTGTCCGTAACTCCGACTTCGCCTGTGCTACTAACTGCTGTAACCTTGGAAAAGCAGTTTTCTGGAAATGTGACTTGCTGTCCTCTACTTTCTCCATGCCGTCCACGCAGACCCTGGACCTCTCCAACAATAACCTCTCGGACATCCCGGCTGCCCTGGCTGACTGTTCCAAGCTGAAGGAGATCAACTTCAAGGGCAACAAGCTGAAGGACAAGCGCCTGGAGAAGATGGTGAACGGCTGCCAGACCAAGTCTGTGCTGGAGTACCTGCGAGCGGGGGGGAGGGGCAAAGGCAAGGGCAAAGCCCAGGAGCCGGGTGCGAAGGAGGAGAGCGTGAGAGAGAAGAGTAGGAAGAAGAGGGCGGACAGGCAGCAGAAGGATAAGGAGGACAAGGAAGATGATATGGAGGACGTGAACCAGATGATTGTGAAGGTTCTCCACGTGCAAGACAGCGCCTCGGCGTTCACCGTCAAAGTGGTGCCGCAGGTTCGAGACGTCAGGCCCTACATCGTGTGCTGCATCATCAAGGGCATGAACCTGAAGCCGGGGAATGCCCTCAAGAGGTTCCTGATGGCCCAGGTAATTGTGTCCCTCATAATTCCACAACCACTAGGTGGCGCACAAATCCGACTTGTTGTTGTCCCTATATGCATTGGCTTCTCAACTTATGAACAATTTGATTTTGTTCATAACTTGATTTGTCTGTAACTCCAACATCGCTTTTGCTACTAAGTCACAAGGAGTAAAAATGTAATAGTGCAGATGCTCCTTTGTTTATTTACAGATTACGTTCTGCAAAAGTCTTAGGTATAGCTGCAGTAAATGAGGTTGTTACGCTATTAATATAGTCCTACTAAATTCCAATTATTGAGCAATTAATCTCATTAAAATCTACATTTTTCCTCTAGTTATTTATCAGGAATACCACACGAACTGTAAATAGTGTGGAACCAATGTGAGTTAAGGTGATCCCGCACTCTTACTCTCTTCGGGGGCTTATTACTGCCTGACACAGGTTGCGCTTTCTCTGCTGCAAATGGAAATGTTAGAAAACAGATGAATAAAGAAAATGCAATTAACTGAATTAATTAAAAAAAAAGGTTAAATAAAGGAAAAAAAATTAACAGGAAAATATTTATATCTGAAAATTTAACTTATGATTTTGATCTTTGCAAATTTCTAGCTTTAGTTAATAAGATGAGGAACCAATGTATTGTAAGTGTAAACCAGTTTAATTTTACACTGGACACATTCATTTCAAATACTTTAACCTGGAAATTACTAATAATTTAATAGCTACATTTAATCATTTAGCTGATGTTTCCCTCCAATGCGATGTACAACATTGTTACCTACAGCTATTTACCCATTTATACAGCTGGGTAATTTTACTGGAGCAATTGAGGGTAAGTACCTTGTTCAAGGCTACTGCAGCTGGAGGTGAGAGCCCTGTTGAAATTTCTACCACCAGTCCTTTAATCAATGTCCGAAGCTCTTTGGATGTAAAGGTGATGTACCTGGTGTCACTTTTTGTTATACCATGTTTTTTCAATTTGCTCTTCTTGCTCCAGATGAAGCTCCATGATGAGATCTGTGAGAAGAGGACGACGGCCACCATCGCCACCCATGACCTGCATCGTCTAAGGGGGCCACTCCTGTATGACGCCAGACCTCCGAAGATGTTGAAGGTACTGAACTTTTGGCTGCAAGGGTCCAGTCGACTGTACAGAACTCACCAATCAGTATTAATTTCACAAAGGGTTCTTATATTATTATTATTTTTAAAATTTTATTTATCTATTTATTTACCTAATATCCTTGTCCGGGGAGAATTACAGTATTCATTTTAAAATGAATGTACTTACATTGATTTACCAGTTTAACAGCATTTGATTGACTGGCTGAAGAATCTATGATGACTTTTTTATCACTCTGGGGTCCAGGTGTGTTCTCCTTTTAACCAGTGCTTTCCGAGGGTGGAGGGGAGGCTCATGGGTAATGGATGTGGGGCAGCGCCGACCGGGTGTTTGTGTGGAGTCCGGTTTCCAAAGCAGACGGATAATTAGGCAGACGCTGCCGTCACGTTACAGCCGATCCTAAATAATAAACGAGAGTTCGTTTTTTTTTTTTTCTTTACCTCCAGCAGGTACCTCAACTTGCTTCTGTATGTTTCTCACTGTCGTAGCTAAGAGGCCACGTTCGCACCTGTCCCTACAGTCGCCGTCAATAAATCGGGTCCCTTCCTGCTGTGACGTCCAAGAGCTTTCTATCAAAGTCATATTTTTCTGATCGCAGCTTATGAACTTATTCCCATAGGAGTTACGTGAAGATATAACTGTCATCCAGCAGGTGGCATAGTGATTAGAGCCACTGTCTTACATTTAAAGGACCCAGTTTCAAATCCCGCTTCCAGCTGTAGTGCCCTTAATCAAGGTACTTACCCTTTATTGATACAGTAAAAATTACCAAGCTGTGTAAATGAGTAAATCAGTGTAAGTATCTTAGTGTATAAACCTCACATTCTAAGTCTCTTTTGAGAAAAATGTGTCGGATGAATAAATGTAAATTATTATTTATTAATTTATTTAGCCGACTCTTCTCTCCGAAAGAGCTTACAGTGATTCACATGTTGTTACAGAGGAAAAAAAAAAAGTTATCCACCTTCTTAGTAAATTCGAACCAGCAACTTCCAAGTCCAGAGGCAGCCACTTTAATTGCTTTGCTGAATGCTACCCGATTAATAACGATGAAGATGAAGAATGTGAGACACCCACAGTCCGCTTGTGGGCATTAAAAACAGGAGGTGGCAGTGCTTACAACTGCTGCATTTGCTTTAGCTCAAAGGTTGCAGGTTCAAATCCCACCTCAGTACCCTTGAGCAAAGTACTTACCCTGAATTGTTCCAGTGAATGTTACGAGTTTATACAGCTGGGTAAATCACTGTAAGTCATTTTGGATAAAAGGAATAATTCTAATTAAATTTTCTGTAAATTACTGTTCCGTTTTAAGGTCCAGCTATTGCTGCGTGCTGGAAGATTGGAATGATGTTTTACCACATCTTCTTTCTTCACTACCCCACTCATTCGAGTTTGTCATGTGTACAGTAAACAGTTCGTTACACCATACGGTGAAATTCTTACTCTGTGACACGTGTGTGTTTTCCTTTGTGCGTCTGGGCGAGCAGATTGTCCCCCTGGGACGCAAGGAGATGAGCGCTATGGAGCTGATGAGGCAGCTGCAGTTCGAGGCCGCCGAGCAGAGGAAGCAGAAGAAAAGGCAGAACGTGTCGGGTCTCCACAAGTAAGAGGAGCCGAGTCTCTGCGAGTGGAACCGTGTTGTTTTTTCCTACATCGGTTATGGTACCATACATACATACAATACCAGTATGTGTCTTGCTAATTTGAAATTATGATTCTAGGACACAATCTTCAACGTTAATTTTAATGTTTTCAAATAAGATCAGTAGGTGGTAGAATGGTTTAGTGGGTGGACCCAACTCCATAAAGGGGCGGAATTTCAGGGTACATCAGCTCATGGGGGGGTGTATCGGAGTAGTATTTATCAATAAATGAGGACCAGTCCCATATTACAAAATACTTCATCTTCGTATTTATAGGTCTGCCACAGATTTCTGCTGTTTTTGTTAGTGCTAAAAAAAAAAAGTTGAAAAGGCAAAGGAAAGCCTTACCTGTCAGTCTAAAATGTGATGTGATGAAACATCTTTTGTTTTAACATATGTATTTAACAGTTCCCATTTCAGCTAATGTAACTGAATAAGTTTTATGAGAATTCACTTTTACTGGAGATTTTTAGAAGAAATTATGCGAGTTAAGCATATAAACTGGTGACATACATTTCATATTGATCACTTTATACAATCTGATTCCCCCCCACAGGTATTTGCAGCTCCTTGATGGGAAAGAAAACTACCCTTGTTTGGTTGATGCAGAGGATCATGTCATCTCCTTTCCACCAATAACCAACAGTGAAAAG
The DNA here is from genome assembly GCF_900964775.1 of Scleropages formosus. Lineage (NCBI taxonomy): Eukaryota > Metazoa > Chordata > Actinopteri > Osteoglossiformes > Osteoglossidae > Scleropages > Scleropages formosus. The sequence goes on along the minus strand of NC_041807.1, from coordinate 39,471,583 downwards.
ACTAAGGTGAGATCAGCCACGTAAGCACACATATTTACATAGTTAGGTCAATTTTAACTGCTCTCACTGGTATAATTAAGGAGTGTGTATTTTACACGAGATGATTTTGGTAAAGCGTTCATCTTCGGAGCCGATGCTGGACCTGCAAGAAGTCACACTTAGAACCATTAATTGTTTGCAGAATCTGAGAGACTCTTAGATGTCCTGTGTTGTAAAAAGCAGAGAGGTCCCGTATTTGGAATTCATTCTCAAAATGTTGTGCTATAATTGCTCTTTTTTGTTGTTAATTGTTAATCAAAAGTTTTCCATAGAGATGAAGTATGCTAGACACACCAAGATTCTTCTACACTCCCACTGAACATTTTGTTAATGACCATATATTTATTTATTATTGATTTATTTATTCAGTCCTGCAGTAAACTCCAGCTGAGACGGTTTTTGCTTATTGCGGTAAAACTTGATTTTCTTAATGTTCTCTGCAGATGAGGAAGACTACAAGCGAACTGCTGTTGGAGGTGACCAGCTCCACTAGTCTACAGATCTGCAAGGACGTTATGGATTCTCTGATCGTGGTAGGCTTCTATTCTGAGCCAGTCTGAGACAGTACAATATGATTTATTCTTATATAGACAGATTTTCACAATGGCAACGGCCAAATCGCAGAAGGGAAATCAGTGTTTTAATATTGCCTTCGTGTTTATTACGCAGACAATACCTGAGCACAGCAGGTGGTATAGTTGTTAGAGCTATTGCCTTGCATTTGAAGGACCAAGGTTCGAATCCCACCTCCTGTTGTAGAACGCTTGATTACAGCACTTCAAACTGATAGAGTAAAATTACCCAGCTGGCTAAATGAGAAAAGTCAGATGAATTAAATGATTATTTTTTCACACGTGAGCGCATATTTTTTTTTTTCTTTTCTGTGGATATGGAAAAAAAATAATAGTTTTGATGATAGGTCACACTTTTATCTGTTTTTACCCATTTCTACAGCAAGATGTTTTACTGTACGAATTAGGTTAAGTGCTCCGTTTGTGAGCCCTAACGGAAGGCGCTTCCTGGCACTTGAAACTGAAACCTCGGACTCGGGTCCAGTTCCCTCACTACCTCAGACATGGGAACGCTGCAGAATGGGAACCTGGGAATCCTTCAAGTCTTTGGAAGACATGAAGTCATATCTACATGGCACCGTTACCCTAAGGTGCACAGTGTCACTGTCTGATTGGGCCACACAGTTTGGCCTGTAGGTGGTGTAGTGGTTACAGCCATTGCGTTGCAGTTTGAAAGTCCCAAGTTTAAACCCCTGATCCTGCTGTAGTACCTTTGAACAAGACACTTACCCTGAATTGATGCAGTAAAAATTACCCTGCTACATGAATGGGTAAATCACTGTAACCACTTAGTGTGCGCATCTAAAATTGAGTCACCTTAGATAAGTATCAGATAAGTAGACACACACACATCAGCTGAAACCACTTGTCCCATACGGGGTCGCGGGGAGCTGGAGCCCAACCCGGCAATACAGGGCGCAAGGCTGGAGGGGGAGGGGACACACCCAGGACTGGACGCCAATCCATCACAAGGCACCCCAAGCGGGACTCGAACCCCAGACCCACTGGAGAGCAGGACCCGGTCCAACCCACTGCGCCACCGCGCCCCCTGATAAGTAGACAGACACGCTATAATAAACTTTATAATCTACCTTCCATCTTTGAACTCCCTCTTTTCACACACAATGCATACGTTACCTTTTCAGGTGTATGTACATTAATATTGTCATTTTTATATGTTGTATATTGAATTTAAGTAGACCGTGGTCTGCAAATGTGCAACAGTCACTCAGTGAAGTACCATGGTAGAAATGATTGTGTGGTTTAGAGATAATAAACAGCAGATAACACACCAACACTGGGACCTGTGTATGACATGTAAATAATTTAAAAGGAAGAAATAACGACATAAGATAAGTGGAGCGTTTGGTTCATTGAGCTGATAATGACTGTCGAAGTGAAACCAGAGTCTGTCCCAGTGTGGCTTCACGTGCAGAGTAAAAGGAGCCACTTACCCTGTTTTCCATTCTTCAGAGCAGAGCTCGAATACCCCCTGAATATTTAACTGCTTGTTGGTAAACTTAAATAGGAGACTCTCATCTTTGAAATCTGATTGTTTTTCTTTCATCCAGGAAACTTGTATAAGTGTATCTGTAGCAGCTGTGAATATTATTTAGTTTATTCCTTGTTACTGTAAATTACTTTGCTAAAATACTATATTAAGTCAAGTGGATCACTTATCTCTTGCTGGGTTTGAAATCTGATGCCTTATAAATGTAAGCGTGTTACATTTTTTTTAAGTGGAGGGCCATGTTTTTACAGCATTTTCTACTTCCTTCATTACTTAGAATGAAACTAGAGAGTCAGCCCTGATTTTACTGCTGCAGTTTGTTTTAGCTCAGTGGTTTAGATCAAAAAGTGTCACACAGTGGTGCAGCGGGGACTGCTGGTGCCTTGCAGGTCTTTGGATGTCGGCTTGGATCCAGCTCTGTGTGGTGTTTATATGTTCTCCTCGTTTGCATGGGTTTCCTGCTCTGGTTTCCTGCCACAGTCCAGACATGTTTCAGGTGTATTGGTGACTAAATCCCCCTTAGGTGGTGTGTATGTGTGAGATTTGCCTGTGATGGACTGGCATCCCATTCAGAGTGTGCCATGCTGCATACCCTGTGCTTCTGGGATAGGCTCTGGATCACCACAACCCTGCACTGGACAAGTGGTTATTGATGATGGGTGGATTTGATGGTGTATGAGTGGACAAGTAGGCTGAAAGAATTTTTTGAAGAGCCGTAGTAACGCTGTCTGTCCTGGACACCATCATAAACGCACTAAATACCAGGACTGCTATGGTATCTATTATTTTAATATGTTCGGTCACATCGTTTCCGTCTCTTCCCACAGAAAATGGCAGAGCTGAACAAATTCACCTTCGACCACAAGGAGGAAGTCGTGAACGATGCGGAATCGGACCTGGCCGAAGATGAAAAGGTCTCGGACCCGGTCCAGCAGGCCGATCAAGAACACGGGTCGCCGGAGTTGTTGGTGCAGCAGGTCCGTGTCGTGGACACAGATGGAAACCTCAGGGTTGTCTATCCGTCCAGAACAGACCTGAACACTGATGTGTGCAACCTGATTGTCATTCGGTAGCCAGGAGCAAGTCACGTATTTTATACTGTAGGTAACAAAAAACTTATCAGCTTAGAATAATAAGGGAATTATGATGTTAGATTTCGGTAAAATTTTTGGCTTTACTTCTGCATTTACTGCCTTTTTCTTCTCACATGTTGCTTTGTTTACTAAGACAGCTTTATGACAGAAGCGGAGATTGTCAAACCCGATAGAGCAGAAGTTATTTATACGGATTTAAAAATACTTTATCACCATAGATTTTAACATTGGTTTTTTTTTTTTTTTTTTTTTTTTCTTTTTTTTTTTTTTTAACGGAGTTTGTAAAAGTTTGCTTTTCGATCATGTGTTTCACAAGACTCATTTGGAACATGAAGCCACTAATGGGAAGTGTCTAGCTACCTTTATTAAAATTATGATCGTAGTGCGACAAGTTTCCCAACATTTCATATGTTAATAGAACATTTTCAGTAACTTTTCTCGATTAATGAGATTTTTTTTTAATTTGGTTCATTTTTATTTACTTCATTTGCAGTTTTCAATTATGGCTGCTAATAATAAACTATTTAACTCAGTCTATGTTTTGCATGAATCTGTGTCTTTCGGGTTGCAAAAAAGTCGCTACGTTGTATATTTGTTCTTTACTTGTCTCCAAAGACTTACAGTGGTTGGTTAATTTATTATCCTTGTTATTGCAGTGACAAACAATCTTAAAATATGTAGCATTATACACACTGGAAAATGACAGTTAATACACATTAGCAGCTCTGCTTTAACATAATATTTACATTTCTGCAAAGTATCCCATTATTCCAATTCAGGTAATAAAAACAGCAGGTTCCATGGGGAAAGCGGGGTTGTTAGAGTGCATGATTTACTAAAAAGTCAAATTAAAGAAATTGGGAAGATGGTGCGAAACCTTCCAATAATAATATATTGCAATAGATTTCCAAGTCACCTTGGATGAAAGGGAGTAAATGAAGTAGCACATGTTGTTTATTGGCAGTCGCTTTAGAGAAAAGCACTGCTAAATGAATAAATGGAAATGTACACAAATGAAAGCATATGAAAATAATGATGGAACATGCAGTCTGTGACCATCAAAGTGATTTATAATATATATATAGCGTTTCCATTCTAGAATTAAACCTCAGACAAAAGAACGCTCATTTACACTTCTCACTTTGCCCAACCACATTTAACTGTAATAAAATTGATCAGAATTAATAAAAATGTGGAGCGAGTTTGAACTTTCAGGATCATGCTATTCTCACATCAATGCTCATAAAAGTTGACGTTTAAATAAATAGAGAAGGGCTATTTATTTCTGTGTTATACAGTGTCCAAGTTGCGTAATCAAAATGTTACAGCAGAACTAACTGTATAGAACTGAAGTTTCACTTATTTATAAAACAGAAAACATCAGCACTTTTGTTTCACATAATGAGAATAATATAAAAATGTTGAATTGTTTTGTTTAAATTTACATGTATTTATTTAGCCGATACTTCCCCCAGGGCAAAGCGCAGCTCAGAACAAAAAGTGCATTCAGCCTGCTTTTTTAAAAATGATGTGGAAAGCGAGTTTATAATTGAGGGGTGGAGAAATTTTATTGATCCTATATTTTATCTTAGATGCAAATCAAATTATGACCGCAACATCATGAGCCTGTCTTGTTTATTCTATTTCTTATTTGTGAAAAAAATATGATTTAAAATGTGTTGGACTCTGGTGACATGGTGTCTCAATAGGTAGTGCTGGTTCCTCACAGCTGACTGGGATTCGGACTTGGATTAGCAACTAGCCATGTGTTTCAGGTGAACTGAAGACTCTAAATTGCCTTCGCTGTGTATGGCCTGGACTCCATCCAGGGTGTACCCTACCTCACACTCTATGCTCCTGGGATAAAGTCCAGGCTACCGCGACCCTGCAGTGGACAAGTGGTTGATGATGGATGAAAGGATATCATCATAATTTCTCCAGATTAATCTTGACATGGTCCTCACTGACTCTTTTGGGATACTTTCGAACGGCCAAAGAAAAGAAAGTTACACTATCTTTGCATGCTTGTTCCACGAGAGTTGCTTTTGATACCACATGCCACATAAGGCTCTGTGCAATGGTGGGGGCATTAAGAGGTTAACTCCAAAAGGTGCGGGTTGTGTTACAGATCACATTTCCCTTAGGGCTGGTGAAGAGTGGAAAAAGCGTGACAGAGGAGGTACCAGCAGTATAAAAGCCTTCCAAGGTACTTTAAAGCCATTCTATGTAAAAAGATACATTAAAATTCTTGAACTATATGCAACACAAACATCAGGCGGTGAAATGACGATGAAAACAGCATACCGGCCGAGGCAGAAGAAGCAGGCATGGTGTGAAACGACCAAGGAGAGTTACAGAAGACTTCAGTGCAGGGATGTGAGTGATGATAGAGGGATGGACCGGTCAGATGCAGTCCAGCACCTCGGCAGACCGGAGATCTCGAACCCATCCGTGCCCAGCGTGGCAAATGCAAGAGCCTTCGGAGTTTTCCGACCAGTTATAAAATGGACAAACTACACGGCGGAGTTGATAACAAAATCCAGTCCTTTAGTGGTGCAGGCCATACGGAAAAGTGCGCCGAAGATGGGCAACAAAATGTGTTTTACTCCAAGCGTACTTCTGCCTCCCATCAGAGGCTCTCCGAGGATACCAGGAGATGTGATCTCCATAAACCCCTGCCCTTCTAAAGTTTGCACGATGGAATCCGGGGGATCTAAAGTCACGTCACATGCCAAACGCTTGGCATCACATATCAACAAAGAGAACGTTCTTCTCCGGCGGTACATAACGAGACAAAGAGAGAACGGCAACTTAACCAGATCTCATTCAGTTCACGGTAGCCTGACTGTGAAGAAACTACAGAACTTCGCCCCGACATCAGTAATCCAAGGAAACGTGCGTGCCAATGTGAAGGTCAGTAGACTGGTGGCAACCTCTCAGATAGATGGACATCAGGAACCCAAGGAGAAGGACTGTATGAAGATCTCTGGACTGGTGGAAGGATGTCAATTAAAAGTCCATCAGAATCCAAATGTGAGTGACCCCGGTTCCAGTGCATCTACGGTGACTACAGAGGCTGAAATTAAGGAATTATTGTCCAACGATTCCGCTATTGAGACAGAATGTCCCTGCGACCAGGACAAGGATGACCCTGGAGACCATGACTTGTTCCAGTGGTCAGAAGAACAGGAATATTACACAGACCAGAAGATTTCTGAATGGGTTCTGAAGGTGAACGCCAGCCTGTTCTCGCCATCAAGGGATTCAGTGAGGAGCGTCAGTCCCTGTGATGAGCAAGACACGGCCATAAAGGTTGTCTATGATGGGGATTAGTCAATGTGACACCTGGTAGCATCATGGTTCGAGCTGCTGCCTTTGAATCCAAAGGTGGCCAGTTTGAATCTGACCAACTACTGAATTACCCCCGAGCAAGGTACTTACCCTAAATTGCTCCAGTAACTTTACCCAGCTGTATCAATGGATAAATAATTGTAGGTAGATCATCATTGTAAGTTGTTTTGGACAAAAGTGTCAGGAGAATGTAAAATCCCTCAAAAATGCTGATGCTGTTCTCCAAAGAAACTTACAACGTTAAGGTTAGAATTACTACAAGCATGCAATTATTTACCCATTTACACAGCTGGGTAATTTTAACGGAGCAATTCAGGGTAAGTAGGGTACTACAAGGGCACTACATCCAGACATGGGGGTCAAACTTCCAACATTTGGATCTAAAGGCAGTAGCTCAAAGCACAGTGCTACCACCTGTCACTCCTAATATTATAATGAGTAGAATGTGATTAATAACCATATTGTTTTTCAGATATAATTTCAGTGGCATGGTAAAATCACAGTGTGCAGGATTAGATACAGTTACAATCATGCAATTTCTTGCTACATTTCTATATTAGTTAGGATGACGAGAGGTGAGTCGTGGGTTCGAGGTAGCTCGAACTGGAAGCAGACTGGGGTCTGATCAACCCTGGTGAGGTCACCTGACCAAAGGTGTCAGATACCAAAACACCCAGTGACCTCATGATGTATCCAGGTTCATTGCAAGATGTGTGAAATTAAAAAAAGAAAAAAGATACAGAAATACTGTACTTAATTATGCATTTGAGTAAGTAGGGAAAACTTTCTGTAAGGCTAGACAGGATGATGAATTGTCTCCACGCCTTGTAAATGTCATTAGCAACTGGAAAATAAATAAAAATATCATTAAATGTCAGCAGAACATTTAGTTTATGTGGTTTCTTGTCTTAAAAGTATATTTCTTTTATTCTACAATATTTATAAGTGACAGTATGAGCCTGGAAAATGACTGCAATAGGTTTATATCTTATTTACTCTTTTTATTTGTCATGTACCTTGTTAAAAACATATTTAGATATATATTTAAAAAAATCAGAACTGTAATACAAAATTGAGGAAATGTCAGCTTTTTATACACACCTCAAGTCGTCACCCTATTTTAGTAACACGGAAGAAAACAACCATATTCCACTCAGATCTCAGTTCTCACAATATTTAGGATAACCATCAAAATATCAGCTAGAGGACAGTGTTCCTTTTGAAGCATAAAACTCACTTTTAGCAGTGGAATTTTGTGCGTACAAGAAATATCTTCTATTGCATATTTTTAAACACAATGAATAGACACATTGTCTTCAGAGAAAACAATAAATGTCTAATCACTGATAAGACATTAATGAGCAGTGTCAGTGTACAGGTGTAGTTTTACCCTGGTGAAAACAAAGACATAAATCACCAGTAGTAATGCGTAATGTGTTGTATACCCAGTATACCTTATTTCTTGTTTTTGGCCCTTAGGTTTTGTACCATGATGTCAGTGACTAATAATAATAATAATAATAATAATAATAATGAATGTTATCATTACTTGTAAATTCACTTAAAAGTTATGTTTTAATCTAGTAGGCAGCCACTGGCACTTGGACCAGGTGTTTTTTTCTTTCCCCTTGAGTTTTGCTTGGGTGTTTTTTGTTTCTTTCCTCTGTGGCCAGTTGACTTACTTACAGCTTTAATAACTGCATTGATACTATAGTAAATTAATATATAGCTAACCATCTATTTGTCTGATGCTTTTGTTCAGGGCTCTGTGTCACTGAATGAGAAAAGCTGTCTGTAAAAATAAATTGAATTGAACGGAAAATACATTGATTTCAGTCTATGCATATTTAAAACTCGCAAAACAAACATTTATTCATTTAGCAGACACTTTTCTCCAAAGTGACTTTCAGTGAACTCTATGTAGTGTTATCAGCCCACACACCTTATTCACCGCGGTGACTTACACTGCTAGATACACAACGTACACGGGGTCACTCATCCATACACCAGTGGAACACACACACACACACTGTCACTGGGTGAACCTGAACAGCATGTCTTTGGGATGTGGGAGGAAACCGGAGCACCCGAAGGAAACACCACACAGACTGAGTGGGGATCAAACCCATGTCCTCTCGCACCACCGAAACATTGCAAGACAGCAGTGCTACTCGCTGTGCCGCTGTGCCACTCTGCCATCTGTAGTCAACTGTTGTGCGGGCACATTTTCTCATTTTTAGTGACGAACTGTATTTTTTTACTAACAATATATATAGAGAAAAGTCACTGTTTACTGCATATAACCACTTCATCACCTTTCTACCCTGGTCACGTTATTATTACAGCAAACAGTAGGCCTACAAAGATACTGTAAAAGTAGCTAGAGGCTAGAGGAATACAAATACAGAGTTTAGATGAAAATGTTGAAAGATGCTAACAGTTTAAATTGTTTTTTATTAGTGTAATTTTAGTGGATAGTAGTAATGTAGCTACTGTTTGATTTGCATCTATGAAATATGGTCAATAGAAGATTTATATAAAACTTTCTGAGTCTGTCTTCACGGTAGCTATGACAAAAGTGTTGCGCTGATTAGATTCAGCAGTTTTTCCCAAAGTGTTACAATATATGAACCCTGCCAGAATAAGTGCTTTTCACAAAATACACAGTTTGCGTCAGTTTTTTCGCCGAATTTCTGAACCTTGGATTTATTACACTGTACTAGAACAGGCAGTACTTCCGCACACGTGACAGCCAACGATCCAATGAGCGAACAGACTTTGCGCGCTGATATGCGTCATCACTATGCGCCCCCTATGTAAGCAAGTGTTGTTATTTAATGTTTAGCTTTTCACCCAGAGAAAATTGTAATACTTATATACACACCACCCAGGTATTTTTGGCACAGTGACAGTCACCACAATGAAACTGATAAATAATTTGTCATAACTACAATCTCAGTCTTGCTTTTTACGGATAACCATCGCTAAATTTGAGTCTGAAGCGCCTGCTGAAATTGCTGAAATCAAAACACAGACGGTGAGTCTGATAACCCGAATGTTTTCTATGTTTTTATTTAGTTATTATTGATAAAAAAAAATAGTAATTATTTTTGAAACTTTCCTGTTTGTGTATTTATTGGTTAGTAACAGCCAGCGCTGCAGTACAGATCATCATCAGCTCATTTTACTCTTACTGGTGGTTCAACTTCAGGACTCTGAACATCATCATGACAACACTAACAAGGCAGGATCTCAACTTTGGACAAGGTGTGGTGTTTGTTTGAGTCCCAGTTAAACTGGTCTTCACTTGGTGACCGCTCTTTTTTCCCTTTAACATTCAATGGTGGATGATATGTGATATTTCTGCTGTTTCAGTGGTGGCTGACATACTGTGTGAATTTCTGGAGGTGGCCATCCATCTCATCTTGTATGTGCGGGAAGTATATCCATCTGGCATATTTCAGAAGAGGAAGAAGTATAATGTCCCTGTACAGGTGAGGCTTTGTTGTGGCAGACACTTAATTTTATACAAAACTTTCTTGTAACATAAAACGGTCCCTTACTTTACCAACAGAGGTGCACTTTGCATGTGAGCTGTTGTTTTGGCTGTAGGTGCATTAGCCATGAATTAATCGTTCATTAATTTCTACAGAGCACCTTAGTTTGTACATTGATTGTTTTCACTGGGTTCCAAACCCCGGGGGTGCACTGGCGCAGCGTGCTTGGCTGGGTTCTGCTCTCTGGTGGATCTAGGGTTCGAGTCCCGCTTGCGGTGCCTTGTAATGGACTGGCATCCCGTCTGGGGTGTGTCCCCTCCCCCTCCAGCCTTGTGCCTTGTTGCTGGATTACGCTCCCGTTCGCCGTGACCCCGCTTGGGACGAGAGATTTCAGTCAATGTGTGAGTGTGGGTTCTAGACCCCTGATATTAACAACCGCAGCTGGATGTTTTACGTCATCACTGTAGTCATCATCTGCATGACTGCATTAGAGCATAAGGTTTAGGTGTTGGCTTAGATGTTTGTACCTGAATATCCTCAGTGTGTTTACCTTAAGCCTTTAGGAATACTACTACGTGACTAAAGATGTTTGTTTGAAAAAGTGATCTGAACAAGTTCTGTCTAAAGTGGTTTGGAGAAATGGGGACAAAACAAAAACAAACAAACAAAAAGTTTATGGTTCATTTTGAGATGATCATAAAGTACTGTTGCACAGGTATGTTTGTTAGACAGAGCTGTTTGAAAAGTTTAACAACTATCTCTTGTCCTGCTAGATGTCGTGCCACCCAGAGTTGAACCGTTATATTCAGGACACCCTGCACTGTGTCAAGCCTCTCATTGAGAAGGTAAAATATTGCAGCAGATTGTTGCTGCTCAGGTCCAGCAGTTATTCTTTCCACACTATAATCTGTGTTTTTATCCCTACAGAATGATGTAGAAAAAGTGGTGGTGGTCATTATGGACAAAGACCACCACCCAGTGGAGAGATTTGTGTTTGAGATTTCACAGCCACCTCTACTTTCCATCAGGTTTGTGTCGATGATTCTTAACTTTTAGTTTCAAGTTCTTCACATTGATCTAAAAACCAGACTTTGAAGGAAGTTGGAGAAATAATGATTTAGATTTGTAAATCACACAGAGTAATTTACTATGATATTGCCTTTCAAGAGAATCCTATTATTTTTTTAAACACAGAGTTTTAAACAGATAGTAAAGGCTTTGTTTTGTCTTTTAAACATCTTTTTATGACTGATATGTGTGAGAAAAGCAATAACCTAAGCAGGAAGTGGGGAGGTTGCTCACCATGTGGTGTTTTTCATCACTAAGCCTCCTATTTTGAATTGAAAATTCTGTTTTCTCAAGGTGTATCTGGTAAATGTGAGCTGATGGCTTGTGATGTGTCTGCTTCTTTTGAATTCATAGTATTTGTGTGAAACTGCACGTATTTTACACTACAATGCAGGATATAAAAAAATTGACTGTAATTTTTGTTATTAATTAAACTTAAGAAAATAGACAATCAGGTGGATTCCATGAGGTCAGGTAAATCTGCTCTGTAAGAGAGGAGCACACAGGAATGATGGTTTAAAAGTCTCTCTGTTTGATTTTGCAGCTCTGATACTTTGCTCTCCCATGTGGAACAACTACTGAGAGCAGTTATCCTCAAAATCAGTGTCTGTGATGCAGTCCTTGACAACAACCCACCTGGTATGGTTGTTTTTATACTATACATTTATTTAAAATTATGCTGAAAATGAATCTGCAAATATAGATGTTCATATTGCTTTTAGCAAGTATAAATATGTGATTTTTTGATATTTTGTTCAAATAAAATTGCTTAGCCACCACATGCGTGTGAAAATCATGATTTTAAAACAATTATTCATAGCTGCGAAAAGTTTTGTAGTTTTTATTATGTTAAAGAAACGGTGGATTACAACAATTAACTTTCTTTTTTTTAATAAATAAAGTGGGATGTGCTTACTTTTTCACATCAGCATATGTACTGTTATGAACCAGAACATTCTTCCTAAAGCAGTTGAGGTTCAGTGCCGCATTGACTGCAAAGCCACACCTAGAACTATATATATGGACTGAGTGCTAATAACTAATTCTGAGAGCTCCTACTTGGTGTGATATATGGAAAAAGCTGGTATACCTATGTCTTTCTTGCAGGGTGTACATTTACTGTGCTGGTGCACACAAGGGAGGCTGCCACACGCAATATGGAAAAGATTCAAGTCATCAAGGTCGGTGATTAATTATGTGGCATTGTCTTATTTTTATCTGTTAAATGTATTCATCGGTAGTTCTGACACTTCTGTATCTGTAGGATTTCCCCTGGATAGTTGCTGATGAACAGGAAGTGCACATGCGTGAACCCCGACTTATACCTTTAAAAACAATGACGTCTGACATTGTAAAAGTGAGTAAACACAGGGAACAATGGCTGTATTGCTGCAAGTTTTTAGGTAAAATCTTAATATTTTAAACATTTAAGTTCTTAAACTTTAATAAATACATTTTGATTCTGCCATAAATCACATGTGCTTATTGTACAGTGACTGTATTTATCTCATTCCTTAGGACTATTTCTGTAGTTCTTCCCAACAGACATGTCCATGTTTTCTTCTGCAGATGCAGCTTTATGTAGAAGAAAGGGCTCAGAAGGCATCTTGATGCCCACTCCGTTGGCTCTGCCCAGAAGGCCATCAAACAGGAGGATTTAAATCCTCAAACCGTGACTGTGATGCTTTGCAGTCAGAGCTTCAGCTGGCATTGTTTTAATAAAACCTTTGGTAAAAACCTGAGGGAGGTGTTGGCATCCAACATCCATAATATTAGCGTGATGGTCCATTAAGCATCATATGGCCAGAATGTTTATTGTATATCATTGCACATTTTGACATTTTTTGTATGTTTATGCATTTAGATAATCACAGTATTGCCTTTAATAATGAATGCGCAAAGAGGGTCATAATTCAAATAATTTAACTGAATTACAGTGACCTGTCTTTCCATATTGCTTTGTAGAAAGCCCCAGTTTGTTTTTGCCATGTAAAATATATAGATATATTTCTTGCAAAAGTGGAAGTGGATATATGTTCATAAACAACTTGTCTGCTGTGATTTCAGTCAGGTCTTGTGTTGACGAGTCGTTCCTTTTCGCTGCTCATGATATGCCCTAAGTCTGTAGGGTATATCTCCGGTCATAGCTCATTTTTTCATAAATCCTTCCTCACTTCTACGATATCGTCTCAATAAAAGGCTAATAAAACAGATGTACCTCAGTTTATTTACCATGTAGGTTTGATAAATGACTTGGATATACAGTAGCTATAATAAATAAAATACTTTGTGTGAATGTGTGTCTTTTTTATTAAAGTTGAACTACAAAGTAGAAAAAAATTTGACATCAAAATTGCAGCTATGGCTAACAGAGGGGGTGAAGCTTTTGACTTGTACCTAAAGGACACAGGTTCCAGTCTCTGCTCATGTGGTAAAGTGATGTAGTTACCTTACATTTAGCTCATGTTTCTCTTCAAAGCAGCTTACAATGTCAAGGTTAGAGTTATTAGCTTAAAATTATTTACCCATTTATACAGCATGGTAATTTTACTGGATCAATTTAAGGTAAGTACCTTGCCCAAGGGTACTATAGCCAGATGGGGGGATTAAACCTGCAATTCTAGGATCCAAAGGCAGTAGCTCTAACCACTATGCTACCAGCTGTCCCTTATGGTTTAATCTCCTCCAAGACCATCAAGGATTAACTAAGCTGTTCTCAGAAAAATAGATTAACTGAAGAAGGAGTAAAGGAGAAACTATCACCATGGGATTTTCAGCCTGGGGAGTTCAATATGGATACTTGGAAGACATGGCTCCTTTGGCCAGAAAGGATATTGGCTCTCTAGGTTGTTCCATGGATCACAGAGATGTTTGACTGAATAAGAGATACAGAAGCTCAGCTCACAAATGTGGATGATGTGAAGAAGCATTTGTATTCTTTCTGCTATAGAAGCACAATTTACAAGCTAGACATTAACTTATTTACTAGCTAGTGACAATACTACCCCATCTCACTCAGGGTCACTGAGGAGTCCCACCAAACCCTAAACCCAGCACAGAGGGGCTCCTTGAATGTGGTGGTGAACCTGTACAGGAGGGTCAGTTCACCAGAGGAGACTCTGTAGAAGGACAGAGTGCCAGCCGGCCAATCCAGATACACTCCTACTGTGTGGGAGGGGGTTATAGGTATGGTACTCTGTTTGCTATTGTGAATGACAGAGTAATTTTTACCAGAGCAGACCAAAATGCAGGACTTGTCATTGAATCCAAACTGACCTTCAGCGCTGCCTCCTTTCCTCCTGATTCCTTTATAAGCCACTGCTATACGAGCCCCATCTCCACTCCACTGAACCTCCCAGTAACAGCGACTAGAGAGACTCTCTCTACACAAAACTTGAGGTAAACAGTCAAATCTGTCTGGATGATCAGGATATGGCTGTTTCTCTCTCCATGTCACTGTCCTGTTGTCCTCAGACAGATACAGGTCTGTGTTCGCTGTGTTGGGGTCCAATGTGAGCTGACAGGAGTCTGCAGGTGAAACACGGTTGAAATCGCTGTTAAAACCCAACGAGTAGTAAAGAGAAAACTGAATCCAGAGTAGATTTCACTTCTTAGCTTCTAATGTGGTATGCAGTATTAGTTTAATAAAATGTCTTACATTTACATTTAGTTAGCAGTTATTTTTCTCCTATGCAATGTCAATCCAGAATGATCAAAAATGTCTTTTACTGCAGGTTGTGTTTGATTCAGACAAGCAATTGCTAAAGCGCAGTAAAATTTTCCAATACCATTGTTTTTGCTGGCACACATTATATAAGTGGCTACATATAGAATTGACTGTAATAGGAAATAAAAAGGTGTGAACATAATTTATGGGCTTGATAGGAGATCAAACTGAAATGTCATTGAAAGCATTGCATTCATGGATCTTTTTTGAATGTTGAAGGGAGTTCAGTAGTGCTGAGGGACAGAGGGAGCACATCGGAGCCAATTTTAATGACCTATGTGGTTTTAATTTTGGAAGTCTTATGAGTGCAGCCACCAAGTGTACAGAGATAGAGGACATAGGAACTGATCAGGTCCTGCAGGTACCGCATGGGAGTGCAGATCCTTTGATGGTCTTGTTGGCCACAATTAGTTTGAAACTGTTACAGGCAGGTGTACAGGTACGTCCTGTCAGCTGTTCATATACCCGCATTACCAATAAAATATTTATTTTCAACTAATTTAAGAAATGCATTTTATTACTGACAATAAAAATACATGTATTGCTTCACATCAATAGAAAAAAAAGCAGCTAACACACAGACACATAAACTGTAAAAAATGTACGAATGGTGTTAAACAAGAGCAGCACTTCAGTAAAAACACACTTACATTTGAGGAGCCCTGGTCTGATCCTGTACTCTCCACCATGGTCCACACTGTAGGAGAAGCAGAAGGACACACAGTGACTGAGAGACACACCCAGCCTGTCTATGAAGTGTGTGTAAACTCAGAGTACTGTGACATATGAGGGTTAGCAGTAATGGAGACACACACACACACACACACACACACACACACACACACACACAAACAGTACTTACTGTAGTATCTCCAGTTTGCAGGCGGGATCCTGCCGTAGATCAGAGAGCAGCTTCACCCCTGAGCCCCCTGGGTTATTATAGCTCAGATCCAGCTCTCTCAGGTGTTTACAGGGGTTCGAACACAGAGCTGAAGCCAGAGAAGTACAGCCTCCCTCTGTGACACAACAGCCAGACAGTCTGCAGAGAGAAAACAAACATTGTATTTTCAGAACAGTTATGTGGTCAATGCTGGATACAGTCATCTACGAGCATATTGCAGTTTACAGTCCAGTTTACAGTGTCTGTTCCCTAGTAGTACTGACCTTAGTGTGTCCAGTTTACAGCATTTGTTCCCCAGTCCAGCAGAGAGCAGTTCCACTCCTGAATCCTGCAGGTCATTGTCACTCAAGTCCAGCTCTCTCAGGTGTGAGGAGTTTGATGTAAGAACTGAGGCCAGAACTTCACAGCATTTCTCTGTTAGTCCACACATCTTCAGCCTTAAACAGACAATTACAGAAGCAGAACTTCTTATTGGCAGTTTTAACAAAGAATAATTTCAAATACTGTCGTACCTGAAAATAAATCAATAGTAACAATTGTTTTACATAAAATGAAACAATAAAATCTCAGATGTCTTACAATTATCAAAAAGCAGGGAAAAATTACATGTTGTTATATTTCTACATAACATATTTACCTATTCAACTGATGCTAAAAGCACGCTGATGCTAAAGGTGGCCTAAAAGTTACTGACAATGATTTATCAGTCATTGAGCTGGGTTTTTAAGATGAACTACTCAGGGTCCCTTGCTTAAGAGTACCATGGTAGGAGGTGAGATTTAAATCCCAGTCCTTTGAGTGCAGAGCAGTAGCTCTAACCGGTACACTATGTGCTACCTCCATTATTGATTTTAACATGATAATGTAACAATTTTTATCTATTAGTATTTCATACTGACACACAGAAAAAAAAAAGCTGAGTAGGACTGTTTGCCCCCTCTGTACCCACCTCAGTGTCTCCAGTTTGCAAGTGGGATCCTGCAGTAGATCAGAGAGCAGCTTCACTCCTGAGTCCCCTGGGTGATTGTAGCTCAGATCCAGCTCTCTCAGGTGTTTACAGGGGTTCGAACACAGAGCTGAAGTCAGAGAAGTACAGCCTCCTTCTGTGAGTTTACAGTTAGACAGTCTGTAGATAGAAAGAAAAAGTAAAACACAGATTTCACAATCAGATGAATATGTAGATTACAGATCAATAAGACAAAGATCATGTGGTACTGAATGATAACTACAACAGTGCTGTATTAGAGTATTTTCCTGACCTCAGTGTGTCCAGTTTACACTGTTGGTTCCCCAGTCCAGTAGAGAGCAGTTCCACTCCTGAGTCCCGCAGGTCATTGTCACTCAAGTCCAGCTCTCTCAGGTTGGAGTCTGACCTCAGAACCGAAGCCAAAACTTCACAGCATTTTTCAGTGAGAGAACAATGATTCAACCTTGAAAGGAAAACACGACAAACCAAATGGATAAACGCTGTAACACAGTAAACATGTATCCAGAACATCAGATTAATCAACACAACTGGAGTGATGATGCGGATCATTAGTTAATAAAATGTAAAACTATGTCTCTGAACACGTAATTTTTTATGGTTTGAAACGGAAGTGCTACAGCAGCAGTAAACCACATCAGATTCTTCTCCTGTCAGCTAAGAGCAAGGAGATGAGGCAACAAGACACTTAGTATATGATATCAAACAGTGGAAAAACGTTGCTTGGTCTAACACATCTTGATTTCTGTTGCAATGCACTGATGGTAGGGTCAGAATCTGCATTTGCCATTTTGACAACCTTAAGTTTAACTGTGAGATTTCCCAAAAATAATCTGGCTGATGAATGACAATTAATTGTACATGTCATCTTTCAGTATAAAGCACTCTCGTCTCATTATGTCATCAGTTACCAACTGATGTTTTCTCTCCTTTGCCTTTCGGTTGAGAGTTTTTTGTTTCCTTTCTTCTGTTGCCAGTTGGCGTACTTATAGCTTTATAACGAATATAGTTTTTTAGTTATTTAATGTATAGTTAGCCTATCGGTTACTTCTCTTGATCCTTTGTTCAGCGCTCTGTGTCACTGTGTGCGATTAGTGCTCTAGAAAAATAAATTAATTTGAGTTAAAATGAATAAACATAAATATCTAGCATTGCTTTGGAAGTGCATGAAATCATAAACAGAAATTCCTCCTTATAAAAACTAGGCTATTAAATGAAATTCCTTGTAAATTAAATTCTCATATCAAGAATGACGCAAATATTCGGAGGTATTTCTCTAATGTTTGTGTTCACAGTTGTACCTTTCTATGTCTGCCGTACTTCTCCAAGAAGCAGCATGGGCCTCTTGATCAGATTGTTTGAAGCAGAAAATATTAAAGCCTTATCTTACCATATCATTAAATTGTTTTAATATTTTTGTCTTGTACAGTAAGCATTATCAGTATTCTTTTGAAATAGATAGATGGAAGAACTTACAGAGCAGTTCTGGAGACCTGGATCACTGGTAGCATCCTCTGAAGACCTTCATCATGTAATGTGCAGTTTCTCAGGTCCAAAAGATCCAATTCCTCTGCTGACGTCATCAACACAAAGGCCAGAGCTGACCACTCTGTGGGTCTGATGTCCTCTTCTGAAAGATGTCCTGTTTTCAGGTAATTCTGGACTTCTTTCACCAGAGAATTGTCATTCAGTTCATTCAGACAGTGGAAGAGATAAATGGTCTTCTCTGGAGAAAGTTTCTCATTGATCTTCTGATTGATGTGTCTGACTGTTTCTGTAATGTCATAAGACTTTACCTCTGCCATTAGTCCTTTTACAAGCTGTTGACTGTATTCCATTGAAAGGCCAAGAAGGAAACGGAGGTAGAGGTCCAAGTGTCCATTCTTGCTCTCTAAAGCTTGAACCACTGTTTTCTTCAGCAGGTCGGGATCAGAATTTGCCATAAACTGATGTAAAGCAGCCAGATACTCCTGAACACTGAGATGTACAAAGCAGTAAACCTTCCCCTCATACAACCCAATCTCCTGTCTAAACACTTCTGTACACACTCCAGAATACACTGAAGCTTCATTGACATCAATGCCAAACTCCCTGAGATCTTCCTCATAAAATATGAGATTTCCGTTATCAAGGTTGTTGAAAGCCAACTTCCCCAGTTTCAGAACAAATTCTATATCTAATTTTAAAGATTTCAGAGGCTCCGTTTCTTGTTTTTTCAGATACTTTTCATTCTTTAAATTGGTCTGAAAGATCAGGAAGTGTGTGTACATCTCAGTGAGAGTCTTGGGAATTTCTCCGCTGTGTTCCTCAACAAAGAGCCTCTCAAGAACAGTGGCTGAAATCCAACAGAAGACTGGAATGTGACACATGATGTAAAGGCTCCTTGATGACTTCACATGTGTTATGATCCTTTCGGACAGGTCCTCATCATTGAATCTCTTATTGAAGTACTCCTCCTTCTGAGGATCACTGAACCCTCGTATCTCTGTCACTCGATCGACACACTCAGGAGGGATCTGACTGGTGGCTGCTGGACGGGAAGTGATCCAGATGAGAGCAGAAGGAAACAGATTCCCCTTCATGAGGTTGGTCAACAACACATCCAGTGAGGTTGTCTTTGTCACATCAGAACAGATCTCATTGTTCTTAAAATCTAGAGGAAAGCGACACTCATCTAGACTATCAAAGACAAACAAGACTTTGGAATTAAAAAGCTGAGTGAGTCCAAACTCTTTGACTTGTGGGAGAAAGTAATGAAGCAGTTGTGTCAAACTGAATTCGTTATCCTTTATCAAATTTAGGTCTCGAAAAGGAAGAGGAAATATGAAATGAAGGTCTTGATTTTCTTTTCCTTCTGCCCAGTCAAGAATAAATTTCTGCACAGTCACCGTTTTCCCAATACCTGCAATCCCCAGCGTCATCACAGTTCTTATATGTGTTACTTTTCCAGGTAAGGGTGTAAAAATTTCACTGCATTTGATTTTAGTTTCTGGTGTAGCTGGTTTCTTGAGTGCTCTCTCAATGTGTCTCACTTCATGTTCCTCACTGATCCCACCAGTACCACCTTCAGTTATGTAGAGCTCTGTGTAAATATCATTCAGAAGGGTTGGGTTTCCTTGCTTAGCTTGTCCTTCAAAAAGGAACTCAAACTTTTTCTTCAGATGTGATTTTAGTTTCTGCTGAGCTGTTATCGGGAGTTGATCTGAAATGAAAACAAGAGGACAGTGTTTATAATGTTTTTGATATTATTGCATATAAATATTTTGTCTTTCAAGCAGGTAAGTAGAATGTGTTTGTCATGTTCTTATTTCCCATAGTATCTCTTTGGCATCAGATTACAATGGTTTACTGTTTCTCTTGTAGGGGTGAGGGGGGGCAGAGGTGCAGTGTTGCAGTGGGTTGGACCGGGTCCTGCTCTCTGGTGGGTCTGGGGTTTGAGTACCGCTTGGGGTGCCTTGCAACAGACTGGTGTCCTGTCCTAGGTGTGTCCACTCACTCTCTGCCCTTCTGCCCTGTGTTGCCAGGTTAGGCTTTGGCTCCCTGTGACCCCATATGGGACAAGCAGTGTCAGATAATGTGTGTGGTTTGGCTCTCTTTCTTCTTTTGACCAAGATATATTTCAGAATATAGGGTTCAGATTCCTTCACATTATGAGATGAGCTTTATTGATGTTTAGCATTTTTGAGATGTTAAAAAAATTAAAGTAAATAAAATAAAACAAAAAAAAATTTTCTATGACCTGAATCTGAGTGCCTTGAGAGGATTTCTGACCCACCTTCAGTACATGGCACTGACCAGTCACTCTTCATAAATTCGCAGCTGGGTGCAGGTGGCATCAATCTCTTCTGCTGGATACTGTGTACAGAAAGACCCTTCAATCGTTTGTATCCCACCAGCTTCAGTTGAAATTCACAGCTAACCTTTTTACTGCTAATTTAATAAAATTGAAAGAACCATCATATTAAATACACCCAAGGAGCTTGAGGGATTGCACTGGATAAACAGAGGAATTAAATCATCTCTCCCTGTTATTTCAAATCTTCCACATCTTGCAATTTTCCAACACACAAATCTTGTGTTCTAACGGAGTACAGCACTTTAATTCTGCTGTGCCCGTAAAGCCTCCAGAATTGTGGGAGACCCCACACACCCTTCCCACAACCTCTTCAGCCTCCTGCTGTTTGGGAAGAGATAAAGGTGCATAGGATACGTTCTCCTCTGTGTCACACAGTGGAAATGCCATTTCCCTCCTATGTATGTTCTAAACATATTGTGGGAATGACAATAAAGCTGACTGTGACTTTAACTAAAGAGCATTAGTTAAACAGAAGTTTTACCTTTGACCCTCAGAAATCTGTCCATCCTCAAACTTGATTGGTTTGTCCATTGACCGGTCACTCTTCATGGACATGCACCTGGGAACAGGTGACACTGATCTCTGCTGCTGGAAACTGTGGACAGAAAGGCAAAAAAGACCCTTCAGTGACCCTCATCCACAGCACATAGTGAGAGATCTTCTTAACTTCATCCTCTCAGCAGACCAGACAAACCTTCACATTAAATGTCCTACTGAATCTTTGTCTTGTATCTCTAATAAATGAAGTAAATAACACATGGAAACAAAGATTTACACAGGTACCCCTCAAGAGCACCTTGAATTCCTAGCAATGTGAAACTGGAAGACTGTTAATTATAATCCTCAGTTTGTGAACCGTTGAGTCCAAAAGCCTGTTTCTACCTTGATTCATAACTCTAAATTTACTAATTTACTTAAATTAAATCCTATTGTCAATAAAAGCTTAACAATACAGATGTCCCTCAATTTCTTTACCTTTTAAAACTCTTTCTTGAGGCACGGATCCCCTCCTTACAGTCCCCAGAGGGACTCATTTCTGAAGCTCTGCGATTCATTTCAGGACTTTGGACAGAAGTTGATGAGGTGAGTCCAGGATCTTTGTAGTGGAATAAAGAAATCAACAAAATGTGTTAGAAAACTCTGGTTGTCACTATGGTACATCACCGTAACTCAACACCCATAAAATTAACAATTCAATGACACACAGCCACAACCAAAGACCATGTCAACACTGCAAGTAATATGTTATAGCATTTATATATTTCTTAGAACTTTATCTTTAGTTTATATTTGTAGTTATTCTTACCTTGAATAGCAATTTGCTCTTACTGTTGTTGCTGCAGTTATTTGCTACCTTCTTACCACATAAATCAACATGGAATGTGATCTTCTTTCACTTTTGGTTTGAACTCCACCTACTTTTTATCAGTACACAGCAAATGCTTGCCTGATAAATATATTTGACTATCTAATAAAAACACACACACACACACACACACACACACACACACACACACACACATTTTCAGAACCGCTTGTCCCATACGGGGTCACGGGGAACCGGAGCCTACCCGGTAACACAGGGCGTAAGGCCGGAGGGGGAGGGGACACACCCAGGACGGGACGCCAGTCCGTCGCAAGGCACCCCAAGCGGGACTCGAACCCCAGACCCACCGGACAGCAGGACCGAGGTCCAACCCACTGCGCCACCGCACCCCCTTCTAATAAAAACATATTTTGGGAAAAAAATTCTGCTGGAAGTTGTAATTCTTGTGGGCTAAAAAAAGTTAGTTGTGGTAGTTTAGCTGTTATTCTTTTCATTATATCTAAGCCATAAGTTTTGTGGAATGATGACTGATGTGATGAATTTCATTTAAAAAAATAAGTTTCAATTACTGAAAATTAAAAGAAACAATATTTTTTACTTATTTATTTTAGGGATGGTATAAATATCATGTTCAAAAAGACTGAACTCTGCAGTCAGATAAATTAAAATGGAAATTTTCAGGGAAGAAAAAAGAACCAGTTACCCAGAATATAACAGAATTTAAAAACACTCAAGTAGGTCTCTTTGGTTTGACAATGGAAATCTCTCAAAAACTCTAAAGATTCTCTTCCTCTCTAACCTTTCCCACAAAACTTCTCCAGGACCCCCTCTGCCACACCCTTCTCTCCTCAATCCATTCTCAGCGTAAAGTCCAGCTGCACTCCTGCATCTCCGAAAGTGCCACAGGCCTGTGTTTTCCATGACTCTCAGCTCCTTCCATCCAGTGTGGCAACAGTTGAACAGGGAAATGGCTTGAGCAGAAGCTCCTCCCCTACTAACTTGCTTGGAGAATCCTCCTAAGGAGCCTGGGAACCATTCGGCTCAGGAGCATTAATGGGAACAAGTTCAGGCAACATGGCACTCTTGAGAGTTGAGGCTTCCAACACTGGTACTCCTGGTACAACATGAGGTGCTGAGATTGCCTCCAGAACTCTACTTTTCAGTGACAGGATTCCCCTCAAGGACCAAACAGGAATACGAGCAGGAGATCAGCAACACCAGGAAGACGTAGAAGGCAAGGAGGGGGACAGGAGGTCGAGGGTGAGCAGGACAGGAAAAGGCAGGTGAGTTGATTCGTACAAGAAGAACACTCAAATAGCTGAACATTGCTCCGCGTTCTTCCATGCTCTGCGCATGCCTTTTCCGTTCTTGTTCCATAATCTGCCGCAGGTGTTCCCTATCGCACCGGGGTTGGGGGTGTGGGTGTGACAATTACTGCATTATGGTATCAGGTTCTGGTCTTGAACTCAAGCAGTCAACTCCCGAATTATTGGCACCCATCACGAAAATGAGCAAAAATTAATATATCAATGAGAAACACATGTAATAGGTGATATTCTGGGCTTCAACATATGAGGAAGCAATATACTTTTATTTTAGCAAACTCCTTTTCTGTTTCAAACCTTATTTGTGAATGAGCTTTGATTACGTGGTGGAGATGTGGTCATTTTGGCATGAAAATCTCGCTTAAGAGGGTTACCCAGAAGGAGTTTGGGAATTCCTACAGCTGCCGATACTCTGTGCTGCGCTTTGGCAGAATCAAAGTATTTTACCTGATTGGCTGCAGGAGTTCTTGCATTCTTCCGCATGCCCAAGGGTAAAACTTAAACCGGAGCAACACTTGCGAGTAGCTTCGCAATGGAATTCAAGCTAAAAGTAGTAAGCAGTATAAGAGGGACAGATCACTGCACAAACTGGAAATTGACACAGTATTAAAGATACAGATCTCATCTCAAAAGCTTCGTTCTTCACTGTTCAAATAAGAAGACTTAAGAGAACTTCCATCTTCCTCCACTAGAGAGAACTATCATTAATGAGAAGTTTTTGCTGTATAAAACACACAAGTTTAGGCACCTCTCTGTTATAGAGAGTGAAGTTCCATCTCTGATTTTTGCCAGACTAAAATTAGTACATTTTTGCATCGCTTTCTTTATTGTTATAATAAAAACAAACACAAACTGTGCCTGTGCTTTCCTGCTGGAACAAATTTGAATGAAGACCATAGAAGATTTATTTCTTTATAGACATCAGTACAGTCAAAGTTACACATAAGATATGTAAAAGAAAAGCAGTGAAGACATCAATATGGACTTTATTTTCATTTCAGGGCAAAAAGCATTTATTACTGTGTTTGCTGAAAAGCTAACTGCCCCGAAGCTCCTGTCTTATCTTTTGAAAATACAATACAATGCAAATTATGATTATGATTAATTAATGAATAATAACGAACACTACAAACTTTTATTGACATTATCAGTAGAAGCAACTACAAAGTGAAAAGGACACATCCCTAAATCATTCTCAGCTACCTGATACAGGCAGTCCCAGGATTATGAAGAAGTTCCATTCCTCAGTCTGTCTTTAAGTCGAATTTTGACATATATCAGAACGGTTAGGTAAAGTTGTGTCTAACATCAGTTAATCAAATGTTTGAATTGGTATATAGTATATTGTGTACCTTTCTATGCATAAAAATATTAAAGAAACACTCTGGACACACGAAAGTATTATAACTACAGTATTCATAAAAGAGGGGGGCACGGGGGCGCGGGGGCGCGGGGGCGCAGTGGGTTGGGCCACAGTCCTGCTCTCTGGTGGGTCTGGGGTTCGAGTCCCGCTTGGGGTGCCTTGCGACGGACTGGCGTCCCGTCCTGGGTGTGTCCCCTCCCCCTCCGGCCCACGCCCTGTGTTACCGGGTAGGCTCCGGTTCCCCGCGGCCCCGTATGGGACGAGTGGTTCTGAAAGTGTGTGTGTGTGTGTGTGTGTGTGTGTGTGTGTGTGTGTGTGTGTGTGTTACTACTGTTATGATGAACAGAACACAGATGAGGCTGGACCCAAGTGCAGAATTGTTCATTCAGAATCAAAGGACTAGACGTGTTCTCGTGATCGGGGATGGGCAAATGGTTGGTCGATTGGCAAGCTGAACAGATGCGAGGAGCTGAGGGATAAGGCTGGCAGTCATTCACAAAGAGATGTGGAACTAGACCGGAGAACGATGAGGGACAGGACTTGGAAGAGCAAAGTGAGGTAGGTTTGAGAATGCGGGGAGGATGTGTCGAGTGACATTCTGCAACCGGGAAGAGGTTTGAGAAGTGTATTTTAGAGCCGAGTGCTCTCTCAGAGAGAGAGAGAGAGAGTGTGTGTGTGTGTGTGTGCAAAACATTGAAGAAATTTTAATGTTCATTTTTCCAGTGTTTGCTGGCGTTTTATCTATTGCTTTATTATTTCCACTTTAGTTTCAGTCATGACCGTTTTCCTTTTCTTGGATGTATCACCATCACATTTACGCTTTGGTGCCATGGTTAGGAGGGTTAAAAACAAGAAAATTAAAGACAAATACAGTAACACACGAGACACTGTTAACAACAATGTTGTTCGAAGAAGAAAAAAGGAAGTCTTTGTCTTACCTCGGGCTAACGTGCCCTGCCCACAAATGCTGATGAACTGCTGTAGATGCACAGTGTTTTGATGCACGTCGCAAAGTAGCACCCGTTTGTTATTACAAACCACTGTATATACAGTAACTTGAATTTTTAATAGCACAAGCTTAATTAAGAAGTTTTCATTTGATTGTTAGTTAAGGGTAAGAAAAAAATTAACTTCCGGTCAGCAAGGGGGTGGTTCATAACTACGGGTTGTACGTAAGTTGGATGTTCGCACCCCTGGGACTGCCTTTACATGAATGTGTTTAACTTATTCATTTAAAGCAACTTACAATTGTAGATGCACTACATGAAACTTACATCTGAAAAATTCAGTGAATCTTAGAAACCATGTAAAAGAATATGGAAATTAAAGCAGAAGACAGAGACCATTTATTGGGATGAAACCCAAGAGGATGAATTAACTCTTTGCATTGTAGAGTTTTACACAGAGAAATACTAGATGCACAGCACTGTTATTGCACACTAATGAGAGTGTTTCCCTGTCACATCTCACACAGAGACACTGATGACTGTGAGGAGCTTGACCAGAAAAGCCCAACCTTAAACCCAGGATAGAAGGGTTCAGTGAATGTGAAGGTGTACCTGTATAGAAGTGTGGGTTCACTAGAGGAGACACTGTGAAAGGACAAACGGCCAGCCGGCCAGTCCAGATACACTCCTACTGTGGGAGAGAGGAGCCCAGATATGATAGTTTCTTTCTTTTTGTGTTTGACACAGTAATCCTCATCAGAACAGACCAAAACCCAGGACTTTCCATTGTATCCAAGCCAGCAGTCATCGGTCCTTGCTTTCCTCCTGATTCCTTTATAAGTCACTCCTATACGGACTTCAG
This sequence comes from Scleropages formosus, assembly GCF_900964775.1. NCBI lineage: Eukaryota > Metazoa > Chordata > Actinopteri > Osteoglossiformes > Osteoglossidae > Scleropages > Scleropages formosus. Next base: position 39,445,159 of record NC_041807.1, on the reverse strand, counting down.
CTCCAGTCCACCGAACCTCCCAGTAACAGCGACCAGACAGACCCTCTGTACACAGAATTTGTCTCAATCTGGCAAATCTCTCTGGATGATCAGGATACGACTGACTCTCATCCGTCCATGTCACCTTCCTGTTGTCCTCATACAGGTACAGTTCTTTGTGGGGTGCGTTGTGGTCCAATGTGATCTGACAGGAGTCTGCAGGAAAAATAGTTTTACAAGTAATATTAAGTACTGTTTTAAAAAGAACTTTATGCAAAAGTTTAATCACAATCCAGTTAAGATTAGCAATGAATTTATGAATTTTGGTTAATTTATTGTCGAATGTAACAAATTTACTGCTTAGTGTCATGTCCACACCTGTACCTTACACCAATTAACCACTTGACACCAGTCTAGTACCTGAATGTCCACTCTCCTTTAAAAGACCCTCCTCAGCTTCCGTATACTCGAGAAATCTCATTTGAGACAAACACCTTCCTTCGTGATGTCCTGCTCTCTCTCAACCCTTGTTTCCTGTCTCTGTTCTCCAGTTATCAACCCCTCGCTTCGCCCCTTAGCCACGTCCATGGATCCTCGCTCTATTTCTGATCGCTGATTGACCAACCCTTCGCCTGTCCCTGACAATGAGAATTCACCTGATCTCTTGAGTCTAGATGAACGATCCTGCACTTGGGTCCAGCCGTCCTGGCTTCCTTGGCTCCGCGTGACAAAAGGTTCCGCCAAACTCATGGATCCAACAGCGTTCGAACGTCTGCGAAATGCCCTGGACATGCTCCAGCATACGTTACACCTGGAAGCAAAACCAAAGCCCGAAAGCCAAAGCCATACCCCGGATCGCCACCAGAAGTCGCCCATGCTCCACCGGTGGAATCTTTGGCTGCCTCACAAGCCGAAGACCAGTGGTTACATCAATACATACAGCGGGCGATTGCCCTAGACAATCTGTTCCACGAGCATTCGCTACAGCCTCTGCTGGCCACCAGAGAGGCCCCAGCACCCTTGTGGGTCGGATGAGGACATCTGACTCCCATAGAAAGGCAGCGACGCTTCCGAGAGGGCCTTTGCCTTTACTGTGGAAAAGCTGGGCATTACTCAGCTGCCTGCCCGGAGAGACCTGTCACAGGAGGACCTTGAGCCAGACAATCCAAGGTGAGTAACCCCCTCCAGGCAGTCCCTCAACTCACCGTTTCCATAGTCCTAACATGGGGTAGGCAGTTGCGCTGGTTGGTTACACATGAATTTGTAGATTCAAGAGCAGCTAACAGTTTCATGGATGCCGCTTTTGCAGAACCACACGGCATTCCCACGTGCCGCTGTGCAGTCACGTTACGGGTGAAAGCGCTTTATGGGCAGTCACTAAGGTCAGGGGTGGTGGATACCCAAACGATGGCGATCAGCCTCCAGACAGGGGCATATCATAGGGAAACCATCTCCTTTTTTCTTATTAGATCCCCTGACTCCCCGGTGATTTTGGGCTACACCTGGTTGGCTTGCGCATGATCCGTTATTCTCGTGGAGTTCTGGGGAACTCGATATTGTGGGAGAGCGATGTGCCTCCTCTTGCCTTACCTTGCCCCGTAGGGCCATGTCGATTGAAAGCCCTGACTCCATGCAGCCTCTGATGGTGCCAGAGGAATATACAGACTTCGCTGAGGTCTTTAGTAAATCGCGAGCATCTGTCCTACCTCCGCACCACCCATGGGACTGTGCCATCAACCTCCTGCCCAGAACCACTCCTCCAAGGGGCCGAGTTTACGCGCTGGCCCTACCCGAACAGAAGGCCATGGAGGAATACATGACAGAGGTCCTATCCCTAGGCATTATTAGGCCGTCCACCTCACCAGCCTCCACCAGGTTTTCTTTGTGGGAAATAGGACAGTGGTCTCAGCCCCTGCACTGATTACAAAGGTCTCAATGAGATCACTATTAAATATCCACATCCACTGCTTTTGATCATGGCTGCACTCGAACAGGTGCACAGTGCACGGGTCTTTACCAAGTTGGTCCTCTGCAGTGCGTATAATCTCATCTGAATAAGAGAGGTGGATGAGTGGAAAACTGCATTCAGCACTGCCCTAGGTCACTATGAGCACCTGGTTATGCCGTTCGGGTTAGCCAACGTCCCCTCTGTGTTCCAGGCATTCAATAATCACGCGCTGGATGATTTGGTGAATAAATGCATCCTTGTGTATTTAGACGATATCCTGGTGTTCTCGCCTTCGATGACCTAGCCAGTAACCCACGTGAGGCAAGTGCTTGGTTGTTTCCTAGATAATGGCCACTTTATCAAGGGGGAAAATGTCTGTTTCACCAGGAGTGGATCTCTTTCCGGGGTTTCATCCTTGGTCCTGATGGGGTAGCAATGGACCTGGGTAAGGTACAGGCAGTGCTGATTGGCCCTGTCTGACCACTGTGAAGGCCCTACAACTGTTTTTTGGGGTTTGTGAGTTTTTACTGTTGCTTCATTTGTGGATTCAGGGCCTCGCGGCACCCCTCACCTCTCTACTCAAGAGCAAACAGTGCCAGCTCTCCTGGTCAAAAGAGGCCTGTGAGGCTTTCCAGGATCTGAAGCGGCGGTTTACAATCGCACCGATTCTTAAGCATCCTGATCCATCGCTGCCTCTTGTTGTTGCGGTAGATGCCTCAAATGTGGGAGTTGGGGCAGTCTTGTCACAGAGGCAGGGAACCCCAGCCAAGCTCTACCCGTGCACGTACTTCTCCCATAAATTGTTGCCTGCTGAACGAAATTACGACATTGGTAACAGGAACTGTCAGCAATCAAACTGGCGCTGGAGGAGTATAGACACTGGTTGGAGGGGGCTGCTCACCTGTTTTTGATCCTTACAGACCACAGAAATTTGGAGTACTTTAAAGCCGCCCCTAGGCTCAATCCTCAACAAGCTTGTTGGGCCCTTTTTTTTTTGTACAAGATTCAGGTTCACTGTCTCTTACCACCCTGGTTCCACGAATACCAAAGCTGACGCCCTGTCCCGGCCGTATGACACACCCAAGCCCATCCTGCCAAGCACCTGCTTTGTGGCCCCCATTTCTTAGCAGTTCGTACAGGACCTCCATAAGGCCCAAAGGGAGGAACCCAGTCCAGCTGACAGCCCCAAAGGCAAGGAATACATTCCTCCCCGGGTGAGACCCCAGCGCTCCATTGGGCGCATGACATCCCGGCCGCAGGCCACCCAGGGTGTCGATGGACCCTGGCCCTGCTCGAAAAAAAATACTGATGGCCCTCTCTCGGGAGGACGTACAGGAATTTATGGAGACGTGCGAGGTATGTGCCCAGTCTAGGACCCTGAACCAGAAACCTGCAGGGCTGTTGGAGCCCCTTCCTGTTTCTACCAGGCCATGGTCTCATGTAGCGGTGGACTTTCTGACAGACCTACCACCTTTGGAAGGTAATACAGTAATCCTGCCGGTGTTAGACTGGTTTTCTAAGTCCTGTCATCTGCTTCCTTTCCCCGACTTCTCACTGCCCTGGCCACAGCTGAGCTTCTCTTCCAGAATGTTTTCCGGATATTGGGTTACTTGAGGACATTGTCTCCGACCGGGGTCCACAGTTCGTGTCCAGGTATGGAAGGGATTTTGGCAGAAGCTTGGAGTGTCTGTGAGCCTCATGTCCGGATACCATCCTCAGGCTAACAGACAAGTAGAGTGACTGAACCAAGACCTTGGTCGCTTTTTGAGGAGAGCTAATGTGGAAAAGACCAAGACCGGTGGTCGCGCTTCCTGCTGTGGGGCCGAAATACGCCCATAACTCCTTGTCCCATTCCTCCACAGGCCTGTCCTTTTTCCAGTGCGTCCTTGGTTACCAGCCTCCCTTGTTCCTCTGGCACCCCGCTTCCTCAAAGGTCTCTGCTGTGGACTCATGGTTCCTGAAGAGCGAGACGACCCGGTGAACTGAGAGATCACCTCCAACAAGCGGCCTCCGGTACAAAGAGCAAGCGGACCGACACCGCTGCAACCTTGTTTTTTCAGCCTGGGCAACGGGTATGGCTATCCACCAGAGACAGCTACCTGAAATTACCCTCCAAGAAAGTCAGCCCCTGGTTTATAGGGCCATAGAAGATCCTTTGTCGGATCACCTCAGCCACCTACTGGTTACGGTTGCCTCCTCACTTGCGCATTAACCCTACGTTTCATGTCTCACTTCTCAAGCCCTACAGTACCTCCTTGCTCTAAGCCACCCAGGGTGAGCTGACACCCCCTCCGGTGGATGTGGATAGGGAGGCGGCCTACACCTTTCGCACCCTCCTGGACTCCAAGTGCCGGCGTGGGGGACTCTATTAGCTTGTGGAGTCGGAGGGGTTTGGTCCTTAGGAAAGCAGCTCGGTAGCAGCTCGCGACATCCTCGATCCGTCCCTGATTGTGGATTTCCATCGGGATCATCCGGATAAGCCGATGCCCCATCCCAGAGGTCGGCCCCCTTCCAGGCGTCGCAGGGCAGCTGGAGCCGCTCATAGGGAGGGGGGAACTGTCATGTCTACGCCTGACACCAATCAAGGATCTGATATCAGTCTAGCACCAGACTGACCATTCTCCTTTAGAAGACCCTCCTCAGCTCCCGTACACTCGCAGAATCTCATTTGAGACAAACGCCTTCCTTCGCGATGTCCTGCTCTCGCACATTCCTTGTCTCCTGTCTCTGTTCTCCGGTTATCGACCCCTCGCTTCATCCCCTGACCACGCCCATGGATCCTCGCTCTATTTCTGACCACCGATCAACCGAGCCTTCGCCTATTCCCGACAATGAGAACTCGCTTGATCTCTTGAGTCCAGACGAGCTATCCTGCACTTGGGTCCAACCGTCCTGTTCTGAGTGACACTTAGAATCAAGCGTCTGCTTCTCAGTCTGTTTCTCTGTTAATGTAATGCACACATTGTATTTTCTGGAGAGAAATGCAACTGCTAAATGAATAAATGTAAATGTATAAACTGCAGGAACATGAAACTACTGAAATTATCTTAGCTTTTGTAGCGTAATTTCAGTTACCATTAAATTTCCCTTTTTCTTGAGTTATATGTAGAAATATTTATTGTTCAATATACAGGACACACCTAATAAGCTACAGCTTCGAAACATTTACTTTCACATTTATTCATTTAGCCGGCCCTTTTCTCTAAAGTGACGTACATCAAATAGAAATAGGAACGTGTACTTTGCATTAACAGAAGGAGAGACTTAGAGGCATTCAGGTGATTCTTAAGTACAGTTAGTCTGTTACTTTCCACCTTATGAATCAATGTCATCACATGAGGAGCTGCATAAATTTTATCTGAATATCAACAATTCCTATATACATTGTATATATGTGTATAATGTAATGTCCCACGTTGTCTAAGGGACATTCCGCAAGTGCAAAGGGGGTGAGGAGGGTCTTTTAAAGGTAAGTGCTCTGATTACCATCAGGTGCTTGATCGGTGTCAGGTACTGTCGACTGCGGTGCGGGTGTGGACATGACAGTGGGGGGGCAGCTTCAGGAGCTGTCATTCACCCCCCTGACAGCATGAGGTCACCTTGTAGAGCTTGATTGTTATGGGTAAAAATGACCTCTGGTAGCTACGTGGAGCACCACAACTTGACCAACCTGTTGTTGAAAGTTCTTCTAAGTTTATTGAAGGTGGTGCACAGAGACTATAAATCATTCTCCTTGATGGACTGGAGTTTATTCAATGTCCATTTACATTTACATTTATTCATTTGGAAGATGCTTTTCTCCAAAGCAACTTACATCTCATAGAAAATACAATGTGTTCATTACACTAGCAGAAAGAGAGACTTAGATGCAGATGTGTGATTCTTAAGTAAAGCCAGTTTGTTTCTTTCCACCATATGAGCCAAAGTTTTTCACATAAGTAGCTGCATGAAACTCTATCCAAATATCCATGATTCCTAATCAGAGTCCTATTATGACTGTCACAGTCCAAATGTGAGTCCTAATCAAATTAGATTCGTAATCACACTAGTAAACCCATTTACTAGTTCTTCACCTGAGATACATCTTTAGACTGTGGAAAAAAAAACTGGAGCACTCAGAGGAGGCCCACCTGAACATGGGACAACAAGGAAAAACATAGACTTAGCTGAACCCACATCTGAACCTCCAGATCTGGGAGCACTGAAACACCAGCACTACTCCCTGTGTTACTATGCTGCTCTGTACTCACACCAGAAACAATATGTTTGCTGTCAAACAATTTTATTCCACACTTTTCTTTTCACTTCTCCATACAAACACACTTACATTTGAGGAGCCCTGGTTTGATCCTGCACTCTCCACCATGGTCCACACTGTAGGAGAAGCAGAAGGACACACAGTGACTGAGAGACACACACAGCCTGTCTGTGAAATGTATGTGGAAAACTCAGAGTCCTGTGACATATAAGTGTTAGCAGTAATTACATATATTTATTTCGCTGGTGCTTTGGAGAAAAGCAACTTAAATTACTTACCCATTGAAACAGCTCGGTCATTTTACTGGAACAGTTCAGTGTGTGTTAGAACAGCTGGAGATTACATCAAACCAGCAAAATTGGATTCATCTTTGCTAACACTATGCTATGATGAGAGAGAGAGAGAGAGAGGATGAGAGAGAGAGAGAGAGCGGGATGAGAGCAGAGAGAGAGTGAGAGAGAGAGGAGATGAGAGATGAGGGAGAGAGAGAGAGAGATAGAGAGAGAGGAGAGGGAGGATAGATGAGAGAGAGAGAGAGAGAGGAGAGAGGAGAGAGAGAGAGAGAGAGAGAGAGAGAGAGAGAGAGAGAGAGAGAGAGAGAGAGAGAGAGAGAGAGCGCAACTTACTCCAGTGTCTCCAGTTTACAGGTGGGATCCTGCTGTAGATCAGAGAGCAGCTTCTCTGCTGAGTCCCCTGGGTGATTGTAGCTCAGATCCAACTCCCTCAGGTCTGAACAGGGGTTCGAACGCAGAGCTGAAGCCAGAGAAGTACAGCCTCCCTCTGTGACACAACAGCCAGACAGTCTGCAGAGAGAAAACAAAACATTGTATTTTCAGAACAGTTATGTGGTCAATGCTGGATACAGTCATCTACGAGCATATTGCAGTTTACAGTCCAGTTTACAGTGTCTGTTCCCTAGTAGTACTGACCTTAGTGTGTCCAGTTTACAGCATTTGTTCCCCAGTCCAGCAGAGAGCAGTTCCACTCCTGAATCCTGCAGGTCATTGTCACTCAAGTCCAGCTCTCTCAGGAGTGAAGAGCTTGATGTAAAAACTGAAGCCAGAGCTTCACAGCATTTCTCTGTTAGTCCACACAGGTTCAGCCTTAAACAGACAGAATTACACAAGTAGAACCATTTAATATATCAGTGGGTCTTGACATGTAGATTTTTTAGATATTTGCAGTTTCAGTAGAATGGAACTTTATGCACGTATCTAGAAGCGACTGCTTCTTCTTCACCCACCTCAGTGTCTCCAGTTTACAGGTGGGATCCTGCAGTAGATGAGAGAGCAGCTTCACTCCTGAGTCCCCTGAGTGATTGTAGCTCAGATCCAGCTCTCTCAGGTGTGAGGGGTTTGAACGCAGAGCTGAAGCCAGAGAAGCACAGCCTTCCTCTGTGAGTCTACAGCCTGACAGTCTGTAGAGAGAAAGACAAACTGTAACATTCACCAATCTCATTAACCTACAGCCTTACAGAGGAACCTGAATGAAACTAGAAATAAGATTATACAATTTTTACATCATAACAGTAAATGTGTAGTGCTGACAGGGTCTAAACTCTCCCGGTGTAGAATAGGGAAAGAGAAGCCTCTTTAGTTTGTATATGAGGGACACAAAATGTATTACATTTATTTAGCAGACACTTTTCTCCAAAGTAACTTCCAAAGAACTCTATGTAGTGTTATCAGCCCATACAGCTTATTCACCGTGGTAACTTAAACTGCTAGATACACTACTTACAAGGGGTCGCTCATCCATACATCAGTGAAACACACTCTCTCTGTCACTCACACACTATGGGGGAACCTGAACAGCAAGTCTTTGGACTGTGGGAAGAAACCAGAGCAAACTTACACAGACACAGGGAGAACATGGAAACTCCACATACACTGGCAGAGATTGAATCCACATCCTCTTGCACCCCCCAGGTGCTGTGAGACAGCAAAATTACTCTCTACGCCACCATGCCACACATATTGCTTTGTCTTTATGTACTTTCGCTTTATCTTGATCCACATATTTGGAAATCGACTCAATCTGGAATTGTGTATCAGTCTCCCAAAGTTCATTGTTCTCCTACATGGAGATTTACTCTCAGCAGTAGGGGGTGCGACGGTGGTCAGTACACAGAGTAAGTCAGTGGAGAAGAAGGTTCTTCCTTTCGTTTAACTATGTTTCAAGTTAATGACCAAAGGCTATGTATTTGAGAATTTTAACAGTTTGAATCTTTCACTAAGTGGTTTCCAAATGGAATTTACTGTCCTGAAATGTTAATCTTCAGCATTCAGCTGCGTTGGCTCTCAATACATTCCTAAAAGTAGATTCTGATGCCACTTTTTTACTGTTCCCAGGTTTTCCATATGGTTTAAATCTTGGATTTTAGACATTGCCAGTATTTACACTATGCTACAAATACAGTAATAAGTATTATGCTGAGTAAAAATATAAAAATTGGAAGGATATCTTATTGAGACCATATTATATCAAGTGTAGCTATGAATACAGATGGAGCTGAAGATAAACATGCAAATTCAAAAAAACAGGGTTTATTACAACACCAGGCAACAGTAAGAAGAATAGTCAGAGTGGATAAGCAGAGCCTTACTCTCTGTCAAGCTAACAACCCCTCAGCCTGCTTCCAAACAGTAAATTATCAGTCACCCCAGAGTCATATAGTCCTCCTTCACGGTGGCACATCTATTTCCATTATTCAGCAATCCTCAACTATTTACACTGCACTACCTGCCCCTGTACCTGCTTCTGTGAAGGAACCTCAGGTAGTGTGAAATGTTGCAAATTACGAAGGAAAGACACAGTGGTTGACTCTGGGTTACTTTACTGACTGCCAACTGATATAAATGACATATATAGCATCTACCCATTTTCAATAAGCGTTTGTCCTGATCAGAGTCACAGTAGTAGTCCATTCTGGAATCACTGGATAATAAGGTCAGGTGGGATACACCCTGGAGGTGATGCAAGTCCATCTCAGAAGACACAGATAATTTATCCATATTTTTATGCAGCTTTACAGTATTACTTTGAAAGTGAAGTGTCAATACTGACCTCAGTGTGTCCAGTTTACAGTGTTGGTTGCCAATTCCAGCAGAGAGCAGTTCCAGTCCTGAGTCCCGCAGGTCATTGTTACTCAGATCTAACACTCTCAGGTTTGACTCTGAGCTCAGAGTTGAGGCCAAAGCTTCACAGCATCTTTCAGTGAGAGAACAGCTGATCAACCTGGGAAGGAAAATATTATGAATGAGTCATCAGTCATCAATGATAGTCCAGTTTACATTGTTGTTCCCCAATAGTACTGACCTCAGTGTTTCCAGTTTACACTGTTGGTTGCAAAATCCAGCAGAGAGCAGTTCCACTCCTGGGTCCCTCAGGTCGTTGTCACTCAGGTCTAACACTCTCAGGTTCGAGTCTGGATTCAGAATTGAGGCCAAAGCTTCACAGCAACTTTCAGTGAGTGAACAGCTGATCAGCCTGGAAAGGAAATAAAAAGACCTTCAATCAGATCGAGATCTTTAATGGCATGTTGCACACATGTCCAGTAAGAAAAAATAGGTCCTCAGATTGAACAAGTCCTGGTGATGGAGCAGTGATGAGGATGTTGAATGAAACAAATGTATTGATATAACAACTGACCATGAACACTGAAACAAAGTCCCTGGTAAGTTTTTCACAATCATGATACATAGAAGCACATGTGTGTATTTGACAGGTGAAATATGAAGTGCACCTGTCTGACTGCTCAGTAAACGCCCCACAGCAGGATGTATGTAACCAGACATCTGACTGTACTGTACTGATCTCTACCTGGATGGACACACATCACCTGACACTGAACTTCTGTAAATCAGATATGTTATGTGATGGACAACTTTAAGTGGTATGAAACTGCTTGTCCCGAACGGGATTGTGGCAAACCGGAGCCCAACCCAGCAACACAGAGCGTAAGGCTGGAGGGGGAGGAGACACACCCAGGACGGAACACTAGTCCGTCACTGAGGCGATCAGTTGTTGTTTCTGGTATTGCCTGTAGATGGCAGAAGTGTATGGTAGGTACAGGAAGGATACCTAAGGAGTACGGATATAGATTTAGAGGAGAGTACTGAAAAGAGATGTAGTAAAAACCAGCATGGATAATAAAAGAGGCTACACACCAGTTAACAGAAATCATTCTCAGCATGTTTACTGAGTAAACACAACAGTCACAAGGCACCCCAAGTGAGACTTAAAGCCCTGACTTGCCAGAGAGCAGGAGCAGGTCAATCCCACTGCACCACCACCCCCTCTGAATACGGAACAGTACTATATAATATCTTCCGCCATCCTTGGATGGTAATGCATTCCAGGAAAATGCTTTGTAACATGAACTTTCATAACTCAAATATGTAATTACCATGAGTTTCAGTGGTAAACACTTTTCCTAAGCCCTCAAAAGTGAGATACATTTTGGACACATTTACAGAAGTAAGAACATTAGTCATCACAACACAAAATAAGAAAGCACTCTGACTTCATTAAGGGCTTTATTAACAGATACACACCGAATATCACATGTATGGATATTGTCTGTGTGCGTTTAAGCACACAGTATATAAAAACTCGGAACGGGTCAAAGACATACAATCACGTACTTTCAATAATGTAACAACCCCTGTCAGCAGGGTTACAAAATAATGTCTTGAGAGACAGAAATAGGAACTCCAGCTTTACTTCACTCCTGCATGATTAAATAGTAGCACCCCCGGAAAATACACATAGCCATCTAAAAGTCTCTTGAGTGAGGAGAACACGGGAGTCAGAAATCACCGAATAATTCCTGAAAACGGTTGCCTACTTACTTAGAGACACAACAGTAATGGTGCATTATGGGAAAGCTATTGCTCCCCTGGCTACTGCTACAACAACGAAAACATCATCAACAGCAACAAAAATAAAGCCGTAAAGTATAATAAAGTCACTGATGTAAAAACATAACATTAAAGACAAAAAGTAGATATGAAAATATTTACTCCTTTAATTAAAGCTTTTCTCCAAAGCAACTTATAGTGTTAAACCACCTACAGTTATTTACCTGTTTACAGAACTGGGTAATTAGACTGGAGCAATTTAGAGATAGTAAGTTATTCTACCGAACTACAGCTCAAACTGAGATTTCAACCTGTGACCTTTGGAACCCAAGGCAACAGCTCTACCCACTACAGTACCAGCTGTCCCTGAAACACAAATAAACTTTCATTTGTTGAACAAGCTGCCATGGTATTTCGCAGAAATGGGCGACAGAACTCATTCTGTTGGGAGTTTGCTTTTTCTCCCCTTGTTCACAGGAGATGCCTCCTAAAAATACATTTTTCAGATGAACTGGTGACTCTAAATTGCCCATCAAGTGAGTGCGTGGAGCGTGTGTTTCCACTTTCTTCACACTTTTTTTGTAATTTTTTTCCACCCAGCCACGATACAGTAAAGAGTCAGAACAATATCAGTACAAACAGAACAGTAAGTAGAGATGCTGACCAAACGTGCCCACACTGTAACTATTCAGCTGACCACTAGGCACATTGTTGTTGTGTGTGTTTGCCTCATCCATGAGCATAAAGGAGTCTTTGTAGGATGAAATGTGCTATTTTCTGACACCGAGTTGCTACTGCCCTCACATGTGCTTTTTACAATTGTGAAAACGTTCCATGGAAACAGAAAAGTGGTACTAAACAGCATCCTTTTTAAGGTAAATTTTCATAAGTCCATTTTTGGTATCTCAATGGATAACTGTATAGAACAGGGCAGAAATAGTCTGAAATGTGTTAGTCAGACACTCTAATATTTACATTTGCATTTATTAATTTAGCAGAACATCTCCTCAAAAATGCAATGTGTGGATTACACAACAGAAAGAGACACATAGCTGCAGATGGTTGATTCTTAAATGAGCCTCAGATGTTCAGATTGTCTTGACTGAAGTAGAAAATGTGAAGGGATCATTATGCAATAACACACAACTGTTTTAATATAATTAACTTGAACTGTAAGCATTATCATTATTCTCTTTAAATGGACATATAATGGGACTTACATAGCAGTTCGGGAGACCTGGATCACTGGCAGCATCCTCTGAAGACCTTCATCACGTAAGGTGCAGTTTCTCAGGTCCAACTCATCCAGTTCCTCTGCCGACATCATCAACACAAAAGCCAGAGCTGACCATTCTGTGGGTACAATGTTCTTTTCTGAAAGATGTCCTGTTTTCAGGTACTCCTGGACTTGTTTCACCAGAGAACTTTCATTCAGTTCATTCAGACACTGGAAGAGATAAATGGCCTTCTCTGCAGATAGATTCTCACTGATCTTCTGATGAATGTAACTTACTACGTCTCTCTTAATAAACTGCCATCTTCCCTGTGTGTCCAGCCCTTTTAATAGCTTTTGACTGTGTTCCATTGAAAGGCCAAGAAGGAAGCGGAGGTAGAGGTCCAAGTGTCCATTCTTGCTCTCTAAAGCTTGATCCACTGTTTTCTTTAGCAGGTTGGGGTCAGTATTTGACAGAAACTGATTTAAAGCAGCAAGATACTCCTGAACACTGAGATGTACAAAGCAGAAAACCTTCCCCTCATACAACCCGATCTCCTGTCTAAACACTTCCGTACACACTCCAGAATACACTGAAGCGTCATTGACATCAATGTCAAACTCCCTGAGATCTTCCTCATAAAATATGAGATTTCCTTTATCAAGGTTGTTGAAAGCCAACTTCCCCAGTTTCAGGACAAATTCTTTGTCTAATTCTAAAGATTTCAGAGGCTCCATTTCTTGTTTTTTCAGATACTTTTCATTCTTTAAACTGGTCTGAAAGATCAGGAAGTGTGTGTACATCTCAGTGAGAGTCTTGGGAATACCTCCACTGTGTTCCTCAACAAAGAGCCTCTCAAGAACAGTGGCTGAAATCCAACAGAAGACTGGAATGTGACACATGATGTAAAGGCTCCTTGATGACTTCACATGTGTGATGATCCTTTTGGACAGGTCCTCATCATTGAATCTCTTCCTGAAGTATTCCTCCTTCTGAGGATCATTGAACCCTTGTATTTCCGTCACCCAATGAACATACTCAGGAGGGATCTGACTGGCAGCTGGTGGTCGGGAAGTGATCCAGATGAGAGCAGAAGGAAACAGATTCCCCTTCATGAGGTTGGTTAAAAACACGTCCAGTGAAGTTATCTTTGTCACATCAGAACAAATCTCATTGTTCTTAAAATCTAAAGGAAGGCGACACTCATCCAGACCATCAAGGACAAACAACACTTTGGAATTCAAAAGCCGAATGAGTCCAAACTCTTTGAGTTCTGGGAGAAAGTAATGAACCAGTTTTGTTAAACTGAATTCTTTATCCCTTATCAAATTCAGGTCTCGAAAAGGAAGAGGAAATATGAAATTGATGTCTTGGTTTTCTTTCCCTTTTGCCCAGTCAAGAATAAATTTCTGCACAGACACTGTTTTCCCAATACCTGCAATCCCTAGTGTCAGCACAGTTCTTAGATGTGTTACTTTTCCAGGTAAGGGTGTAAACATTTCACTGTATTTGATTTTAGTTTCTGGTGTAGCTGGTTTCTTGAGTGCTCTTTCAACGTGTCTCACTTCATGTTCATCACTGATCCCATTAGCACTACCTTCAGTTATGTAGAGCTCTGTGTAAATATCATTCAGAGGGGTTGGGTTTCCTTGCTTAGCTTGTCCTTCAAAAATACACTCAAACTTCTTCTTCAGATGGGATTTCAGTTTCTGCTGACATGTCATCAGGAGTTCACCTGGTGAAAAGGAATCAGATGATGTTGTTGAGAATCTTTTTTGGTAATATTTGTGCTATAGATTTTGGTCTCCAATTGAGAAAGCAGATTTTACCCCCTAGTTTTATCCTTTGAATTAAAAACATTTCGTCATTGCTATCCAACAAGAAATACTACTGAGAATGTTTCAAATCTGGCAAAATTTAGAAAGGTTAAAGGAGATCTTTATGTGAATACAGGTGAAAGAAATGCTTACTCTTAAATTCTAACACTAAATATATAACACCAAACAGTAATTCATTGTATATTTACATCTCACCGCTCATACAATGTTGTGGCTTGAAGTGTTTGACATGAAAAGGAAGTCAAAATCAAAAATTTGTAATGAAATAATAGTAAATCTAAGTGGTCTAAAGAAATCAGCACTGAGATATATAGAAATAACACTGAAATTCTGCTTAGAAGCAGATTTAAAACTTATGTTTTAAGCAGCTTTTTAAAGTTGTCCATAGAACCTGCCTCTTTAATATACAGTAGGACTGTGCTCCATAATCTCAGTACAAAGTAATAGAAATCAACTGTAAAGCTCAGCTCTGAATTGTGAACTGTCAGTGTAATGTTCAGTGGGAAAGGAACACAATGAGAGCTGGTCCATCCCAGAGCTGGAGGCAGCAGCATCATAATGAACAGCTCCTATGACCTGGCCCTACCCTAACTGAAATATGATGGCCAGCTGCACCTTGTCTTGGACAATAAGAGGACTATAAAGGCAGCTGGGCTGAAGACTTGGTGAGAAGTGTTTTGGCAGTACTTGGAGAGCAGTTGTAGGTTTCCAGGCTTGACTTGCTCATTTGTTACTGGTTGGTTTTAAACAAACGTATTCTGTTAAAGTCCTGCACCTGTGACAGTCTCTGCCCTGCAAACAACTGCAGCAAGTATAAAATAATGCTGTCTGTGTTTTATTTTAATTTTTCTCCAGAAAAGAATGTAGTATGTCTGCATGAGAAAGAATTCCAGTTAATTGTCTTTCAGCAGGGGATTTCCAGTGTACTGACATCTCCTATGTAATTCTTCTGCTGTTCACCAACTTTCTCAACATCTCATGAAACATGGTGTACAAGTTAATGAAATAATGTAATTGGGTGTGACTGTTCCAAGAACAGAGGGGCTGCAGTAGCACAGTGGGTTTGGCCAGGGCCTGCTCTGTGGTGGGTTGTAGGGTTTGAGTCTTGCTTGGGGTGACTTGTGGTGGACTGGCTTTCTGTCCTCGCTGTGTCCCCTCCCCCTCCAGCTTTATGCCCTGTGTTGCTGGGTTAGGCTCTGGTTTGTCACAACCCCACTTGGGACAAGAGCTTGTAGACATTGTGTGTGACTGTTCCAAGAACCAGGGTTTGCGAAACATTCAGATTGTTTCTTTCCTTAGTTTTCAGCATTTCTAAAATAGAAAATGTCTCTTAGCTTGTGCCTTTTTTCAAAGTGACTAAGAAAGCTATCTACACAAAGCTACTTGCAAGTATCTACCCACCAAGAGAAGATCGAGGTTTTCCACACCCTCAACAATTAAAGTGATCAATTCACCTTAAACACATCTGTAGATTACAGGAGACCCTCGTGAATAAAGGGAGAACACAAACTCCCTCAAACCAGGAGCAAAGATACCGGTAATACCAATACACAGTGTGTATATATTTTTAATATTACATAAATTTGATTGCACAGTTGGGGATGTGGGAATTTCTCACCCACCTTCACTATGAGACATTGAGTTGGAACTTTTCATGGATGTGGTACTGGGTACAGGTGACACTGATCTCTCCTGCTGGACGCTGTGGACAGAAAGGAGAAAAGACCCTTCAGTGACCCTCATTCACAAAACACAACAAGAAAGCAACCAAACTTCATTATACTTAGCACGCAGCAGAGACAGAGGCAAACAAGACAAACCATCTCATTAAATGCCTACCAGAGTCTTTCTTTTATCTATTATACCTGTATTAACCTGAAGTACAATAAGTAGAAGACTTGAAGAGGACTGAGGGCTTACACTAGAAAAAAGGCGCATTAACTCAAATGTGTGTCTCCTTGTGAGCTAAATCTTCTAGACCTTGTGTCCGATAGAGATTTGATTAAAAGAAAGAAAGAAAGAAAGAAAGAAAGAAAGAAAAGAAAGAAAGAAAGAAAAGAAAACATTTACGTTTGACCCTCAGAAATCTGTCCATGTTTAAGATTGATCCTAAAGTCCAATGACTTGTCACTCTCCATGGATATACAGCTGGGTACAGGTGACATTGATCTCCCCTGCTGGACGCTGTGGACAGAAGGGAGAAAAGACCCTTCAGTGACCCTCATTCACAGCACAGAGTGAGAGAAATACTTATCTTGCTCTCCCTCCTTCAAACAAAAGACAAACAAATTAGGCAAACCAGTACAATGATTACATTATATCCCTGCCAGATTGTTCCTTTTTTTCTGTTATACCTGAGGAAATGGGAAAAATTAACTTTGTGTAATAAATTACAGAGACATTTAAACAAATATCGCTTAAACGAATCTTAAACTCATTGAACATTGTTGCAGACATAACTCATAATTACTATAGAAACCTTCCTATTCAGGGGACATTAAGTATAAAACTCATTCAGTTTATTCATTTAGCTGATGCTTTCTTCCAAAGTGACATAACTGTTTGCCCAGTTATACAGTTGGGTCATTTTGCTACAGTAATTTAGGGTAAGTCTCTTAATCAAGGATTTGAACCTATAGGACCAAAGGCAGCAACTCGAAGCCCTACACTACCAGCTGTCCCCATGATGATTTGAACACTGCTTCTGCAAAAACAGCTTTACACTGTAAATATTATGTTTAAGCTTGCATTTGTATTCATCTTTCCTTCAAGGTGAATGATGATGATGAATTATGAAGTTAAACCTTATATAAAACAGATGCTACTTTTCAGATGAATGAGTTTATTTAGATTACTGTGTTTAAGTAAAATGCACTCTGAGCTCCACTCTTACCTTTTAAAACTCTTTTCCGAGTCAGTGACCCCCTCCTTATCGTTCCCAGAGGGACTCATCTCTAAGGCAGAGTCCTCCATCTCAGGGCTCTAAACACAAACTCATCAGGTGAGTCCAGGGTCTTCATGGACAGCAGGTAAAACAAACCACTAACACAAATATTAATGCTCTCCTGTTCATACGGGAGTTTGTTAAAACGTAATTTCAGGAGAGAAGTCCCTGTGAGACTCATCTCCCCTCCAGGCCGTTTCTTCTGTCACTTCTCCCCGTTCAACTTCAGTTACTCTTTTATTGTTCACTGTTTTTTCACCAACTGCTGTCAAGTATCAATAAGATTCATTTAGTTATGAGCACTACTACGTGAAGAAGGTAGACTTCAAGGTTTAGACCCACCTCCTAATGTAAATATCCTATTTACCGCGAATTGACAACAGTCACAGTGAAAATTACCCGGCTGTATAATTAATGGGTAAATCTTTGCAAGCACATTAATATCGTACACAAAAGTGTTAAATAAATGAAAGTTAAAATTTAGTAGTAATTAGTTTGTAATTCGATAGGACAACGAGGTAAACTGATCCATGGATGGATCTCATTTACATTTGGTGACGCAGTAAAGATGCAAAAAAAGGTTTCTGATAACGGCTTAACGGGGAATCGAGACAGTTGGACAAATATGGGCGGATCTTGACTCTACTGAGCGCAACAACACAGATCCGCAGTGATCGAGTCCCCCCCCGTCCCTCCCTGTCGCGGTCTCTGTCCTGGTCCCAGGTGCACAGGGCGCCCCTGGTGGAGCTCTGGGGAACAGCAATAGGGCACCAGAGGCGCAGCGACGCACTTTCCACATTCCTGACCAGGGCAGGTTTTCACAGCTGAACACAAACCTGCTATTTGTGGTACATTTTCACAAGAAACATGTTGAAGAAGAACATGATTGTTGACTTTTCACAAGTGCTCTAAACCAGCACTAAAACAGGAAAATACAGTAATAAAATTAATTTAATTCTGCCTGTTATAACTTATCAGTCCTTATAAAACAGCGAGAGATAAGCCTGAACTTTTATTTCATTCCAAATATAAAATTCACACTGCGGATCTATGAAACTGACCCACGAAGGCATTGATTGATCAGAAAACCTTTGTATACCCGCGTAGTCAATACAGCACTGTATTTAACAAGAGATAACAGAACTGTCTACATTTACTAACGACAGATTTGCAACAGAAAGACATTAATGAAATTGTCGCACCTCTTATTGATCACAATGACCCCAACAGCATAACTTTGACTTTGTAAAAGTACTTTTACCTGTTATGTCACCTTATTGTCCGTATTGAAGAGCACAAGTCCTGTGTGTCTCTGCGGTGACGAAGTTTCAGTTTTGCTTCTTGTACGAGTCAGACAGGTTTGGAGAAATGAAATGCTGGAACAGCTCAGAAACACAGAAACTCCTCCCCGTCGATGGACTCGACCACATGTCCTACTGTATCGTGTCGAACCCTGTCTGGTTCCCACTTGAACGCGCAGCGCGCTGCTGGAGGAAGATGAGCGGAGCAGCGCCGATGCGGAGACACCGCTGGAACAGCTGTGTGTTTGTTAAAGGAAAGAGCTCCTTGGTTGAGGGATCGCCGTGGATGAGTTACACTTAGAGTGAAAGTTTTTAAGGTTTATTTTATCCAACATTTTCGTTGAACCTAATTCATAAATAAATGAGAGCGCGGTGGCACCAAACCTGGTGTCACATCCCACGGGGTCACTGCCCCTCCTGGTCAGAGGCGGCGCCACTCAGTGCCGCTAGCTAACGCTCACCTATCACCTCACAGTCTCGTAGGACATGGAGGTATAAAAGGAGCCAGCGGAGCAGAACTAGTCGCGGATTCTTAATCAGCAGTTCTCTTGTGCTTCGTTGGCGATTGGTAGTCTCTCGTTCCCTCAGTTTGTTTCCTAGGTGTGCATGTTCCAGTCCCGAGTGCCCGTCCCGTCAGTTCCTGCCTCTTGTTCTTCAGTCCTGGTCCATCGTTCCTGTCCGGTATTTCGTCACGTCTCAGGGTTGCGGTCAGACTCACAGATTAGCGTTTCACTGTTCACCGTAGTTCCAACACCGTGTGTGTTTCCTGGTCTCGTGTTTCTTGTTTCACTTCCACCGAGTGTCTTACAATACTCACCGTACACGTCTAACCTCACACTGCACGTGAAGTCATTATATATTTCGTCTGTGTTTGGACGTAATAGCAACGCGCGTCCGTGTCGGACTCCCGTCCGGACGCTACACCTGGGTCGTTTGGCCGTTGGTTCGAATTCAGCTCACTATGTATGTGGAGGAGGGGGGGCTGCATGTTCCCCCTGTTTCTTAATGAGTTTCCTCCATAGTCCAGACACAAGAACTTCAGGTTTATCAGTGACTCTAAATTGCCCGTGTGTGTGTGTGTGTGTGTGGGTGGGTGTGGCTACTCTTCAATGCACTGCTGTCCTGTCCATGGTGTTCCCCCAGCATTCCGCCTATATCATTCCAAGATAGACTCCAAGACACTGAAACTTTGACCAGGACAAGTAGCTAACAAAAGAGACAGTAATTCGTAAAAAAACTGAATGACTTCTGCGCCGTGAAGCTTTTATTCATTTTTTTATGTACATGTGTTCATTTAGCAGACGCTTTTCTCCAAAGTAACGCACATCTACAACGCACAATACAATGTGTTCATTACATTAACAGAAAGAGATACATAGATGCAGGTGCATGATTCTTAAGTGCAGTTAGTTTGTTCCTTTCCACCATATGAACCAATGTGATGGTACACGAGCAGTTCCATAACACTTTGTCCATTTGAGTATCCATGGTTCCAAATCACCTCTCTCACACACACACACACACACACACACACACACACACACACAGAGAGAGAGTGAATGTAAGTGTGTGTGTGTATCCATGATTCCAAATACCCTTTGTAATTTTTTTTGAGATATATATAAACATTTATGGGGGTGCGGTGGCGCAGTGGGTTGGACCACAGTCCTGCTCTTCGGTGAGTCTGGGGTTCCCCTTGTCCCCCTTGGGGTGCCTTGCGACGGACTGGCATCCCGTCCTGGGTGTGTCCCCTCCCCCTCCGGCCTTACGCCCTGTGTTGCCGGGTTAGGCTCCGGTTCCCCGAGACCCCGTATGGGACAAGCGGTTCTGAAAATGTGTGTGTGTATAAACATTTATGTCACATTACAGGAGTAGTTGTGTAAAGGTTTATCTGGGCATCATCTCAAAGTTATAGTGCATGAACATTACACCTTACAGTACATAACAAAGCTAAAAGCGGCCAGAAGTTGACAAATGTTACACACACATCTATGATGAATAGGTTCGCAACTGGCACTAAACAGGATTGTGAAAATATGGTATTTATTAAATTACTACACACAGACACACACATTCTGTCTGAACCACTTGTCCCATACAGGGTCATGGGGAGCCGGACCCTAACCCATTAACACAGGGCATAAGGCTGGAGGGGGAGGGGACACACCCAGGACAGGACACCAGTCCGTCACAAGGCACCCCAAGCGGGACTTGAACCCCAGACCCACCAGAAAGCAGGACCCCATCCAACCCACTACACCACTGTGTTCCCCTTCCCCAAAGCACTGTCTTTTTAAATATATTAAGATGGAATGGATATCATAAGTTTTCATATCCTATGTTTTTATGATATGGAATGTGAATAAATCTGAGCAGTAACAATTCCTGATTAAAACAGTGCCATGCTCACGATCACGTGCCCTGCTCCTGCACCTGCATCTGATCAAGGAGGCACGGGATAAAAGGGTGGCTCAGAAACTCCTGAGTGCGGAACCTTCATGAGCGCAAGCGTAATGCCTCACCTGACTTCTTTACCCGTGTGTTATCCTCATGTTCGGCTCTTGTTTTCCTGGTTCTAACGCCTGTCTGCCCCTCTGAACAATGTTTGCTGATCAACCGACCTGTGCCTGTCCCTGACAGTTCTCCTGCCTGCCCTTCTGGGTATTCCTGCTACCACATCGGAGTCTGTTGGATGGATTCCAGAGTTCCACCATGACAAAAGGTTCTGCATGTATCACGGACTCAGCGGAGCTTGACTGGCTTCATCATGCCATTGTGACGGTGCCTGAGAACCCTCGTCTTCGTACACGACAGAGGTACAATGGTGGGCCTGATGATGCCAAGGTTTTCTTATGCAATGCGAACTTGTGTTTGCAAGGTCGCCGCATCTTTACCAAACAGATGATATTAAAATTGCCTATCTGCTTTTACTCCTGAGGGGTGCTGCACGCCGCTGGGTAACTGCGGTCTGGAAGACCTGCATCTCGTCCACTTATGCTGCATTCAAAATGAAGTTTGAGACCATGTTTGATCACCCACTCTCTGCCCTGACTGCCGGTGATTGCCTCCTGAGGATCCAGCAGGGCAGCCGCTCTATCGCCAAGTATTCTTTGGAGTTCTGGATCCTGGCAGAGCACAGCGGCTGGAGCTCCACCTCCCTCCTGGCGTGCTTTCGGAAGGGGCTTCACCCCCAGATTCAGGCAGAGCTTGCTTGTCGTGGGGAGGATTGGACTTTAGACCAGACTGCAGTCACTATTGATAACTTGGCATGGGGCATACCCTGCAATTGTGCCTCACTGCCCCGGCACCTGACCCAGCAGAGGAAGCCCAGAAACAGATCCAGATCGGACAAGGCTGGCTGAACCCTGAGGAGAGAGACAGTGCCATTTCTAAGACAGGTTGTGCCTCAATTGTGGCGTGTCCGCCCATTTTTGCGCCTCCTGCCCGATGCTCCCAGCATGAAAAGCCCGGACTCCCAGGTTAGCATGCTGCACCAATCTGAATTACAGCTGACTGTACTAGTGGTCGTAGCTTGGGCTGGAAAGCAGATAAGCATGCACGCTTTGGTGAACTCAGGGGTGACCAGCTGTTTTATGGACATGGGGTTCGCAACGGCTCATTGCATTCCTGAATAAAACTGCGACGTAAAGTTACGGGTCAGTGTGCTGGATGGACAGCCGCTGGATACCTGAGTGGTGGAGACCCGTACTGCCGTGTTGCAGATGACGATCAGGACTTGTCATAAGGAAGAGCTCGCGTTTTTTTTTAATCAGGACCCATGACCTGCCAGTCATGTTAGGCTTCCCCTGGCTTGTTCCGCATGACCCTGTGTTCTGCTGGAGTACTGGTGAGCTAGTGTCTTGGGGCGTGCGTTGCATACGGTCATGCCTGCATCTTCCCTGCTGGGCCACCTGAGTTGAGAGCCTGGAGGGGGAGCAACCTGTGGTGGTTCCTCCTGAGTACCCGGACCTCCGCAAAGTGTTTAGTAAGACCCGAACAACGGCTCTCCTGCCACACTGGCCTTGGGATTGTGCCATCAATCTTCGGCCGGGCACTTCTCCACCGCATAGCCAAGTCTATACCCTCTCTCTCTCAGAACAAAGAGCCATGGGAAACTACATTTCGGAGGCATTACAGACAAGGATTATCCGGCTCTCCACACCTCCGGTCTCAGCAGGATTCTTTTTTACTGGGAAAAAGGATGAATGCCTTCCTCCCTGTATAGATGATCGAGTGCTCAACGCCATCACTATGCCTTACCCTCATCCCCCACCTCTGATCATGGCCATCTAGGAACGAGTACATGGTGCCACCTTTTTCCCAAACTTGACCTGCATATAACCTGATCTGGATCAGAGAGGGGGATGAGTGGAAGACTGCTTTTAGCACCTCTGAGGGCCACAATGAGTACCTTGTCATGCCGTTCGGGTTGTCCAGTGCCCTATTCATATTTCAGGCCTTTGTCAACCATGTCATCAGGGACCTTGTCAACAAATGTGTTTTGGTGTACCTCGATGAGGGGTGCGGTGGCGCAGTGGGTTGGACCACAGTCCTGCTCTCCGGTGGGTCTGGGGTTCAAGTCCTGCTTGGGGTGCCTTGCGACAGACTGGCATCCCGTCCTGGGTGTGTCCCCTCTCCTTCTGGCCTTACGCCCTGTGTTGCCGGGTAGGCTCCGGTTCCCCCGTGACCCCGTATGGGACAAGCGGTTCTGAAAATGTGTGTGTGTGTGTGTGTGTGTGTGTGTGTGTGTGTGTGTGTGTGTGTGTGTGTACCTCGATGATAGTTTGAAATTCTCTAAGACCCATGACTTTCATGTGCAACAAGTACGAGCAGTATTGCAATGGCTCCTCCAGAACAACCTGTTTGTGAAAGGGGAAAAGTGTCTATTCCATCAATGCGGTCATTCAATCAAGGTGCCCTTTCTCAGGTACATCCTGAGGAAGGAGGGGGTGGCGATAAATCCAAAGAAGTTCCAGGCAGTGTTGGAGTGGCCACAACTGAAGACAGTGAAGGCACTTCAGTGTTTCCTGGGCTTTGTTAACTTTTATCACTGCTTCATCTGGGGTTTCAGTTCAGTTGCTGCCCCCCAACCACGCTCACTGCAGGTAAAAAGCTCCGTCTGGCCTGGACCGACCACGCTCAACACGCCTTCCAAGAACTCAAGCACCAGTTCACGTTAGCACCTATCCTGTGACACCCTGACCCCACTCTCCCCTTTGTGGTGGAGGTGGACGCCTCACTAGTAGGAATGGGGGCAGTCCTATCCTAGAGACAAGAGGATCCTTCTAGGCTCCATCCCTGTGCCAATTTTTCGCGTAAATTGTCTCTGGCTGAGTGAAATTATGATATAGGGAATCGAGAGCTGCTGGCAATCATGATGGCCTTGGAGGTGTGGCAGCACTGGCTGAAGGAGGCAGCACATCCCTTCCTTGTTCTGAGTGACCACTGCAACCTTGAGTATCTCCAGTCCGTGCGCTGGCTCAACCCTCACCAGGCCAGGTAGGCGCTGTTTTTCGCCCGATTCCAGTGTACTGTGTCTTACAGGCTGGGTTCAAAGAACACGAAGGCTGACACCCTCTCGTGCCTGCATGACCCCGACCCATCCATCAAGAACCCTGAACTAATTCTGCCTAGGAACTGCGTGGGGGCTCCGGTTAGATGGCAGTTGTTGCAAGATCTCCAGGCCGCCCAGGCAATCGAACCCAGTCCCTCCGACCAACCCGATGGCAAGGACTACTTTATTCACCGTCGTAACTTACACTCCTAGATACACTATTTACAATGGGTCACTCATCCATACATCAGTGGAACACACACTCTATGTCACTCACACACTATGGGTGAACCGGAACAGCATGTCTTTTAACTGTGGGAGGAAACCAGAGACCCAAAGGAAACCCACACAGATACAGGGAGAACATGCAAACTCCACACAGACTGAGTGGGGATCAAACCCCCATCCCCTCACACCACCAGGGGCTGTGAGACAGCAGCACTATTCGCTGTACCACCGTGCTGCCCCATATATATAACACACAGTGCCTTAGAGAGACAAAACTCTATGATCACAGACCTCAGTCTCACATCCCCTATGGAAAGAGATACTGAAATACTGAATACTGAATAGCTGCACCGTAAAACTCAGGGACACATTTTACCCAAAGGCAGTGAGGTTATTTAAATAGTCACTCCTATTGTGTGGTGTTGTATTTAATGTTGGGTTTTATTGTTTGTATCACTTCTATTAGTGTGTGGGAGACATACAAACAGGAAATTCACTGTACTGTTTATTCATTTAACAGATGCTTTTCTCCAAGGTGACTTCCAATGAACACTATGTAGTGTTATCAGCTCACAACTTTTTCACCCCAAACTGACTGACAATGAGATACTCTTCTCGTTCCTGCTCACGTTCTTTCCCTCATAGTGGGAATAGAGCCGTCAGACGCACTGTACACTGTCATGAGTTCATCAGCACACTGACGGCATCCTGTCCTCTACATTATTTTTAGACTTGATGGACCTGGATACTGTACAGTTTACATTCTCATTTCTGTCTATGAAAACTTCAGCTCATAGGTAGACAGACAGTGTAACACATTCAGTCAGTACTTTGTGTATAAATGGTGGGAATTTAGTTTGTCATTGTTCTTGAATTATGTTTTGAACAAAAACAGTATTGTTTTCTACATATAAAACTTAAGATTTTGTTATATTCATTTACATTTCAGATATATTAGTAATTGAAAGGTACAGACTACTTCCAGATAATTTTGTCTATGGTATATAAAGGTATCTCAAGCCAACATTATATCTTGGGATATATGGTGACATAACGGGAAGCACTGCTGCTTGGGTGTTTGGGTGAAGATTCAAGTCAAGTTAAGTCTGTGTAGAGTTTGCATGTTCTCCTTAAGGTTAACTTGGTACAATCACTTACTTTGGAAACCACATGAGTGGGGGGAATGTGACCGGACTGAAATTACCCTAACTTGTATACCACTGCCCAGTAAAATCAGTAAATGATGTTACATGAGAGCAGCTATTCAGTACAAAACACTTACATCTGATGAGCCCTGGTCTGATCCTGCACTCTCCACCATGGTCCACCCTGTAGGAGAAGCAGAAGGACACACAGTGACTGAAAGACACACACCGGCTGTCTATAAAGTGTGTGGAGGAACTGAGTCCTGTGTCAGTAGTAGGGAAACTGATATTTTAAGCACTTCCCTGTCCTCACACTGACACATGGATGCATTCAGTTGGTGGAACAACTTCTACACACGTATAAGGGTTAATGGTAATGGCACACACACAGAGTATTTATTTGAATGTCCTGCTCACGTACTTATTTGCTTTTAATAAGGTCTCAAAACTCACTTCTCCCCGATCTTGCAAGAGCTTGATAAACTTGTACATTTGTTATGTTTAATGCTTTTTAATACCATTGTTTAAAAATGTGAAAGGCAGATGCCTGTGTGATGTATACTGGTTCATACCGTGCTATGTGACAAATTGACTACACTCTAGAATTACGTCTGCATACAAATCTCTCCTTCTGTTCATGTAATGCACTCTTTGTAATGTTCTCTGATACGTACACACACACACACATTTTGTGAACCGCTTGTCCCATATTGGGTCGCGGGGAACCGGAGCCTAACCCGGCAACTCAGGGCGTAAGGCTGGAGAGGGAGGGGACACACCCAGGACGGGACGCCAGTCCGTTGCAAGGCACCCCAAGTGGGACTCGAACCCCAGACCCACTGGAGAGCAGGACCCGGTCCAACCCACTGCGCCTGATATGTACATTGCTTTGGAAAAAAGTGTCTTTGAAATGAATGCTCTGGGTTTGGAAGGGCTAAAGAAGGACACATGGACAGCGGTCATGACAAATGTTTATTGGCACACAAGGAAATAATGCTCTTGGTCCGAGTACCCCTTTTCCTCAAGGACGTGCACCCCAGGCCAGCGTTCCCAGCCTGCTTAGTATCCCTTAGGCTTTTTTTTCTATTCCACTGGCTAATACAGTCACCCCATTATTTTACTCGTAAATCCCCAAAGTGGTTGCACACTTTATTCACATTTTTCCCATAATTCAACTATTTACATTAAACCCATTTTCCTGCTCAAACTCCTGGTAATGTGGGTGGTTACATTATATTCTATGAGTGCCAAATACTGCAACATATGAAAATAAAAAATAATTTTAATGAGAAAGTCCAATATAAAGTATAATTTTTTCTCATACAAGCAAATAATGTCTCAAATTTTCATCTGCAAGTATAGCCATATATTCAAACACGGGTTCAAATCTCAATCAGTATTCATTTTCTGCCCTTACTGGGCCCCTGCACATACAGCAAGTTAAACACTCTTGATTGGAAGTAGTGCGAAATTGTTAAAATGAAAAATAAAGAACATACATTTCAATACAAATATACAGATAGGTAAAGAACATGCAGATTTTCTATTACTGTCTCTTAAATGAACTTAATGTAAAATCAACACCATAAATTCTCCAGTAGAAATATAACTCGTTGAGGAGCTATAGTCAAACAGAATTTGAATTTGGTTTATGCACAATTGTATGAGCCCAAATATAAATTCACACATCTCAGCACTTACAAAATTAAAAAGATTCAGCAGAAAACAAACTGGGCACAATGTGTCGTTAGGGGTCTCAAACCAGAATTGGGGGGCAGAGTGTTGTGTGGAGTTTGTATGTTCTCCCTGTGTTCATGCTGGTTTCTCACAGTGCAGAAACATTTAAGGTGAACTGGAAACACTAAATTGCCCTTTGTGTATGGAAATATGTGTGTGTAAATATCCTGCAATGGACTGGTGTCCTGCCCAGGGTGTCCCCTTTCCCAGACACTGTAATTCTGTGGTAGGCTTTGGACCACCATGACTCTTTACTGAATAAGCAGTTAATAATAACGAATGACTTAGAATTAAATGCTTATTTCTGTTTCCTTGGACAAAAACATCAGCTAAATAAATCTGAACAATATAATTACGCTAATTCTGAATGTATAAATTATACATTTACCTGACATAGTGTCAGGTGCAGTGGGGAAATACAAGATTATCTTTATTATATACTTTATAATAAATTTTTTACATACATTTTATTTTCCTCCAGGTGCTCCAGTTTTCTCCTGCAGTCCAAAAGACATGCAGTTCAGGTGCAATGGCAAAACTGAATTTGTGTGTGTGTGTGTGTGTGTGTCCTGGGATGGAAGCCCAAAGCTTCCCAGATGGACTCTGGACCACCATGACCCTGCTCATGACATGGTGCTATCAAAAATCGATGAATGTATTTAATGCATTTTTCTACTGTGAATGTGTGGAAGTGAAAATATTGTGCATTTTAGTGATTCATCTTTAGAAACATTCATGCACAAGAAATGAATATATATGCATGAATATGAAGTTTAAGTTTTCATTTTATGACTCTGACAATACTTGTGCGTGTGTGTTTTCCTCTCCCAATGTACACAGGAACACTGAGGAGTCCCAGTAAATGTAAAAAACAGGATAGAGGGGCTCAGCGAATGTGGAGGTGAACCTGTAGAGGAGGCTCAGTTCAGCAGATGAGATGCTGTAGAAGGACAGAGTGCCGGACACCCGGTCCAGATACACTCCTACTGTGCGGGAGAACTGGGGTACAGTTACAGGAGTCTCTTTGTTATTGTGTCGGACAGAGTAACTGTCACGAGTGCAGTACAGACACCAGGACTTGTCATTGTATCCAATCCCACAGTCAACACCGTCTCCTTTCCTCCCGATTCCTTTATAAGTCACTCCTATTATAGCTCCATATCCACTCCAGTGAACCTCCCAGTAACAGCGACCAGACAGACTCTCTGCACACAGAACTTGGGGCCTGTTGACAAATCTGTCTGGATGATCAGGATACGGTTGTTTCTCACTCCTCCATGTCACCTTCTTGTTCTTGAGAGATAGATACAGGTGTGTGTTGGTTGTGTTCTGGTCCAGTGTGATCTGACAGGAGTCTGCAGGTAAAACACACAGTTAAAAACACTGTTAAAATAGCAAAAAAATCTCAGTATTGCAGGTTAAACATACAGAATTTCATCAGCATCCTGTTCACATTTATCCTTAAACTGCAGAGTAACTACAGAAAACTATATTACGTTCACTTAGTTTTTGTAGTAACTGTGAGGAACTGTGAACATTAGTAAATGGCACTAAATTTGTAACTGTTCAGAACAAACACACTTACATTTGAGGAGCCCTGGTCTGATCCTGCACTCTCCACCATGGTCCACACTGTAGGAGAAGTAGAAGGACACACAGTGACTGAGATACATACACAGCCTGTCTGTGAACTGTTTGTGGAAACTCAGAGCCCAGGGACATGTATGAGGGTGTGCAGTAATACACACACACACACACACAGTACTTACTTGAGTGTCTCCAGTTTACAGGTGGGATCCTGTCGTAGATCAGAGAGCAGCTTCATTCCTGACTCCCCTGGGTTATTGTAGCTCAGATCCAGCTCTCTCAGGTGTGAAGAGGGGTTCGAACGCAGATCTGAAGCCAGAGAAGAACAGCCTCTCTCTGTGATACAACAGCCAGACAGTCTGTGGAGAGACAGAAAAAACTAAAGCACTATTTTCTCATTAAAACACTGGAGATCATTGTGACAAATATCATACAGGATTCAATGCTGACATTATAAAATTGTTACATTCATACAACACTATTTCTAGTTTATAGTGTTGTTCCCCAGTAGTACTGACCTCAGTGTGTCCAGTTTACAGTGTTGGTATCCCAGTCCAGCAGAGAGCAGTTCTACTCCTAAGTCCTGCAGGTCATTGTCACTCAGGTCTAACACTCTCAGGTTCGACTCTGATCTCAGAGTTGAGGCCAAAGCTTCACAACATCTTTCAGTTAGAGAACAATTGTTGAGCCTGGGAAGGAAAACATTATGAATGAGGCATCAAATAAAAAGACGCTGAATCAGATAGAGATCTTTAATAGCACGTTATACACATGTCCAGTAAGAGAAACAGGTCTTCAGATTGACCAAGTCTTGGTGATGGAGCAGTGATGAGGTTGGTCAATGAAAGAAATATAAAGATATAATAACTGACAATGAACACTGAAACAAAGTCTCCGATAAAACAACCTCGCATGGTGTTTCACAGAACGGGGTTAGATGTTTGAACTCAGTCTGTTGAGAGTTTGCACTTTTCCCTCATGTTCGCAAGGGATTCCTCCTTAAGAAAACATTATGCGTGCACTGAGCGTGTGTCCAAATGTTTCCACATTCTTTGCACTTTTTTTGTCATTTTTTTCAAAAGAGTGAATCAGTGCTAATAGGACAGTAAGTAGAGATGCTGACCAAACATCTGCCCACACTAACTGTTCAGCTGACCACCAGGCATGCTGTCGTGTGTGTGTGTGTGTGTGTGTGTGTGTGTGTGTGTGTGTGTGTGTGTGTGTGTGTGTGTGTGTGTGTGTGTGCCTCATCCATGAGTATCAAGGAGACTTTGCAGGATGAAATAGGCTATTTTTGACACTGATGGTCACTGATGTCTGTGTTCCCATCTGTACCTGTTCATGTCAGAAATGTGCTGCCCAGTCAGACACTATGAGCCTCATGTGTTCAGACTGTGCTGATTGAAGTAGAAAATGTTAAGGGATCATTTTACTTTAATACACTATATGGTTGACATTATATTGTAAGTATTATCAGCATTTTCTTTAAACCGAAATACAACAGGACTTACAGAGCAGTTCTGGAGACCTGGATCACTGGTAGCATCCTCTGAAGACCTTCAAAATGTAAGGTGTAGTTTCTCAGATCCAACTCATCCATTTCCTCTGCTGACATCATCAAGACAAAGGCCAGAGCTGACCACTGTGCAGGACTGATTTCCTTTTCTGAAAGGTTTCCTGTTTTTAGGTAGTTCTGGACTTGTTTCACCAGTGAATTATAATTCAGTTCATTCAGACAATGGAAGAGATGAATGGCCTTCTCTGCAGATAGATTCTCACTGATCTTCTGATTAATGTAATGTACTATGTCTCTCTTAATAAACTGCCATCGTTCTTGTGGGTCCAGCCCTTTTAATAGCTTTTGATTATATTCCATTGAAAGGCCAAGAAGGAAGCGGAGGTAGAGGTCCAAGTGTCCATTCTTGCTCTCTAAGGCCTGATCCACTGTTTTCTTTAGCAGGTTGGGGTCAGTATTTGACAGAAACTGATTTAAAGCAGCAAGGTACTCCTGAACGCTGAGGTGTACAAAGCAGTAAACCTTCCCCTCATAGAACCCGATCTCCTCTCTAAACACTTCTGTACACACTCCAGAATACACTGAAGCTTCATTGACATCAATGCCAAACTCTCTCAGATCTTCCTCATAAAATATGAGATTGCCCTTTTCAAGGTTGTTGAAAGCCAACTTCCCCAGTTTCACAACAAATTCTTTATCTAATTCTAAAGACTTCAGAGGCTCTATTTCTTGTTTTCTCAGGTACTTGTCATTCTTCAGACTGGTCTGAAAGATCAGGAAGTGTGTGTACATCTCAGTGAGAGTCTTGGGAATTTTTCCACTGTGTTTCTCAACAAAGAGCCTCTCGAGAACAGTGGCTGAAATCCAACAGAAGACTGGAATGTGACACATGATGTAGAGGCTCTTTGATGACTTCACATGTGCAATGATCCTCTTAGCCTGATTCTCATCACTGACTTTCTTCCTGAAGTACTCCTCCTTCTGACGATCATCGAACCCTCGTATCTCTGTCACCCGATCAACACACTCAGGAGGGATCTGACTGGCAGCTGCTGGACGGGAAGTGATCCAGATGAGAGCAGAAGGAAACAGATTCCCCTTCATGAGGTTGGTCAACAACACATCCAGTGAGGTTGTCTTTGTTACATCAGAACAGATCTCATTGTTCTTAAAATCTAGAGGAAGGCGACACTCATCCAGACCATCAAAGACAAACAAGACTTTGGAATTCAAAAGTCGAATGAGTCCAAACTCTTTGAGTTCTGGGAGAAAGTAATGAATCAGTTTTGTTAAACTGAATTCCTTATCCCTTATCAAATTCAGGTCTCGAAAAGGAAGAGGAAATATGAAATTAAAATCTTGATTAGCTTTTCCTTCTGCCCAGTCAAGAATAAATTTCTGCACAGACACTGTTTTCCCAATACCTGCGATCCCCAGTGTCAGCGCAGTTCTTACATGTGTTACTTTTCCAGGTAAGGGTATAAACATTTCACTGTATTTGATTTTAGTTTCTTGTGTAGCTGGTTTCTTGAGTGCTCTCTCAATGTGTCTCACTTCATGTTCATCACTGATCCCACCAGAACCATCTTCAGTTATGTAGAGCTCTGTGTAAATATCATTCAGAAGGGTTGGGTTTCCTTGCTTAGCTTGTCCTTCAAAAAGAAACTCAAACTTCTTCTTCAGATGGAATTTCAGTTTCTGCTGACATGTCATCAGAAGTTTATCTGAAATGAAAATGAGAGCACAATGTTTATAATCTTTCTGATATGATTGCATGTAATTTTTTAAAGCTGTAAGTAAAATGAATTCCTCACGTTGCATTTAACAACAGTATTACTTTGATGTCAGGTAAAAATGTTTCACTGTTTCTCACTATTGTTGAGCATATGCTGAGAAATTGAAAAAGTTTAAAATTGTTTAACTTGACCTTTTTCAGAATGAATGAACAGAGCCTCTGTAACCTGAAACCTTTGTAAGTTAGAGTTTTTAAAGAGTAAGACCTTCACCACTTTTCTATCTATCTTGTGTAACAGAAAATGTGAAAGTTAATTTATGTTATTTAAGTGAATGTAAATTTATGGAACAGTTTTGAGATAAAAAAATTATATAGGTCTAAAAAAGATACCCTTTGAGACAGTTCTTGTAGGGGTTCAGCAGCTCCGAGGGACAAAAGGAGGTTGTTCCACCACATCAGATCCAGAAACCAGGAACCTACGAACTTTTTGATTCACAACCTCTCTAAATCTAACTAGTTACGCTATAACCCAGAGTTAGCTGTTCCCAGTCTTAATCAGCTTTCTTAAGTTTTATTACAGTTAGACTAGATATGCATAATGTATCACATTAGTTACAGGTTTTTTAACAGCATTTCCATTTTAATATGCTTGTTCAAGACAGTCTTCTCTTTGAAATTGTGGTATTGTTTTGTCAGCTCTGAAGGAAGCTGTACAAAGTGATGGTTCTTCAGCAAACTGGTGGGCATAATATCAATTTTTAACATAAGTACAGCATGACATTATTTGTTCAAATACACACACACACATCTTGTGAACTGCTTGTCCCATATGGGGTCACGGGGAACCGGAGCCTAACCCGGCAACTCAGGGCATAAGGCTGGAGGGGGAGGGGACACACCCAGGACAGGACACCAGTCCGTCGCAAGGCACCCCAAGCGCGATTCAAACCCAAGACCCACCACAGAGCAGGACCCAGCCAAGCCCACTGCCCCACCGCATCCCCCACACCCAGTCAAACTCATTATTTACAGTGTAAATCAGTAAACAGTATAAGCTCTCTTTTTTATTCTGACCAATATATATCTCAGGATGTAGGCTTCAGATTCTTTCACATTCTGAGATGAGCTTTATTGTTGTTTAGCATTTCTGAGATGTTAAATAATAAAATAAAATGAATTTTTCTATGCCTTGAATCTGAGTGCCTTTGAGAGAATTTCCAACCCACCTTCAGTACACGGCATTGACCAGTCACTCTTCATGAATTTGCAGCTGGGTACAGGTGACATTAATCTCTTCTGCTGGATACTGTGGACAGAAAGACCCTTCAATCACTCGTATCCCCTAAGCTTCAGTTGAAATTCAAAGTTAACCTGCTAACTGCTGATATAATAAATATAACATTGAAACAAACATCATACTAAATACACTCAAGAGGCTTGAGGGATTGCAGGGGATAAATTGGGGAATTAACTTATTTCTCTTTGTTATGTTCAATCTTCCACGTCTTGTTATTTTTCTCAGCACACACATCTCGTGTCTGAAGGGGCTTTAGTAAAAAGAACTTTTACCTTTGACTCACAGAATTCTGTCCATCATTAAACATGATAAGTTTATCCTTAGACATGTTTCTCTTCATGGATTCACAGTTGAGTAAAGGTGACACTGATCTCTTCTGCAGGATACTGTGTGCAGAAAGACCCTTCAATCACTCATATCCCCCCAGTTTCAGTTGAAATCCACAGCTAACCTGTTTACTGCTGATTTAATAGTATTGGAACAAACATCATATGAAATACACTCAAGAAGCCTGAGAGATTGCATTGGTTAAATAGAGGAATTAAATCATCTCTCCTTGTTATTTTAACCTTCCACATCTTGAAATTTTCCAACACACACATCTTGCGTTCTAACGGAGTACAGCACTTCACTTCTACTGTGCCCGCAAAGCCTCCAAAATTGTTGGCGCCCCCACACACCCCTCCCACAACCTCTTCAGCCTCCTGCCGTCTGGGAAGAGATACAGGAGCGTAATATACGTTGTCCTCTGTGTCACACAGTGGTCCAGGATAAATGCTATTTCCCTCCTATGTATGTTCTAAACATATTGTGGGAATGACAATAAAGCTGACTGTGACTTTAACTAAAGAGCATTAGTTAAACAGAAGTTTTACCTTTGACCCTCAGAAATCTGTCCATCTTCAAATCTGATTGGTTTGTCCATTGACCAGTCACTCTTCATGGACATGCACCTGGGAACAGGTGACACTGATCTCTCCTGCTGGACGCTGTGGACAGAAAGGCAAAAAGACCCTTCAGTAACCCTCATCCACAGCACATAGTGAGAGATCTTCTTAACTTCATCCTATCAGCAGACCAGACAAACTGTCACGTTAAATGTCCTACTGAATCTTTGTCTTGTATCTCTAACAGATGAAGTAAATGACACATGGAGACAAAGATTTACACAGGGACCCCTCAAGAGCACCTTGAATTCCTAGCAATGTGGAACTGAGAGACTCTTAGTTAAAATCCTCAGTTTGTGAACAGTTGAGTCCAAAAGTCTGCTTCTACCTTGATTCATAAACCTAAATTTACTTTTAATCCTAAATTAAATCCCATTGTCAATAAAAGCTTAACAATACAGATGTACCTCAGTGTTTTTACCTTTTAAAACTCTTTTCTGAGGCAGGGATCCCCTCCTTACAATCCCTAGAGGGACTCATTTCTGAAGCTGTGCGATTCATTTTAGGACTTTGGACAGGAGCTGATGAGGTGAGTCCAGGGTCTTTGTGGTAGAATAAAAAAATCAACAAAATGTGTTAGAAAACTCTGGTTGTTGCTATGATACATCACCATAACAGAACACATACATTTTCAAACCACTTGTCCTAAGTTGGGTCACAGTGAGCTGGAGCCTAACCCAACAACACAGGGCGCAAGGCTGGAGGGGACACACCCAGGATGGGACACCAGTCCATTGCAAGGCAGCCCAAGCAGGACTCAAACCGCAGACCCACTGGAGAGCATTTGTTATTGTTGAGAATCTTTTCTGGTAATATTTGTGCTATAGATTTTGGTCTCCAATTTAGAAAGCAGATTTTAACCCCTAGTTTTAACCTTTGAATTAAAAACATTTTATCATTGCTGTCCAACAAGAAATACTACTGAAAATGTTTCAAATCTGGCAAAATTTAGAGAGGTTAAAGGAGATCTTTATGTGAATACAGGTGAAAGAAATGCTCACTCTTGAATTCTAACACTAAATATATAACACCAAACAGTAATTCATTGTATATTTACATCTCACCGCTCATACAATGTTGTGGCTTGAAGTGTTTGACATGAAAAGGAAGTCAAAATCAAAAATTTGTAATGAAATAATAGTAAATCTAAGTGGTCTAAAGGAATCAGCACTGAGATATATAGAAATAACACTGAAATTCTGCTTAGAAGCAGATTTAAAACATATGTTTTGAGCAGCTTTCTTAAAGTTGTCCATAGAACCTGCCTCTTTAATATATGGTAGGATTGTGCTCCATAATCTCAGTACAAAGTAACAGAAATCAACTTTAGTTTCAAGTTTATTGTCATAGATACAAGTACCATGTACATGTATCATGAAAATCTTCCTGAATGCTTCTCCACAGACTATGCAAGGACAATTGAAATACTGCACAAACATACAATGACAAACAAAACTGTGTCAATGACAGTAAATAACAATAGCAGCAATGACACCAATCACAATAAATAATGGTAACAGTAGTAACAATAATGGTAACAGTCAGAGAACTCAGAAGGAGAGAATGAGAATGCTTAAAGTGACAGTGTAATTTACCAATGTGCTTAGGTGGAGCACATGTAAAGCTCAGCTCCGGAATATGAACTGTCAGTGTAACGTTCAAGGGGAAAGGAACACAATGAGAGCTGGTAGGCGTCCACCCCAGGGCAGGAGGCAGCAACATCATCATAACGAACAGCACCTATGACATATGTCATGGTTTCCCCACACAAAAGAGAGGCGTCGGACCCAATCTCAGTGCTCAGGATGGTTTATTCAAAGGGCAGTTCAATCTCGTAGTCAAAAATCAGGCAAAGGGTCACCGAGGCCCAAACGTAGTTACAAGGAGCATCCAAGAGACGAAATCCAAGCAACAAGCCGTGAGTCAGGGAAGTCGGGGAGACAATGACGAGGAGGCAAACAGACAAGGAAACACGGAGGGGGTCAAGGAAAACAGGCTCTAACACAGTTGTAAGGTGAGGCTGAACTAAGGTTCCGCAAACCATTGCGTCCACAGCTACCCTTTATACTCCCATCCATTGATCAGCCGCAGGTGCCACTTGTTGTGTGGAAGCGGGGGGCGTTACAACCTATCCTACCCTATCGGAAATATGATGGCTAGCTGCACCCACTCAAGGACAATAATGGAACTATAAAGGCAGCTGGGCTGAAGACTTGGTGAGCAGTGTTTTTGGCAGTACTTGGAGAGCAGTTGTAGGTTTCCAGGCTTGACTTGCTCATTTGTTACTGGTTGGTTTTAAATAAATGTATTCTGTTAACGTCCTGCACCTGTGACAGTCTCTGCCCTGCAAACAACTGCAGCAAGTATAAAATAATGCTGTCTGTGTTTTATCTTCATTTCTTTCCAGAAAAGAATGTAGTATGTCTGCATGAGAAAGAATTCCAGTTAATTGTCTTTTAGCAGAGGGGAATTCCAGTGTACCAAAGCGCACGCACACACACACACACACACACACACACACACACACACCGTCTGAAACCGCTTGTCCCAAGGAGGGTTACGGCGAGCCAGAGCCTAACCCGGCAACACAGAGCGTAAAGCTGGAGGGGGAAGAGACACACGCAGGACGAGACGCCAGTCCGTCACAAGGTACCCCAAGTGGGTCTCAAACTCCAGACATCCCAGAGAGCAGGGTGTACCAAGACACTTCCTATCTAATTCTTCTGCTGTTCACCAATTGTCTCAACATCCCATGAAACATGTGCAACGTGTACAAGTTAATGAAATAATGTCATTGGTTGTAACTGTTCTAAGAACAGAGGGGCTGCAGTACCACAGCAGGTTAGCCAAGGCCTGCTCTCTGGTTGGTCACAGGGTTCGAATCCTGCTTGGGGTGCCTTGTGGTGGACTGGCTTTCTGTCCTCGCTGTGTCCCCTCCCCCTCCAGCTTTATGCCCTGGGTTAGGCTCTGGTTTGCCACAACCCCACTTGGGACAAGAGCTTGTAGACATTGTGTGTGAGTGTTCCAAGAACCAGGGTTTGCAAAACATTCGGATTGTTTCTTTCCTTAGTGTTCAGCATTTATAAAATATAAAATGTCTCTTAGCTTGTGCCTTTCTTCAAAGTGACTAAGAAAGCTATCTACACAAAGCTACTCGCAAGTATCTACCCACCAAGAGAAGATCGAGGTTTTCCACACCCTCAACAATTAAAGTGACCAATTCACCTTAAACACACCTGTAGATTACAGGAGACCCACATGAATAAAGGGAAAACATAAACTCGCTCAGACCAGGAGTGAAGAGATTGGTAACACCCACACACCCATAAATAATAAATCACATGTGTGTATTTTTAATATTACATAAATTTGATTGCACAGTGGGGGATGAGAGAGAATTTCTCACCCACCTTCACTATGAGACACTGAGTTGGAACTTTTCATGGATGTGGTACTGGGTACAGGTGACACTGATCTCTCCTGCTGGATGCTGTGGACAGAAAGGAGAAAAGACCCTTCAGTGACCCTCATTCACAAAACAGAACAAGAAAGCAACCAAACTTCATTATACTTAGCACGCAGCAGAGACAGAGGCAAACAAGACAAACCATCTCATTAAATGCCTACCAGAGTCTTTCTTTTATCTATTATACCTGTATTAACCTGAAGTACCATAAGAAGACTTGAAGAGGACTGAGGGTTTACACCAGAAAAAAGGGGCATTAATTGAAATGTCTGTCTCCTTGTGAGCTAAATGTTCTAGATCTTGTGTCCTATAGAGATTTGATTTTAAAAAAAGAAAGAAAGAAAAAAAGAAGAAAACATTTACATTTGACCCTCAGAAATCTGTCCATGTTTAAAATTGATTATAAAGCCCATTGAACTATCACTCTTCATGGATATACAGCTGGGTACAGGTGACATTGATCTCCTCTGTTGGATGCTGTGGACAGAATGGAGAGAAGACCCTTCAGTGACCCTCGCAAACCAGTACAACGGTTACATTATATCCCTGCCAGATTGTTCCTTTTTTCTGTTATACTTGATGAAATGGGAAAAATTAATTTTGTACAATAAATTACAGAGATATTTAAACAAATATCACTTAAATGTATCTTAAACCAGGGGGCATGGTGGCGCAGTGGGTTGGACCGGGTTCTCTTCTCTGGTGGGTCTGTGGTTCGAATCCCGCTTGGGGTGCCTTGCGGCGGACTGGCGTCCCGTCCTGGGTGTGTCCCCTTCCCCTCCGGCCTTACGTCCTGTGTTGCTGGGAAGGCTCCGGCTCCCCGCGACCCCGTATGGGACAAGCGGTTCTAAAAATGTGTGTGTGTGTGTGAATCTTAAACTCATTGCACATTCTTGCAGAAATAACATAATTACTATAGAAATCTTCCTATTCAGGAGACATTAAATACAAAACTCACTCAGTTTATTCATTTAGCTGATGCTTTCTTCCAAAGTGACATAACTGTTTGCCCAGTTATACAGTTGGGTAATTTTGCTGCAGTAATTTAGGGTAAGTCCCTTAATCAAGGATTTGAACCTCTACAACCAAAGACAGCAGCTCGAAGCCCTACACTACCAGCTGTCCCCATTATGATCCAAACACTGCTTCTGCAATAACTGCTTTAGACTGTTAAAATTATGTTTAAATTTGCATTTGTATTTATCCTTCCTTCAAGGTGAATGATGGTGAATGCAGAATGCTGAAGTTAAACCTTATATAAAATAGATATTACTTTCTAGATGGATGAGTTTATTTAGATTACTGTGTTTAAGTAAAATGCACTCTGAGCTCCACTCTTACCTTTTAAAACTCTTTTCCGAGTCAGTGACCCCCTCCTTATCGTTCCCAGAGGGACTCATCTCTAAGGCAGAGTCCTCCATCTCAGGGCTCTAAACACAAACTCATCAGGTGAGTCCAGGGTCTTCATGGACAGCAGGTAAAACAAACCACTAATACAAATATTAATGCTCTCCTGTTCATACGGGAGTTTGTAAAAACGTAATTTCAGGAGAGAAGTCCCTGTGAGACTCATCTCCCCTCCAGGCCGATTCTGTCACTTTCTCCCCGTTCAACTTCAGTTACTCTTTTATTGTTCACTGTTTTTTCACCAACTGCTGTCAAGTATCAATAAGATTCATTTAGTTATGAGCACTACTATGTGAAGAAGGTAGACATCAAGGTTTAGACCCACCTCCTAATGTAAATATCCTATTTACCGCGAATTGACAACAGTCACAGTGAAAATTACCCGGCTGTATAATTAATGGGTAAATCTTTGCAAGCACATTAATATCGTACACAAAAGTGTTAAATAAATGAAAGTTAAAATTTAGTAGTAATTAGTTTGTAATTCGATAGGACAACGAGGTAAACTGATCCATGGATGGATCTCATTTACATTTGGTGACGCAGTAAAGATGCAAAAAAAGGTTTCTGATAACGGCTTAACGGGGAATCGAGACAGTTGGACAAATATGGGCGGATCTTGACTCTACTGAGCGCAACAACACAGATCCGCAGTGATCGAGTCCCCCCGTCCCGTCCCGGTCTCTGTCCTGGTCCAAGGTGCACAGGGCGCCCCTGGTGGAGCTCTGGGGAACAGCAATAGGGCACCAGAGGAGCAGCGACGCACTTTCCACATTCCTGACCAGGGCAGGTTTTCACAGCTGAACACAAACCTGCTATTTGTCGTACATTTTCACAAGAAACATGTTGAAGAAGAACATGATTGTTGACTTTTCACAACAAGTGCTCTAAAGCAGCAGTAAAACAGGAAAATACTGTAATAAAATCAATTTAATTCTGCCTGTTATAACTTATCAGTCCTTATAAAACAGCGAGAGATAAGCCTGAACTTTTATTTCATTCCAAATATAAAATTCACACTGCGGATCTATGAAACTGACCCACGAAGGCATTGATTGATCAGAAAACCTTTGTATACCCGCGTAGTCAATACAGCACTGTATTTAACAAGAGATAACAGAACTGTCTACATTTACTAACGACAGATTTGCAACAGAAAGACATTAATGAAATTGTCGCACCTCTTATTGATCACAATGACCCCAACAGCATAACTTTGACTTTGTAAAAGTACTTTTACCTGTTATGTCACCTTATTGTCCGTATTGAAGAGCACAAGTCCTGTGTGTCTCTGCGGTGACGAAGTTTCAGTTTTGCTTCTTGTACGAGTCAGACAGGTTTGGAGAAATGAAATGCTGGAACAGCTCAGAAACACAGAAACTCCTCCCCGTCGATGGATTCGACCACATGTCCTGCTGTATGATCGTGTCGAACCCTGTCTGGTTCCCACTTGAACGCGCAGCGCGCTGCTGGAGGAAGATGAGCGGAGCAGCGCCGATGCGGAGACACCGCTGGAACAGCTGTGTGTTTGTTAAAGGAAAGAGCTCCTTGGTTGAGGGATCGCCGTGGATGAGTTACACTTAGAGTGAAAGTTTTTAAGGTTTATTTTATCCAACATTTTCGTTGAACCTAATTCATAAATAAATGAGAGCGCGGTGGCACCAAACCTGGGTCGTTTGGCCGTTGGTTCGAATTCAGCTCACTGGAGGAGGGGGGGCTGCATGTTCCCCCTGTTTCTTAATGAGTTTCCTCCATAGTCCAGACACAAGAACTTCAGGTTTATCAGTGACTCTAAATTGCCCGTGTGTGTGTGTGGGTGTGTGTGGGTGTGGGTGTGGGTGTGGCTACTCTTCAATGCACTGCTGTCCTGTCCATGGTGTTCCCCCAGCATTCCGCCTATATCATTCCAAGATAGACTCCAAGACACTGAAACTTTGACCAGGACAAGTAGCTAACAAAAGAGACAGTAATTCGTAAAAAAACTGAATGACTTCTGCGCCGTGAAGCTTTTATTCATTTTTTTATGTACATGTGTTCATTTAGCAGACGCTTTTCTCCAAAGTAACGCACATCTACAACGCACAATACAATGTGTTCATTACATTAACAGAAAGAGATACATAGATGCAGGTGCATGATTCTTAAGTGCAGTTAGTTTGTTCCTTTCCACCATATGAACCAATGTGATGGTACACGAGCAGTTCCATAACACTTTGTCCATTTGAGTATCCATGGTTCCAAATCACCTCTCTCACACACACACACACACACACACACACACACACACACAGAGAGAGAGTGAATGTAAGTGTGTGTGTGTATCCATGATTCCAAATACCCTTTGTAATTTTTTTTGAGATATATATAAACATTTATGGGGGTGCGGTGGCGCAGTGGGTTGGACCACAGTCCTGCTCTTCGGTGAGTCTGGGGTTCCCCTTGTCCCCCTTGGGGTGCCTTGCGACGGACTGGCATCCTGTCCTGGGTGTGTCCCCTCCCCCTCCGGCCTTACGCCCTGTGTTGCCGGGTTAGGCTCCGGTTCCCCGAGACCCCGTATGGGACAAGCGGTTCTGAAAATGTGTGTGTGTATAAACATTTATGTCACATTACAGGAGTAGTTGTGTAAAGGTTTATCTGGGCATCATCTCAAAGTTA
Organism: Scleropages formosus; assembly: GCF_900964775.1. Classification (NCBI taxonomy): domain Eukaryota; kingdom Metazoa; phylum Chordata; class Actinopteri; order Osteoglossiformes; family Osteoglossidae; genus Scleropages; species Scleropages formosus. Next base: position 39,403,541 of record NC_041807.1, on the reverse strand, counting down.
TAGTGCATGAACATTACACCTTACAGTACATAACAAAGCTAAAAGCGGCCAGAAGTTGACAAATGTTACACACACATCTATGATGAATAGGTTCGCAACTGGCACTAAACAGGATTGTGAAAATATGGTATTTATTAAATTACTACACACAGACACACACATTCTGTCTGAACTACTTGTCCCATACAGGGTCATGGGGAGCCGGACCCTAACCCATTAACACAGGGCATAAGGCTGGAGGAGGAGGGGACACACCCAGGACAGGACACCAGTCCGTCGCAAGGCACCCCAAGCGGGACTTGAACCCCAGACCCACCAGAAAGCAGGACCCCGTGCAACCCACTGCACCACTGTGTTCCCCTTCCCCAAAGCACTGTCTTTTTAAATATATTAAGATGGAATGGATATCATAAGTTTTCATATCCTATGTTTTTATGATATGGAATGTGAATAAATCTGAGCAGTAACAATTCCTGATTAAAACAGTGCCATGCTCACGATCACGTGCCCTGCTCCTGCACCTGCATCTGATCAAGGAGGCACGGGATAAAAGGGTGGCTCAGAAACTCCTGAGTGCGGAACCTTCATGAGCGCAAGCGTAATGCCTCACCTGACTTCTTTACCCGTGTGTTATCCTCGTGTTCGGCTCTTGTTTTCCTGGTTCTAACGCCTGTCTGCCCCTCTGAACAATGTTTGCTGATCAACCGACCTGTGCCTGTCCCTGACAGTTCTCCTGCCTGCCCTTCTGGGTATTCCTGCTACCACATCTGAGTCTGTTGGATGGATTCCAGAGTTCCACCATGACAAAAGGTTCTGCATGTATCACGGACTCAGCGGAGCTTGACTGGCTTCATCATGCCATTGTGACGGTGCCTGAGAACCCTCGTCTTCGTACACGACAGAGGTACAATGGTGGGCCTGATGATGCCAAGGTTTTCTTATGCAATGCGAACTTGTGTTTGCAAGGTCGCCGCATCTTTACCAAACAGATGATATTAAAATTGCCTATCTGCTTTTACTCCTGAGGGGTGCTGCACGCCGCTGGGTAACTGCGGTCTGGAAGACCTGCATCTCGTCCACTTATGCTGCATTCAAAATGAAGTTTGAGACCATGTTTGATCACCCACTCTCTGCCCTGACTGCCGGTGATTGCCTCCTGAGGATCCGGCAGGGCAGCCGCTCTATTGTCAAGTATTCTTTGGAGTTCTGGATCCTGGCAGAGCACAGCGGCTGGAGCTCCACCTCCCTCCTGGCGTGCTTTCGGAAGGGGCTTCACCCCCAGATTCAGGCAGAGCTTGCTTGTCGTGGGGAGGATTGGACTTTAGACCAGACTGCAGTCACTATTGATAACTTGGCATGGGGCAAACCCTGCAATTGTGCCTCACTGCCCCGGCACCTGACCCAGCAGAGGAAGCCCAGAAACAGATCCAGATCGGACAAGGCTGGCTGAACCCTGAGGAGAGAGACAGTGCCATTTCTAAGACAGGTTGTGCCTCAATTGTGGCGTGTCCGCCCATTTTTGCGCCTCCTGCCCGATGCTCCCAGCATGAAAAGCCCGGACTCCCAGGTTAGCATGCTGCACCAATCTGAATTACAGCTGACTGTACTAGTGGTCGTAGCTTGGGCTGGAAAGCAGATAAGCATGCACGCTTTGGTGAACTCAGGGGTGACCAGCTGTTTTATGGACATGGGGTTCGCAACGGCTCATTGCATTCCTGAATAAAACTGCGACGTAAAGTTACGGGTCAGTGTGCTGGATGGACAGCCGCTGGATACCTGAGTGGTGGAGACCCGTACTGCCGTGTTGCAGATGACGATCAGGACTTGTCATAAGGAAGAGCTCGCGTTTTTTTTAATCAGGACCCATGACCTGCCAGTCATGTTAGGCTTCCCCTGGCTTGTTCCGCATGACCCTGTGTTCTGCTGGAGTACTGGTGAGCTAGTGTCTTGGGGCGTGCGTTGCATACGGTCATGCCTGCATCTTCCCTGCTGGGCCACCTGAGTTGAGAGCCTGGAGGGGGCGCAACCTGTGGTGGTTCCTCCTGAGTACCCGGACCTCCGCAAAGTCTTTAGTAAGACCCGAGCAACGGCTCTCCTGCCACACTGGCCTTGGGATTGTGCCATCAATCTTCGGCCGGGCACTTCTCCACCGCATAGCCCAGTCTATCCCCTGGCTCTCTTGGAACAAAGAGCCATGGGAAACTACATTTCGGAGGCATTACAGACGAGGATTATCCGGCCCTCCACACCTCCGGTCTCAGCAGGATTCTTTTTTACTGGGAAAAAGGATGAATGCCTTCCTCCCTGTATAGATGATCGAGTGCTCAACGCCATCACTATGCCTTACCCTCATCCCCCACCTCTGATCATGGCCATCTAGGAACGAGTACATGGTGCCACCTTTTTCCCAAACTTGACCTGCATATAACCTGATCTGGATCAGAGAGGGGGATGAGTGGAAGACTGCTTTTAGCACCTCTGAGGGCCACAATGAGTACCTTGTCATGCCGTTCGGGTTGTCCAGTGCCCTATTCATATTTCAGGCCTTTGTCAACCATGTCATCAGGGACCTTGTCAACAAATGTGTTTTGGTGTACCTCGATGAGGGGCGCGGTGGCGCAGTGGGTTGGACCACAGTCCTGCTCTCCGGTGGGTCTGGGGTTCAAGTCCTGCTTGGGGTGCCTTGCGACAGACTGGCGTCCCGTCCTGGGTGTGTCCCCTCTCCTTCTGGCCTTACGCCCTGTGTTGCCGGGTAGGCTCCGGTTCCCCCGTGACCCCGTATGGGACAAGCGGTTCTGAAAATGTGTGTGTGTGTGTGTGTGTGTGTGTGTGTGTGTGTGTGTGTGTGTGTGTGTGTGTGTGTACGTACCTCGATGATAGTTTGAAATTCTCTAAGACCCATGACTTTCATGTGCAACAAGTATGAGCAGTATTGCAATGGCTCCTCCAGAACAACCTGTTTGTGAAAGGGGAAAAGTGTCTATTCCATCAATGCGGTCATTCAATCAAGGTGCCCTTTCTCAGGTACATCCTGAGGAAGGAGGGGGTGGCGATAAATCCAAAGAAGTTCCAGGCAGTGTTGGAGTGGCCACAACTGAAGACAGTGAAGGCACTTCAGTGTTTCCTGGGCTTCGTTAACTTTTATCACTGCTTCATCTGGGGTTTCAGTTCAGTTGCTGCCCCCCAACCACGCTCACTGCAGGTAAAAAGCTCCGTCTGGCCTGGACCGACCACGCTCAACACGCCTTCCAAGAACTCAAGCACCAGTTCACGTCAGCACCTATCCTGTGCCACCCTGACCCCACTCTCCCCTTTGTGGTGGAGGTGGACGCCTCACTAGTAGGAATGGGGGCAGTCCTATCCTAGAGACAAGAGGATCCTTCTAGGCTCCATCCCTGTGCCAATTTTTCGCGTAAATTGTCTCTGGCTGAGTGAAATTATGATATAGGGAATCGAGAGCTGCTGGCAATCATGATGGCCTTGGAGGTGTGGCAGCACTGGCTGAAGGAGGCAGCACATCCCTTCCTTGTTCTGAGTGACCACTGCAACCTTGAGTATCTCCAGTCCGTGCGCTGGCTCAACCCTCACCAGGCCAGGTAGGCGCTGTTTTTCGCCCGATTCCAGTGTACTGTGTCTTACAGGCTGGGTTCAAAGAACACGAAGGCTGACACCCTCTCGTGCCTGCATGACCCCGACCCATCCATCAAGAACCCTGAACTAATTCTGCCTAGGAACTGCGTGGGGGCTCCGGTTAGATGGCAGTTGTTGCAAGATCTCCAGGCCGCCCAGGCAATCGAACCCAGTCCCTCCGACCAACCCGATGGCAAGGACTACTTTATTCACCGTCGTAACTTACACTCCTAGATACACTATTTACAATGGGTCACTCATCCATACATCAGTGGAACACACACTCTATGTCACTCACACACTATGGGTGAACCGGAACAGCATGTCTTTTAACTGTGGGAGGAAACCCACACAGATACAGGGAGAACATGCAAACTCCACACAGACTGAGTGGGGATCAAACCCCCATCCCCTCACACCACCAGGGGCTGTGAGACAGCAGCACTATTCGCTGTACCACCGTGCTGCCCCATATATAACACACAGTGCCTTAGAGAGACAAAACTCTATGATCACAGACCTCAGTCTCACATCCCCTATGGAAAGAGATACTGAAATACTGAATACTGAATAGCTGCACCGTAAAACTCAGGGACACATTTTACCCAAAGGCAGTGAGGTTATTTAAATAGTCACTCCTATTGTGTGGTGTTGTATTTAATGTTGGGTTTTATTGTTTGTATCACTTCTATTAGTGTGTGGGAGACATACAAACAGGACATTCACTGTACTGTTTATTCATTTAACAGATGCTTTTCTCCAAGGTGACTTCCAATGAACACTATGTAGTGTTATCAGCTCACAACTTTTTCACCCCAAACTGACTGACAATGAGATACTCTTCTCGTTCCTGCTCACGTTCTTTCCCTCATAGTGGGAATAGAGCCGTCAGACGCACTGTACACTGTCATGAGTTCATCAGCACACTGACGGCATCCTGTCCTCTACATTATTTTTAGACTTGATGGACCTGGATACTGTACAGTTTACATTCTCATTTCTGTCTATGAAAACTTCAGCTCATAGGTAGACAGACAGTGTAACACGTTCAGTCAGTACTTTGTGTATAAATGGTGGGAATTTAGTTTGTCATTGTTCTTGAATTATGTTTTGAACAAAAACAGTATTGTTTTCTACATATAAAACTTAAGATTTTGTTATATTCATTTACATTTCAGATATATTAGTAATTGAAAGGTACAGACTACTTCCAGACAATTTTGTCTATGGTATATAAACATATCTCAAGCCAACATTATATCTTGGGATATATGGTGACATAACGGGAAGCACTGCTGCTTGGGTGTTTGGGTGAAGAAGTCAAGTTATGTCTGTGTAGAGTTTGCATGTTCTCCTTAAGGTTAACTTGGTACAATCACTTACTTTGGAAACCACATGAGTGGAGGGAATGTGACCGGACTGAAATTACCCTAACTTGTATACCACTGCCCAGTAAAATCAGTAAATGATGTTACATGAGAGCAGCTCTTCAGTACAAACACACTTACATTTGAGGAGCCCTGGTCTGATCCTGCACTCTCCACCATGGTCCACACTGTAGGAGAAGCAGAAGGACACACAGTGACTGAAAGACACACACCGGCTGTCTATAAAGTGTGTGGAGGAACTGAGTCCTGCGTCAATAGTAGGGAAACTGATATTTTAAGTACTTCCCTGTCCTCACACTGACACATGGATGCATTCATTTGGTGGAACAACTTCTACACACGTATAAGGGTTAATGGTAATGGCACACACACAAAGTATTTATTTGAATGTCCTGCTCACGTACTTATTTGCTTTTAATAAGGTCTCAAAACTCACTTCTCCCTGATCTTGCAAGAGCTCGATAAACTTGTACATTTGTTATGTTTAATGCTTTTTAATACCATTGTTTAAAAATGTGAAAGGCAGATGCCTGTGTGATGTATACTGGTTCATACCGTGCTATGTGACAAATTGACTACACTCTAGAATTACGTCTGCATCCAAATCTCTCCTTCTGTTCATGTAATGCACTCTTTGTAATGTTCTCTGATACGTATACACACACACACACACACATTTTCTGAACCGCTTGTCCCATATGGGGTCGTGGGGAACTGGAGCCTAACCCGGCAACTCAGGGCGTAAGGCTGGAGGGGGAGGGGACACACCCAGGACGGGACGCCAGTCCGTCGCAAGGCACCCCAAGCGGGACTCGAACCCCAGACCCACTGGAGAGCAGGACCCGGTCCAACCCACTGCGCCTGATATGTACATTGCTTTGGAAAAAAGTGTCTTTGAAATGAATGCTCTGGGTTTGGAAGGGCTAAAGAAGGACACATGGACAGCGGTCATGACAAATGTTTATTGGCACACAAGGAAATAATGCTCTTGGTCCGAGTACCCCTTTTCCTCAAGGACGTGCACCCCAGGCCAGCGTTCCCAGCCTGCTTAGTATCCCTTAGGCTTTTTTTTCTATTCCACTGGCTAATACAGTCACCCCATTATTTTACTTGTAAGTCCCCAAAGTGGTTGCACACTTTATTCACATTTTTCCCATAATTCAACTATTTACACACACACACACATTTTCAGAACCGCTTGTCCCATACAGGGTCGCGGGGAACCAGAGCCTACCCAGTAACACAGGGCGTAAGGCCGGAGGGGGAGGGGACACACCCAGGACGGGACACCAGTCCGTCGCAAAGCACCCCAAGCGAGACTTGAACGCCAGACCCACCGGAGAGCAGGATTGTGGTCCAACCCACTGCGCCACCGCACCCCCAATCAACTATTTACATTAAACCCATTTTCCTGCTCAAACTCCCGGTAATGTGGGTCGTTACATTATATTCTATGAGTGCCAAATACTGCAACATATGAAAATAAAAAATAATTTTAATGAGAAAGTCCAATATAAAGTATAATTTTTGCTCATACAAGCAAATACTGTCTCAAATTTTCATCTGCAAGTATAGCCATATATTCAAACATGGGTTCATATCTCAGTCAGTATTCATTTTCTGCCCTTACTGGGCCCCTGCACATACTGTCACGTTCTCTGCATCTGGCACATCCGCGACACCTGCCGTTCCCTGATGGGAACGACTATAAAGAGGGAAGCCGAGGAAGCCCAGATGCGGAACCTTGTTTTGCCTCCTCGTTTCCCTGCGAACCGTATTACTGAGAGACCCATTCCGAATTCGTCGCTTTGCCTGTTTCTTCCTGACCACGTTCTTTGCCTAGCCCTTTCCACGACGTTTGCTGATCGCCTGACCCTCGCCTGCCCCTCGACTACGATTATGGATTCTGATTCGACTTCCGTGCACGTCGATCCGAACTCTCTGCACTTGAGTCCGTCCGCGCTATGCGCAACCGTGACAGAAGGTTCCGCCAGCTACCAGGACTCAGCAGAGTATGCGCACCTGCGTGCAGCGCTCACCAAGCAAGGCGAGTTTTTGGGAACGCATTCCCAGTCATTAAAGCGCATACAAGAAAAGGTCGACGGATTAATCCAGGTCCTCCAAACCGGAGGTATTCTCAACCACGCCTTCCAGGGTACACCCGCGACTCCTGCTGAGCCTGTCCCGCCCACACCCCCCGAGGCTTCGGGGACGGTCACAAGGATCGCGACCCCAGAGAGGTATGACGGTTCGCTCGATCAATGTCAGGACTTTCTGATGCAGTGCGAGTTGGTTTTTGAATGTTCTCCGTGCATGTATCAGACGGACGCAGCTAAGATCTCTTTTGTCCTGTCGTTATTAACCGGTCCAGCCCGGGCGTGGGCCGCCGCTGGGTGGCGCACTCACCCCAGAACTACCTATGACATTTTCCGTGAAAAGTTCGAAGCGGTTTTTGACCACCCGCACGCGGGATGTGCGGCGGGTAATTATCTCATGCGTCTCACCCAGGGGAGTAGAAGCGTGGCTGAATACGCTCTTGAGTTCAGACCCCTCGCGGCCAAGAGTGGCTGGAACTCCCCTGCCCTCCTCACCTGCTTCTTCGAAGGGCTGAATCCCGGGATCCAGGACGAGCTCACATATAGGGGTGAGGAGGGGGACTTCGACCGGTTTGTGGAGACAGCCATCGCCATCGACAACCTTGGCCGAAGTCGCCAACCCCTGGGGACCAGCCCAGCGGAAGACCGGCTCAAGAAAGAGGAAAGGAGATGGCGCCAGGTGGGGAGACTGTGTCTCTATTGTGGGTCCCCGGAGCATCTCCGTGCGGCGTGCCCCGAGCGACCACCTCAGGGGACCTCCGCAGAAACGAAGCCGAGCCCAGGGGAGCACCGGGGACAGCTACGTCTGCCGGTGAGTCTTTCCTAGGGGGCAAGCCGGGTGCAGACGAACGCCTTCATAGATTCCGGAGCCGTGGGTTGTTTCATGGATGTAGGCTTTGCCTAAGCGCACCATGTCCCTATTAAAACATGTGAAGTCACCCTGAGTGTGAAAGCCCTGGATGGTCAACCCTTGGGTGATGGGGTGGTTGATTCCCGGACGGCACCTCTCGTGCTCGAAACTAGCGCGTGTCACCACGAGAAACTCACCTTCTTTCTGATCCGAGCTCCAGACACCCCTGTCATTTTAGGTTACCCCTGGTTGGCACGACATGACCCCGTCTTTCGGTGGAGTACCAACGAGCTGGTTTCTTGGGGAGGATCCTGTCGCGCATCCTGCCTCACGCTTCCTTGCCGGGCCACGTCGGTGGAAGGGGTAGAGGGCCTTCCCCCGTCAGTCATACCCCCGGACTATGAGGATCTACGAGAGGTCTTCAGCAAGGTCCGCGCCGCCGAACTGCCCCCTCACCGGTCCTGGGACTGTGCTATCGACCTCTTGCCAGGTACCATACCACCTCGGGGCCGGGTGTATCCCCTGTCGTTACCTGAACAACGGGCCATGCAGGAGTACATCAGGGAGGCCCTCGAAGCGGGCCTGATCCGGCCGTCAACATCACCAGCCGCGGTGGGGTTCTTCTTTATCGGTAAGAAGGACAGGGGACTGAGGCCGTGCATAGATTACCGAGGGTTGAACGCCATAACGGTCAAGTACCCGCACCCCTTACCGTTGATTACCTCGGCGCTGGAGGGGATCCATGGATCAACCTGGTTCTCAAAATTAGACCTCCGCAGTGTATATAACCTCATCCGGATCCGTGAGGGGGATGAATGGAAGACGGCCTTCTCCACTTCACTAGGTCACTACGAGTACAGGGTCATGCCTTTTGGCCTAGCTAATGCCCCCTCAGTTTTCCAAGCCTTTCTCAACCATGTGTTGGGCGATTTCCTGCATCACTGTGTCATCATCTACCTAGACGATATACTAATCTATTCGAAGACCCGAAAGCAGCGTATCCAACAGGTCCGGGCGGTCCTCAGGCGACTCCTGCAACATTGATTGTATGTGAAGGCAGAGAAGTGTGAGTTCCACCAACGCCAAATCTCCTTCCTGGGCTACATCCTGAGCCAGGAGGGAGTTTCCATGGACCCTAGGAAGGTGGGTGCAGTGACCTCCTGGCCTCGACCTACCACGGTAAGGGCGCTCCAGCGTTTCCTTGGGTTCACCAATTTCTATCGGCGGTTCATACGTAATTTTAGCACAGTCGCTGCACCCCTTACCGCGTTAACTGCAAGCAAGGACCGAAGACTCCCTTGGGGGGCGGAGGCGGAGAAGGCTTTCCAGGAGTTAAAAACACGGTTCACCTCCGCCCCAGTGCTGAAGCAGCCGGACCCTTCCTTGCCGTTTGTGGTGGAGGTCGACGCCTCCTCGGTAGGGGTGGGTGCAGTCCTGTCGCAGTGGCAAGGGGACCCTCCCAAGTTATACCCCTGTGCCTTCTTCTCCAGGAAGATGACCCCTGCCGAACGGAATTACGACATTGGGAACCGGGAACTCCTTGCTATCAAGCTCGCGCTTGAGGAGTGGCATCACTGGCTAGAGGGTGCAGTCAATCCCTTTGTGGTGCTCACAGACCACCGAAATCTGGAGTACCTAGAGACCGCAAAATGGTTGAACTCCCGCCAGGCCCGATGGGCCCTGTTCTTCACCCGTTTCCGCTTTACTGTTTCCTATCGACCAGGTTCCAAGAATGGGAAGGCGGATGCTTTATCGCGGATTCATGACCCAGAACCACTGCCCTCCAACCCAGAGGAGATCCTACCCCAGGGATGCGTGGTGGGTCCGGTCCAGTGGCAACTCCTCCAGGACATCCAAGAAGCCCAGGACAGCGAGCCAGAACCGCCCGGGAGGCCAACTGACCGTGTGTATGTCCCCAGTTCCTTCCGCGCAACGGTGCTGAAATGGGCCCATGAGGCTCCGGAGGCCGGGCATCCCGGGATCCGACGTACCTTCTCCCTGGTCCAAGGACGGTTCTGGTGGCCTTCACTGTCCGATGACGTCAGGGACTTCGTCCAGGCCTGTGCCACCTGCGCTCAGACCAGGACCGTCCCCGAAAAGGCAGCGGGTCTCCTACAACCCTTGCCTACGCCGACCCGACCCTGGACCCATGTAGCGCTGGATTTCCTAGTGGACCTACCGGTCTCAGAGGGTAAGACCGTGATCCTCTCCGTCATAGATCGTTTCTCCAAGGCTTGCAGACTGGTGCCCTTTCCAAAGCTGCCTACCGCTCTCGAGGTATCGGAGATTCTGTTCGAACAAGTATTTAGACTCTACGGACTCCCCGAAGACATTGTGTCCGATAGAGGGCCCCAGTTCACCTCTCGGGTATGGAAGGCCTTTTGGGGCCGGCTCGGAGTAACGGTCAGCCTTACATCGGGATACCACCCGCAAGCCAACGGCCATGTAGAACGCTTACAACAGGATGTTGCACGGTTTCTCCGAGCCTACTGCTCCCAAAAACCCCATCACTGGGCACGCTACCTGGCCTGGGCAGAGTATGCCCACAACTCTGCGCCTCATACCTCCACAAGTATGTCGCCCTTTCAGTGTGTGCTAGGCTACCAACCTGTCCTGTTTCCTAGCGAGACCTCTCCAAGTCCTGTCCAGGCTGTGGAGACATGGCACCACGAGAGCATCCGCGTCTGGAGGACGGTCCGGGCCCACCTGCTCCGCAGTGGGGAACGCCACAAACGTCAGGCGGACCGGCACCGGCGCACCCTTTCGTTCTTGCCCGGACAAAGAGTTTGGCTCTCCACCCGAGACCTTCACCTGAAGACCCCCTCCAAGAAACTCGGGTCCCGCTACATCGGCCCCTTCAAGGTAGTACGTCGTGTCACGCCGGTTACTTACCGCCTTCAATTGCCTCCTGATCTCCGAGTGCACCCAACGTTCCATGTTTCCCTCCTGAAACCGGTTGGGGTGTCCTTGCATCAGCCACGGGTAGAAACCACGCCACCGTCGACACTACCCCTCGCAGGGGACGATGTCTACACAGTCCGAGCCCTGCTGAACTCCTGCAGTATCTGGTGGATTGGGAGGGGTACGGTCCGGAGGAGCGTTCCTGGGTGGCTGCTTCGGACATCCTGGACCCCGACCTGGTGGCCGCTTTCCATAGGGACCATCCCGAGTGCCCAGCTCCGCGCCCCCGGGGGCATCCCCTTCCCAGCCCAGGGCGTCCGGAGCTGCCCGTGGAGGGGGGGGTACTGTCACGTTCTCCGCATCTGGCACATCCGCGACACCTGCCGTTCCCTGATGGGAACGACTATAAAGAGGGAAGCCGAGGAAGCCCAGATGCGGAACCTTGTTTTGCCTCCTCGTTTCCCTGCGAACCGTATTACTGAGAGACCCATTCCGAATTCGTCCCTTTGCCTGTTTCTTCCTGACCACGTTCTTTGCCTAGCCCTTTCTACGACATTTGCTGATCGCCTGACCCTAGCCTGCCCTGACCACGTTCTTTGCCTAGCCCTTTCCATGACGTTTGCTGATCGCCTGACCCTCGCCTGCCCCTCGACTACGATTATGGATTCTGATTCGACTTCCGTGCACGTCGATCGGAACTCTCTGCACTTGAGTCCGTCCGCGCTACGCGCAACCGTGACACATACAGCAAGTTAAACACTCTTGATTGGAAGTAGTGCGAAATTGTTAAAAATGAAAAATAAAGAACCTACATTTCAATACAAATATACAAATAGGTAAAGAACATGCAGATTTTCTATTACCGTCTCTTAAATGAACTTAATGTAAAAATCAACACCATAAATTCTCCAATAGAAATATAACTCCAGGGGGGTGCGGTGGCGCAGTGGGTTGGACCACAGTCCTGCTCTCCGGTGAGTCTGGGGTTCGAGTCCCACTTGGGGTGCCTTGCGGCGGACTGGCGTCCCGTCCTGGGTGTGTCCCCTTCCCCCTCCGGCCTTACGCCCTGTGTTGCCGGGTAGGCTCCGGTTCCCCGTGACCCCGTAAGGGACAAGCGGTTCTGAAGGTGTGTGTGTGTGTGTGAAATATAACTCGTTGAGGAACTATAGTCAAACAGAATTTGAATTTGGTTTATGCACAATTGTATGAGCCCAAATATAAATTCACACATCTCAGCACTTACAAAATTAATAAGATTCAGCAGGAAACAAACTGGACACAATGTGTTGTTAAGGGTCTCAAACCAGAATTGGGGGGCAGAATGTTGTGTGGAGTTTGCATGTTCTCCCCGTGTTCATGTTGGTTTCTCACAGTGCAGAAACATTTAAGGTGAACTGGAAACACTAAATTGCCCTTTGTGTATGGAAATATGTGTGTGTAAATATCCTGCAAAGGACTGGTGTCCTGCCCAGGGTGTCCCCTTTCCCAGACACTGTAATTCTGTGGTAGGCTTTGGACCACCATGACTGTTTACTGAATAAGCAGTTAATAATAACGAATGACTTAGAATTAAATGCTTATTTCTGTTTCCTTTGCACAGAAACGTCACCTAAATAAATCTGAACAATATAATTACACTAATTCTGAATGTAGAAATTATACATTTACCTAACATAGTGTCAGGGAAATACAAGACAATCTTTATTATATACTTTATAATAAATTTTTTACATACATTTTATTTTCCTCCAGGTGCTCCAGTTTTCTCCTGCAGTCCAAAGACATGCAGTTCAGGTACAATGGCAGCTTTAAATTTTGAGTGTGTGTGTGTGTGTGTGTGTCTCTGCCCTGGGATGGAAGCCCAAAGCTTCCAAGATGGACTCTGGACCACCATGACCCTGCTCATGACATGGTGCTATCGAAAATGGATGAATGTATTTAATGCATTTTTGTACGGTGAATGTGTGGAAGTGAAAATATTGTGCATTTTAGTGATTCATCTATAGAATAGAATATGAATATATACATGAATATGAAGTTTAAGTTTTCATTTTATGACTCTGACAATACTTGTGCGTGTGTGTTTTCCTTTCCCAATGTAAACAGGAACACTGAGGAGTCCCAGTAAATGTAAAAAACAGGACAGAGGGGCTCAGTGAATGTGGAGGTGAACCTGTAGAGGAAGCTCAGTTCACCAGGAAAGACACTGTAGAAGGACAGAGTGCCGGACACCCAGTCCAGATACACTCCTACTCTGCGGGAGGATTGCGGTACAGTCACAGGAGTCTCTTTGTCATTGTGTCGGACAGAGTAACTGTCACGAGTGCAGTACAGACACCAGGACTTGTCATTGTATCCAATCCCACAGTCAACACCGTTTCCTTTCCTCCCGATTCCTCCATAAGTCACTCCTATTACAGCTCCATATCCATTCCACTGAACCTCCCAGTAACAGCGACCAGACAGACTCTCTGCACACAGAACTTGGGGCCTGTTGACAAATCTGTCTGGGTGATCAGGATACGGTTGTTTCTCACTCCTCCATGTCACCTTCTTGTTCTTGAGAGATAGATACAGGTGTGTGTTGGTTGTGTTCTGGTCCAGTGTGAGCTGACAGGAGTCTGCAGGTGAAACACACAGTTAAAAACACTGTAAAAACAGTTAAAAATCTCAGTACTGAAGGTTAAACATACAGAATTTCATCAGCGTCCTGTTCACATTTATACTTAAACTACTTAGTAAGTAAAGAAAACTATATTACGTTCACTTTGTTTATGTAGTAACTGTGAGGAACTGTGAACATTAGTAAATGGCACTAAATTTGTAACTGTTCAGTTCGAACACACTTACATTTTAGGGGCCCTGGTCTGATCCTGCACTCTCCACCATAGTCCACACTGTAGGAGAAGCAGAAGGACACACAGTGACTGAGGGACACACACAGCCTGTCTGTGGAGTGTGTGTGGAAACTCAGAGCCCTGTGACATGTATGTGGGTTAGCAGTCATGAGATACACACACACACACACACACACACACACACACACACACACACACACACACACACACACACACACACACACACAGTACTTACTTCAGTGTCTCAAGTTTACAGGTGGGATCCTGCTGTAGATCAAAGAGCAGCTTCACTCCTGAGTCCCCTGGGTGATTGTAGCTTAAATCCAGCTCTCTCAGGTGTGAAGAGGGGTTTGAATGCAGAGCTGAAGCCAGAGAAGTACAACCTCTCTCTGTGACACAACAGCCAGACAGTCTGTAGAGAGACATAAAAAAACTAAAGCACTATTTTCTCATTAAATAACTGGAAATTATTGTGACAAATATCATACAGTACTCAATGCTGACAGTATAAAATTGTTACATTCATACAACACTATTTCTAGTTTATAGTGTTGTTCCCTGGGGTGCGGTGGTGCAGTGGGTTGGACCACAGTCCTGCTCTCTGGTGGGTCTGGGGTTCGAGTCCCGCTTGGGGTGCCTTGCGGTGGACTGGTGTCCCGTCCTGGGTGTGTCCCCTCCCCCTCCGGCCTTACGCCCTGTGTTGCCGGGTTGGGCTCCGGTTCCCTGTGACCCCGTATGGGACTAGCGGTTCTGAAAATGTGTGTGTGTGTGTGTGTGTGTGTGTGTGTGTGTGTGTGTGTGTGTGTGTGTGTGTGTAGTGTTGTTCCCCAGTAGTACTGACCTCAGTGTGTCCAGTTTACAGTGTTGGTATCCCAGTCCAGCAGAGAGCAGTTCCACTCCTGAATCCTGCAGATCATTGTTACTCAGATCTAACACTCTCAGGTTTGACTCTGATCTCAGAGTTGAGGCCAAAGCTTCACAACATCTTTCAGTTAGAGAACAATTGTTGAGCCTGGGAAGGAAAACATTATGAATGAGGCATCAAATAAAACGTTGTTGAATCAGATAGATATCTTTAATAGCATGTTATACACATGTCCAGTAAGAGAAACAGGTCTTCAGATTGACCAAGTCTTGGTGATGGAGCAGTGATGAGGTTGGTCAATGAAAGAAATATAAAGATATAATAACTGACAATGAACAGCGAAACAAAGTCTCCGATAAAACAACCTCGCATGGTGTTTCACAGAACGCGGTTAGATGTTTGAACTCAGTCTGTTGAGAGTTTGCACTTTTCCCTCATGTTCGCAAGGGATTCCTCCTTAAGAAAACATTATGCGTGCACTGAGCGTGTGTCCAAATGTTTCCACATTCTTTGCACTTTTTTGTCATTTTTTCAAAAGAGTGAATCAGTGCTAATAGGACAGTAAGTAGAGATGCTGACCAAACATGTGCCCACACTAACTGTTCAGCTGACCACCAGGCATGCTGTCGTGTGTGTGTGTGTGTGTGTGTGTGTGTGTGTGTGTGTGTGTGTGTGTGTGTATACATGCCTCATCCATGAGTATAAAGGAGCCTTTGCAGGATGAAATAGGCTATTTTTGCCACTGACAGTCACTGATGTCTGTGTTCCCATCTGTACCTGTTCATGACTGAAATGTGCTGCCCAGTCAGACACTATGAGCCTCATGTGTTGAGACTGTGCTGATTGAAGTAGAAAATGCTAAGGGATCATTTTACTAGAATACACTATATGGTTGACATTATACTATAAGTATTATCAGCATTTTCTTTAAACAGAAATACAACAGGACTTACAGAGCAGTTTTGGAGACCTGGATCACTGGTAGCATCCTCTGAAGACCTTCATCACGTAAGGTGCAGTTTTTCAGGTCCAACTCATCCATTTCCTCTGCTGACATCATCAAGACAAAGGCCAGAGCTGACCACTGTGCAGGACTACTTTCCTTTTCTGAAAGATTTCCTGTTTTCAGGTAGTCCTGGACTTGTTTCACCAGAGAATTGCAATTCAGTTCATTCAGACAATGAAAGAGATAAATGGCCTTCTCTGCAGGTACACTCTCACTCATCTTCTGATTAATGTAATGTACTATGTCTCTCTTAATAAACTGCCATCTTTCCTGTGGGTCCAGCCCTTTTAATAGCTTTTGATTATATTCCATTGAAAGGCCAAGAAGGAAGCGGAGGTAGAGGTCTAAGTGTCCATTCTTGCTCTCTAAAGCTTGATCCACTGTTTTCTTTAGCAGGTTGGGGTCAGTATTTGACAGAAACTGATTTAAAGCAGCAAGATACTCCTGAACACTGAGATGTACAAAGCAGAAAACCTTCCCCTCATACAACCCGATCTCCTGTCTAAACACTTCCGTACACACTCCAGAATACACCGAAGCTTCATTGACATCAATGCCAAACTCTCTGAGATCTTCCTCATAAAATATGAGATTGCCTTTATCAAAGTTTTTGAAAGCCAACTTCCCCAGTTTCAGAACAAATTCTTTATCTAATTCTAAAGATTTCAGAGGCTCCATTTCTTGTTTTTCCAGATACTTCTCATTCTTCAGACTTATCTGAAAGATCAGGAAGTGTGTGTACATCTCAGTGAGAGTCTTGGGAATTTTTCCTTTGTGTTTCTCAACAAAGAGCCTCTCAAGAACAGTGGCTGAAATCCAACAGAAGACTGGAATGTGACACATGATGTAGAGGCTCCTTGATGACTTCAGATGTGCGATGATCCTTTTAGCCAGATTCTCATCACTGAATCTCTTCTTGAAGTACTCCTCCTTCTGAGGATCATTGAACCCTCGTATCTCTGTCATTCGATCGACACACTCTGGAGGGATCTGACTGCTGGCTGCTGGACGGGAAGTTATCCAGATGAGAGCAGAAGGAAACAGATTCCCCTTCATGAGGTTGGTCAACAATGCATCCAGTGAAGTTGTCTTTGTCACATCAGAACAGATCTCATTGTTCTTAAAATCTAAAGGAAGGCGACACTCATCCAGACCATCAAAGACAAACAAAACTTTGTAATTCAAAAGCTGAGTGATTCCAAACTCTTTGAGTTCTGGAAGAAAGTAATGAATCAGTTGTGTCAAACTGAATTCTTTATCCTTTATCAAATTGAGGTCCCGGAAAGGAAGAGGAAATATGAAATTAATGTCTTGATTTGCTTTTCCTTCTGCCCAGTCAAGAATGAATTTCTGCACAGTCACTGTTTTCCCAATACCTGCAATCCCCTGTGTCAGCACGGTTCTTAGATGTGTTACTTTTCCAAGTAAGGGTGTAAAAATTTCACTGTATTTGATTTTAGTTTCTAGTGTAGCTGGTTCCTTGAGTGCTCTCTCAATGTGTCTCACTTCATGTTCATCACTCATCCCACCAGAACCACCTTCAGTTATGTAGAGCTCTGTGTAAATGTCATTCAGAAGGGTTGGGTTTCCTTGTTTAGCTTGTCCGTCCAAAAGACACTCAAACTTCTTCTTCAGATGGGATTTCAATTTCTGCTGACATGTCATCAGGAGTTTATCTGAAATGAAAATGAGAGAACAATATTTATAATCTTTTTAATATGATTGCATGTAAATTTTTAAAGCTGTAAGTAGAATTTGTTCCTCGTGTTGCATCCAGCAACAGTTTTACTTCGATGTCAGATAAAAATGGGTCACTTTCCCACTCACTATTGTTGAGAATATGCTGAGAAATTGAAAAAGTTTTAAATTGTTTAACCATACCTTTTTCAGAATGAATAGACAGAGCCTTTGTAACCTGAAACCTTTATATGTACAGCTTTTAAAAAGTAAGACCTTCACCACTTTTCTATCTATCTATCTATCTATCTATCTATCTATCTAGTGTAACAGAAAATGTGAAAGTGATCATGACATGGATGAAGAAGTTCTATAAGGATCTCCAGGTGGAGCCATGTGTACCCTGTCTCCACCCTGCTTTATCACTGGTCATGCTAGAAATATCCTTTTCTTGTGTCACACTGCTAGTGTTGTATTAGTATATTTATCTCCATGCAGTTGCACATCAACAAGCACACACACACACACACACACACACACACACACACACACACACACACACACACACTGGCTGAAGCTGCTTCTCCCAAGTGGGGTCGTGGCGAACTGGAGCCTAACCCGGCAGCACAGGGCATGCGACTGGAAGGGGAGGGGACACACCCAGGATGGGACGCCAGTCTGTCACAAGGCACCCCAAGCAAGAGTCGAAACCCCGACTCGCCAGAGAGCAGGACCTGGACAAACCTGCTGTGCCACCACATCCCCCCACCACCCAATCAAACTAATTTTTTACAGTATAAATCTTGTATTTTTATTGTCTTAGTTTAGATTTTAAAACTCACTTGGTTTTGCTCTCTTTCTCATTCTGACCAGTATGTATTTCAGAATATGGGCTTCAGATTCCTTCACATTCTGAGATGCGCTTTATTGATGTTTAGCATTTCTGAGATATTAAATAAATAAAATAAATCAAAATAAATAAAAAAATAATTTTTTTATGCCCTGAATTTGAGTGCCTCTGAGTGAATTTCTGACCCACCTTCAGAACATGGCATTGGCCAGTCACTCTTCATAAATTTGCAGCTGGGTACAGGTGACATTAATCTCTTCTGCTGGATACTGTGGACAGAAAGACCCTTCAATCACTCGTATCCCCTAAGCTTCAGTTGAAATTCAAAGTTAACCTGCTAACTGCTGATATAATAAATATAACATTGAAACAAACATCATACTAAATACACTCAAGAGGCTTGAGGGATTGCAGGGGATAAATTGGGGAATTAACTTATTTCTCTTTGTTATGTTCAATCTTCCACGTCTTGTTATTTTTCTCAGCACACACATCTCGTGTCTGAAGGGGCTTTAGTAAAAAGAACTTTTACCTTTGACTCACAGAATTCTGTCCATCATTAAACATGATAAGTTTATCCTTAGACATGTTTCTCTTCATGGATTCACAGTTGAGTAAAGGTGACACTGATCTCTTCTGCAGGATACTGTGTGCAGAAAGACCCTTCAATCACTCATATCCCCCCAGTTTCAGTTGAAATCCACAGCTAACCTGTTTACTGCTGATTTAATAGTATTGGAACAAACATCATATGAAATACACTCAAGAAGCCTGAGAGATTGCATTGGTTAAATAGAGGAATTAAATCATCTCTCCTTGTTATTTTAACCTTCCACATCTTGAAATTTTCCAACACACACATCTTGCATTCTAACAGAGTACAGCACTTCACTTCTACTGTGCCCGCAAAGCCTCCAAAATTGTTGGCGCCCCCACACACCCCTCCCACAACCTCTTCAGCCTCCTGCCGTCTGGGAAGAGATACAGGAGCGTAATATACGTTGTCCTCTGTGTCACACAGTGGTCCAGGGTAAATGCTATTTCCCTCCTATGTATGTTCTAAACATATTGTGGGAATGACAATAAAGTTGACTGTGACTTTAACTAAAGAGCATTAGTTAAACAGAAGTTTTACCTTTGACCCTCAGAAATCTGTCCATCTTCAAAATTGATTGGTTTGTCCATTGACCGGTCACTCTTCATGGACATGCAGCTGGGTACAGGTGTCACTGATCTCTGCTGAATGCTGTGAACAGAAAGGCAAAAAGACCCTTCAGTGGCTCTCATCCACAGCACATAGTGAGAGATCTTCTTAACTTCATCCTCTCAGTTGACCAGACAAACCTTCACATTAAATGTCCTACTGAATCTTTGTCTTGTATCTCTAATAGATGAAGTAAATAACACATGGAAACAAAGATTTACACAGGTACCCTCAAGAACACCTTGAATTCGTAGCAATGTGGAACTGAAAGACTGTTAATTATAATCCTCAGTTTGTGAACAGTTGAGTCCAAAAGTCTGTTTCTACCTTGATTCATAACTCTAAATTTACTTAATTTACTAATTTACTTAAATTGAATCCTATTTTCAATAAAAGCTTAATACAGATGTCCCTCAATTTCTTTACCTTTTAAAACTCTTTTCTGAGGCAGGGATCCCCTCCTTAGAGTCCCCAGAGGGACTCATTTCTGAAGCTCTGCGATTCATTTCAGGACTTTGGACAAGAGCTGATGAGGTGAGTCCAGGGTCTTTGTAGTAGGATAAAGAAATCAACAAAATGTGTTAGAAAACTCTGGTTGTCACTATGGTACATCACTGTAACTAAACACACATAAAATTAACAATTCAGTGACACACAGCCACAACCAAAGACCATGTCAACACTGCAAGTAATATGTTATATACACACACACACACACACACATTTTCAGAACCGCTCGTCCCTTACGGGGTCACGGGGAACCGGAGCCTACCCGGTAACACAGGGCATAAGGCCAGAGGGGGAAGGGGACACACCCAGGACGGGACGCCAGTCTGCCGCAAGGCGCCCCAAGCGGGACTCGAACCCCAGACCCACTGGAAAGCAGGACTGTGGTCCAACCCACTGCGCCACCGCACCCCCTCTCCTAATATGTTATAGCATTTATATATTTTTAGAACTTTATCTTTAGTTTATATTTGTAGTTATTCTTACCTTGAATAGCAATTTGCTCTTACTGTTGTTGCTGCAGTTATTTGCTACCTTCTTACCACATAAATCAACATGGAATGTGATCTTCTTTCACTTTTGGCTTGAACTCCACCTACTTTTATCAGTACACAGCAAATGCTTGCCTGATAAATATATTTGACTATCTAGTAAAAACATGTTTTGGGATAAAAAATTCTGCTGGAAGTTGTAGTTCTTGTGGGCTAAAAAAAGTTAGTTGTAGTAGTTTAGCTGTTATTCTTTTCATTATATCTAAGCCATAATTTTTTTGGAATGATGACTTGATGTGATGAATTTCATTTAAAAAAATAAGTTTCAATTACTGAAAATTGAAAATAAAAAGAAACAATATTTTTTTACTTATTTATCTTAGGGATGGAGGGGTGTGGTGGCGCAGTGGGTTGGACTGCAGTCCTGCTCTCCGGTGGGTCTGGGATTCAAGTCCCCCTTGGGGTGCCTTGCAGCGGACTGGCGTCCCGTCCTGGGTGTGTCCCCTCCCCCTCCGGCCTTACGCCCTGTGTTGCCGGGTAGGCTCCGGTTCCCCGTGACCCCGTAAGGGACAAGCGGTTCTGAAAATGTGTGTGTGTGTGTGTGTGTGTGTGTGTGTGTGTGTGTGTGTGTGTGTGTGTGTGTGTGTGTGTATTTTAGGGATGGTATAAATATAATGTTTGAAAAGACTGAACTCTGCAGTCAGATAAATTAAAATGGAAATTTTCAGAGAAGAAAAAAGAACCAGTTACCCAGAATATAAGAGAATTTAAAAACAACACTCAAGTAGGTCTCTATTTTGATAATGGAAATCTCTCAAAAACTCTAAAGATTCTCTTCGTCTAAACTTTCCCAGAAAACTTCTCCAGGAAACCCCCCACCCACCGAAATCCATTCTCTGTGTGAAGTCCAGCTCCCACACTGCTCTATCTCTGAAAGTGTCACAGGCCTGTGTTTTCCATGACTCTCAGCTCCATCCATCCAGTGTGGCAACAGTTGAACAGGGAAATGGCTTGAGCAGAAGTTCCTCCCCTACCAACTTGCATGGAGAATCCTCCTAAGGAGCCTGGGAACCATTAGGGTCAGGAACATCAATGGGAACAAGTTCAGGCAACATGGCACTATTGAGAGCTGAGGCTTCCAACATCGGTACTCCTGGTACAACATGAGGTGCTGAGACTGCCTCCAGAACTCTACTTTTCAGTGACAGGATCCCCCTCAAGGACCAAGACTGGTGGCAACCTCCTTGTGAGCAGAATTTGGCTCTGGGGTGTCTTCATGTAGTGTGGCAGCTGATTCCCTGTGGTCCAGAGACTATTCCAGAAGCACAGGGTGTGAGGCAGAGCAGACAGTAGACAACATACCAGTCCAACGTTGGGAATTCACACAAATTCACTCATGCTAAGGATAACAAAAGCCATCTATTAAACTGAAACAGACCTTTGGAGTGTGGGAGGAAACCAGATCACTTGGTGGTAATCAACCCAAACACAGGGAAAACATACAAAGTCCAGACATCCAATAGAATAGAACAGCATAGAATAGAACAGAAAAGAAAAGGAAAGGAAAGGAAAGGAAAGGAAAGACTGTATTCATTATCCACATTACTGCATTATGGCATCAGGTTCTGGTCTTGAACTCAAGCATTCAACTCCAGAATTATTGGCACCCATCTTGAAAATTAGCAAAATTAATATATAAATGAGAAACAAATGTAATAGGTGATATTCCAGGCTTCAACATATGTGAAGCTATATACTTTTACTTTAGCAGACTTCTTTTCTGTTTCAAACCTGATTTGTGAATAAGCTTTGATTACGTGGTGGAGATGTGGTCTTTTTGGCATGAAAACCTCTCTTAAGAGGGTTACCCCGAAGGAGTTTGGGACTTCCTACAGCTGCCAATACTCTGTGCTGCGCTTTGGCAGAATCAAAGTATTTTACCTGATTGGCTGCAGGAGTTCTTGCATTCTTCCGCATGCCCAAGGGTAAAACTTAAACCGGAGCAACACTTGCGAGTAGCTTCGCAATGGAATTCAAGCTAAAAGTAATAAACAGTATAAGAGGGACAGATCACTGCACAAACTGGAAATTGACACAGTATTAAAGATACAGATCTCATCTCAAAAGCTTCGTTCTTCACTGTTCAAATAAGAAGACTTAAGAGAACTTCCATCTTCCTCCACTAGAGAGAACTATCATTTATGAGAAGTTTTTGCTGTATAAAACACACAAGTTTAGGCACCTCTCTGTTATAGAGAGTGAAGTTCCATCTCAGACTTTTTGCCAGACTAAAATTAATATATTTTTGCATCGCTTTCTTTATTGTTATAATAAAAACAAACAGAAAAGCAGAATAACACAAACTGTGCCTGTGCTTTCCTGCTGGAACAAATTGAATGAAGACCATAGAAGATTTATTTCTTTATAGACATCAGTACAGTCAAATTTACACACAAGATATGTAAAAGCAAAGCAGTGAAGACATCAGGATGAACTTTATTTTCTTTCAGGGCAAACATGCATTTATTACCGTGTTTGCTGAAAAGCTAACTGCCCCTAAAGCTCCTGTCTCACCTTTTAAAACACAATACAATGCAAATTATGATTAATTAATGAATGATAATGAACACTACAAACCTTTACTGACATTATCAGTAGAAAACAACTACAAAGTGAAAAGAACAACATCCCTAAATCATTCCCAGCTACCTGATACGGGCAGTCCCAGGATTATGAACAAGTTCCATTCCTCAATCTGTCTTTAAGTCGAATTTTGAAATATATCGGAACAGTTAGCCAAAGTTTGTGTCAAACGTCAGTTAGTGAAATGTCTCAATTGGTATATAGTATATCGTGTACCTTTCTATGCATAAAAATATTAAAGAAACACTTCTGGACACACTGAAGTATTAAATTCTTTATGTAATAAAACTACAGTATTTATAAAAGAGAGAGATAGAAAGAGATAATAAAAATAAATGTTACTACTGTTATGATGAACAGAACATGGAGGATGTTGGACCCAAGTGCAGAATTGTTTATTCAGAATCAAAGGACTAGACGGGTTCTTGTGATCGGGGATGGGAGAATGGTTGGTTGATTGGCAAAGTGAACAGATGTGAGGAGCTGAAATCATGGTTGAGGGACAAGGCGGGCAGTTGTTAGCAAAGAGACTTGGAACGGGACTGGGGAACAATGAGGGTCAGCACTTGGAAGAGCAAAGTGAGGTAGGTTTTAGAACGCGGGGGGGTTGTGTTGAGTGACATTCCGCAACTGGGAAGTGGTTGAGAAGTGTATTTTATAGCCGAGTGCTCTCTCAGACAGAGAGAGTGTGTGTGTGTGTGTGTGTGTGTGTGTGTGTGTGTGTGTGTGTGTGTGTGTTGTGTGCAAAACATTGAAGAAATTTTAACGCTTCTTTTCCAGTGTTTGCTTCCGTTTCATCTTTCACTTTACTATTTCCACTTTAGTTTCAATTGTCATCGTTTTCCTTTTCTTGGATGTATCACCATCACATTTACGCTTTGCTGCCATGGTTAGGGGGGTTAAAAACAACAAAATTAAAGACAAATACAGTAACACACGAGACGCTGTTAACAGCAATGTCGTTAAAAGAAGAAAAGAAAGAAGTCTTTGTCCTACCTCGGGCTAACGTGCCCTGCCCAGGAGCCGATGAGCTGCTGTAGATGCGCAGTGTTTTGATGCACGTCGCAAAGTAGCACCCGTTTGTTATTACAAACCACTGTATATACAGTAACTTGAATTTTTAATAGAACAAGCTTAATTAAGAAGTTTTCATTTGATTGTTACTTAAGGGTAAGAAAAAAATTAACTTTCGGTCAGCAAGGGGGAGGTTCATAACTACGGGTTGTACATAAGTTGGATGTTCGTACTCCGGGGACTGCCTTTACATGAATGTGTTAAACTTATTCATTTAAAGCAACTTACAATTGTAGATGCACTACATGAAACTTACATTTGAAAAATTCTGTGAATCTTAGAAACCATGTAAAAGAATATGGAAAAATAATGGAAATTAAAGCAGAACAGAGACCATTTATTGCGATAAAACCCAAGAGGATGAATGATTCTTTGCATTGTTGAGTTTTACACAAATACCAGATGCACAGCACTGTTATTACACACTAATGAGACTGTTTCCCTGTCATCTCACACAGAGACACTGATGACTGTGAGGAGCTTGACCAGAAAAGCCCAACCTTAAACCCAGGACAGAGGGGTTCAGTGAATGTGGAGGTGAACCTGTATAGAAGTGTTGGTTCACTAGAGGAGACACTGTGAAAGGACAAATGGCCAGCCGGCCAGTCCAGATACACTCCTACTGTGGGAGAGAGGAGCCCAGATATGATAGTTTCTTTCTTATTGTGTTTGACACAGTAATCCTCATCAGAACAGACCAAAACCCAGGACTTTCCATTGTATCCAAGCCAGCAGTCATCGGTCCTTGCTTTCCTCCTGATTCCTTTATAAGTCACTCCTATACGGACTTCAGCTCCAGTCCACCGAACCTCCCAATAACAGCGACCAGACAGATCCTCTGTACACAGAATTTGTCTCAATCTGGCAAATCTCTCTGGATGATCAAAATACGACTGACTCTCATCCGTCCGTGTCACCTTCCTGTTGTCCTCAGACAGGTACGGTTCTCTCTGGGGTGCGTTGTGGTCCAATGTGAGCTGACAGGAATCTGCAGGAAAAATAGTTTTAAAAGTAAAATTAAGTACTGTTTTAAAAAGAATTCTATGATAAAGTTTAATCACCTTTTAGTTAATGTGAGCAAAGAATTCATGAATTTCGGTTCAGTTGTAGTGGAATGTAACAAATTAACTGTTTAGCGTCACGTCCATGCCTGCACTTGACACCAATCAAGCACCTGACACCAGTCTAGCACCTGACTGACCACTCTCCTTTAAAAGACACTCCTGAGCTCCCATACACTTGCAGAATCTCATTTGAGACAAATGCCTTCCTTCGCGATGTCCTGCTCTCCCACAACCCTTGTTTCCTGTCTTTGTTCTCCGGTTATTGACCCTTCGCCTGTCCCCTGATCACGTCCATGGATCCTCGCTCTAACTCTGACCACCAGTTGACCGACCCTTCGACTGTCCCCGACATCGAGAACTCGCCTGATCCCTTGAGTCCGGACGAACGATCCTGCGCTTGGGTCAAGCCGTCCCAGATTCCTCGGTTCTGTGTGACACTTAGAATCAAGCATCTGCATCTCAGTCTGTTTTTCTGTTAATGTAATGCACACATTGTATTTTCTAGACAGAAATGCAACTGCTAAATTAATAAATGTAAATGTATAAACTGCAGGAACATGAAACTATTGAAATTGTCTTCGTCTTTGTAGCGTAATTTCAGTTACCATTAAATTTCCTTTTTTCTTGAGTTCAATATGTAGAAATATTTTATTGTTCCAATATACAGGGTACACCTCATACGCCACAGCTTCGTAACATTTACTTTCACATGTATTTATTTTGCCAACCCTTTTTTCTAAAGCGACGTACATCTCATAAAAAATACAATGTGTACATTGCATTAACAGAAAGAGAGACTTAGAGGCAGACATGTTATTCTTAAGTACAGTTAGTTTGTTACTTTCCACAATATGAATCAATGTTCATCACATGAGTAGCTGCATAAAATTTTATCTGAATATCTACAATTCCTACATATACATATATAATGTAATGTCCCACGTTACCAAGAGTTTGAATGGGAAACGGGTCTACTGTAAATAGTGGGATTCTGGGTAAACTGTAAATAAAGTGTTCCACCACTGGGGAGAATTCTGGGGAGTGTGAAGGGGTGGCTGTGTTTGAGAGCATGTGGAAAAAAAAGGCTGGGGGTACTAAGCAAGCTGGTAAAGTTGGCTTGAGGCGCAGGTCCTTGAGGAAACGGGGTCCTCGGACTGAGAGAGCATTATTTCCCTGTGTGGTGATGTTCAAATAAATGTTCAAAATGACCACTGCCTGCACATCCTTCTTTGCCCCTTCCAAAACCAGAGTGCCGCGTGGCACATTGGTGTTAGGGTAGGATGGGGCTGGATGATGAGAGGCTGGATTCGGGAGCTGTAGAACACCAAAGGTGGAGAAGACGAAAATCAGCGCCATCGGGAAAAGCCAGTGGGACAACGGAACAGGGTCCGGAGGAAGAAGAGACTGTGGCAGTTGAGGTGGAGGAACTTTGAAAGAGCACGGGTGTCCAGGGAGACCCCGGGGAAGCGTATGCCATGGCAAAAACGGAGGAGAAGAGCTCTGAGGTGCCACTGTAGAGGGACGAATAGGTTGAGTGGGGTCTCCCAGTGCTCAGGGAAAACGTGGCTGAAGGAGGTGGCGAACCGCCGCCAAGCACTGATGCTGGGGAAAGTTGCCAAGTGGAGAGCAACACTTTCCTGAGGAGGTCGGATGACGTGCTGGATGGTGTAGAACAGTGTACCTCCATGAACAGGCAAGGCATCGTGCCCGAGGTGAGTGAACCCTCAAACTCAATTTTGCTCACATGTGAAGATATCGCCCCTTTTAGAGAAAGCACCCAGCCTCCTGCAGCCCCAACGACCTTTCTAAAAAAATGGGTGACGTGGCAGCGCAAATGCCGCAAAAGCAGGAGGGCTGCGCAACAAGAGGCAGCCGGATTCACGAGCATCGCGATGGATTCGGCGTGCAGCATGGCGGTGGAGGTGTGAGCGTCAAGCAGGGCGGTCTGCCTGGGTCCTCCGCCGAGGGGTGGCCGAGCGACGAGAGGTGCGGCAAGACAGCCAGGAAAGCAAGAGGGGTGTTCACAACCGACAGCGGAGTTGAGGCAGCATGGAGAGGCTGCGGAGAGTAGACCCTGTGTTCCTGCAAAAGCCAGCTAGCTGTGGGGAGCACAAAGTGGTCGGCACAAACCACAGGGGTGCCACTAAGCCTGGTACATGCCACGTCCATGTGAAAGAACTGTGCTGGGACGGAGGCAGACAAGAGATGAGGGTGGCCACCTCGGCCCCCAGCACGCTGCCAGGGCAGGTTATTTCGACTGTCCCTGCCTCAACAACCAGTGCTGAGCATCCAGGACCTGCACTCCCAACCGGGGGCATGTGAGAGACAGCGCCGGACAGACAGGTGAAGAGTCGAGCGATCGGCACTCAGAGTGGGAGTGAGGATCCATGGACGTAGTCAGGAGACAAGGCGAATGGTCAGAAACTGGGGAACGAGGAACAGAAGCTAGGGATGAAGAAGAGCGGGACATAGGCGCAAACGGGGCGGCTGTTTCAGTGACATTCTGCAAGTGCAAAGGGGGTGAGGAGGGTCTTTTAAAGGTGAGCGCTCCGATCGCCATCCGGTGCTTGATCGGTGTCAGGTGCTGTCGATTGTGGTGCGGGTGTGGACATGACAGTAGGGAGGGCAACTTCAGGGAGCTGTCATTCACCCCCCTGACAGCATGAGGTCACCTTGTACAGCTTGATGGTTATGCGTAAAAATGACCTCTGGCAGCTATTTGGAGCACCACAACTGGACCAACCTGTTGTTGAAAGTTCTCCAATGTTTATTGAAGGTGGTGTACAGGGACTGTAAATCATTCTTCTTGATGGACTGGAGTTTATTCGATGTCCATTTACATTTACATTTATTCATTTGGAAGATGCTTTTCTCCAAAGCAACTTACATGTCATAGAAAATACAATGTGTTCATTACATTAGCAGAAAGAGAGACTTAGATGCAGATGTGTGATTCTTAAGTAAAGCCAGTTTGTTTCTTTCCACCATATGAGCCAAAGTTTATTACATAAGAAGCTGTGTAAAACTCGATCCAAATATCCATGATTCCTAATCAGAGTCCTATTATGACTGTCACAGTCCAAATGTGAGTCCTAATCAAATTAGATTCGTAATCACACTAGTAAAACCATTTACTAGTTCTTCACCTGAGATACATCTTTAGACTGTGGAAAAAAACTGGAGCACCCAAAGGAAACCCACCTGAACAAGAAACAACACTGACTTAGCTGAATCCACATCTGAACCTCCAGATCTGGAAGCTCTGAAACACCAGCACTCCCTGTGTTACTATGCTGCTCTGTACTCACACCAGAAACAATATGTTTGCTGTGAAACAATTTTCTTCCACTTATTTTTTGATTGAAACACATTTACTAATAGCAGTAAGCAAAATAAGAAGTAAGATGTCCAAATGTGCAGCAAAGTGAGTGTGTGGTGGTCGCTTTTCAGTACAAACACACTTACATTTGAGGAGCCCTGGTTTGATCCTGCACTCTCCACCATGGTCCACACTATAGGAGAAGCAAAAGGACACACAGTGACTGAGAAGCACACACAGCCTGTCTGTGAAATGTATGTGGAAACTTAGAGTTCTGTGACATGTATGGGGGTTAGCAGTAATTTCGATATACTTATTTTGCTGATGCTTTGGAGAAAAGCAATTTAAAATTATTTATCCATTGAAAGAGCTGGGTCATTTTACTGGAACAGTTCAGTGTTGATAGAACAGCTGGAGATGTACATCAAACCAGCAAAATTTGGATTTATCTTTCCTAACCACTATGCTACCAGCTATCCCAAATAGTAATCAATCAGATGGACAGACAGACACGCACAGAGTACTTACTCCAGTGTCTCCAGTTTACAGGTGGGATCCTGCTGTAGATCAGAGAGCAGCTTCATTCCTGAGTCCCCTGGATGATTGTAGCTCAGATCCAGCTCTCTCAGGTGTGAACAGGGGTTCGAACACAGAGCTGAAGCCAGAGAAGTACAGCCTCCCTCTGTGACACAACAGCCAGACAGTCTGTAGAGAGACAGGGACAATTAAAGCATTTTTTTCTCCCTAAAACTGGTTACAGATCATTCTGACAAATATCATTTCATCACACACACACACACACACACACACACACACACACACACACATTTTCAGAACCACTCGTCCCATACGGGGTCGCGGGGAACTAGAGCCTACCCGGCAACACAGGGCGTAGGGCCAGAGAGGGAGGGGACACACCCAGGACGGGACGCCAGTCCGTCGCAAGGCACCCCAAGCGGGACACGAACCCCAGACCCACCGGAGAGCAGGACAGTGGTCCAACCCACTGCGCCACCACACCACCGCCCCCCCACGTCTGACAAATATCATATAGTATTAAATGCTAACATTATAAAATTGTTACACTCATGCAACACTGTTTCCAGTTTACGGCGTCTGTTCCCCAGTAGTACTGACCTCAGTGTGTCCAGTTTACACTGTTGGTTCCCCAGTCCAACAGAGAGCAGTTCCACTCCTGAATCCTGCAGGTCATTGTCACTCAAGTCCAGCTCTCTCAGGTGTGAGGAGTTTGATGTAAGAACTGAGGCCAGAGCTTCACAGCATTTCTCTGTCAGTCCACACAGGTTCAGCCTTAAACAGAGAGAATTACACCAGTAGAACCATTTAATATTGTGAGAAATAACTGGCTCTCGGGTCTCTTCTCTACCTTGACCTCTCTGACCTCTCTGTCCTCCCTGTTCTTCTGGTTTGTGTCAGACCTGTCAAGAATGTGAGTGCATGTTGGAGTTCTTGTTTTAACTTCTCTCTCTTTAAGTTAAAAGGGCCAACGGATGTGACTGGAGTATCATATATTCTCTCTCTATGTATAACCAGTCACAGTGTTCTGCTGTTTAACATTACCTTTTGTGGTTTTGTCCCTAGACCCCGACTCACTTCTTAAACCAATGAAAACTTATTTCTTTGTTCTGCAAAATAGTACATAATCTATGTGAACACGCAATAAACTTGAGGATTTGGAACGAAACACGTTGTTTGTTCTTGTGTCCTAATCCTCCCAGTGATCACTGGTCTCTGGTGTCCGGACAGCTCTGAGGTGGCAGAAGGCTGAGCTAGAAATTAAGATAATTTCTAATCTAACAAATATATCAGTGGGTTTTGACATGTAGATCTTTTAGATATTTGCAGCTTCAGGAAAATGGACCTTCATGCATGTAGAAGTGACTGCTTCTTCTTCACCCACCTCAGTGTCTCCAGTTTACAGGTGGGATCATGCAGTAGATCAGAGAGCAGCTTCACTCCTGAGTCCCCTGAGTGATTGTAGCTCAGATCCAGCTCTCTCAGGTATGAGGGGTTTGAACGCAGAGCTGAAGCCAGAGAAATGCAGCCTCTCTCGGTGAGTCTACAGCCTGACAGTCTGTAGAGAGAAAGACAAACTGTAACATTCACCAATTTCATTAACCTATAGCCTCACAGAGGAACCTGAATGAAACTAGAAATAAGATTATACAATTTTTACCTCATAACAATAAATGTGTAGTGCTGACAGGGTCTAAACTCTTCCCGTGTAGAACAGGGAGAGAGAAGTCTCTTCGGTTTGTATATGAGGGACACAAAATGTATTACATTTATTTAGCAGATGCATTTATCCAAAGCGACTTTCAGTGAACTCTGTGTAGTGTTACTATCAGCCCATACACCTTATTCACCATGGTAACTTACACTGCTAGATACACTATTTACAAGGGGTCGCTCATCCATACATCACTGCAACACACTCTCTCTGTCACTCACACACTATGGGTGAACCTGAACAGCATGTTTTTGGACTGTGGGAGGAAACCAGAGCAAACAGACACAGGGAGAACATGCAAACTCCACACATACTGAGCAGGGATCAAACCCACATCCTCTTGCACACCCCAGGCACTGTGAGACAGCAGCGTTACTCTCTATGCCAGCGTGCCACACATATTGTAGCACTTTAGCACTGCTTTATTGTGTGGGCGACGTCATGTTAGTTGTTTTTTTATTATGCACCAGAAAGAGGGAAAACAAAAGAAGCACCTTCCACCACAACGGGCAAATCCTATAACATGGGGACAGTAAGAAGGAATAGTCAGAGTGGATAAATAGAGCCTTACTCTCTGTCAAGCTAACAACCCTTCAGCCTGCTTCCAAAGAGTAAATTATCAGTCACCCCAGAGTCATATAGTCCTCCTTCACGGTGGCACATCTATTTCCATTATTCAGCAATCCTCAACTATTTACACTGCACTACCTGCCCCTGTACCTGCTTCTGTGAAGGAACCTCAAGTAGTGTGAAATGTTGCAAATTACGAAGGAAAGACACAGTGGTTGACTCTGGGTTACTTTACTGACTGCCAACTGATATAAATGACATATATAGCATCTACCCATTTTCAATAAGCATTTGTCCTGATCAGAGTCACAGTAGTAGTCCGTTCCAGAATTACTGGGTAAAAGGGTCAGGTGGCATACACCCTGGAGGTGATGCAAGTCCATCTCAGAAGACACAGATAATTTATCCATATTTTTATGCAGCTTTACAGCATTTGAATGTGAAGTGTCAGTACTGACCTCAGCGTGTCCAGTTTACAGCGTTGGTTCCCGAATCCAGCAGAGAGCAGTTCCACTCCTGAGTCCCGCAGGTCATTGTTGCTCAGATCTAACACTCTCAGGTTTGACTCTGAGCTCAGAGTTGAGGCCAACGCTTTACAGCATCTTTCAGTAAGAGAACAGCTGATCAACCTGGGAAGGAAAATATTATGAATGAGTCATCAGTCATCAATGATAGTCAAGTTTACAGTGTGTAGAAATCCACAATTTGGGGTCACTTTAAGATCAACTGATCGTCTGTCTATCCCATATTATCATAGGAAAACATCAGGGTAATACACTTTGCTTATGGGCATTCAAGACAACCTCTGTTGGATGATTAGATCAAACTTACAGTTGAATGGGTCTGCCTGTTAATGTGATCACAGTGATTACTTATGATTATTTGCATCTAAATGAAACTGTGTGAGAATGTTGGCATATCCCAGTTCCTGTTACTAGATGGTGGTCAAACCATTTGGTGAAAAGGAAGTTTGGGGTAGCTAGCAGTGCAGGGTTGATTCCTATGAAGGCTTCCCTGCCTTTGATGCTTTGTTTGAAGGTATCACTTCTAAAGCTTTGTGCAAGGTCACACCTTTAAAGACTTCCCACTGAATGCCTATAAAACCACAATGTATGTCTCCCTTAGTTAGACTTGATGACTACAGCGTGAAATGGCACTTTCTGATGTTATAGACTGATGCTCTCATCTGCAATAAAGAATCCTGCTGAAGATATTTCCAAGTCTCCTGGTCTTCTCTGCAAATTCCCAACAAGTGTCTGTTCCCCAGTAGTACTGACCTCAGTGTTTCCAGTTTACAGTATTTGTTCCCCAGTCCAATAGAGAGCAGTTCCACTCCTGAGTCCCTCAGGTCGTTGTCACTCAGGTCTAACACTCTCAGGTTCGAGTCTGGATTCAGAATTGAGGCCAAAGCTTCACAGCAACTTTCAGTGAGTGAACAGCTGATCAGCCTGGAAAGGAAATAAAAAAGACCTTCAATCAGATCGAGATCTTTAATGGCATGTTATACACATGTCCAATAAGAGAAACAGGTCCTCAGATTGAACAAGTCTTGGTGATGGAGCAGTGATGAGGATGTTGAATGAAACAAATGTATTGATATAACAACTGACCATGAACACTGAAACAAAGTCCCTGGTAAGTTTTTCACAATCATGATACATAGAAGCACATGTGTGTATTTGACAGGTGAAATATGAAGTGCACCTGTCTGACTGCTCATTAAAAGTCCCACAGCAGGATATATGTAACCAGACATCTGACTGTACTGTACTGATCTCTACCTAGATGGACACATATCACCTGAAACTGAACTTGGAATGGTAATGCATTCCAAGAAAATGCTTTGTAACATGAACTTTCAGAACTCAAAATTTGTCAAAATTATTATTTCAGTGGGGGGGTGCGGTGGCGCAGAGGGTTGGACCAGGTCCTGCTCTCCAGTGGGTCTTGGGTTCGAGTCCCACTTGGGGTGCCTTGCGACGGACTGGCGTCCCGTCCTGTGTGTGTCCCCTCCCCCTCCAGCCTTATGCCCTGTGTTGCCGAGTTAGGCTCCGGTTCCCCGCGACCCCGTATGGGACGAGCGGTTCTGGAAATGTGTGTATGTAAGAACTTGGTACAAATCAAGGACATACAATCACGTACTTTCAATAATATAACAATCCCTGTCAGCAGGGTTACAAAATAAAGTCTTGAGAGACAGAAATAGGAATTCTAGCTTTACTTCACTCCTGTGTGATTAAATAGTAGCGATTCCGGAAAATACACATAGCCATCTAAAAGTCTCTCGAGCGAGAAAAATGCAGGAGTCAGAAATCACCCAATAATTCCCGAAAACAGTTGCCCACTTATTTACAAATACAAAAGCAGTGGTGCATTATGGGAGAGCTATTGCTCCCCTGGCTACTGCTACAACAACAAAAACAACACCAACAAGAAAAAATAAAGTCGTAGAGTATAATAGAGTAACTGATGTAAAAACACAACATTAAAGACAAAAAGTATATATGAAAACATTTACTCCTTTAATTAAAGCTTTCCTCCAAAGCAACTTACAGTGTTAAACCACCTACAGTTATTTACCTGTTAACACAACTGGGTAATTAGGCTTTAGAGATAGTAAGTTATTCTACCAAACTACAACTCAAACTGAGATTTCAACCTGTAACCTTTGGAACCCAAGGCAACAGCTCTACCCACCACAGTACCAGCTGTCCCTGCAATGCAAATAAACTTTCATTTGTTGAACAAGCTGCCATGGTATTTCGCAGAAATGGGCGATAGAACTCATTCTGTTAGGAGTTTGCTTTTTCTCCCCTTGTTCACAGGAGATGCCTCCTAAAAATACATTTTTCAGGTGAACTGGTGACTCTAAATTGCCCATCAAGTGAGTGCGTGGAGCGTGTGTTTCCACTTTCTTCACACTTTTTTTGTCATTTTTTTCCACCCAGCCACGATACAGTAAAGAGTCAAAACAATATCAGTGCAAACAGGAGAGTAAGTAGAGATGCTGACCCAACATGTGCCCACACTGTAACTATTCAGCTGACCACCAGGCACGTTGTTAGGTGTGTGTGTGTGTGTGTGTGCATGCCTCATCCATGAGTATAAAGGAATCTTTGCAGGATGAAATCGGTTATTTTTGATACTGATGGTCACTGATGTCTGTGTTCCCATCTGTACCTGTTCATGTCAGAAATGTGTTGCCCAGTCACACACTATGAGCCTCATGTGTTCAGACTGTGCTGATTGAAGTAGAAAATGCTAAGGGATCATTTTATTTTAATACATTATATGGTTGACATTATATTGTAAGTATTATTAGCATTTTCTTTAAACAGATATATTAGAGAACTTACAGAGCAGTTCGGGAGACCTGGATCACTGGCAGCATCCTCTGAAGACCTTCATCACGTAAGGTGCAGTTTCTCAGGTCCAAAACATCCAATTCCTCTGCTGACATCATCAACACAAAGGCCAGAGCTGACCATTCTGTGGGTACAATGTTCTTTTCTGAAAGATGTCCTGTTTTCAGGTACTCCTGGACTTGTTTCACCAGAGAACTTTCATTCAGTTCATTCAGACACTGGAAGAGATAAATGGCCTTCTCTGCAGATAGATTCTCACTGATCTTCTGATTAATGTAATTTACTACATCTCTCTTAGTAAACTGCCATCTTCCCTGTGGCTTCAGCCCTTTTAAAAGCTTTTGACTGTATTCCATTGAAAGGCCAAGGAGGAAGCGGAGGTAGAGGTCCAAGTGTCCATTCTTGCTCTCTAAAGCTTGATCCACTGTTTTCTTCAGCAGGTTGGGGTCAGTATTTGACAGAAAATTATTTAAAGCAGCAAGATACTCCTGTACACTGAGATGTACGAAGTAGTAAACTTTCCCCTCATACAACCCGATCTCCTGTCTAAACACTTCTGTACACACTCCAGAATACACTGAAGCTTCAGTGACATCAATGCCAAGCTCTCTCAGATCTTCCTCATAAAATATGAGATTTCCTTTATCAAGGTTGTTGAAAGCCAACTTCCCCAGTTTCAGAACAAATTCTTTATCTAATTCTAAAGATTTCAGAGGCTCTGTTTCTTGTTTTTTTAGATACTTCTTATTCTTTAAACTGGTCT
The DNA here is from genome assembly GCF_900964775.1 of Scleropages formosus. NCBI lineage: Eukaryota > Metazoa > Chordata > Actinopteri > Osteoglossiformes > Osteoglossidae > Scleropages > Scleropages formosus. The sequence goes on along the minus strand of NC_041807.1, from coordinate 39,368,169 downwards.
GAAAGATCAGGAAGTGTGTGTACATCTCAGTGAGAGTCTTGGGAATACCTCCACTGTGTTCCTCAACAAAGAGCCTCTCAAGAACAGTGGCTGAAATCCAACAGAAGACTGGAATGTGACACATGATGTAGAGGCTCCTTGATGACTTCACATGTGTGATGATCCTCTTGGACAGGTCCTCATCACTGACTCTCTTCCTGAAGTATTCCTCCTTCTGATGATCATTGAACCCTCGTATCTCTGTCACTCGATCGACACACTCAGGAGGGATCTGACTGGCGGCCGCTGGTCGGGAAGTTATCCAGATGAGAGCAGAAGGAAACAGATTCCCGTTCATGATGTTGGTCAACAACACATCCAGTGAAGTTGTCTTTGTTGCATCAGACCATTCCTGATTGTTCTTAAAATCTAGAGGAAGGCAACACTCATCCAGACCGTCAAAGACAAACAAGACTGTGGAATTAAAAAGCTGAGTGAGTCCAAACTCTTTGAGTTCTGGAAGAAAGTAATGAACCAGTTGTGTCAAACTGAATTCTTTAAGCTTCATGAAATTCAGGTCTCGAAAAGGAAGATTAAATATGAAATTAATCTCTTGATTTTCTTTTCCCTCTGCCCAGTCAAGAATAAATTTCTGCACAGTCACCGTTTTCCCAATACCTGCAATCCCCTGTGTCAGCACATTTCTTATATGTGTTACTTTTCCAGGTAAGGGTGTAAACATTTCACTGTATTTGATTTTAGTTTCTGGTGTAGCTGGTTTCTTGAGTGTTCTCTCAATGTGTCTCACTTCATGTTCATCACTGATCCCACCAGAACCACTTTCAGTTATGTAGAGCTCTGTGTAAATGTCATTCAGAAGGGTTGGGTTTCCTTGCTTAGCTTGTCCTTCAAAAAGGAACTCAACCTTCTTCTTCAGATGGGATTTCAGTTTCTGCTGAGCTGTTATCAGGAGTTCATCTGAAATGAAAATAAGAGGACAATGTTTATAATGTGAGGGGGTGCGGTGGCGCAGTGGGTTGGACCGCAGTCCTGCTGTCCGGTGGGTCTGGGGTTCGAGTCCCGCTTGGGGTACCTTGCGACGGACTGGCGTCCCGTCCTGGGTGTGTCCCCTTCCCCCTCAGGCCTTACGCCCTGTGTTGCCGGGTAGGCTCCGGTTCCCCGTGACCCTGTGTGGGACAAGCGGTTCTGAAAGTGTGTGTGTTCATAATGTTTTTGATATTATTGCATATAAATATTTTGTCTATCAAGCAGGTAAGTAGAATATGTTCCTCATGTTTTTATTTCCCATAGTATCTCTTTGGCATCAGATAATAATGGTTCACTGTTTCTCTTGTAGGGGAGGGGAGGGGAGGGGAGGGGAGGGGGGGCACAGTGGGTTGGACTGGGTCCTGCTCTCTGGTGGGTCTGGGGTTCAAGTATCGCTTGGGCTGCCTTGCAACAGACTGGTGTCCCATCCTGGGTGTGTCCCCTCCCTCTCCACCCCTTTGCCCTGTGTTGCCGGGTTGGGCTCTGGCTACCTGCGACCCCGTATGGGACAAGCAGCTTCAGATAATGTGTGTGGTTTGGCTCTCTTTCTTCTTTTGACCAAGATATATTTCAGAATATAGGCTTCAGATTCCTTCACATTCTGAGATGAACTTTATTGATGTTTAGTATTTCTGAGATGTTAAATAAATTAAATAAAACAAAAAAAAAATTCTATGACCTGAATCTGAGTGCCTTTGAGAGAATTTCTGACCCACCTTCAGTACATGGCATTGACCAGTCACTCTTCATAAATTCGCAGCTGGGTGCAGGTGACATCAATCTCTTCTGCTGGATACTGTGTGCAGAAAGACCCTTCAATCACTTGTATCCCCCCAGTTTCAGTTGAAATCCACAGCTAACCTGTTAACTGTTGATTTAATAGTATTGGAACAAACATCATATGAAATACACTCAAGAAGCCTGAGAGATTGCATTGGTTAAATAGAGGAATTAAATCATCTCTCCTTGTTTTTTTAACCTTCCACATCTTGAAATTTTCCAACACACACATCTTGCGTTCTAACGGAGTACAGCACTTTAATTCTGCTGTGCCCGCAAAGCCTCGAAAATTGTGGGCGCCCCCACACACCCCTCCCACAGCCACTTCAGCCTCCTGCTGTCTGGGAAGAGATACAGGAGCATAATATACGTTGTCCTCTGTGTCACACAGTGGTCCAGGAGAAATGCTATTTCCCTCCTATGTATGTTCTAAACATATTGTGGGAATGACAATAAAGTTGACTGTGACTTTAACTAAAGAGCATTAGTTAAACAGAAGTTTTACCTTTGACCCTCAGAAATCTGTCCATCTTTAAAACTGATTGGGTTCTCCATTGACCAGTCACTCTTCATGGACATGCAGCTGGGAACAGGTGACACGTGATCTCTCCTGCTGGAATGCTGCGACAGAAAGGCAAAAAGACCCTTCAGTGACCTCTCATCCGCAGCACATAGTGAGAGATCTTCTTAACTTCATCCTCTCAGCAGACCAGACAAACCTTCACATTAAATGTCCTACTGAATCTTTGTCTTGTATCGCTAATAAATGAAGTAAATAACACATGGAAACAAAGATTTACACAGGTACCCCTCAAGAGCACCTTGAATTCGTAGCAATGGGGCACTAAAAGACTGTTAATTACAATCCTCCGTTTGTGAACAGTTGAGTCCAAAAGTCTGTTTCTACCTTGATTCATAACTCTAAATTTACTTTCAATCCTAAATTAAATCCTATTTTCAATAAAAGCTTAACAATACAGATGTCCCTCAATGTTTTTACCTTTTAAAACTCTTTTCTGAGGCAGGGATCCCCTCCTTACAGTCCCCAGAGGGACTAATTTCTGAAGCTCTGCGCTTCATTTCAGGACTTTGGACAGGAGCTGATGAGGTGAGTCCAGGGTCTTTGTAGTAGAATAAAGAAATCAACAAAATGTGTTAGAAAACTCTGGTTGTCACTATGATACATCACCGTAACTCAACACCCATAAAATTAACAAGTCAATGACACACAGCCACAACCAAAGACCATGTCAACACTGCAAGTAATGTGTTATAGCATTTATATATTTCTTAGAACTTATCTTTAGTTTATATTTGTAGTCATTCTTACCTTGAATAGCAATTTGCTCTTACTGCTTTTGCTGTAGTTATTTGCTACCTTCTTACCACATAAATCAACATGGAATGTGATCTTCTTTCGCTTTTGGTTTGTACTCCACCTACTTTTTATCAGTACACAGCAAATGCTTGACCGATAAATATATTTGACTATCTAGTAAAAACATATTTTGGGAAAAAATTCTGCTGGACGTTGTAATTCTTGTGGGCTAAAAAAAGTTAGTTGTAGTAGTTTAGCTGTGATTCTTTTCATTATATCTATGCCATAATTCTTTTGGAATGATGACTGATGTGATGAATTTCATTTAAAAAAATAAGTTTCAATTACTGAAAATTGAAAATAAAAAGAAACAATATTTTTTTACTTATTTATTTTAGGGATGGTGTAAATATCATGTTCGAAAAGACTGAACTCTGCAGTCAGATAAATTAAAATGGAAATTTTAAGAGCAGAAAAAAGAACCAGTTACCTATAATATAACAGTATTTTAAAACAACACTCAAATAGGTCTCTCTGGTTTGACAATGCAAATCTCTCAGAAACCCAAGAATCTCTTTCTCTAAACTTTCCCTCAAAACTTCTCCAGGACCCCCCACTCTTCTCTCCCAAATCCATTCTCTGTGTAAAGTCCAGCTGCCACACTCCTCCATCTCATAAAGTGCCACAGGCCTATGTACTCCATGACTTTCAGCTTCCTCCATCCAGTGTGGCAGCATCAGGTGAAGAGGGCAGCAGCTTGGGTAGAAGCTCCTCCCCTACCAGCTTGGGTCGAGAATCCTCTTAAGTAGTCTGGGAACCATTAGAGTCTGGAGCATAAATGGGAAAAATTTAAGGCAACATGGCACTATTGAGAGCTGAGGCTTCCGACACAGTTCTCCTGGTACAACACGGGATGCTGAGACTGCCTCCAGAACTCTACTTTTCAGTGATAAGATCCCCCTCAAGGACCAAGACTGGTGGCAGCCTCCTTGTGAGCAGAATTTGGCTCTGGGGTGTCTTCATGTAGTGTGGCAGCTGATTCCCTGTGGTCCAGAGACTATTCCAGAAGGACAGGGTGTGAGTCAGAGCAAACAATAAAGAAAATACAGGTCCGACGTTGAGAATTCACACAAATTGAGTCACGCTAAGGATAACAAAAGCCATTTATTAAACTGAAACAGATCTTTGGAGTGTGGGAGGAAACCAGATCACCTGGTGGTAATCGGCCCAAACACAGGGAGAACATCTGAAGTCCACACATCCAATATAACAGAATAGAATAGGAAAGGAAAGAAGACTGCATTAATCATTCACGTTACTGCATTATGATATCAGGTTCTGGTCTTGAACTCAAGCAGTCAACTCCAGAATTCTTGGCACCCATCATGAAAATGAGCAAAAATTAGTATATAAATGAACAACACATGCAATGGTGATATTCTTGGTTTCAACATACGAGGAAGCCATACACTTTTGACATTTACTAATACATTAATTTATCTGACACTTTTCTCGAAAACAACTTACAACATTAAGCTATTTAGAATGATTTACCCATTTATACAGCAGGGTAACGTTACTGTAAAAATTTTGAGTAAATACTTTGCTCAATGATATGACAGCTGGGCGACAGATTTCAACATCTGACCTTTAGGACTAAAGGCAGCAACTCCAACCACTACACTACCCAAATATAAATCACTTTCTTGAACAGTGGAAGTTTTTTCTATATAATAGGTTTCAAAATTGTTGGCACCTCAACAATTAATTTTTGGTGAAATTCCCCTGGAGGGAATAACAGCACCGATCCTCCTCCTGTAATGTCTGAAAAGGTTGGGGAACACTTGTAGAGGGAGTCACAGCCACCTCTACTGTCTACCAGGTTTGTGTTTTGATCAATCTTAACTTTAATTTCATTTCCTCACATTCATCTAAAGAGCAGACACTGGAGAAAGTTGGAGAAGTAATGAGTTGCTGTTCTTCCAAACACCGCTCACAGAGATTTGTTGTGTTACAAGAGGATCACAGACAGGGTGCATAAATCTAGATTCCCTTTGGTGTTGTATCTCTGGCTGTTTGTGCAAAATTATTATACTTAGAGATTAAGGGCTTCTTATTTTAGATATAAAAGACTGACTGCTTGTGTTATGAGAATTCATGTCCAGAATTTTTAATGGATTTTCTTCATGGCTCCATTTTCTGAAATAAAGTTTGTAAGAACAGTACTCACAGTGGTAAATGTGAACACTGACAACATTCAAACTGGAACGTTAAGGTAACCGTTGCAATGTATGTGGACTAGAAAATGGAAAACAGAACAAAAAAGGGCACTATGACAACACAAATTAAACCCGGCAAGTGAATATATGAAACAAAAAAGTAATTAAACACAAGATAAATAAAATTTATTGCAACCCACAGGGAAACATGTAACAGAATAACACAAGAATAAAACGTGTAAAGACAGTGGAACAGCTTATGACAAAAAACAAGTGAAGGCAACATCTTCATTCATCCTCAGTAGGAATACTGTATTAACATTGTAAAGCACCACGCCTGTTGTGGCCGAAACACGTTTGTGTTAAATGGTCACTTTTGTGTTCACATTAAATAAAAAGTGTATAAATAGTTACCACTGTGAGTGCTGGATTAACTCCTGTCCGTTGCGGGGCAAACCAAGCTATTTTTCAATGTCCAGCCAATAGTTGGCTGTGAAATACTCTGAAATAAAATAAATATAAAATGTGGAAACATCTCGCTTCAGCTAACTTCCACAGTGCTTACAGTTTGTTCCAGAGAGTTAGGGATCAATAACCAGATCAATGTTATATATCTGTATGGGATAAATCTATCAACAATTGATCCTGAACAAGAATTTGTGGAGACAATTTTTGTATTTTCAGTAATTAAAATATAGTTTGTTTTCATGTAGCTTAAATTATCATGTAAAAATGAAAAGTATATTATATATATATGCAAAGTTTTCTATACTTTCAAAAGGATTTTATCCAAAAGCCTTTTTTATTGTGCAGATGATAAATATTTAAGGAATGACTTGGTCTGCAATGTAAAATGTAAACAAAATCCAAGAATTTACTTTCCCCCCCCATTTTTCTGAACATTGACAAAATTTTACACACTCAAAAGAAAATAACAAACATGAACTTCACGTGTTGATTTTTGTCTGAGACTCCGTGTGAGACAGAATTCTTATTCCAGCTCACGAAGGGACACCGAGGAGCCCCAACCAACCCAAAAGGCAGCATAGAGAGGCTCAGCGAATGTGGCGGTGAACCTGTACAGGAGGGTCGGTTCATCAGAGGAGATTCTGTAGAAGGACAGAGTGCCGGACACCCGGTCCAGATACACTCCTACTATGGGGGAGGACTGAAGTAGAGGTATGACAATCTTTTTGGAATTGTGAAGGACAGCATAACTACCACCAGAACAGCGCAGAACCCAGGACTTATCATTCTCTCCAAGCACACCATCATCATTGTCTCCTTTCCTTCTGATTCCTTTATAAGTCACTCCCATTTCAGTCCTTTTCCCACTGAACTGAACTTCCCAGTAACAGCGACTAGACAGACTCTCTGCACACAGAACTTGAGGAAAACAGTCAAATCTCTCTGGATGATCAGGATATGACTGTTTTTCTCCTCTCCAAGTGACCTTCCTGTTGTCCTCAGACAGATATAGGTCTCTGTTTGCTGTGTTGGTGTCCAGTGTGAGATGACAGGAGTCTGCAGGTGAAACACAGTTAAAAACACCGTTAGGAGTACTCAGGGACAGTTTTTACTTATAGGCTGTGAGGTCACTCTTGATGCGTAAAAAACATTGTTAACAAAACTCTACTCAATGTATTCAACTGAGCATACTTTTACCAGTATCCTGTTAACATTTATGTGGAATTTAAATGAATTGGTAATAAAGGGAACTATATTTCATATTACATCAATTGCCAGTTGTGATTCAGTTCTTGCTGTACAACAGCAGTGTCTGCTCCTTACTCCAATAATTTACTGTACTTACAGACCAAACAACAATGAAGCTGGGCTACAAACAACTAGTATGTATGTGCTGCATATATAAGGGGTGAACAAAACAATGAAAGCAACACATCAAAAAGGAGTTTAACTTTGAAATAATTAAACCACAATTGTAAATGTAGCTGCAAATGTGAGACATATTGCACAATAGTTCTGACAATTAGCACTTTGTTATGTGAGTTTTCAAAAGAATACAAGAGGTGCCAGAGGTCAAATGGTTGAGGCCTAAATTGGTCAACAAACTAAACAATTTACTGTATCCAGGGGAACAGTCTCAAAAACAACAGTATGTACCAAACTGCATCAACTAAGAAGAACAGGGGTCACAAGTCAAAGCTTACTGCAGGGACAGATGCTAAATGCCCCAAAAAGTACTGACTCAAAAATTACCAAAGCATTGAATCAGCACCAAAACTGTACATTGTGAGCTTCAGAATGCTGGAATTTAGGGTAGAGCTATCATCTCAATACCACTTGTATTCGAGGCTAAAAACACACAACCTGGTGAATAGAGCATAAAACCTTAGCCCCTTAGAAATAGAGAAAAGTTCTGTGGTCTGAGGAGTCATACTTCATCGTGTTTTCTCCACCAGCACAAGGTGGCGCAGTGGGTTGGCCTGGGTCCTGCTCTCCGGTGAGTCTGGGGTTCAAGTCCCGCTTGGGGTGCTTTGCGACGGACTGGCGTGCTGCCCGGGGTGTGTCCCCTCCCCCTCCTGCCTTACACCCTGTGTTGTCAGGTTAGGCTCCGGCTCCCCGCGACCCCGTCTGGGACAAGCGGTTCAGATAATGTTTGTGTATTTTGATTACAAATATTAAGAATAATAAATAATTAAAAACTGTGGGGGATCCATGATGATATGGGAATCCATCTTGTGAGAGTCATTAGGTCTGACGATTGCTCCGCATGGTCATATAAAGAATAGTGGAACATCAAGGCATTTATGGGAGCAGGTGCACGCCATGAGGCAAACACTGTTCCCTGATAAAGCTCCCATATTAAAGGATCATAATGTCCAAATGAACACTAAGATGAAGGCCAAAGTCTTCCATGGCCTCCCTATTCACTATATCTAAATATCACTGAACCTTTATGGGAATTTGTGGAGCAAGTAGTGTGCAGTAGAATACCACTTCTTTCATCCCTCAAAGAACTGGAGGCTTTTATTCTTCAAGAAGGGTGCAAAATCCCCCTACACACAGGTTAGGAGATTTATTGCAGTATTCCAAGAAGGACTAAAGATATTCTGAAGGTGAAGGGTGGCCCTGCTCCTTATTTTGGCTTTGATATTAATATATTCTCAGGTAGTTCTGAGTATTTTGTCCATCTTGTGTGTGTGCGCATCAACTACAGACGCAAATGAGTTGAGAATGAAACGAACCACAAGAACGGTCAACATGACTTGAACTGGGCTCAAAATAACTTACCCTACCCTGTACACCACTGTGTAGTAAAATGAGTAAATGGTTTTATGACAGCAGCTCTTCAGTACAAACACACTTACATTTCAGGAGCCCTGGTCTGATCCTGCACTCTCCACCATGGTCCATACTGTAGGAGAAGCAAAAGGACACACAGTGACTGAGACATACAGAGCCTGTCTATGAAGTGTGTGTGGAAACTCAGACTCCTGTAACATGTATGAGGGTTAGCAGTATGATGGTTAGACTATCTGGAATTTCATCAAAATTGAACTTCATGCTCATATTAAGAGCTCAACTGCTCATTCTACACCCACCTTAGTGTCTCCAGTTTACAGGTGGGATCATGCAGTAGATCAGAGAGCAGCTTCTCTCCTGACTCCCCTGGGTGATTGTAGCTCAGATCCAATTCCCTCAGGTCTGAACAGGGGTTCAAACACAGAGCTGAAGCCAGAGAAGTACAACCTCCCTCTGTGACACAACAGCCAGACAGTCTATAGGGAGAAAAAATGAAACCCTGCATTTTTAATAAGACACAACAAATTTTAATTTACTCTTTTAGTATAGATATTATTTACAGTGTCTGTTCCCCAGTAGTACTAACATCAGTGTGTCCAGTTTACAGTGTTTGTTCCCCAGTCCAGCAGAGAGCAGTTCCACTCCTGAATCCTGCAGGTCATTCTCACTCAAGTCCAGCTCTCTCAGGTGTGAGGGGTTCGAACACAAAGCTGAAGCCAGAGCTCCACAGCATTTCTTTGTCAGTCCACACATCTTCAGCCTTAAACAGACAGAATTACACAAGTAGAACCATTTAATATATCAGTGGGATTTGAAACATTAGAAACATTTTTCAGATATCTGGAATTTCATCAAAATTGAACTTCATGCTCATATTAAGAGCTCAACTGCTCATTCTACACCCACCTTAGTGTCTCCAGTTTACAGGTGGGATCCAGCAGTAGATCAGAGAGCAGAGTCACTCCTGAGTCCCCTGGGTGATTGTAGCTCAGATCTAGCTCTCTCAGATGTGAACAGGGGTTCGAACACAGAGCTGAAGCCAGAGAAGCACAGCCTCCCTCTGTGACTCCACAGTTAGACAGGCTGTAAAAGATAAACATGAGACTCATGTATTGCATTAGCATAAAAACATATCCAATATTAATACACATAGTAAAAATATGAATACACAACTGCTGAATCAATTGGAGACACTACGAGCCGCATGAGATCTAACTGATTAAATATTTTCATCGTTTCTCATATGCATTGCCATCTTTCTCTAACAAGAAATGTAAGAGGACTTACAGAGCAGTCCTGGAGACCTGGATCACCGGTAGCATCCTCTGAAGACCTCCATCACGTAAAGTGCAGTTTTTCAGGTCCAACTCATCCATTTCCTCTTCTGACATCATCAACACAAAGGCCAGAGCTGACCACTCTGTGGGTTTGATGTCTGTTTCTGATAGATGTCCTGCTTTCAGGTAATTTTGTACTTTATCCACCAGAGAATTGTCATTCAGTTCATTCAGACAGTGGAGAAGATAAATAGTCTTCTCTGGAGTAAGATTCTCATTGATCTTCTGATTTATGTATTGAATTATGTATGAAATGCTAAAAGATCTTGTTTTAGTTTGTATCATTAGTTCTTTTAAAAGCTTTTGACTGTATTCCATTGAAAGGCCAAGGAGGAAGCGGAGGTAGAGGTCCAAGTGTCCATTCTTGCTCTTTAAGGCCTGATCCACTGTATCCTCCAGCAGGTTGGAATCAGTATTTGAAAGAAACTCATAGAAAGCAGCAAGGTACTCCTGAACACTCAGATGCACAAAGCAGTAAACCTTCCCTTCATACAACCCAAACTCTTTTCTAAACACTTCTGTACACACTCCAGAATACACTGAAGCTTCAGTGACATCAATGTCAAACTCTCTGAGATCTTCCTCATAAAATATGAGATTACCCTTTTTAAGGCTATTCAAAGCCAGCTTCCCCAGTTTCAGGACAAATTCTTTATCTAATTCTAAAGATTTCAGAGGCTCCGTTTCTTGTTTTTTTAGATATTTCTCATTCTTTAAACTGGTCTGAAAGATCAGGAAGTGTGTGTACATCTCAGTGAGAGTCTTGGGAATTTCTCCATTGTGTTCCTCAACAAAGAGCCTCTCAAGAACAGAGGCTGAAATCCAACAGAAGACTGGAATGTGACACATGATGTAGAGGCTCCTTGATGACTTCACATGTGTTATGATCCTTTTGGACAGGTCCTCATCACTGACTCTCTTCCTGAAGTATTCCTCCTTCTGATGGTCACTGAACCCTCGTATCTCTGTCACCCGATCGACACACTCAGGAGGGATCTGACTGGCGGCCGCTGGTCGGGAAGTTATCCAGATGAGAGCAGAAGGAAACAGATTCCCGTTCATGATGTTGGTCAACAACACATCCAGTGAAGTTGTCTTTGTTACATCAGACCATTCCTGATTGTTCTTAAAATCTAGAGGAAGGCAACACTCATCTAGACCATCAAAGACAAACAAGACTTTGGAATTAAAAAGTTGTGAGAGTCCAAGCTCTTTCAGTTCCGGCAGAAAGTAATGAACCAATTGTGTCAAACTGAATTGTTTATCCTGCGTGAAATTAAGGTCCCGGAAAGGAAGAGGAAATATGAAATTAAAATCTTGATTTGCTTTTCCTTCTGCCCAGTCAAGAATAAATTTCTGCACAGTCACTGTTTTCCCAATACCTGCAACCCCCTGTGTCAGCACAGTTCTAATGTCTGTTACTTTTCCAGGTAAGGGTGTAAAAATTTCACTGTATTTGATTTTAGTTTCTTGTATAGCTGGTTTCTTGAGTGCTCTCTCAATGTGTCTCACTTCATGTTCATCACTGATCCCACCAGTACCACCTTCAGTTATGTAGAGCTCTGTGTAAATATCATTCAGAAGGGCTGGGCTTCCATGCTTAGCTTGCCCTTCAAATATATACTCAGACTTCTTCTTCAGATGGGATTTTAGTGTCTGCTGACATGCCATCATGAGTTCATCTGACAAAAGAAAAAAAAATGTAACAGTAAAATGTTTCTCCTCATGTTGTCAACACTGATATTCAACAGGGATGCATTTTTAGCACAGGTATTCAATGGGTTTACGTTGGAAACTTGGGAATACTTTGAAACAAGAAAAGTAAGAGAGTGCACAGAGAAATATTGTTCTCTAGAGTCGTAGGACCCTTTTCGCCAAGCAGCAGCACCCCTAGCCGCTTTGCCAATAATACAACATGTTCACCCCCAGAGAGTTCCTCATAGCGAGTACCACTACGACTTCCATCACGCGGTTTTCCATTATGGTAATGACAATGAGTTACAGTTCTGTCTGATCCTGAATCCCATCAGCATCATGATCGCCAAAAAAAAGGAGGCGGCAGCATTGGGGTGGGTTTATGCAAGAAAGCCCAACAACATCGCTGAGTTGAAACAGTTCTATAGTGAGGAATGGGCTAAAATTCCTCAAAGCAGGCATGCAGGACTGATCAAGAGTTACCATACAGTTTGGGTGTAGATATTGCTACTCAACAGGGTCACACCAGTTACAAACAGCAGGGGTTCACATACTTTTCCTGACAAAGACATTTAATGTTGGATTATTTTGATCAACAAATGAATGGAAAAAGTATAACCTTTTGGGTATTACTGAGTTATTGAGTTCTCAACCTTTCTAGCAGGAAGTAGAAATGGAACTATTGCTCTTGGTCCATACTTTTTCTTTCATTAAAAAAGACCGAAATAAAGTTTTTTTTTTTCCTGTTTTCAGTAAAACACCTCAACAAGAGATGTACAACAACAATTCTGATTAGTACCTCAGGTAAGATTTACATATGATTGGTACCTTCAGTTTAAGTGCAAAAACTCACCTTCTGTTCAAAACATTCAACAAGAAATCTATTATGAAGGATCTCAAAGTCCCATAACAGCTGTAATAATTAAAACCATATTACTTCCACATACGTAAAAGAACAACAGTAGATGCTAGATGAACAATACAGGTTATTAACAGGTTAAGAGGACTTGTAAGCACATTACAGGTGGTCCCCGATTTATGGTGGTTAAACTTACAATTACAATGTTACGATGTTGAGCTGGCGATAGAGGTTCAGTAGAAACGGTACTTTGAATTTTGAATTTCGATTTTTTTCCCGGGCAAGCGATATGTAGAGCGATACTCTCTCGTGACGCTGGGCAGTGCCAGCAATCTGCAGGGTTATGTATTAAATGCATTTTCACCTTATGATATTTTCAACTTGTGATGGGTTTCACGGAACGTAATCCTATCGTAAATCAGGGACTACCTGTGTAGATACTGTAATTTGTAACATGACAAGAAGTTATAGTATAGTAAGTATAGCTATGAAAAATGGCTAGTTACTATAAGTAGTCGTGCATGGAAAACACTAAAACACCATAAAGACATCAGATAAATAAGAGTTAAAAATAATAACTATAAAATAACCAATCAATATGATGATATCATAATATGATGAATATATGGCCCATGACTTGACTCCACTGAATTTGGTTTTCTACAATACTACAATAAAAGTCCTCGGCTCGCAATCTAAGCCTTAAAAACCAGGAAACTCCCCAAAGGGCTGAGCCCTAGAAACTCCAGAAATTCTATCGCAATAACAATACACAGCCCGAACTCCACAAGGTGCTCTCTATAAAAGTTCAAGTAACCCCAATCATTATTAGGATGCAGTGTTAAACATTTCTCTACAAAAACGAGGAAATAAATTTTTAAAAAAAAGGGTTTGTGACTGACCGGAGAGGGTTTAATTGAATTCTTTTCTTGAAGAGGTTACAAGTGTTCAAGTCACAATCAAACTACTACACTGAACTCTCTAGTCTCCTGGTTTTATATACATATTATTCTATGCCAGCATTGCCTTTTTAAGTCTACTATTCCTTATTTGGGGTTCGGTTTTCAAGACCTGTCTGCTGTCTTTATAAGGTTACTTCCTCTCTTCGCCTACTTTTTCAGTCTTCATTGCAGTCATTTGTTCTGGAACTTCGGCAGCTGCTAAATTCACAGGTCTGAAAGCATCAACCACTTCCTGTAGTTCTGCCACCAGGGTTTCGAACTGATCTGAGGGCAGTTTCCACTCCTTCTTCTGTTCTCTTCCACAACAAACCTCATTAACATTTTCCAGTATATATTCTGAATTTTTATTTTCTTATTTCAGATCAAAGCAGCTTTTGACAAGTTTTGAATGGGCAACACAGTGGCTCAGCAAGTTGTGCTGTTCTCACAGCACCTTAGTGGTGTGACAGAATGAGGGTTCGACCCCTGTTCACTCAGGTTTCTTCCACAGCCTAAAGATGCGTTTCAGATGAAATGCTGTCTCTAAATGGCCTTGACTGTATATTTACCCTGTGATGGATGAACATCTCATCCAGGGTATACCCTGTCTCACATCCCGTTTCTCCCGCCTACAGCAACCCTATATTGAACAAATGACTAATGACGATGGACGGCAGGATAATTTTGACAAGAGTTCCAATAGATGGTCTTTCAACAGACTTCTGATTTTTTAACAAGCCTCTCTGATATTTAAACTGTACTAGGTATTAAAAAATTAAGTCAAATCATTTATTCATGCTAATTATTATGACACTGTATAGTTATTAAATTAAATACTAAAAAGTAAAATATCCTTTGGAGTCTCTAATGGAATAAATGATGGTCTCTAAAATAAAAGACACAAGTGTATACATCTTTACATCAGACTCCTAATATTTTAATGCACATCTGAAGATGAGAGATGCTTTCTGACCCACCTTCAGTACACACTGATGACATGTCACTGTTTATGGACATACAGCAGGGTACAGATGATCTCTTCTGCTCGACACTGAACAAAAATGAGAAAAGATCCTTTGACTGGAGTACAGGGATAAACTTCAGACAAAATACACACCAAGTATGCTGTATACAGTCAATATAACAAATAGAACAAGGAAGACAACCACCCCTTAAAACATGCGAGGGCCCTGCAAGTTACATGGGCTTAAAAGTCATCATCTAGAAGGTATGGCTCCATGCAAGATAATTGATTGTCTCTGCACACATCTTATGTCCTAGAGAGATTTAAAAGAAAAATTTACTTTTGATCTGTAGAAACCTGATCATTTTTGAAGGTAATTGGATAGTCCATTGACCAGTCACTCTTCATGGATGTACAGCTGGGCACAGGTGACACTGATCTCTCCTGCCGGACACTGTGGACAGAAATGAGAAAAGGCCCTTCAGTTAGACAGTAATGGGAGGAATTCACTCCCTAGAGTAAATCTGACAAACGTATTTAAACACTTCCATTGAATGCACCTTAACTCAGAGCACACTGGTTTTGAAGACAGATGCGTTTATGTAGATTGCTTTGTTTGAAAAATGCCGTCAACTCCTCTTACCTTTTGAAACCCTTTTCTGAGGCTACAACCCCCTCCTCACAGTCCCCAGAGAGACTCACTTCCGAAGCTCGGCGCTTCATCTCAGGACTCTGGACAGGAACTCAAATTTGAGTCCAGGGTCTTTGAGAACATCTGGCAAATTTTTTTTTTTAAATGTTAAAATATTAAAGTAAATCTAAAACAGCAACACAACATCGCGGTGTAACTAAACACGGGTAAAAAAGTAACATAGTGACCCACAGCTATACCACATGTTATGCAGTGAATGTAACACTTCATAAGGCTGTTTAGCCCTGCAGTGTGGACTGTCCATCCCCAGTAACACTTCAGAATTGTTACACTCTGCAACATGGCATAAATATCTAGAAAACATACTTACGCACAATTTACTGAAAGGTCAGAATGCAGCAGGAGCACAGCACACCTGGAGCTGAAGGGAGCTCTGGGAATAAATCAGCATTAAATCTGGAGAGAGAGTCAAAGATAAGTACAACCTTTGATTTAAATAATTTTTTTTTTTTTTTAAAAAAAAAAGGATGTATATAAAAACTACCTGCGGTGGTACTTAGGACACTAAAACGTTGAAGAGGAGCTCAACCACGTGCTGTACAGCGAAATCCCAAAGTGACACCTTGGCTTGTGATTCATACGTCAAACAAGTTGAAGGGTGTGGGGAGCCTCGACTAGATCAGTTCCAGGTCAATACTCATTTAAAACATCACATTATGGGCTCATTTAAAAACCAGCCATTTCTTCATATTACATTTATCCATTTAGCACACATTTTTACTCCAAAGCGACGTACATCTCATAGAAAATAACAATGTGTTCATTACATTAGATTAGCAGAAAAAGACATGGATGCAGATGCGGCATTCAAGTACTTTAGGAGTACATCATAATCATCATAGGACGAGCTGCATGAAGATTTTTTTTTTTTTAATGAAACATTTACACTGCACGAGTAGCTGTGTTAAGGTTTGTCCATTTTTTAATAGTTATGATCTTATAGTTATGGAGCATGAACATTTACACGAGTCTCAAATAGAGACACAGGGACCGTTTCAAACGTTTCAGGTACCAGCACTGCCCGTTTTTACATCCATATCAAGTGGAAACAAAACTAGGTTTGAGTCACATGTCTACAGCTATGTCCCTTTCTCTTATGTAATGCACAAATTGTACTTTTGCTGACTCTTTGCCCAAAGCGACGTATTATGATAATATCCTAAATGAAATTCTCCCGCCCCCGACTAGTATCCGCAACCGCTACGCGCCTTATAATTATAAAGCAAACAACAAGTTCATAAACGTGTATTACCAGTAAGACTAGTAGGTAATTCACCACAGAGGTAAACAATATTTTTAACATTAAAATAAAAAAGGAAAACCCTTTTACACAGTAGTCAGCCAAAAAGGAAATGAAAACGTCAAACTGCCCCGTTTTATTTTACACCCTCATAAATGCGCCTGCGCAGAACCAGCACCCCCATCATAGGTACAAGTTCACAGTAGCGTGTCGGAGGTCAGCGGTTACGTACGAGAAACGTTCATTCCTAAACATTTATTGCAGCACCACAACAACAGAGAGTACTCCCAATTACGTACGTATATCTTATGCTCAGATCGAGGAACCTCTTTCCACGAAGACCTATATCTCATTCTAACGCACCTACAGGTGCTCATTCCCTTTTCCAGTCCCTCGGACCCCTCTGCGGTTGCACTACATTTCCCAGCATCCTCTAACACACGACTAGAGAAACCATTTGTTACACGCTACGCAGGTAACCCCGAGATCGAGATCGAAACCGAAAGTAAGCGTCCAAGAAAACGTCACACACGTCGAACTTTCTGAGGAGAGCCTATATTGAATATTCCATTTTTTTAATTAAAAAAGAAAAATGCCTTCCCAGTCCATTAAAAAAAGTCTAAATCTTCATATATCATTTGAACACTGCAGTGGATCTGTGTAATACAAACGTAGTGTCTTTCGCGGAGAAAGAACACACGTTCTCTTTAGCAGTGTTAATAAATGAAGTATTTCATTCACTCCCAATGCCCAACTCTTTAAAAATATTAAACACCACAGAATCAACTATGACACTGTCTCAAGAACAATAAAAAATCAAAAATACATCCTCTGAAACTCATTAAAAGAGCAGATACCCATCACACCTTCACTGTTGTTGCCTTTGTAATCTCCAGTTTTAAAGAAACACTCATAGTTTAACAGACTATAAAACATATGATTTCAGACTGTTTATGTGACAGCTTTGGGATGTGCTGGAGCCGCATGCGCGTGTGTGTGAGGCTTTGCTTTGGCTTTGATTCATTTTAATTTGAAAAAAGTGTTTCATGTAGTGAGTCATGCTTCAACTATTAGGGTCTTACAGGCAAAACATTTTGAAGAGGTTAAGATTTTGTCTTTTCAGTGTTTTTCCTGTGCAGAACAAGGGCTGTCTGTCAGGGTGACTCCTGCCTTCACTGTTTTGTCCAGTAATTTATATTGAGCCATTAGAGGAACTAATAAAGATGGTGAAAGGGGTTGTATGGATGGTGAGTCCAGGAAGTCAATATTTTTTCTTGTTTAATGAAATAACCAGCAGTCACTGGGTGTTTCAGGTCTTTTAACATCAGACATCCTCATAAAGGTGACATGACCAGGGTTTCTCAAGCCCCAGCTTGTGTTGAAGTAGCGCTACCTTTAACACAAGGCTCATCTCAGTGATCCACTGCATTTAGCTTTCCTCTTCAGAGCCTCTGTACAGGTCACATCAGAGTGGCTGACCGCCGCAGAGTTTTGTGGAGGTGATGAACGTGTTGTGAGAGAACATTTTATGGGTTAACTGTTACTTCCATTTGTATTTATGACCTATGATATTTAACAGTTGTAGAGACACTATTTAATATCCAAAATATTAAGGTTATTGATGTTACTCAAACATAGTTACAGTATTACTGTAACAGCTGTGAAATATTTCTGCCATCATAGTAAGGTAACTTTCATTAGAAGTTGTTTTCACGAAGCCGAATGGTCAGTATATTTGTAAAGAATAAAGGGCTACATAATATGCCTTGTTGACTTCTGGACATTATTGCTGTGTTTATTATTCAACAAAAAACATAAGATCAGAGAGATAAGAATAACATACTACTGAATGTGCTTTTATATTGTATAATATATGAAAGTAGAAAAAAGCCAGTGAGGATTTTAAGTTTTTTCAACAACATCAATATGAAGTTAAAGTCTTGATTTATGATGCAGACAATACATGTGTGTCTGTCTGTGTGTGTTTATCCCAGCTCACACAGAAACACCGAGGAATCACAGTAAACCCAAAACCCAGGACAGAGGTGCTCAGTGAATGCAGAGGTGAACGGGATGGTCAGTTTACCAAAAGAAATGCTGTAGAAGGACAGAGTGCCAGACACCAAGTCCAGATACACTCCTACTCTGTGGGAGGATTGGAGTACAGTTATGGTAGTGTGTTTCACCAGTGCAGTACAGATACCAGGGCTTGTCAATGTATTCAAATCAACAGTAAACAATGTTTGTAAGTTTTCTCATGCACTTTGGAGACCAGGGGAGAAGTGGGCATGAAAGAGGTGAGTTTTGAGACCCTTCTTAGATGTAGAAAGAGATTCAGCAGTTCTTGGTGATAAGGTGAGGTCAGTCCACCACATCGGAGCTAGAACTGAAAACCTTTATGCGCTTTCTAGACTTTACAGGTCAATTTCATATTTAACATACCCCAGAAAAACAGGAAATGGTCAAAGGTGAACAACAGACTTCCTAGAGACTGAGAGCCACTAAAAAACTTAGAATTTTGTCAGCTTGATTGCTTTTATTTTTAAATATTATTTATTGCTGCCAATAACTTTAAAACCAATGTTTTATAAAAATGTACAATCACTTGTTCATCTAACTGCTTCTCCTAATGCAGGGACACGGTAGTCCAGATCTCATATCAGAAGCATAGGGATAACCTGCAGGGAATATCAGTTTATTAAAGTTATTCTTTTTAAAAAACATGATAGCAGATTTCTGACAACTTAAAAAAGCACAGTACATTTATTCATTCATAATATTAATCTACCTAGAAATATTTACTCTATGTAGATGGGGCTTACTGTCACTACTGTCACTGACGTACTTCACGACTGCGCGCCTGACGACTACCACGACCCCCCTTGTGCTGACCCCGGAGACGCAGTATAAAATCACACACTTCAACACACCTGGCCGCAGAACCTTAAACTGAGAGATGTTCTCTTCACCTACTTTCCAAGGCCCTCTGTTCTGTGGGTACAACCTCTGTGTGATATGAATAAAGCATCTGCATTTGAGTCTCCCTGTCTGGTCTCCTGCATTCACCATGGCAGAAGGTTCCACCTCTTTTGTGGACTCAGCGATGCTTGACCAGCGGGATCACGCAATTGACAGGAACCCCTGCGGTGCCCGAGCCAATAGGGACCGGACTGATGGGCTCATGTACAGAACTAATATACATGTCAGTCAGGGCTCACCATTGGGAAGAGCTCGTGTTTTACCTGGTCCAGTTGATAGATACATCAATGATACTGGGTTTCAGTTGGTTAGCCCTGCACGATTTAGTGTTCCGGTGGAATAGCGGGGACCTGGTTTCCTGGGGACTGCAATGTGAACGCTCTTGTTTGCTACTTCCCTGTCGGGCTACCTCTATCGAGAGCGCCGTAGAGGCACCACTGGTGGTGATTCCCCCCAAAATATCGGGATCTGAGTGAAGGGTTCAGTAAGGCCTGGGCGGCGGCCCTTCGCCTACACAGACCCCGAGACTGCGCTATTGACCTCCTGCCCGGAACTACACCATCCTGTGGGAGAGTTTATCCCCTATCCCTTCCCAGAGAAAAGGCCATGCGAAAGTACATTGCTGAAACACTGAAAGCAGGCTTTATTTGACCCTTGACATTGTCAGCCTCCACAGGTTTCTTTTTTGTGGGGATGAATGATGGGGGCCTGTGCCCCTGTATTGACTATCAAAGTTTGAAAACTATCATGGTGTGATATCCTCACCCCCTGCCCCTGATCACTGTGGCATTGGGATGAGTATAGGGTGCTAAGATTTTCACAAAGCTGGACCTCCAGAGTGCATATACTCTGATCTGGATCACGGAGGAGGATGAGTGGAAGACTGCTTTTAGCACCACCCTGGGCCTTTATGAATATTTGGTCATGCCTTTTAGTTTATCTTACGCACCCTCTGTTCCAGACATTTGTCAACCATGTACCAGGAGACCTTGTGTATGACTGCGTCTTGTTGTGCATGAACAACATACTGATCTTCTCCATGACCAGGGAACAACATGTTTGCCACGTAAGGACAATGTTGGAATGGTGCCTGCAAAACTACTTTTTTTACTACGACACTGGAAGCCAAGAGTTGTTAGCCATAAAATTAGCCCTGGAGGAATGGAGGCACTGGTTAGAAGGGGCTTTACACTCCTTCCTTGTGCTTACTGACCACTGCAACCTAGAGTACCTCCAGAAAGCACGCCGGTTGAACCCATGCCAGACCTGATGGGCCTTGTTCTTCACCAAGTTTAACTTCACACTATCGTATTGGCCGAGCTCCAAGAACACAAAGGCTGATGCCCTTTTGAGGCTGTATACCAGTGACGCTCTGACCGAAACCTCTAGTCGATCTGGGTTGCTGGAGTCACTACCGGTGCCCTCGTGACCCTGGTCTCACCTAGCTGTGGACCTCTTGCTGGCCTCCCTCCATTGGATGGAAAGACTACAGTACTGACTTTGTTTGATCGATTTTCCAAGGTCTGCTTCCTGATCCCCCCGCTTTCCCACGGCCCTGGAGACGGCGGAGGCACTGTTCCAGCAGGTATTCCCCGATTTGGTCTACCTGAGGACATCGTGTTGAACTGGGGATCCACAATTCTCCTCACAGGTTTGGAAGGCATTCTGGAATCAGCTGGGGGTCTCGGTGAGTCTCACCTCCGGTTAACACCCCCAGTCCAATGGGCAAGATGAGTGGCTGCAGCAGGACATCAGTCATTTCCTCTGCAGCTACTGTGCTGATCGACAACACCAGTGGGCCCAATACCTGCCTGGGCTGAGTACGCTCACAATGCCTTGACACACTCTTCCACAGGTGTTCCAATGTTTCTTCTGGCATGCCATTAAGACTCATTCTTTAGGAGCAGTTTGGTGTCCATCTGAAGGCACGGTGAACTGCAGGGATAGTGGCTGGGCACAGCAAAGGAAAGAGGAGAAAAGGTAAAGGCAGGCAAGGAGTGTCAGGATAAATAGGACATCGGACAGAAGGTAATCGATGTTAGTGCTGGAAATGTTTGCATGGAGGTTTGTAGGTCATTTATACCTGTTCTGTGATTGACAGGTGGCAATGGCTAAGGTTCAGTTCAGTACTCTCCCAAAATTTTGTTCTTACAAAACTCCAGCATAAGCAGAACAGAGAAATAATCATGAAAAATGTTTTGTATTGGAACAAACTTATCAGAGGAAGCAACAGGGACTTCTCAGTTGTTGTCAAAATCACGACAGACCGATAGCTAACCTGAGCAATGGAACTTCCATTTTTCACACTCGTACTCTGTACCACATTCCCATGCATACATACACACACACACACACACACACCGCACATACCAATTATTCACTGCAAAAACACATCACACAGGCAGGTCTATGAATTTAAGGGAGTGAAGAACAGCCCCTCATTGCAGTTGGTGAAATGGACTTTTACATACTCTGTGTTAGTACCTGGTTGACTTATAACTGAAATCACTTTAATGATTGAATTTGCTACTTTGAAACATAGGATACACGCTCAAACCATTATTATTACACAGGAATGTCTGTATGTGTATTTCTAACCCAGGTCACACAGTGACACTATAGAATCACACGTATAAACCCAATACCCAGCATACAGGGGTTCGGTGAATGTGGAGGTGAACTTGTACAGAAGGGTCAGTTCACCATAGGAGACTCTGTGGAAGGACAGAGTGCCGGACACAAAGTCCACATATACTCCTACTCTGCGGGAGGACTGGGTCACAGGTATAGAAATGTTCATGAAATTATGACAGACTAAGTAACAGTCATCACTGCAGTACAGGCACCAGGACTTGTCATTGCCTCCAAGACCACAGTCATCACTGTTTTCTTTCCTCCTGATTCCTTTATAAGTCACTGCTCTTACAACTCCATATTCAGTGAACTGAACCTCCCACCTGCGGTGGTGCAGTGGGTTGGTCTGGGTCTTGCTCTTTAGTGGGTCTGGGGTTCGTGTCCCACTTGGGGTGCCTTCCGACGGACTGGTGTCCCATCCTGGGTGTGTCCCCTCCCCCTCCGGCCTTTGCCCTGTGTTACTGGGTAGGCTCCGATTCCCCGTGACCCCGTATGGGACAAGCAGTTCTGAAAGTGTGTGTGTGTGTGGGTGTGTGAACCTCCCAGTGACTAAACACACTCTCTGCGCACAGAACTTGTTGAAAACAATCAAATATCGGTAGATGATCATAATATGACTTTTTCCTCTCCCCTCCTCACCTTCTTTTTGTCTTCAGACAGAGACGTGTCTCTGTGTGCTGTGTTGGGGTCCAATGTGAGCTGACAGGAGTCTATAGATTAAGCAGTGAGTAATATCGTTATTGTTAAAAATCTCTGAAATGTAAATTTTACGGGGGGTGCGGTGGCGCAGTGCGTTGGACTACAGTCCTGCTCTCCGGTGGGTCTGGGGTTCAAGTCCCACTTGGGGTGCCTTGCGATGGACTGACGTCCTGTCCTGGGTGTGTCCCCCTCCCCTTCCGGCCTTACGCCCTGTGTTACCGGGTAGGCTCCGGTTCCCCGCGACCCCGTATGGGACAAGCGGTTCTGAAAATGTGTGTGTGTATGTGTGTGTGTGAATTTCACCACTGCCCTGTTAACACTTATGCACAATTTGAATTAACTGCAAATACAGGAAGTTGTAGGGGGCGCGGGGGCACAGTGGGTTGGACCGGGTCCTGCTCTCCGGTGGGTCTGGGATTCGAGTCCCACTTAGGGTGCCTTGCGACAAACTGGCATCCCGTCCTGAGTGTGTCCCCTCCCCCTCCAGCCGTACGCCCTGTGTTGTCGTGTTAGGCTCCGGCTCCCCGCGACCCTGTCTGGGACGAGCGGTTCAGAAAATGTGTGTGTGTGTACAGGAAGTTGTGTTATATACTTTTTTAGTGAAATTTTTGTTTTGACACTTCTACCGTGATTTTATAAGTTGTACACATACAAAGAAAAAAAAAACAACAATAATAGTATCCTTATGTATAAATTAAAAATATTGAGTAATGGACCACTGTAATCTTTATTCAAATATGGGACTGTAAACTGTTACTTATGAGACATCTCAGAAGAAAAAACATTAAGTAAGAGCAGCAGTTCAGTACAAACACACTTACATTTGAGAAGCCCTGGTCTTATCCTGCACTCTCCACCATGGTCCACACTGTAGAAGCGGAAGGACACACAGTGACTGAGAGACACACACCAGCTGTCTATGAAGTGTGTGGGGGAACTGAGTCCTGTGTCAGTAGGTGGGAAAGTGATATTTTGACCACTTCCCTGTTCTTGCACTGACACATGACCTCATTCATTTGGTGGAACACCTTCTACACACACAGTATTTACTTGAGCATCCTATTCACGTACCTCTTTACATTTAAGAGGGTCTCAAAATTCACCTCTTTCAGATGCATTTCTCCCTGATATTGCAAGAGCTCTATAAATGTGTACATATGTTTAATAGTTTTTAATAACAATTTTTAAAAATGGAAATGGCAGATACCTGTGTGATGTATACTGGTTCATACTATGGTATGTGACAAATTCACTGTACTCTAGAATCACGTCTACATCCAAATCACTCCTTCTGGTGATGTAATGCACTCTTTGTAGTGTTCTCTTAGCTGTACACAGCTTTGGAGAGAAGCATCTGCTAAATGAATGAATGTAGATGTAAAAGTACAGCATATTCCATAAATGTCAAATACTGCAAAATATGAAAATAAAAAACTTTTTAAGAAAAAACTTAATTATAAATTATAATTTTTACTCATACAAGCTATCATTGTCTCAAGTTTTCATCCTCAACTATTCATGTGTATTCAGACATGGGTTGAAATCTCAGTCTTCATTTTCTGCCCTCACTGTGTTCCTGCAAATTAAACACTCTCCCAAAATACTGTCACGGTGTCCCCCGGAGCGGAAGCGCCAGACCCAAGTGGGGAGCATAGGAATGTTTCTCAAGGGGTAAAATCCAGAAGACATGGTCAACAAACAGGCAGATGGTGACCACTGTGCGAACGAAATCCGAAGGGAGAATCCGAGAGTCGTAATCCAGCGAACGGGCAAGAAGTCGTGGGAGTATGGGAGAGGGCAGGGAAACAAAGAGGAAGACGAGGGTGAGGAAGCCAGGGCAAGAACCACAAGTACAGGCTGAACAAGGTTCGGCAGTTGTGTGCGCTCCGCGCTTTCCTTTTATACATTCATACCCTGATCTGCTGCAGGTGTTCCTCATTGCGCTGAGGTGGAGGGCGTGACAAATACACAAGACAAGAGATGATATAAAGCATTTATTAGAATTAGTGGGACCAATATAAATACACAAGGAGGTAAAAGAACATGGAGACTTTCTATTGCGTTGTGTTTTAAATGAACTTAATGTAAAATCAACACCATGAATTCTGCAGTAGAAATATAACTCATTAAAATCTGCAGGAGAAAATTATCCCGTTGTGTTTTTGCACAATTATATGAGCCCAAATATAGAGTCACACATCTCATCAGTTACAAAATTAATAAGATTCAGCACTAAACAAACTGGGCACAATATGTCCCTAGGGGTCTCAAACTAGAACTGGGGCAGAACTCCCTGTGTTCATGTTGGTTTCTCACAGTGCAAAGACATTTAAAGTGAACTGGCAACACTACATCGCACTTTGTATATGGAAATATGTGCATGTAAATGTTCTGCAATAGACTGGTGTCCTGTCCAGGGTGTCCCCTTTCCTAGACACTATAGTTCTGGGGTAGGCTTTGGACCACCATATTTACCGGACAAGCAGTTAATAATTAAGTGTCGGGTGCTGTGGGGAAATTCAACACTATTTTTTGATCATATACTTTAAAATACATTTTTAAATACATTTTATGGTGCTCCAGGTGCTCCAGTTTTCACCAACAGTTAGAAGACATGTAGTTCAGATGGTAGTGTAGTGGGTGGAGCTGCTTCCTCTAGACCCAAAAGTTTCAGGATTGAGTCTTACCTCCTCCTGTAGTACCATGGAACAAAGTGCTTATGCTATAATTGTTCCAGTTAAATTACCCAGCTGTATAAATGGGTAAATAATTGTAAGTTGCTTAACACTGTAAGTCTCCTTGAACAAAACTGTAATCTAAATTAATAAATGTAATGTTAATGTAGGTGTACTGGCATCTCTGAATTGCCCATAGAGTGTGAATGGGTGACTGTATGTGTGGCTGCACTTTTCTGGACTTGTGTCCTGTCCAGTGTGAACCCCAGACAGGCTCCAGAGCACCATGACCTTTCTCAGGACAGGCAGTTACTGAAAATGGATGAATTCAATGCATTCTTGTATCAGAATAAGTGTGAAAGTGAAAACCTTGTTGCATTTTAGTTATTCTCACCTTTTTAGAACTAAGAAAATTTTATACACATGGACAAAAGCTACAGCATAAAAATGAAGAATGTCTTGATTTTATCATGCAAATGATGCCTCTGTGTGTGAATGTGTGTGTGTTCTTATGCCAACTCACAAAGGGACACTGAGGAGTCCCAATAAATGTAAAAAACAGGATAGAGGGGCTCGTTGAATGTGGAGGTGAACCTGTACAGGAAGGTCAGTTCACCAGAATAGACACTGTAGAAGGACAGAGTGCCGGACACCCAGTCCAGATACACTCCTACTCTGCGGGAGGATTGCGGTACAGTTACAGGAGTCTCTTTGTTATTGTGTCGGACAGAGTAACTGTCATGAGTGCAGTACAGACACCAGGACTTGTCATTGTATCCAATCCCACAGTCAACACCGTCTCCTTTCCTCCTGATTCCTTTATAAGTCACTCCTATTACAGCTCCACATCCATTCCACTTAACCTCCCAGTAACAGCGACCAGACAGAGTCTCTGCACACAGAATTTGGGGTCTGTTGACAAATCTGTCTGGATGATCAGGATACGGCTCTTTCTCAATGCTCCATGTCACTTTCCTGTTCCTCTTAGACAGATACAGGTGTGTGTTTGCTGTGTTCTGGTCCAGTGTGAGCTGACAGGAGTCTGCAGGTAAAATAGAGTTAAAAACACTGTTAAAACAGTTAAAAATCTCAGTATTGAAGGTTAAACATACAGAATTTCATCAGCATCCTGTTCACATTTATCCTTGAACTGCTGAGTAACCACAGAAAACTGTGTATTACGTTCACTTTGTTTTTTAAGTAACTGTGAACATCAGTAAAGGGCATGAAGTGTGTAACTGTTCAGTACAAAACACTTACATTTTAGGGGCCCTGGTCTGATCCTGCACTCTCCACCATGGTCCACACTGTAGGAGAAGCAGAAGGACACACAATGACTGAGGGACACACAGTCTGTCTGTGGAGTGTGTGTGGAAGCTCAGAGCCCTGTGACATGTATGACGGTTAGAAGTAATCACACACACACACACACACACACACACACACACACACAGAGCACTTACTGCAGTGTCTCCAGTTTGTAGGTGGGATCCTGCTGTAGATCAGAGAGCAGCTTCACTCCTGAGTTCCCTGGATGATTGTAGCTCAGATCCAGCTCTCTCAGGTGTGAAGAGGGGTTCGAACACAGAGCTGAAGCCAGAGAAGTACAGCCTCCTTCTGTGACACAACAGCCAGACAGTCTGGAGAGAGGAAGAAAAAGTAAAACACAGTTATCTCATGAACACACACACACACACACACATCTTCTGAACCGCTCATCCCATATGGAGTCGCAGGAAAACAGAGCCTACCCAGCAACACAGGGCATAAGGCCGGAGGGGGAGGGGACACACCCAGGACGAGACGCCAGTCTGCCGCAAGACACCCCAAGAAGGACTTGAACCCCAGACCCACCGGAGAGCAGGATCCGGTCCAACCCACTGCGCCCCCTCTCATGAATGCATAGATTACAAATAAATGTGACAAAGTTCATGTGGTGCTGAACGATAAGTACAGCAACAGCTTTCCAGGAGTGTATTCCCCAGTAGTACTGACCTCAGTGTTTCCAGTTTACACTGTTGGTTCCCCAGTCCAGCAGACAGCAGTTCCACTCCTGAGTCCTGTAGGTCATTGTCACTCAGGTCTAACACTCTCAGGTTCGAATCTAGATTCAGAATCGAGACCAAAGCTCCACAGGAACTTTTAGTGAGAGAACAACTGATCAGCCTGGAAAGGAAATAAAAAAACCTTCAATCAGATCGAGATCTTTAATGGAATGTTATACCCATGTCCAGAAAGAAAAATGGGTCCTCAGATTGACCAAGTCTTGGTGATGGAGCAGGGATGAGGATGTTGAATGAAACAAATGTATTGATATAATAGGCACATGCATGTATTTGATAGGTGAAATATGAAGTGCGCTTGTCTGACTGCTCACTAAAAGTCCCATAGCAGGATGTATGTAGCCAGACATCTGACTGTACTGTACTGATCTCAACCTGGATGAACACACAGCACTTGAAACTGAACTTCTCTAAATCAGATGTGGTATTAATTCCCTCCTCCTCTTGCCCTGCTGTTGACTAACTTTTTGACATTGTGATCAGCTTCTCTATCACTGGATTAACCACTTCTCAGCCAGTGAAAATAATAACACTGCCCTAATATTTCACTCTATTGCTGGAAATACACAAAGAAACCACTTGTCCCAAGCAGGGGATAACAGCAAGCTGAAGCCTAACCTGGCAACACAGAGCACATAGCTGGAGAGGGAGGGGACACACCCAGGATGGGACACCAGTCCATCACAAGGCACCCCAAGAAGGACTCAAACCCCAGACCCACCAGAGAGTAGGCCCTGGCCAAACCCACTGTACAACTGTACCCTCAATGCTAGAAATACACACACACGCTTTCAGAACCGCTTGTCCCATACGGGGTCGCGGAGGACCGGAGCCTACCCGGCAACACACGGTGCAAGGCCGGAGGGGGAAGGGACACACCCAGGATGGGACGCCAGTCCATCACAAGGCACCCAAAGCGGGACTCGAACCCCAGACCCACTGGAGAGCAGGACCCGGTCCAACCCACTGTGCCACTGCGCCCCTTTGCTGGAAATACGTCTTGACAATTTTACTTTTTATTACAACTATTTAGAATGATGGTAAACACACAAGGGTGAACAAGGGTGCTACAGCTGGGCTTTGAACCTATGACCTTTAGAACAACTACAGTAACAGCTGTCCTTGCAACGCAAACGAGCTGTCACTCATTGAACACATCCACATGGTGTTTCGTAGAACTGGCTTATGTGATTGAACTCAGCCTCTTGAGAGTTTGCATTTTCTCCCCAAGTTCCCAAGAAATTCCTCCAACATAACACATTTTGAATGCTTGTTGTGTGCGTGCGTGGAGCGTGTGTCCAAGTGTTTGTGTGTTTCCACATTCTTTACGCTATTTTTTTTCACCCAGTCATGATACACTAAAGAGTCAGAACAATATCAATGTGAACAGGACAGTAAGTAGAGATGCTGACCAAACGTGTGCCCACACTGTAACTGTTCAGCTGACCACCAGGCACGCTCTCCTGTGTGTGTGTATCTCATCCATAAGTACAAAGGGGCCGTTGCAGGATGAAATCGGCTATTTTTGACGCTGATGGGCACTAATGTTTGTGGTCCCATCTGTACCTGTTCATGACTGAAATGTGCTGCCCAGTCAGACACCATGAGCCTCATGTGTTCAGACTGTGCTGATTGAAGTAGAAAATGCTGAGGGATCATTTTACTAGAATACACTATATGGTTGCTATTATACTGTAAGTATTATCAGCATTCTCTTTAAATAGAAATATAACAGGACTTACAGAGCAGTTCTGGAGACCTGGATCACTGGCAGCATCCTCTGAAGACCTTCATAATATAAGGTGTAGTTTCTCAGATCCAACTCATCCATTTCCTCTGCTGACATCATCAAGACAAAGGCCAGAGCTGACCACTGTGCGGGACTGATTTCCTTTTCTGAAAGATTTCCTGTTTTCAGGTACTTTTGTACTTGTTTCACCAGGGAATTGTCATTCAGTTCATTCAGACACTGAAAGAGATAAATGGCCTTCTCTGCAGAGAGATTCTCTCTGATCATCTGATTAATGTAATGTACTATGTCTCTCTTAATAAACTGCCATTTTCCCTGTGGCTTCAGCCCTTTTAATAGCTTTTGACTGTATTCCATTGAAAGGCCAAGAAGGAAGCGGAGGTAGAGGTCCAAGTGTCCATTCTTGCTCTCTGAAGCTTGATCCACTGTTTTCTTTAGCAGGTTGAAATCAGTATTTGACAGAAACTGATGTAAAGCAGCAAGATACTCCTGTACACTGAGGTGTACAAAGCAATAAACTTTCCCCTCATAGAATCCGATCTCCTCCCTAAACAGTTCTGTACAAATTCCAGAATAAACCGAAGCTTCATTGACATCAATGCCAAACTCTCTCAGATCTTCCTCATAAAATATGAGATTGCCCTTTTCAAGGTTGTTGAAAGCCAACTTCCCCAGTTTCACAACAAATTCTTTATCTAATTCTAAAGAATTCAGAGGCTCTGTTTCTTGTTTTTTCATGTACTTGTCATTCTTCAGACTGGTCTGAAAGATCAGGAAGTGTGTGTACATCTCAGTGAGAGTCTTGGGAATTTTTCCACTGTGTTTCTCAACAAAAAGCCTCTTGAGAACAGTGGCTGAAATCCAACAGAAGACTGGAATGTGGCACATGATGTAAAGGCTCCTTGATGACTTCACACGTGCAATGATTCTCTTAGCCAGATTCTCATCGCTGAATCTCTTCCTGAAGTATTCCTCCTTCTGAAGATCATTGAACCCTTGTATTTCTGTCACCCGATCAACACACTCAGGAGGGATCTGACTGGTGGCTGCTGGACGGGAAGTTATCCAGATGAGAGCAGAAGGAAATAGATTCCCCTTCATGAGGTTGGTCAACAACACATCCAGTGAGGTTGTCTTTGTTACATCAGAACAGATCTCATTGTTCTTAAAATCTAGAGGAAGGCGACACTCATCCAGACCATCTAAGACAAACAAGACTTTGGAATTCAAAAGCTGAGTGAGTCCAAACTCTTTGACTTCTGGGAGAAAATCATGAACCAGTTTTGTTAAACTGAATTCTTTATCCCTCATCAAA
This sequence comes from Scleropages formosus, assembly GCF_900964775.1. Taxonomy (NCBI): domain Eukaryota; kingdom Metazoa; phylum Chordata; class Actinopteri; order Osteoglossiformes; family Osteoglossidae; genus Scleropages; species Scleropages formosus. The sequence goes on along the minus strand of NC_041807.1, from coordinate 39,337,696 downwards.
CTCAGGTCTCGAAAAGGAAGAGGAAATATGAAATTGATGTCTTGATTTTCTTTCCCTTTTGCCCAGTCATGGATAAATTTCTGCACAGTCACCGTTTTTCCAATACCTGCAATCCCCAGTGTCAGCGCAGTTCTTACGTGTGTTACTTTTCCAGGTAAGGGTGTAAAAATGTCACTGTAGTTGATTTTAGTTTCTTGTGTAGCTGGTTTCTTGAGTGCTCTCTCAATGTGTCTCACTTCATGTTCATCACTGATCCCATTAGCACCACCTTCAGTTATGTAGAGCTCTGTGTAAATATCATTCAGAGGGGTTGGGTTTCCTTGCTTAGCTTGTCCTTCAAAAATACACTCAAACTTCTTCTTCAGATGGGATTTCAGTTTCTGCTGACATGCCATCAGGAGTTCACCTGGTGAAAAGAAATCAGATGATGCTGTTGAGAATCTTTTCTGGTAATATTTGTGCTAAAGATTTTGGTCTCCAATTGAGAAAGCAAATTTTACCCCCTAGTTTTATCCTTTGAATTAAAAACATTTTGTCATTGCTGTCCAACAAAAAATATTACTGAGAATGTTTGAAATCTGGCAAAATTTAGAGAGGTTAAAGGAGATCTTTATGTGAATAGAGGTGAAAGAAATGCTTACTCTTAAATTCTAACACTAAATATATAACACCAAACAGTAATTCATTGTATATTTACATCTCACCTGTCATACAATGTTGCGGCTTAAAGTGTTTGACATGAAAAGGAATCAGCACTGAGATATAAAGAAATCACACTGAAATTTTGATTAGAAGCAGATTTAAAACATATGTTTTGAGCAGCTTTTTTAAAGTTGTCCGTAGAACCTGCCTCTTTAATATACGGTAGGATTGTGCTCCATAATCTCAGTACAAAGTAACAGAAATCAACTGTAAAGCTCAGCTCTGGAATATGAACTGTCTGTGTAACATTCAAGGGGAAAGGAACACAATGAGAGCTGGTAGGCGTCCACCCCAGGGCAGGAGGCAGCAACATCATCATAACGAACAGCAGCTATGACATATGTCATGGTTTCCCACACAAAAGAGAGGCGTCGGACCCAATCGCAGTGCTCAGGGTGGTTTATTCAAAGGGCAGTTCAATCTCGTAGTCAAAAATCAGGCAAAGGGTCACCGAGGCCCAAACACAGTTACAAGGAGCATCCAAGAGACAAAATCCAAGAAACAAGCCGTGAGTTGGGGAAGTCGGGGAGACAATGACGAGGAGGCAAACAGACAAGGAAACACGGAGGGAGTCAAGGAAAACAGGCTCTAACACAGTTGTAAGGTGAGGCTGAACTAAGGTTCCGCGAACCATTGCGTCCACAGCAACCCTTTATACTCTCGTCCCTTGATCAGCCGCAGGTGCCACTACTTGTGTGGAAGCGGGGGGCGTCGTGACAACCTGACCCTACCCTATCAGAAATATGATGGCTAGCTGCACCCACTCAAGGACAATAATGGAACTATAAAGGCAGCTGGGCTGAAGACTTGGTGAGCAGTGTTTTGGCAGTACTTGGAGAGCAGTTGTAGGTTTCCAGGCCTGACTTGCTCATTTGTTACTGGCTGGTTTTAAATGAATGTATTCTGTTAAAGTCCTTCACCTGTGACAGTCTCTGCCCTGCAAACAACTACAGCAAGTATAAAATAATGCTGTCTGTGTTTTATCTTCATTTCTTTCCAGAAAAGAATGTAGTATGTCTGCATGAGAAAGAATTCCAGTTAATTGTCTTTCAGCAGAGGGGAATTCCAGTGTACCAAAGCGCACACACACACACACACACACACACACACACACACACCGTCTGAAACCGCTTGTCCCAAGGAGGGTTACGGCGAGCCAGAGCCTAACCCGGCAACACAGGGCGTAAAGCTGGAGGGGGAAGAGACACACCCAGGACAAGACGCCAGTCCGTCACAAGGTACCCCAAGTGGGTCTCAAACCCCAGACCTCCCAGAGAGCAGGGTGTACCAAGACACTTCCTATCTAATTCTTCTGCTGTTCACCAATTGTCTCAACATCCCATGAAACATGTGCAACGTGTACAAGTTAATGAAATAATGTCATTGGTTGTAACTGTTCTAAGAAGAGAGGGGCTGCAGTAGCGCAGCAGGTTACCCAAGGCCTGCTCTCTGGTTGGTCACAAGGTTCAAATCCTGCTTGGGGTGCCTTGTGGTGGACTGGCTTTCTGTCCTGGCTGTGTCCCCTCCCCCTCCAGCTTTATGCCCTGGGTTAGGCTCTGGTTTGCCACAACCCCACTTGGGACAAGAGCTTGTAGACATTGTGTGTGAGTGTTCCAAGAACCAGGGTTTGCAAAACATTCAGATTGCTTCTTTCCTTAGTGTTCAGCATTTCTAAAATATAAAATGTCTCTTAGCTTGTGCCTTTCTTCAAAGTGACTAAGAAAGCTATCTACACAAAGCTACTCACAAGTATCTACCCACCAAAAGAAGATCAAGGTTTTCCACACCCTCAACAATTAAAGTGACTAATTCACCTTAAACACATCTGGAGATTTCAGGAGACCCACATGAATGAAGGGAAAACACAAACTTGCTCAGACCAGGAGTGAAGACATTGGTAACAGCCATAAAAAATAAATAGCGTGTGTATATTTTTAAAATTACACAAAATTTATTGCACAATTGGGGATGTGGGAATTTCTCACCCACCTTCACTATGAGACATTGAGTTGGAACTTTTCATGGATGTGGTACTGGGTACAGGTGACACTGATCTCTCCTGCTGGACGCTGTGGACAGAAAGGAGAAAAGACCCTTCACTGACCCTCATTCACAAAACACAACAAGAAAGAAACCAAATTTCATTATACTTAACACGCACCAAAGACAGAAGCAAACAAGACAAACCATCTCATTAAATGCCTACCAGAGCCTATCTTTTATCAATTATATCTGTATTAACCTGAAGTACAGTAAGTAGAAGAAGACTGAGGGGTTACACCAGAAAAAAGGGGCATTAACTCAAATGTGTGTCTCTTTGTGAGCTAAATCTTCTAGATCTTGTGTCCTACAGAGATTTGATTATAAAAAAAAGAACGAAAAAAAGAAGAAAACATTTACGTTTGACCCTCAGAAATCTGTCCATGTTTAAGATTGATTATAAACTCCATTGAATTATCACTCTTCATGGATATACAGCTGGGTACAGGTGACATTGATCTCCCCTGCTGGACGCTGTAGACAGAATGGAGAAAAGACCCTTCAGTGACCCTCGCAAACCAGTACAACGGTTACATTATGTCCCCACCAGATTGTTCCTTTTTTTCTGTTATACTTGATGAAATGGGAAAAATTAACTTTGTACAATAAATTACAGAGATATTTAAACAAATATCACTTAAATGTATCTTAAACAAGGGGGCATGGTGGCGCAGTGGGTTGGACTGGGTCCTCCTCTCTGGTGGGTCTGTGGTTCGAATCCCGCTTGGGGTGCCTTGCGGCGGACTGGCGTCCCGTCCTGGGTGTGTCCCCTTCCCCTCCGGCCTTATGCCCTGTGTTGCTGGGTAGGCTCCGGCTCCCCGCGACCCCGTATGGGACAAGCGGTTCTGAAAATGTGTGTGTGTGTGTGTGTGTGTGTGAATCTTAAACTCATTGCACATTGTTGCAGAAATAACATAATTACTATAGAAATCTTCCTATTCAGGAGACATTAAATACAAAACTCACTCAGTTTATTCATTTAGCTGATGCTTTCTTCCAAAGTGACATAACTGTTTGCCCAGTTATACAGTTGGGTAATTTTGCTACAGTAATTTAGGGTAAGTCTCTTAATCAAGGATTTGAACCTGTAGGACCAAAGGCAGCATTTTGAAGCCCTACACTACCAGTTGTCCCCATGATGCTTCAAACACTGCTTCTGCAATAACTGCATTACACTGTTAAAATTATGTTTAAATTTGCATTTATCTTTCCTTCAAGGTTAATGATGATGATGAATTATGAAGTTACACCTTATATAAAACAGATGCTACTTTTCAGATGAATGAGTTTATTTAGATTACTGTGTTTAAGTAAAATGCACTCTGAGCTCCACTCTTACCTTTTAAAACTCTTTTCCAAGTCAGTGACCCCCTCCTTATCGTTCCCAGAGGGACTCATCTCTAAGGCAGAGTCCTCCATCTCAGGGCTCTAGACACAAACTCATCAGGTGAGTCCAGGATCTTCATGGACAGCAGGTAAAACAAACCACTAACACAAATATTAATGCTTTCCTGTTCATAGAGAGTTTGTTAAAACGTAATTTCAGGAGAGAAGTCCCTGTGAGACTCATCTCCCCTCCAGGCTGTTTCTTCTGTCACTTCTCCCCGTTCAACTTCAGTTACTCTTTTATTGTTCACTGTTTTTCACCAACTGCTGTCAAGTATCAATAAGATTCATTTAGTTATGAGCACTACTACGTGAAGAAGGTAGACACCAAGGTTTAAATCCCACCTCCTAAATTAATCTCTTTGCGCAAAGTATTTACCACAAATTGACAACAGTGAAAATTACCCGGCTGTATAAATGGGTGGTAAATCTTTGCAAGCACATTAATATCGTACAGAAAAGTGTTAAATAATGAAAGTTAAAATTAGTAGTAATTAGTTTGTAACTCGACTGACAGGACAACGAGATAAACTGATCCAAGGAGAGATCTCACAGACAATTGGTGATGCAGTAAAAATGCAAAAAATGTTTCTGATAACGGCTTAACACGGAATCGAGGCGGTTGAACAAATACGGGCGGATCCTGGCTCTGTTGAGTGCAACAACACAGATCCGCAGTGATCGAGTCCCGCCCCGTCCCTCCCTTTAAACGCGTCCCGGTCTCCGTCCTGGTCCCAGGTGCACAGGGCGCCCCCGGTGGAGCTCTGGGGAACAGCAATAGGGCACCAGAGGCGCAGCGACGCACTTTCCACATTCCTGACCAGGGCAGCTTTTCACAGCTGAACACAAACCTGCTATTTGTCGTACATTTTCACAAGAAACATGTTGAAGAAGAACATTGTTGACTTTTCACAACAAGTGCTCTAAACCAGCACTAAAACAGGAAAATACAGTAATAAAATGAATTTAATAATTCTGCCTGTTATAATTGTCAGTCCTTGTAAAACAGAGCGAGAGATAAAGTCTGAACTTTTATTTCATTCCAAATATAAATTCACCCGCAACCCCGTATGGGACAAAATGTGTGTGTGTGTGTGTGTGTGTGTGTGTGTATAAATTCACACTGCGGGCTATCAAACTGACCAGGGACGGCGTTGATCAGAAAACCTTCGTTTTTTACCCGTAGAAATACAGTGTATTTAACAAGAGAATAACGGAACTGTCTACATTTACTAACGATATGTTTCTTAACGCCACAGAAAGTAAGTGACATTAATGAAATTGTCGCACCTTTATTGATCACAAGGACCCCAACAGCATAACTTTGTAAAAGTACTTTTACCTGTTATGTCACCTTATTGTCCGTATTGAAGAGCACAAGTCCTGTGTGTCTCTGCGGTGACGAAGTTTCAGTTTTACTTCTTGTACGAGTCAGACAGGTTTGGAGAAATGAAATGCTGGAACAGCTCAGAAACACAGAAACTCCTCCCCGTCGATGGACTCGACCACATGTCCTGCTGTATCGTGTCGAACCCTGTCTGGTTCCCACTTGAACGCGCAGCGCGCTGCTGGAGGAAGATGAGCGGAGCAGCGCCGATGTGGAGACACCGCTGGAACAGCTCAGCTGTGTTAAGGAAAGATCTCCTTGTTAGGGATCGCTCTGGAGGAGTTACAGTGAAAGTTTTTAAGGTTTATTTTAGTTATTTCCAAGTTTTTCAGAGAACCTAATTCATAAATAAATGAGAGTGCAGTCAGTGGCACAGCACTTAGGTCGGTTGGCCTTAGCCTTAGGTTTGAATTCAGCTCACTTTCGGGGGGAAGGAGGAGGCATGTTCCCCTTGAGTCTTAGTCGGTTTCCTCCTGCAGTCCAAAGACAAGAAGTTCAGCTTCAACAGTGATAAATCACCCATTTTGTGTGTGTGAGCAGCTGCATTGCAACAGACTTGTCCTGTTCTTCCCAGCCTCATGCCCAATGATTGCAGGATAAACATAGATATTTACATTTCAAATGTATTAATAATTAAAAGGTACAGACCAGCTCCAGTCAATTTTATTTATGGTATATAAAGATATCTCACAATAAAATGAAATCTGAGGCTATATGGTAGTACAGCGGTCAATGTGAACACAATGTGAAAACAGGCACCTCATGTTGCACAGTGACTCACAGTGAAAGAGTGGCTGCAGGGGATGTTGTCTCTCAGGAAACTATGAATAGCACTGGGCACCACATGGGAACACTGGTGTTTCCAGGGCCTCATGGGTCTCCCAGTCAGTTCTGTGGCAGCTTTGGGATATGCTGGGACCATGTGTGTGTGTGTGTGTGTGTGTGTGTGTGTGTGTCTGCAGTGTTTTGGAGGCCTACAGTGAGCACTAGTTCTTCCCCTTTACAAGGAAGGAGTGGCTTAAGGGTCCGAGGAGCTGGAGGCCTCTTATAAGTTGTATTACTGGCACATATCAAAGTCCTGGGGGGATGTGGTGGCATGGCAGGTTTGACTGGTACCTCGCTGTTTGGAGGGTATGGTGCTTGAGCCCTGCTCAGGGTGCACGGCAGTTCCGTGTTTCTCCCTGCGTGTGCCTCCCCCAACATACAGAATAAGGCACTGGTCCTCCCTTGACATGAAAACCATGTGGATGGTCGCTATGGGTCAGGTTTGACTTGATAACAACAACAACATCAAATTCCTGAGTCTGAGCTCCTGTACAGTGATGGGGATCCTGGTGCAGCAGTTCAGCTGGGCTCTGGCTGTTTCTCACATGGTCCCCAGTCTCCACCATGGGATGAATTGTATATGTAGTCATCAGTGGAAGAATGTTGGTGACAAGGGTTGTACAGATGTTGAGTTCAGGAGGTGTGGAAGAAGTTTCCAAAGGGTGTCCAGATATCCCAGGATTTGTCTGAATTACCTTGTGGTTCAGATGTTGACTTTTTCAAGTGGAAGAAGGTGAGAATCATGAGAGTATTTAGAGCATTTCCACATTCATATCAAAGAGTGATAATAGAAACACCAACAGAGGTAGGAATCCAAACAAAATGTGAAAGAAAAGGGATTTTTAAACATAGCAACAGCCGGGCAATATGTTTTATTTTCAATGATGTGTAGCAGGAAGTTGTGCAGCTGTATCTATCTGATCATGTCCCTACATCCATGTGTGACACTTTCTAATTGAGAAATTACTAATGGCTAGTGAATCGTAACCATGGATTTTGACATCATAAATTCAAGTTTTGAATAGATAACTGAATTTAAAAAAGAAGCTCTTGTTGAAATGTAAATGTAAATGTGAGTTCACTGAAGTAATAGATTAAAGTAATAGATACGATATAATTGTTATGTCTCCATCAATCAGCGAATTGGCGACACCTGCTGTTCCCTGATGAATAGAAGATAAAAAGGGACACCGAGGAGGAAACAATGCAGAACCTTGTTCAGTGACTTCTCTTGCATTCCTTCTTGCCTTGACCTTTGCTTGTTTATTCTTTAACCACGATTCTTGCCTTGTCCTTTGTATCCTGTTTGCCGATCGCCCATCCTTCACCTGTCCCCGATTTCTCTCTTGGATTACGTCTGTCTGTTATAATAAACATCGCTTTGAAGATCTCTGCACTTGAGTCCGTCATCCAGTGGAACAAAACTATAACAATATTTTGAATAGGTTAACTCATGTTGCTGACACTTTTCTCCAAAGCAACAGACAATGTTAAGGTACTTTATGATTATTTACCCATTTATACAGCTGTTTCTTTTTACCAGAGCAGTTCACGGTACATACCTTGCTCAGGGGTACTAAAGCCCAAGATGAGATTCAAACTTGCAACTTCTGCATTCAAAGCCAGCACCTCTAACCACCTCACTACCAACAACATTGGCAGATGTCCATCATACTTCCCATTTGCCATCAGCAGCACACATTTCCTTCCACACACACCATACAGGCGTACACCTTTCCCTTGAGGTCGTCTTTGGTGTCTGAAAGTTTCAAGTTTATTGTCATAGGTACAAGTACTGTGTACAAGTATCATGAAATTCTTCTTGAATGCTTTTCCACAGACTATGAACAGAAACAACAGAAATACTGCACAAAAAAATAGCAATGACAATGAGTAATGCTAATAAACAATAACAATAAATAACGGTAACAATAATAACAGTAGACACCCAGAGAACTCAGGACATGAGAATGCTTAAAGTGACAATGTAATCTAACCAATGTGCTTGGGTGTAGCAGTTCAACTCTAGTTACCAAAGGTGTCACATTGCTTAGTGTTGTATACTCTTATAGCAGTGGGGTAAAAGCTGTTCCTGTGCCTAGCAGTGCAGGTTTGAATAGACCTGAGCCGCTTTCCAGACAGCAGAAAAGAGAGATGTGCCCGTGCGGGGTGACTATGATCTTTCATGATGCGCATCGTCTTTGTGAGGCAGCATGTGGTATACGTGTTTTGGACTGTTGGTGGCTGTGTGCCTGTGATTTCCTGAGTTATTTTTACCAACCTCTGTAGGGCTTCCTTGTCCTGTATGGAGCAGCTGCCACCCCAGGATGTAATACACTCCGTGAGGACGGACTCCACAGCACACCTGTAGAAGGTGGTGAGGACTGTAGTGGACATCCTGGCTTTCTTCAGACGCCTGAGAAAGTGGAGATATTTGGTGGGCCTTTTTGATGGTTGATGCTGTGTGCTCAGACCATGTGAGTTTGACAGTGAGGGTGACCCGTAGGAATCTGAAGCTTTTGACCCTCTCTACCATGTCCTCTTCTATGTAGATGGGTGCATGAGCCATATCTTGTCTCCTGAAGTCAGTCATTAGTTCCTTACTTTTACTGACACTGAGAGACAGGTTGTTGTCCTGGCACCACTCTGCTAGGAACCTCACCTCTTCTCTGTAGGCCGTCTCATCATTGTTGGTGATCAGACCCACAATGGTGGTATTGTCAGCAAACTTTATGATGGTGTTGGAGCTGTGCCTGGCCACATAGTCATGTGTGAATAAGGAATACAGCACCGGCAGTGTTTCTGGGGAAGTGAGGTATTGGTGAAATACAAAATTCTTTTGTTTCTTGTAAAATGTCAGATAATGTGTCTGTCCTTCAAAAAAGTATTTGTAACAGTGTTGATTTAAAAGTAGGTGTATTTCATTATGGAACATGGATGGAACATAGACTAACGAAGTGTGTTCTTACGAGGGGGGTGCAGTGGGTTGGACCATGTCCTGCTCTCTGGTGGGTCTGGGGTTCAAGTCCTGCTTGGGGTGCCTTGCAACAGACTGGTGTCCCAGCCTGGATGTGTCCCCTCCCTCTCCAGCCTTACGCCAATGTTTCTGGGTTAGGCTCCGGCTCCCTGCAACCCCATATGGGACAAGCGGTTTAGACTCTGTGTGTGTGTGTGTGTGTGTGTGTGTGTGTGTGTGTGTGTGTTCTTATGGAAATATGATTTTATGAATGGCGTCTGTCTTGAATTAAATACACACACACACACACACACACACACACACACACACACACACACACACAGCCAACGTGTGTGTTTAAAATCATACATCTCCATCTTTGTGTTTTGTATGAGATGTACATCGCTGTGGAGTAAAGCATCTACTAAATGCACACACACACACACACACACACACACATACACTGAAGCCACATGTCCCAAGCAGGGTCGCTGTGAACCGGAGCCTAATCCAGCAACACAGGGAGCAAGGCTGGAGGGGGAGAGGACACACCCAGGACAGGATGCCTGTCTGTCACAAGGCACTGCAGGCTAGACTCGAACCCCACACCCACCAGGGAGTGGGACTTGGCCAAGCCCGCTGTGCCGCCGCACCGCTCGCTGAGCAGTTTCATATATCTACTCATTGTTCGCTGTTCACTATTTATTTACTATTTATTGTACTTGCATTTATTTGTACTTGCCATTTTATACTTATTTGTATTGCCTTACTTATCAGCACATCCTTGTCTAAATACATGTTTGTTCATGTCTGTTCACATCTATATGAGCCTTGTCACAGTTTCAGTTTCAATCTTTCACATTTCAATGCCCAGTGTATCCAGTATAACTGTGTAAATGACAAATAAACAACTCTGACTCTGATATATTGTCTGTGAAATATTTTTAATGTCATATTGATGTTTCATGGAGTTGTTTACACAAAAAAAGAAAGATCATTGTGTTCATAGCAAAATATGGTTTCACATTTTCCTACGATATACCAATTAAACTAGAAAAACTTGCTTTGATTTGTGTCCATTATGGCATCAATATGTTTATCAGAATACCACACCATGCAGCATTCTGGGTGAAGAAGGACAGACAGGCAGCATTCATTACAAATGTTTATTAGAACACCGGCCCAAAGGAATATAATGCTCTTGGTCTTGGTCTTGGTCTTGGTCTTGGTCTTGGTCTTGGTCTTGGTCTTTTCTTCCAGGACCTAACCTCAAGCCAGCCTTCCCAGCTTGCCTAGAGCCCCCAGGTTTTCTATTTCTTGCTGCCAAATGCCGTCACCCCATTATTTTCCCCGTAAGTCGCCCCAGTGATTGAACACTTAAATCACATTTTTCCCAGAATGCAATTATTTACAATAAACATTTTCCTGCTTAATCTAGCGGTAACACGGGTTGTTACAATACTAAAAAAGAAAAAAACAGAAATAGGTATAATCAAAAAATGGTACACAAGAACAGGTTTTAGTACTGGAATTAACATGATAATCAACCATGACATTGTTTTTATAGTTTCCCAACAAATTTTACTGACATCGTCTTACAGACTGACAGAATTTTACATCTTGATGTTAAGACAGAAAGTGTGTGTGTGTGTGTGTGTGTGTGTGTGTGTGTGTGTGTGTGTGTGTGTGTGTGTGTGTTTCTATCCCATCCCACAAAAGGACACTGATGAGTCCCACCAAACTCCAAAAGCAGGATACAGGGGTTCATTGAATGTGGAGGTGAACCTGTACAGGAGGGTCAGTTCACCAGAGAAGACTCTGTAGAAGGACAGAGCTCCAGCCTCCCAGTCCAGATACACTCCTACTGTGTGGGAGGGGTGTACAGATATAGTGGTGCACTTGTTATTGTGCCTGATATAGTGACTCTCACCAAAGCAGTACAGACACCAGGACTTTTCATCATATCCAAGCCCACAGTCAACACTGTCTCCTTTCCTCTTGATTCCTTTATAAGTCACTCCTATTTCAATCCCTTTCCCACTCCACTGCACCTCCCAGTAACAGCGACCAGACAGACTCTCTGCACACAGAATGTGTTCCCAGTAGTCAGATCTGTCTGGATTACCAGGATTTAATTGTGTATTGTCTCTCCTCCATGTCACCTTCTTCTTGTCCTCAGACAGATCCAGGTGTCTCTTTGCTGTGTGGGGGTCCACTGTAAGCTGACAGGAGTCTGCAGGCAAATCAGAGTTAACAATAAATAATGTTCTCCGCACTTTACATAAATATTACATGAATCCCGTTATCATTTATACACCGGTTAAATCGGAAACAATATTAAACTGTCCTACACACGTGTGTATAAGCAGTTCTAGATGCTGTGGACTGGGACATGTGATAACAGTAAGGGGATTTGGATGGCTTGGAGACCTTTACCTTATTTCTCTGCCACATTACAACAATCTTACTACCATTTTACTACAACACACAACTTTCTGTCCTTCTGTTTACCTGTCTGAGCTGCCATACACAGCATTTGCATGTTTCACTTTGTGTTATTGTATTACACTCTTATGGTTTTGTATTAAAATCAGTTTTCTTTTGCCACTTTACTTTTACTCTCAAGTGTGTGTTATTAAATCAAAATAATATGAACTATTCAAAATTTCTTGCGTATATAGAATATATGTATAACATTGCGATTTAACCTAAGCTTACATATCTATACTTCTTTAACTGAGTTCTTGTTAATGTGTCTTGCCAAGGTGGGTAATAACTAGTTACACTTTCTATTCTATTCTACTTGTATTTAAGAAACTCTTTGGAAAACACATTTATAAAGGAAAGTTCTGACAACAAACACACATATTTGTAAATATAAACAGAATAAATGGATAAAAAAATTACCAACTATCTCACACAATTGTGTATTAAAATGAGAAATGGTATAAAATGGATGCAGCCCTTCAATACAAACACACTGTGTAGTAAAATGAGGAAATAGTACCTCCTCAGAACAAACACACTTACATTTGAGGAGCCCTGGTCTGATCCTGCACCATGCGCCATGGTCCACACTGTAGGAGAAGCAGAAGGACACACAGTGACTGAGACATACAGAGCCTGTCTATGAAGTGTGTGTGGAAGCTCAGAGCCGTATGACAGTAGCTGACACTATGAGCACTTTACAGTTCTCAAACTGACACATGGACTCATTCCTCTGGTGGAAAAAGTTCACACATGTACTGTATAAGGGTTAGTAGTAATGGCACGCGCACACACACAAACAGTACTTACTGTAGTATCTCCAGTTTGTAGGCGGGATCCTGCCGTAGATCAGAGAGCAGCTTCACTCCTGAGCCCCCTGGGTGATTGTAGCTCAGATCCAGCTCTATCAGGTGTGAACAGGGGTTCGAACGCAGAGCTGAAGCCAGAGAAGTATAGCCTCCCTCTGTGACACAACAGCCAGACAGTCTGTAGAGTGAAGACAGAACATTGTATTTTCAGAACAGTTATGCAGTCAATGTTGGATACAATCATCTATGAGCATTACAGTTTACAGTGTCCAGATTACAGTGTCTGTTCCCCAGTAGTACTGACCTTAGTGTGTCCAGTTTACAGTGTTCGTTCCCCAGTCCAGTAGAGAGCAGTTCTACTCCTGAATCCTGCAGGTCATTGTTATTCAAATCCAGCTCTCTCAGGTGTGAGGAGTTTGATGTAAGAACTGAGGCCAGAGCTTTACAGCATTTCTCCGAGAGTCCACACATCTTCAGCCTTAAACAGACAGAATTACAGAAGTAGAACTGCTTATCTGCAGTTTTAAAAAAAAAAAATTTCAAAAACTACTCAGGTTCCCTTGCTTAAGAGTATCATGGCAGGAGGTGAGATTTAAATCCCAGTCCTTTGAGTGCAGAGCAGTAACTATAACCGTTACACTATGTGCTGCCTCCATTATTGATTTTAACATGATAATATAAAATTTTTATATATTACTATTTCATACTGACACACAGAAAAAAAAAGCTGAGTAGGACTGTTTGCCCCCTCTGTACCCACTTCAATGTCTCCAGTTTACAGGTGGGATCCTGCAGTAGAACAGAGAGGTGTTTCACTCCTGAGTCCCCTGGGTGATTGTAGCTCAGATCCAGCTCTCTCAGGTGTTTACAGGGGTTCGAACGCAGAGCTGAAGCCAGAGAAGTACAGCCTCCCTCTGTGATTCTGCAGCCAGAGAGTCTACAAATAACAAACATAAACAAAAAAGGACACACATAAATACTAACATCAAAACACACACACACACTTTAAGAACCACTTGTCCCATACAGGGTCACGGGGAACCAGAGCCTACCCAGTAACACAGGGCATAAGGTCGGAGGGGGAGGGGACACACCCAGGACAGGACACCAGTCCATCGCAAGGCACCCCAAGCAGGACTCAAACCCCAGATCCACTGGAGAGCAGGACTGTAGTCCAACCCACTGCGCCACCGCACCCCCCAACATCAAAACATTACAATAAAAAACCTTGAATGACATTGTGAAAATATTATTGCAAAATTAAAGCTGTTCTGTAAAAGGGTATAACCCAGATGAGCAGACTAATCTCAGTTATATTTTAAGGATATTTAACAGCATATAAGCATACGTAAAACCATGTCGTTTTAAAAATGCAGCAACACATTTTCTACAGACATAATATGGTTGGAGCCCAGTCACAACTGCATTCTTTGGATTGATAACCATATCTGGAAACCGCTCATTAAATGGAAATGAGAACCTGGTACGGCCAGTTCACAAAAAAGCCTTCGTTTAAAGACAATGGACATTTCTGCAGAAAGATGAAGTTTAAGGAGCTCTGGAGAGTTTTAGCAAAGTTTGTATAAGCTGTGCATTTTACCATGTTGGGTTCACTGAAATGTAACTGTATACTGATATTCTTTCATTTTATTAATTCTCCTGAGTTCAGCATACAGCTGATACTTTGTGTTGTACACATTATTTCTTATAAAGTTCAGCTAAAAATTGTCTTGGGTAGAAGCTGTTCATTGTCATGAGCTAACAAATCATTTTTATAAGTGAAGAATATCTTCCACATCTGCGCGCTTGGTGGTCCCAGACATGAAAGGTAAAGCACGAACGTTCTGGCTCCGTTGTGGTGGAACGACCCCCTCTCTCGCTCAGAACTGCTGAATCTTTATCCACATTTAGAAAGGGTCTAAAAATTAATCTCTCTTGAACTTACTCTGCTCATGATCTCTTAAGATCATGTAAGGTATAAATGTTAATGCCTGGGGGGCCGCAGTGGTGCAGTGGGTTGGACCACAGTCCTGCTCTCCGGTGGGTCTGGGGTTCAAGTCCCGCTTGGGGTGCCTTGCGACGGACTGGCGTCCCGTCCTGGGTGTGTCCCCTCCCCCTCCGGCCTTACACCCTGTGTTGCCGGGTTAGGCTCCGGTTCCCTGCGACCCTGTATGAGACAAGCGGTTCTGAAAATGTGTGTGTCTGTGTGTGTTCATGCCTGTAAGGTATACATGTTCATTTACATTTATTCATTTAGCAGACGCTTTTGTCCAAAGCGACATACAACTTGGTAAAAGTACAATTTATACATTCATATCATGCTCGGGTCAGTCCTTTACAGAGCCACTCTTGCAATGGATCGTAAATGATTATATGTATCTCAATGACCGTAAATGAGTATATGTACCTAGGAAGGAGATTAGGAATCAGCAATATTCTGGTAAAGCTGTCAAATAACAGGACTTACAGAGCAATTCTGGAGACCTGGATCACTGGTAGCATTCTTTGAAGGCCTTCATTATGTAAGACGCAGTTTCTCAGGTCCAAAACATCCAATTCTTCTGCTGACATCAACACAAAGGCAAGAGCTGACCAGTCTGTGGGCTTCATGTTCTTTTCTGAAAGACGTCTTGAGTTCAGGTAATCTTGCACTTCTTTCACCAAAGAATTGTCATTCAGTTCATTCAGACAGTGGAAGAGATAAATGGTTTTCTCTGGAGAAAGATCTGTTTTGATCTTCCGATGAATATAATGTACTATGTCTGCAATGTTACAGGAGTTTCTGTGTATCAGTAGTTCTTTCAAAAGCTGTTTGCTTTGTTCCATTGAAAGACCAAGTAGGAAGCGGAGATAGAGGTCCAAGTGTCCATTCTTACTTTTTAAGGCCTGATCCACTGTATTCTCCAGCAGGTTGGAATCACTATTTGACAGAAACTCATAGAAAGCAGCAAGATACTCCTGAAGACTCAGATGTACAAAGCAGTAAACCTTCCCCTCATACAACCCAAACTCCTCTCTAAACACTTCTGTACACACTCCGGAATACACTGAAGCTTCAGTGACATCAATGCCAAACTCTCTCAGGTCTTCCTCATAAAATATGAGATTTCCTTTATCAAGGTTGTTGAAAGCCAACTTCCCCAGTTTCAGAACAAATTCTTTATCTAATTCTAAAGATTTCAGAGGCTCTGTCATTTGTTTTTTCAGATACTTCTCATTCTTCAAACTGATCTGAAATATCAGGAAGTGTGTGTACATCTCAGTGAGAGTCTTGGGAATTTCTCCACTGTGTTCCTCAATAAAGAGCCTCTCAAGAACAGTGGCTGAAATCCAACAGAAGACTGGAATGTGACACATGATGTGGAGACTCCTTGATGACTTCACATGTGTGATGATCCTCTTGGCCAGGTCCTCATTACTGATTTTCTTCCTGAAGTATTCCTCCTTCTGATGGTCATTGAACCCTTGTATCTCTGTTACACGATCAACACACTCAGGAGTGATCTGACTGGCGGCTGCTGGACGGGAAGTTATCCAGATAAGGGCAGAAGGAAACAGGTTCCCCATAATGAGGTTGGTCAACAACACATCCAGTGAGGTTGTCTCTGTTACATGAGATGAGATCTTATTTTTCTTAAAATCTAGGGGAAGGTTACACTCATCCAGACCATCAAAGACAAACAAGACTTTGGAATTCAAAAGCTGAGTGAGTCCAAACTCTTTGAGTTCTGGCAGAAAGTAATGGACCAGTTGTGTCAAACTGAATTCTTTATCCTTTATCAAATTCAGGTCCCGGAAAGGAAGAGGAAATATAAAATTAATATCTTGATTTGCTTTTCCTTCTACCCAGTCAAGAATAAATTTTTGCACAGTCACTGTTTTCCCAATGCCTGCAATCCCTAGTGTCAGCACAGTTCTTATGTCTGTAACTTTTCCGGGTAAGGGTATAAAAATATCCCTGCATTTGATTGTAGTTTCTTGTACATCTGTTTTTTTGAATGCTCTCTCGATGTGTATCACTTCATGTTCCTCACTGATCCCACCAGTACCACCTTCAGTTATGTAGAGCTCTGTGTAAATATCCTTTAGAAGGGTTGGGTTTCCTTGCTTAGCTTGTCCTTCAAATACACACTGAAACTTATTTTTCAGGTGGGATTTAATTTCTTGCTGACATGTTATCATGAGTTCTCCTGAAGAAAAATGAGAGGACATTATTAAGACTTTCAAATAACAACTCACAAGTACATATTTCGAGCTCTGTGCTAGAAAGCAAAATTTTCCTAATTTTGTCCTTTCCATTAGCAACAGCATATCTGTATTACAACGGTTTACTGTTTCCATTACTGTTTTAAATTTCCATTCTGAAAAATACTGAGACTGAGATTTAGGAAAACTTGACTTTTAGTAATGTGTATTTGCTGATGAGCATCACCACTACTGTTAGAAAGTGGATATTCAGTGACTAGAACTACAAGAAAACAAATGTCCGCACAAGGACACAAAATAGCTACCTGATATTGTGAAGACAACATATAACTGAATAAGCTTGCTAAAGAGGATTGAATATAACACGTTCAATCATCCTGTTGATGACATGGACTCCCTTTGCACCATATTGGAAGGCGGATGTCAAATTTCATTGAACTGTATGCATGGTATTATGAACTGTAATGTTCTTTCATATCAGACTGCTGAGTTTTATTAGTATAGTTACCTCCAGGCAGCTACATTTCAAAAATTAAAACCCATCAACTGAATTATTCATTGTTTTAGTGTCTTAGTTTACATTTAAAAAGTGCTAACTGGTTTGGCACCTTTTTCTTCTATTACATTTAGATTTACATTTACATTTATTCATTTAGCAGATGCTTTTGTCCAAAGCGATGTACAACTCAGGAAAAGAACAATTTATGCACTATATTAAGAGAAAGAGACATAGCTGCAGACATATGACTCAAGTAAACTCAGTTTGATACGTACCACTTGCTACACTGAGGTTCATCGTTTGAGTAGGTGCATAAAAACACAGGATTGACAAATCCTGATACCCTCCTACCATTTTTTTTTTTTTTTTATAGGCTACACAAGCAAGCAAAACAATGTTGGAGTAGTGGCTGAATAAAGGCTTTATCTGGTGATGCAGAAGTTACAGTTCATGAAGTTACGGTGCATGAATATTTACACTATACATGAGCTGGAGAGGTCTTTGGCGAAATGGGTCCGGAAAAGGTGAGTTTTCAGACCCTTCTTGAATGTAGACAGAGTTTCCGCAGTTCTGAGTGAGAGGGGAAGGTCATTCCACCACGACGGAGCCAGAACCGAGAACCTCCATGCTTTACCTTTGGTGTGCGGGCCACCAAGCGAGCAGAAATAGACGAACGAAGGGATCTAGCTGGGGTGTAGTGGTTAATCAAAACCTGTAAATAGCTGGGAGCAATTTTATTGATGCATTTGTAGACAATAACCAGGGTCTTGAATTTGATTCGGGCAGCTATAGGAAGCCAGTGCAGGGAAATGAGAAGAGGAGACATGTGGGAACGATTAGGCAAATCAAACATGACTCGCGCAGCAGCGTTTTGTAGAAGCTACAGAGGTTTGATGGCAGTAGCAGGAAGGCCGCACAGGAGAGAGTTGCAGTAGTCCAGACGGGAAGTCACCATGGCCTGGACAAGTAGTTGGGCAGAGTCAATTGTGAGGTAGAGACGGATCCTACGAATATTGTGCAGGATGTATTTGCAGGACCAGGTTGTGGCTTCGATGTGCCGAGAGAAAGATAGACTCGCATCAATCATTACTCCCAGACTCTTAGCCAGAGATGTAGGCAAGATGAGTGAGTTGTCCAGGTGATCGATAGATTATGACACAAGGACAGGTCAGCTGGGAGGTAAAGAATCTCTGCTTTGAAGAGGTTGAGTTAGAGGTGATGATCAGACATCCAAGAAGAGATCTCCGACAGGCAGGCAGCAATCCATGCGGAGATGTCTGATGCACCAGGCGGAAAGGAGAGGAAGAACTGAGTGTCATCAGCATAGCAGTGGTATTTGAATCCATGGGAAGCTATGACTGGACCGAGGGAGGAGGTATAGATCAAGAAAAGAAGAGGACCTAATACCGAGCCCTACAGGACACTGGTTAAGAGAGGCAGAGGAGAAGAAGGAGAGCTCCGCCAGACCACTTGATAGGATCTGTCAGATAGGTAGGACTCAAACCATCTTAGTGCCACACCTTTGATCCCAAGCCGGTTAAGAGAGGAGAGAAAAATCTGGTGGTTGACTGTGTCGAATGCCGCAGACAGATCGAGGAGAATGAGGACCAAGGAGAGGAAGGCAGCTCTAGTGGCTCGGAAAGCATCAGACACCGCCAGAAGGGCCATCTCAGTGGAGTGACCAACTTTGAAACCAGACTGATAATTATTGAGGAGATGATTCCGGGTGAGGAAATCAGACAGTTGATCACAGGCCGCTCGCTCTAGGGTTTTAGACAGGAAGGAGAGGAGAGAGACCGGTTTGTAATTTTCAATCAGATTGGGATCCAAGGAGGTTTTTTTAACAGAGGTGAAATCAGAGCAGTTTTGAAGGCAGCTGGGAAACAGTCAGAGGAGAGAGAGGAGTTGATGATCTTAGAGATGAAAGTGGAGAGTTGCAGGGAAATGTTCTGTAGGAGTAACGATGGGATCTGGTCAAGTGGGCAGATGGTGGCTCTGCGCAGTATTATGAGGTCAGAGATTTCTGATTCGGAGAGGGGCTTGAATTCGGAGAGGATAGCTTCGCAGGGAGGGCTAGCATGAACCGCGCAGGTTGATGCTGAGAACTTGTCAGTGATTGCTTTGACTTTGTCTCGGAAAAACAAAGCAAAGTTGTCAGCAATGAGAGAACAGGGAGGAGGAGGTGGCGGGGGACACAGAAGGGATGAGAAGGTTGTAAAGTGTTCTAAAAACCAGACTGTGTCCATACTTCAAATTTTGTGATAGGCTTCCTTGATTTGTAGAATTGCTTACATATTAAATGAATAGGCATTGTGGTCATGCAGTAGGGAGTACTGCTGTCACTGGTATATGTTTGAATGCAGCTTAACCTGTGTAGAGTTGGCATGTTCTCACAATTTTTGCTTGGGTTGCTTCCCACAGTCCAAATACATGTGTTTGAAGTGAACCGATGACTTTAAAGTGCACATCAAGTACAATATGTGTAAATGAATGCCTGTGTGGCTATCCTGCAATGCACTGCTCCTCAAGGGTGTGGGATAACTTACATTTACATTTATTTACTTAGCAGAGGCTTTTCTCCAAAGCAATTTCCAATGAACACTATGTAGTGTTATAAGCCTATGCACCTTATTCACCAAGGTGATTTACACTGCTAGACACACTACTTACAATGGGTCACTCATCCATACATCAGTGGAACATACACTCTTTCTGTCACTTACACACTATGGGGAACCTGAACAGCATGTCTTCGGACTGTGGGAGGAAACCCACGCAAACACGGGGAGAACATGCAAACTCCACACAGACTGAGTGCTGTGAGATAGCAGTGCTACTTGCTATGTCACCATGCTGCCCCACTTGACTTGCACCTGATACTTCAGGGATAGCTTCTGGACCACTGTAGCCCTGATTTGGACAAGTAGTTAAGAATACTGAGTGAGTGAGTGAGTGAGTGAGTGAGTGAGTGAGTGAGTGAGTGAAATTAAATAGTAAACACCATTTGTATGTACTGAGTATTACACCTAAATTCCCTACATTTCAGTGAACATTTGAAAATTGGAGAGAACTTCAGACTCACCTTCATTACAGATAACTGACATTTCACTCTTTGTGGAAGTACAACTGGAAACAGGTGATACCTCTCTATCCTGCTGGACACTGAAGAAAAAAGCTGTTGAATATTTCCTATACACCTAACTTCACAGTTTACCTCCTCACTGCAGATATACTGTAAGCAATACATTTACATACATTTATCTGACACTTTTTCCAAAGCAATTTACAATGTTAAGGTTACAATTATTTACCAATTTATACAGTTGGGTAATTTTACTGGAGCAATTTAGGGTAAGTACAAGCTCAAGGGTACTACAGCCAAAGGTGTGGATCAAAGCTGTGACCTTTGGATCCAAAGGCAGTAGCTGTAACCACTATGCCACCAGCTGTCCCAGATAGAGTACAGCACAATGTTAGTTAAATCTGCCTGCTTCTATTTGTTTCTGTACACATCTTGTGGGCTAAAACGATTTGGTCTAAAATACCACTCACCTTTGACTTGTAGGAGGTTCTTGCTCCCTAAAATTAAGTGGAGTTCTCATTGATGGGACACTTCTCATGGATATGCAGCTGGGTACAGGTGAGCCTGATCTCTCTTCTTGGACACTGAGGACAGAAAGGAAAAAAGCCTTCAAATACAACATCCATCCATCCATCCATCCATCCATCCATCCATCCATCCATCCATTTTCTTACCTGCTTGTCCTACTAGGGTTGTGGTGGCAATAGGGAGAGCAGAGCAGCCAAGATGCCCCTGTCCCCGCAACTAACTCCAGCTCAACCTGGGGGATCCCCAGCTACTCCCAGGTCAACTGGGAGGTATAATCTCTCCCATGGGTCCTGGGCCAACTTCGGGGTCTCATCCCAGTTGGCCCTGCCTGGTATACCCCTAAAGGGAAGCGCCCAGGCAGTATCCTTACCACATGCCCGAACCACCTCAACTGGCTCCTCTCAATGTGGAGGAGTAGTGGCTCTGAGCTCCTCCCGGATTTCTGAACTCCTCACCCTGTCTCAGAGAGTGAGTTCCACCACCCTGTGGAGAAAACTCATTCCAGCCACTTGTATCCGCAATCTTATTCTTTCAGTCATTACCCAAAGTTTATGACCATAGGTGAGGGTAGGGACGTAGACCGACCAGAAAATAGAGCTTTGCCTTATGGCTCAGCTCCCCCTTCACCACGACAAACCGCCGCCCCGACAATGGAGGCATGGAACATAGTCCATTCGGACTCAATGTCACCAGTCTCCCTCGGGACCTGGTTGAAGCTCTGTCGGAGGTGGGAGTTGAAGACCTCTCTGACAGGGGCCTCCGCCAAACGTTCCCAACAGACCCTCACTATGCGTTTGGACCTGCCAGGTCTGTCCAGCTTTTTCCCCCGCCATCGAATCCAACTCACTACCAGGTGGTGATCAGTTGACAGCTTAGCCCCTCTCTTCACCCGAGCGTCCAAGACATATGGCTGAAGATCAGAAGAAACGACTACAAAGTCGATCATCGACCTCCAACCTAGGGTGTCCTGGTGCCAAGTGCACTGATGGACACCCTTACGCATAAACATGCTATTTGTTATGGACAAACCATGACTAGCACAGAAATCCAATAACAACTCACCATTCCGGTTCAGATCAGGGAGGCCGTTCCTCCCAATCACGCCCCTCCAGGTGTCACTGTCGCTGCCCACGTGGGCGTTAAAGTCCCCCAGTAGAACGACAGAGTCCCCAGTGGGAGCACTTTCCAGCACGCCCCCCAAGGACTCTAAAAAGGCCGGGTACTCTACACTGCCGCTAGACGCATAAGCACAAACGACAGTGAGAGACCATTCCCTGACCCGAAGGCGTAGGGAGACGACCCTCTCATTCAACGGGGTAGACTCCAACACATGGCGGCTGAACTGGGGGGCTATTAATAAGCCCACACCCGCCCGCCGTCTCTCACCCTGGGCAACGCCAGAATAGTGGAGAGTCCACCCCCGATCGAGTAGAGTGGTTCCAGAACCCAAACTGTGAGTGGAAGTGAGCCCGACTATATCTAGACGGTATCTCTCAACTTCCCGCACCAGCTCAGGCTCCTTCCCCGCCAGTGAGGTGACATTCCAAGTCCCAAAAACCAGAGTTGGCGCCCGAGGTTTGGGTCGGCCGGGCACTCGGCCCCGACCACCGCCCAAATCACAATGCACCGGCCCCTTACGGTTTCTCCGGCAGGTGGTGAGCCCATCGAAGAGCGGCTCCACGTCATGGCTTCGGGCTGAGCCCGGCCAGGCTCCGTGGGCATAGACCTGGCCACCAGGCGCTCACATGCGAGCCCCCCGCCCCAGGCCTGGCTCCAGGGTGGGGCCCCGGTGGCCCCATACCGGGCAGGGTAAACGAAAGCCTTCGTTTAATTGTCATCATAAGGGGCTTTTGAACCGCACTTTGTCTCATCTGTCATCCAGGACCTGTTTGCCATGGGAGACCCTACCAGGGGCATGTAGCCCCAGGCAACACACACACACACACACACACACACACTTTCAGAACCGCTTGTCCCGTACGGGGTCACGGGGAACCGGAGCCTACCCGGCAACACAGGGCGTAAGGCCTGAGGGGGAAGGGGACACACCCAGGACGGGACGCCAGTCCGTCGCAAGGTGCCCCAAGCGGGACTCGAACCCCAGACCCACCGGACAGCAGGACTGCGGTCCGCGCCACCGCGCCACCGCACCCCCCCCCCAGGCAACATAGCTCCTAAAATCATTCAGGCACTCAAAACCCTCCACCACGGTAAGGTGGCGGTTCAAGGAGGGGTCAAAAAATGATGTCCAGTAAAATGACTCTTACCTTTGACCTTTAGGAAATTCTCCCCCTTCAAAATTAATTGGTTCAGGTATTGACCTGTCGCTCTTCATGGATACACAGCTGGGTACAGGTGACGCTGTTCTAACCTGCTGGACACTGAAGAAAAAGCAGAAAAAAACCTTTCAATTTTTCTTACACACCTAACTTTACACAAAATTCACAGTTTACCTCCTCACTGGAGATATACTGTAAGCAATGGAGTACAGCACGATGTTAGTTAAATCTGCTCATATTGGGGGGGGCAGTGGGTTTGGCCAGGTCCTGCTTTCTGGTAGGTCTGGGGTTCAAGTCCAGCTTGGGGCGCCTTGTGACGGACTGGTATCCTGTCTTGGGCGTGTCCCCTCCCCCTCCAGCCTTATGCCCTGTGTTGCCAGGTTAGGCTCCAGCTCGCCACAACCCTGCTCGGGACAAGCGGTTTCAGCAAGTGTGTGTGTGTGTGCATGTGTGCGTGTGTGCGCGCACTCCTATTTGTTTCTGTACACATCTTGTGGTCTAAAATACCACTCACCTTTGACTTGTAGGAGGTTCTTGCTCCCTGAATTGAACTGGTGTACTCATTGACATGACACTCCTCATGGATATACAGCTGGGTACAGGTGAGACTGATCTCTCCTCATGGACACTGAGGATGGAAAGGAAAAAAGCCCTTCAATTACACCAACATTTCTAGCCTTAAATAACATTCAGTTCACCTCTACACTGTAGATAAAACAAATACAACATGAAAAAAATGCATAACATTAAACACATTCATAAGTTTTCAGGGGTCACATGTACTGAAAATGGGCATCAACTGGAACCTATGTCTTCATTTTAGTTAAATCTGCCAGTTTTTACTATTTGTTTCTGCACACATCTTTAACCAAAAAATGATCTTGAGTAAAACAACTCTTACCATTGACCTTTAGAGCTTTAGTTAAATAGAACTTTTACCTTTGACCCTCAGAAATCTGTCCATCTTTAAAATTGATTGGTCTGTCTATTGACCGGTCACTCTTCATGGATGCACAGCTGGGTACAGGTGAGACTGACCTCTGCTGCTGAGCACTGTGGACAGGAATGGCACATAATGTTACCCATTTGCTCTCATCTGGATAACTTTCTGTCCAATAGCTGCCACTCATTTCTCAGCACATAACGAGAGATCTGCATAGCTTCATGGCTTCTTCAGACATAACAGCTATTCCATGGAGGCAAACTAGAGAAGCCATCATATTAAATGCACTCCCGTCTTTATCTTGTATTGGTTACGGCTGAGTTAAGCGGATTAATTCATGCTCTACAGTAACTCACATATAGACTGAAATAAAACCCCTTTAACAGAGTAACCTCATAACACATTGCAAGTCAGTCATGGTAGGAGTAGAGTAAGTGCTGTCTCCTTGAGTTTGGGTTATAGTGACCACATGGGTTTGTCATTATAAGTTAATCTGAGTACATGCAAACTCCACACACCCTGAGATGGATCTGTACCTACAAATGAATGCACAGCTGTGCCATGAAAAAGACAAGCCAACCATTAGTTATGTCCTATTGCAGACATAACTCATCAACAATGGAAACAAACAATCCATCAGCTTGGCCTTTAAGGAGACATTAAGTGGAAAATGCTGTGAACATCCCTTTAGCAATAACTGTATAGCATGATGAGCAGCACACTGGGATCAATCCCAAGAACCACTGGGTTTAAAGCCTAGTATAATACAGTGGCAACAGGTGACAGAGGAAACTGAGGTTTGTAATGGTTTTTTAATGCCTTGTATTGTGCAAAATAGATTGAAACACTTCTGTACCTCTATAGCAACAGACACAAAATGAGAGAAGGAAACATCAAGGAAAAATGTTCTTTTTGTTGATTTCCTCTTTTTTTTCCTGTGTTTTTTGTAAAACAAGCAAAATGGCTTCAGAGCTCTTCTCTCACCTTTTAAAACTCTTTTCTGAGATGGAAACCCCCTCCTTACAGTCCCCGGAAGGACTCATTTCCGATGGGGGGTTTTCCATTTCACAACTTTTAGTTTCTTTCTTTGGGCAGGAACTGATCAGGTGACTCAAGGGTCTTTATGGAGAACAAATAAATCAACAAAACATGTTAATGCAAACCTGGTTGATAACACAATATATCATTGTCACTAAACATCTTTAAAACACTATACTGACCCATGGTAACAGCCAAGCTACATGTAGATACACCAGGAATACTGAAGTGTGTTAAATACTGCAGTGTTGAATGTCCGTCTGGAGTAGCAGATAATATACTAGCTGTCCCAAATTTGTGCTTTAGGTCTATTTTATTGTTCTCTTAATGATCATATATAACTGAATTGTATGAGTCAAAAATCAGAAGCTGATTGTCCTTCTTGAAAGCAAATTACCACCGAAATGATTTAGATCAGTGAACCATCTTGGCAAAATTACTGTATTATTATTAGTCAATAAGCAACAATAACATACAGCATTATTAATATTAGTAGTTGTGTTGTTCTTGTTTGATTACGTATTGCAAATAACGCAGATGATTAAAAGTCTGTTTTTCATTTAAAAAAAAAAAGTTGTGAAAAGATTTAATTACCTTCAATCCTCGCATCTTGTTACAAAGTCCAACAAGAAAAATGCCCAGAATACACAGTAATACAGCAACATATATATCCTTATAGCTCAGTGAAGAATTTACAATAGATTTAATCATATACTCAATTTCTTTGTTTGTCGGGACAGTTTGCAGTAAGTAAAGAATCTTCTTTTACTTTCAATTTGAACTTCCTCCTCCTCCGTGAACCGCCACCTTATCGTGGTGGAGGGGTTTGAGTGCCTGAATGAGTCCAGGAGCTATGTTGTCTGGGGCTACATGCCCCTGGTAGGGTCTCCCATGACAGACAGGTCCTGGATGACAGACGAGACAAAGCGCGGTTCAAAAACCCCTTATGACGGAAAAATCAAGGCGTCCGTTGACCCCGCCCGGTATGGGGTCACCGGGGCCCCACCCTGGAGCCAGGCCTGGGGGGGGCGGGGGGGCTCGCATGTGAGCGCCTGGTGGCCAGGTCTATGCCCACGGGGCCTGGCCGGGCTCAGCCCGAAGCCACAACGTGGAGCCGCTCTTCGGTGGGCTCACCACCTGCCGGAGAAACCGTAAGGGGCCGGTGCATTGTGATTTGGGCGGTGGTCGGGGCCGAGTGCCCGGCCGACCCAAACCTCGGGCGCCAACTCTGGTTTTTGGGACTTGGAATGTCACCTCACTGGCGGGGAAGGAGCCTGAGCTGGTGCGGGAAGTTGAGAGATACCGTCTAGATATAGTCGGGCTCACTTCCACTCACAGCTTGGGTTCTGGAACCACTCTCCTCGATCGGGGGTGGACTCTCCACTATTCTGGCGTTGCCCAAGGTGAGAGGCGGCGGGCGGGTGTGGGCTTATTAATAGCCCCCCAGTTCAGCCGCCATGTGTTGGAGTCTACCCCGGTGAATGAGAGGGTCGTCTCCCTACGCCTTCGGGTCAGGGAACGGTCTCTCACTGTCGCTTGTGCTTATGCGTCTAGCGGCAGTGTAGAGTACCCGGCCTTTTTAGAGTCCCTGGGGGGCGTGCTGGAAAGCGCTCCCACTGGGGACTCTGTCGTTCTACTGGGGGACTTTAACGCCCACGTGGGCAGCGACAGTGATACCTGGAGGGGCGTGATTGGGAGGAACGGCCTCCCTGATCTGAACCCGAGCGGTGAGTTGTTATTGGATTTCTGTGCTAGTCGCGGTTTATCCATAACGAACACCATGTTCATGCATAAGGGTGTCCACCAGTGCACTTGGCACCAGGACACCCTAGGTCGGAGGTCGATGATCGACTTGGTAGTCGTTTCTTCTGACCTTCGGCCATATGTCTTGGACACTCGGGTGAAGAGAGGGGCTGAGCTGTCAACTGATCACCACCTGGTGGTGAGTTGGATTCGATGGCGGGGGAAAAAGCTGGACAGACCTGGCAGGCCCAAACGCATAGTGAGGGTCTGTTGGGAACGTTTGGCGGAGGCCCCTGTCAGAGAGGTCTTCAACTCCCACCTCCGACAGAGCTTCAACCAGGTCCCGAGGGAGGTGGGGGACATTGAGTCCGAATGGACTATGTTCCGCTCCTCAATTGTCGGTGCGGCGGTTCGGAGCTGCGGCCATAAGGTCTCCGGTGCCTGTCGCGGCGGCAATCCCCGAACACGGTGGTGGACACCGGAAGTAAGGGATGCCGTCAAGCTGAAGAAGGAGTTCTATCGGGCCTGGCTGGCTCATGGGACTCCTGAAGCAGCTGACAGGTACCGACGGGCCAAACGGAGCGCGGCTCTGGCAGTCGCCGCGGCAAAAACTCGGGCTTGGGAGGAGTTCGGTGAGGCCGTGGAGGAAGACTTTCGGTCGGCCTCAAAGAGATTCTGGCAAACCGTCCGGCGACTCAGAGGGGGGAAGCGGTGTTCCACGAACACTGTTTACAGTGGAAGTGGTGCGCTGCTGACCTCAGCTGAGGATGTTCTCGGGCGGTGGAAGGAGTACTTTGAGGATCTCCTCAATCCCTCCGACACACCTTCCGTAGAGGAAGCTGAGGCTGGGGACTCGGAGGGGGACTCGTCCATTACCCTGGCTGAAGTTGCTGAGGTAGTCAAAAAACTCCTCGGTGGCAAGGCTCCGGGGGTGGATGAGATCCGCCCCGAGTTTCTCAAGTCTCTGGATGTTGTGGGGCTGTCTTGGCTGACACGCCTCTGCAGCATCGCGTGGAGTTCGGGAACGGTGCCTCTGGACTGGCAGACCGGGGTGGTGGTCCCTCTTTTTAAGAAGGGGGACCGGAGATTGTGTTCCAACTACAGGGGGATCACACTCCTTAGCCTCCCTGGGAAAGTCTATGCCAGGGTACTGGAAAGGAGAATCCGACCGATAGTCGAACCTCGGATTCAGGAGGAGCAATGCGGTTTTCGCCCTGGCCGTGGAACACTGGACCAGCTCTATACCCTCACTAGGGTGTTGGAGGGTTCGTGGGAGTTTGCCCAACCAGTCCATATGTGTTTTGTGGACCTGGAGAAGGCATTCGACCGTGTCCCTCGTGGCATCCTGTGGGGGGTGCTTCGGGATTATGGGATTCGGAGCTCGTTGCTACGGGCTGTTCGTTCCCTGTATGACCGGAGCAGGAGCTTGGTTCGCATTGCCGGCAGTAAGTCAGACCTGTTCCCGGTGCATGTTGGACTCCGCCAGGGCTGCCCTTTGTCACCGATTCTGTTCATTATTTTTATGGACAGAATTTCTAGGCGCAGTCAGGGAACAGAGAGTGTCTGTTTTGGTGGCCGCGAGATCTCGTCTCTGCTTTTTGCGGACGATGTGGTCCTGTTGGCTTCATCAAGTCAAGACTTGCAGCGTGCACTGGGGAGGTCTGCAGCCGAGTGCGAAGCGGCGGGGATGAGAATCAGTACCTCCAAATCCGAGGCCATGGTTCTCAGTCGGAAAAAGGTGGATTGCTCCCTCCGGGTTAGGGGGGAGTTGCTCCCTCAAGTGGAGGAGTTTAAGTATCTTGGGGTCTTGTTCACGAGTGAGGGAAAAATGGAGCGGCAGGTTGACAGGCGGATCGGTGCGGCGTCCGCAGTAATGCGGTCATTGTACCGGTCTGTTGTGGTGAAGAGGGAGCTGAGTCATAAGGCGAAGCTCTCAATTTACCGGTCGATCTACGTTCCTACCCTCACCTATGGTCATGAACTCTGGATCATGACCGAAAGAATGAGATCGCGGATACAAGCGGCAGAAATGAGTTTCCTCCGCAGAGTGGCTGGGCGCACCCTTAGGGATAGGGTGAGGAGCTCAGTCACCCGGGAGGAGCTCGGAGTAGAGCCGCTGCTCCTCCGCATCGAGAGGAGCCAGTTGAGGTGGCTCGGGCATCTGTTCCGGATGCCTCCTGGACGCCTCCCTGGGGAGGTGCTCCGGGCTTGTCCCACTGGGAGGAGGCTTCGGGGCAGACCCAGGACACGTTGGAGAGACTATGTCTCCCGGCTGGCCTGGGAACGCCTTGGGGTTCCCCCAGAGGAACTGGAGGAGGTGTGCGGGGAGAGGGAAGTCTGGAGTACTCTGCTCGGACTGCTGCCCCCGCGACCTGGCCCCGGATAAAGCGGAGGAAGATGGATGGATGGATTGAACTTCCTCATAAATCGATTGAAGATGAGCTCCTTTCGCCTGAGCTCATGTGAAAAATATGACAATCTACGGCATTTTCATACTATTTCTAACTTCTACTGTGTTGGTGTAATATTGGGTTTTGTTTTCCAGTGCCAGGTTTAATTGCAAACATGTGCAAATTATTTGCAACTGTGTTTACTGGATGGTTTTGAATTGAAGGTGGAGACATTGTTACTTATTCCTTTACAAAAATATTCCGTGGGGTGCTACAATTTGATGTGAGAGTGTTATTTCTGCTTTTTAGTCCGGTGGGTTTGGGGTTCGAGTCCCACTTGGGGTGCCTTGCGACGGACTGGCGTCCCGTCCTGGGTGTGTCCCCTCCCCCTCCGGCCTTACGCCCTGTGTTGCCGGGTAGGCTCCGGTTCCCCGTGACCCCGTAAGGGACAAGCGGTTCTGAAAATGTGTGTGTGTGTGTGAGTTTCAGTTTTGCTGTTGTGATTTTATGCCAGTTAATGTGGAAAGGTTTTTCCCCTAAATCAGCAATGATTCAACTTAGACCAGTATTTTTCTTTTAATTTTTGTTTAATAAGCTAAATCTGATAACAGTGGGTGGGATCACAGCAAATAAGCAGGAAAGGAACCACAGATTTCTTTAGAAATGGTTTTTGCGAGAGGGGGGCGTGGTGGCGCGGGTCCTGCTCTCCGGTGGGTCTAGGGTTCGAGTCTCGCTTGAGGTACCTTGCGACGGACTGGCGTCCCGTCCTGGGTGTGTCCCCTCCCCCTCCGGCCTTACGCCTTGTGTTGCCGGGTAGGCTCCGGTCCCCCGCGACCCCGTATGGGACAAGTGGTTCAGAAAATGTGTGTGTGGTTTTTGCGATTGCAAAATATTCAAAATGAGTTTGGGGAACCATCAAACCAAGTCCTTTGTCACCCTGAACAGTCTTAATTGCCCTTGTCATATTATAGTACTGACCTGAAAAACAATTACTTTTTTCAGAGGATGCTCATAAATCATAAATTAAATGGTCTGAAAGTCATACTCAAAATTTCAACATTTCCATTGCATATTTTATCCTTAACAGTGTCATTAACGGACACACAGAACCCCCACCTTTACTTTTTTAATGATAAATACTGTTATAATTCCATATAATGTAATAATTCCATGTAATTCTGAATGGGAAAAGGACATGCACACATTTTCCTTAAATAGTGTTATTTCCCTTGGTTTTTATAGCAGGTGATGACATGATGATATTACAGTGGTTTGTGTAATACTACAGAAAACACAGAAATAAGAATTATGCAAAACTATTCTTAATGTGTTTTTGTATCAGAATAAATATTAAAGTAGACAAAGACAAGAATTAGTTCCCCCCCCATTTTCTATACATTATTACACACAAAAATTTTACACATACAGTATACCACATGGCAACAACAAAAGTGTGAAGTTTATGTCTTGATCTTAGGACACAGACAATGTGCATATGTTCCTATCCCAGCTCACACAGGGACACTGAGGAGTCAACAAAAATGTAAAAACCAGGAAAGAGGGGCTCAGTAAATGTGGACATGAATCTGTGGAGGAGGGTCAGTTCACCAGAGGAAACTCTATAGAAGGATAGAGTACCATCTACCCAGTTCATATACACTCCTACTCTGGGGGAGGGGTGTACAGGTATGAAAGTCTGTCCATTACTGTGTCTGACAAAGTAATTCTTACCAGAGCAGATTAAAACCCAGGACTTGTCATTGTGTCCAAGCCGGCACTCAGCAGTGTTTCCTTTCCTCTCGATTCCTGTATAAGTCACTCCTATATCAGCCCCCTCTCCGCTCCACTGAACCTCCCAGTAACAGCGATCAGACAAACTCTCTGCACACACAACTTGTTCCAAATCATCAAATCTGTCGGGATGACCAGGATATGACAGTTCCTCTCTTTTCCTTGGTGCCATCCTGTTGTCCTCAGACAGACAGAGGTGTGTATTTGCTGTGTTGGGATCCAGTGTGAGCTGACAAGAGTCTGCAGGTGAAACATAGAGAAAACACTTGAAAAAAATTGTTCATCCCAGTACTGAAGATATTAAATTTAATACGCTGAATTTCACCAGTATGTGAACAGTGTGGAGAGACGTTGACACCACCTCAGGTGCTCGAACGAAAGGGCTTTTGTGTATGTCTGAGTGTGAATGTGTTTGTGTGCATGTGCAGCGAATGTGGCCAGATCACAGCACCTGGGCTGTTCGGGTAAATGTTCAAATCTGGTTTAATCTGTGTGGAGTTTTCATGTCTTCGAGTTTGTGTTCCCTACCGCAGTCCAAAAATACAAGCGTAAGAAAAGAATGGTAAACCCTTTCTGTACCCTCAGTGACTGAGAAAACCACACAAGAGGTCACTCTGAGTAAAATTCAACTTGACTGAACTTACCCTATCCTGTACAGCACTGGGCAGTAAAATGAGTAAATGGTGTTAAATGAGAGCAGCTGTTCAGTACGAACACACTTACATTTGAGGAGCCCTGGTCTGATCCGGCACTCTCCACCATGGTCCACACTGTAGAAGAAGAAGAAGAACTCGCAGTCACTGAGAGACGCACACAGCCTTTATGTGGAGTGTGTGTGGAAACTCAGAGCCCAGGGACATGTATGAGGGTTTGCGGTAACGCATGCATGCACATGGATGCGCACACACACTCC
This sequence comes from Scleropages formosus, assembly GCF_900964775.1. NCBI lineage: Eukaryota > Metazoa > Chordata > Actinopteri > Osteoglossiformes > Osteoglossidae > Scleropages > Scleropages formosus. Next base: position 39,305,692 of record NC_041807.1, on the reverse strand, counting down.
TCACTTGAGTGTCTCCAGTTTACTGGTGGGATCCTGTAGTAGATTAGACAGTAGTTTCACTCCTGAGTCCCCTGGGTGACTGTAGCTCAGATCCAGCTCTCTCAGGTGTGAGGGGTTCGAACACAGAGCTGAAGCCAGAGAAGCACAGCCCTTATCCATGATACAACAGCCAGACAATCTGTAGAGGGAGAAACATTCAAAAACTGCATTCTTACATTTATTTATTTATCAGATGCTCTTCTCCAAAGTGACTTCCAGTGAACTCTATGTAGTGTTACTAGCCCACACACCTTATTCACCATGGTGGCTTACACTGCTAGATACACACACTACTTACACTGGGTCACTCATCCATACACCAGTGGAACACACACACTCTCCCTGTCACTCACACACAATGGGTGAACCTGAACAGCATGTCTTTGGATTGTGGGAGGAAACCAGAGCACCCGGAGGAAACCCACACACACAAGGCACAAGGAGAACATGCAGACTCCACACAGACTGATCGGGTATCAAACCCATGCCCTCTCACACCACTGCAGCGCTATTCACTGTGCCACTATGCTGCCCTATTCCATGCCCCATGCCACATGTATTCTTACTAATACATGCATTACAGATTATGACAAAGATCCTGCCATTTAAAATGATGACTACAGCTTTACAGCAGTGTTAGATGAATTTATCATGTCACAGTATGCCCAGTTCCTCAGAAGTACTGACCTCAGTATTTACAGTATCTTCCCCAGTAGTACACATATTCCTCTGTTTATGAAATTGGCTAGGAAATCACATTTTCAGATACCAAAAGCCCATTTGCCACTATTCAAAATGGAGGAAATGACTAACGCATTCCCAGTCTATTCAAAAACCACAAAATAATTTCCCCAAGTTCCACCAATATATCATGAATATAATGTGTATATAACATAGCAACCAACCTTGACTGTGTTTTTGTCACGCTGCATCAGAGGTTAACAGTAGTACTCACAGAGCGTACACATACTCTGCAAATACAGCAGAAGACTCAGAGGAACACTGATGCCAGCGAATACCCTATAAGACTCCAAAACAGCTGCCTTTTCAATTACGTACACACACAGGGGCAGCACTGCATTAAGCGAGAGCTCCACAGCTCCCTCTGCCACCAATATAATAACTCCATGATTTCAGCATAATATAAAACCCTTCATGATTATATGTGACTCCACTAAGAAAGAAACTGAAACATTCGCTCTGTAAATCATTTAATGCTTTCATCTAAATTGTAAGGAGTGTTTGTGTTTGGGCGCAGTGGGTTGGACCACGGTCCTGCTCTCTGGTGGGTCTGGGGTTCAAGTCCCACTTGGGGTACCTTGCGACGGACTGGCGTCCTGTCCTGGGTGTGTCCCCTTCCCCCTCCGGCCTTACGCCCTGTGTTGCCGGGTAGGCTCCGGTTCCCCGTGACCCCGTATGGGACAGGCGGTTCAGATGGCGTGTGTTTTGTGTGCACATGTGTGTATTTGCTATAGAAGGAAAAAGACATAACTTTTTACAGTGCCTGTAAAAACTATCCACTCCCATGCACTTTTTCACACTTCATTGTGTTACAGTATGGTACCATGATGTACAAACTGAATTTTTGCCACTCAACAAAATCTGTGCAAACCTACGTAGAAAAGGATGAACTAAGATCCATAAACACTGCAATAAAAACACGCTGTAAAAAGGGTGAATGGAGTAAGCAAACTTAAAATGACTTTACACAGGGGGTGTGGTGGTGCAGTGGGTTGGACCGGGTCCTGCTCTCCAGTGGGTCTGGGGTTCGAGTCCTGCTTGGGGTGCCTTCCGATGGACTGGCGTCCTGTCCTGGGTGTGTCCCCCTTACACCCTGTGTTGCCGGGCAGGCTCCGTGACCCCATATGGGACAAGCGGTTCTGAAAGTGTGTGTGTGTGTGTGTGTGTGTGTGTGTGTGTTTTTACAAATCTTGAGAGCAGATGACAAAGATAAATACTGCGCTGCAGAAAACACAGTCAGCAGGGTATTTAATATATAAAAATAGTAAGGCTGCTATATTGAACACAGATGGGCATTATAGTATTAATTACAACAGTAAACAGAAAATCAGAGAAAGAATAAGAAACTGAACTTCACAGTTTTTTTTGTACTGGAACAAACAGGATTTAAAGTTCTTTTTTTCTGATTTTCACAAGGAATAAATACAGTGAATGCCAAATATTTCAGACTTAGTAATTTATTTAACAATGAAATAATGACAGAAACAGAATGTTAGGTTTGTACACTAAGCTACTTAGAGTGATTTACCCAGTTTCACAACAGGATAATTTATGGAAATTACACCACAGGGGGAGTGTACGAAAGAGAAGGATTTTACACAGAGACTCCGTGTGTTTGTGTGTGTGTGTGCGCCCCCTACTCTACTTCATCTATACCTTTTCCCTTGACCCTGTCATCATCCCACATAGATTCTAATATCGTTGCCACACTGATGATACCCAGCTTTTTTTTCCCCTTTACCCATCCAAAGCTACAGATGTTTCCTCACATGTCCATAACTGTCTGATAACCACCTACAATTCAAAATCTACTAAACACAGACCCTTTGCCTTCCAGCTGGTCCATCTTTCTGTCGAAAAAACTATCACACTGGATAACTTGCTCATTTTGCCTACCTCATTAGCTAAGAGTTTGAAAGTAATGATTGACTCAAGTCTGTCCTTTGAACATATCGAAACCACAACCTTGTCCTGTAGATATAGCCTCAATAAAGTCTGCAAGATCCAGCTTTGTCTCTATGCAACTTCTGGTCCAGGTCATGGTGATATCTCACCTGAACTACCGCCACTTTCTCCTGTTTGGCCTTCCAGCTACTGCCATCAAACATGTACAGCTGATACAAAATGTTGCTGTACAAGTTGTGTTATTTGTCCAAAAGCGTTCCCATAGTCTTTGCATTGCCTTCTTGTACCTGCCCAGATCAAATTCAAGACTCTGGTTATGGCTTAGAAAACCATCAATGGTACAACACCAATGTTCCTTGGTGAGGGTAGTGTTGCTGGAAAGAGAGAGTCTTGGGTTCATTTACCTCTTGAATATCAAGAGCATAGAAGTGCAGTGCCAGTAAAAGACAATGTTCTTGTGCAAAGTACAGGCTATTTAGAATATTTACAAGTCTAAACATTTATTTACGTTTACATTTATTTATTTATTTATCTATCCGATGCTTTTCTCCAAAGCGACTTCCCAATGAACTCAATGTAGTGTTATCAGCCCACACACCTTATTCACCAAGGTGACTTATACTGCTAGATACACTACTGACAATGGGTCCCTCATTCATATATCAGTGGAACACACACACTCTTTCTGTCTGTCACTCACACAAAGATAACAATGTAATACTAACCACAATGTACAGGGGCTGTACAACCATTCAGCTTCAACATCAAAGCCTTATTCATCTCTCTGTATTCTTAAAGTTCTTTTTTCTTTATGGAGTATCTCTATTCTGTTTTACGTGGTGTTTTAAAAATGCTGCTGTAAATTCTGTAAATTTTGCTGTTAGCTTGAGACTCATTTTTTCCCCTGATCTCCTAAATGTGTATTAAATGAAACATTTAATGTTTTTTTTTTCTTTTTAAAGCCTACATGTAGCTACTTATTTACATTTACCTTTATTTATTTAGCAGATGTACTTAATACAGTGGGTTGGACCAGGTCCTGCTCTCCAGTGGGTCTGGGGTTCAAGTCCCGCTTGGGGTGCCTTGCGACGGACTGGCGTCCCGTCCTGGGTGTGTCCCCTCCCCCTCCGGCCTTACGCCCTGTGTTGCCGGGTGGGCTCCGGTTCCCCGCGACCCCGTATGGGACAAGCGGCTCTGAAATGTACTTAATACATATTGCTTTATACTGTGTTATGCGACCTATTGACTGTTCTCAAGAATCACATCACTGCATTAAATTTCTCCTTTTTTTGGTGTGATGCACTTCTTGTATTGCAAGATATACGTCGCTTCGAAGAAAAGTGTCTGCAAAATAAATGTAAATGTGTATTCCTATCCCAGCACACACAGGGACACAGAAGAGTTACAGCACCAAACTCCAAACGCAGGACAGAGGGGCTCCTTGAATGTGGAGGTGAACCTATACAGGAGGGTCAGTTCATAAGAGGAGACTCTGTAGAAGGAGAGCGTGCCAGACACCCAGTCCACATACACTCCTACTCTGTTGGAGGGAGGTATAGGTATGGTAGTGTGTTTGTTATTGTATCGGACACAGTACATCTCACCAGAGCAGATCAGATTCCAGGACATGTCATTCTCTCCAAGCACACAGTCATCATTGTCTCCCTTCCTCCTGATTCCTTTATAAGTCACTCCTATTTCAGCCCCATCTCCACTCCACTCAACCTCCCAGTAACAGCGACCAGACAGACTCTCTGCACACAGAACTTGTTGAAAATACTCAAATTGGTCTGGATGATCAGGATATGACTGTTCCTGTCTCCTCCTTGTCACCTTCCTCTTGTCTTTAGACAGATACAGGTGTGTGTTTGCTGTGTTTGGATCCAATGTGAGCTCACAGGAATCTGCAAGTGAAACACGGTTAAAAACACTGTTAAAATAATTTAAAATCTCAGTACTGAAGGTATTGAATTTATTGTACTGAGTTTTTCCAGCATCTTTCCAGTATTCATACTAAATTTAAATTAACTGGTAACTATAGGATAGAGTATTAAATTGAACTTTTTATCACCTCCCTGAAGGAAAGTGCTTTCTGGTGTAGCTGTGGTGTCTGTGGGTGTGTGCAAGTGTGTATGAGTGTGGGTACCACATGGGAAACTGGGATATGCATGGGTTGTCTGTAACGTGTCTTCAAGGGCTCGTGGTTTGACATGTTGTACTTTATTCTCTTTATTTCTGTCTCCTTCATTTACTGGTGCAAAGAGATGTGACCACAGTAGTCTTGTGGTCTCCTGGGTCTGACTGTCAGTGACCAGTTCTGTTTGGTTCTTAAGAACAATGCTGTCTCCTCTGACTCAGTACTTTTTTTAATTTGCTTGTTTTTGCTGTTTTATTGCTCTTTTGCCTGTATTGTTTTATTTTTGCTTGTATGATTGTGTCATCTTAATTATTGTTGCATTTGCCTGGTTAGTCTGGGAAATCTGAACTTTTAGCTGCATCTACTAGCTATCCTGCCCCCTTGGGATGAGACATTTGCCATGTCAGATGCCACCCGAGTGAAGACGGGTATAAAAACGGGATGAATAAATTTAGTTTAAAATTAATGTTATGTTGGTACAATCACTTACCGTGAAAACCACTCAAGCGGTCAGATTTGACTGGAGTGAAATTACTCTACCCTGTACACCACTGTGCGGTAAAATAAGTAAATGGTGTTAAATGAAAGCAGCTGCTCAATACAAACATACTTACATTTGAGGAGCCCTGGTCTGATCCTGCACTCTCCACCATGGTCCACACTGTAGGAGAAGTAGAAGGACACACAGTGACTGAGATACATACACAGCCTGTCTGTGAACTGTTTGTGGAAACTCAGAGCCCGGGGACATGTATGAGGGTGTGCAGTAACACACACACACACACACACACACACACACACACAGTACTTACTTGAGTGTCCCCAGCTTACAGGTGGGATCCTGCCGTAGATCAGAGAGCAGCTTCATTCCTGAGTCTCCTGGATGATTGTAGCTCACATCCAGCTCTCTCAGGTGTGAACAGGGGTTCGAACGCAGAGCTGAAGCCAGAGAAGAACAGCCTCTCTCTGTGACACAACAGCCAGACAGTCTGTAGAGAGGAAGAAAAACACAGTATTCTCATGAATGCATGTATTACAAATAAATCTGACAAAGATCATGTGGTGCTGAATGATAACTACAACAACAGTGTTCCATGAGTGTGTTCCCCAGTAGTACTGACCTTAGTGTGTCCAGTTTACAGCGTTTGTTCCCCAGTCCAGTAGAGAGCAGTTTCACTCCTGAGTCCCACAGGTCATTGTCACTCAAGTCCAGCTCTCTCAGGTGTGAGGAGTTTGATGTAAGAACTGAGGCCAGAGCTTCACAGCATTTCTCTGTCAGTCCACACAGTTTCAGCCTTAAGGAGACAGAAGCAGAACTAATTATATCAGTTTTTCACTATGAATATTGTTGCATATATCAGTTATTTTTTAAAATTAAACATTATTTTCATTTAAAAGCAAAAACATTTCAGACAAGTAAAGAGAGTAGATCATTTGTATAGTTTTAAGTTCTAGATAATGGAAAACATGCATGAACAAGCATAATTAAATTACTATTATCATCGTTATTACTAATAATTAATGATAATTATTATTTTATAAAGAATAATTAATATTTCAGTAATTGTTTTTTATTGCCTATTTTCATACAGAGCAAATCCCACCTCAGCGTCTCCAGTTCACAGGCGGGATCCTGAAGTAGATCAGAGAGCCACTTCACTCCTGACTCCCCTGGGTTATTGTAGCTCAGATCGAGCTCTCTCAGGTGTGAACAGGGGTTCGAACGCAACGCTGTAGCCAGAGAAGTACAGCCGCCTTCACTGAGTCTACAGTAAAACAGTCTGAAGAGAGACAGATAAAATATGACTCACCAATATCATTAACCCACAACCTTATTGAGCCTGAATGACACTGAAGGAATATAATTATACAATTACAATAGACAGTAGCAGTAAATTAGTGAGACTGTTGTTCAGACAGGGTCTAAACTCTCCCAGTGTAAAATGCACAGCTCTATTCATTGTGCAAATGTAACACACAATGTATTGATTAATTTTATCTTGATCAACATATTTGGGTGTCGACTCAATGTCCGTTCCCCAGTAGTACTGACCTCAGTGTGTCCAGTTTACACTGTTGGTTCCCCAGTCCAGTAGAGAGCAGTTCCACTCCTGAGTCCTGCAGATCATTGTCACTCAGGTCTAACACTCTCAGGTTACAGTCTAAACACAAAGTTGAAGCCAAAGCTTCACAGCATCTTTCAGTGAGAGAACAACTGTTCAGCCTGGAAAGAAAAAAAAATATTAAAAGATACAGATGTGTTATAATACCCAATACGTCTGCCCAATAAGACAAGATCATTAGATGACCAGAGACATCTTTTGATGATTGAGTGGTGATGCAAGTGATCAATGAAAGAAACATACAGTGAATGACCTTGAACATCTAAGAAGAAAAAGAAAAAAAAAAACTCTTGTTCAGTTGTGTTATAATTCCTGTATTGCTAAATTCACTGAAAATCATGATTAATTAGCAGAGTAAAATAAGATGGGGGGGTGTGGTGGCAACGCGGGTTTGGCCGGGTCCTGCTCTCTGGTGGGTCTGGGGTTCAAGTCCCGTTCAAGGGGCCTTGCGACAGACTGGCGTCCTGTCCTGGGTGTGTCCCCTCTACCTCCAGCCTTGCGCCCTGTGTTGCTGGGTTAGGCTCTGGCCTGCCGCAACTTCAGTCAGTGTGTGTGTGTGTGTGTGTGTGTGTGTGTGTGTGTAAAATAAGTGTGTATTTCTAAGTATTAAATAGGAAGTGTCTGAAATGTGTTGTTTGGTCAGTGTGGATGGTGATTTTTGAAGCAGAAAATTTAAAGACCATAATTTTACCAAAATAAATAGTTGCTTTAATATCATTATCTTGTATTGCATGCATTGTCTGCATTCTCTTTAAAAAGAAAAATAACAGGACTTACAGAGCAGTTGTGGAGACCTGGATCACTGGCATCATCCTCTGAAGACCTTCATCATGTAAGGTACAGTTCCTCAGGTCCAACTCATCCAGTTCCTCTGCTGACATCATCAACACAAAGGCCAGAGCTGACCACTCTGTGGATTTGATGTCCTCTTCTGAAAGATGCCCTAACTTCAAGTATTTTTGGACTTCTTTCACCAGAGAATTGTCATTCAGTTCATTCAGACAGTGGAAGAGATAAATGGTCTTCTCTGCAGATAGATTCTCACTGATCTTCTGACTGATGTGTTGGACTATGTCTCTGTTAAAAAAACACCATCTTTCTTGTGTCACGAGTCGTTTTAAAAGCTTTTGACTGTATTCCATTGAAAGGCCAAGGAGGAAGCGGAGGTAGAGGTCCAAGTGTCCATTCTTGCTCTCTAAGGCCTGATCCACTGTACTCTCCAGCAGGTCGGGGTCAGTATTTGAGAGAAACTGATACAAAGCGGCAAGATACTCCTGAACACTCAAATGTACAAAGCAGTAAACTTTCCCCTCATACAACCCAATCTCCTGTCTAAACACTTCTGTACACACTCCAGAATATACTGAAGCTTCATTGACATCAATGCCAATCTCCTTCAGGTCTTCCTCATAAAATATGAGATTTCCTTTATCAAGGTTGTTGAAAGCCAACTTCCCCAGTTTCAGAACAAATTCTTTATCTAATTCTAAAGATTTCAGAGGCTCTGTTTCTCGTTTTTTCAGATACTTCTCATTCTTCAGACTGGTCTGAAATATCAGGAAGTGTGTGTACATCTCAGTGAGAGTCTTGGGAATTTCTCCACTGTGTTCCTCAACAAAAAGCCTCTCAAGAACAGTGGCTGAAATCCAACAGAAGACTGGAATGTGACACATGATGTAGAGGCTCCTTGATGACTTCACATGTGTGATGATCCTCTTGGCCAGATCCTCATCGTTGAATCTCTTCATGAAGTATTCCTCCTTCTGAGGATGATTGAACCCTCGTATCTCTGTTAGGTGATGAACACACTCAGGAGGGATCTGACTGGCGGCTGCTGGACGGGAAGTTATCCAGATGAGAGCAGAAGGAAACAGATTCCCCTTCATGAGGTTGGTCAACAACACATCCAGTGAGGTTGTCTTTGTTACATCAGAACAGATCTCATTGCTCTTAAAATCTAGAGGAAGGCAACACTCATCCAGACCATCAAAAACAAACAAAACACTGGAATTAAAAAGCTGAGTGAGTCCAAACTCTTTGACTTCTGGGAGAAAGTCATGAAGCAGTTGCGTCAAACTGAATTCTTTATCCTTTATCAAATTTAGGTCTCGAAAAGGAAGAGGAAATATGAAATGAAGGTCTTGATTTTCGTTTCCTTCTGCCCAGTCAAGAATAAATTTTTGCACAGTCACTGTTTTCCCAATACCTGCAATCCCTAGTGTCATCACAGTTCTTATATGTGTTACTTTCCCAGGTAAGGGTGTAAAAATTTCACTGTATTTGATTTTAGTTTCTGGTGTAGCTGGTTTCTTGAGTGCTCTCTCAATGTGTCTCACTTCATGTTCATTACTGATCCCAGCAGTACCACCTTCAGTTATGTAGAGCTCTGTGTAAATGTCATTCAGAAGGGTTGGGTTTCCTTGCTTAGCTTGTCCTTCAAAAAGAAATTCAAACTTCTTCTTCAGATGGGATTTCAGTTTCTGCTGAGTGGTCTCCAGAAAATCTGTAAAAACAAATCAGAGGACAGTGTCACCTAAACATTTAGGATTAGGTGTTGAAAAGCATGGTTTTTCCTCATATTACCATTTTCATTAATAACATTAACTCTTTAGTACTGAATTAATGAGTTTATGGTGTCTCAGTTGTAGAAAACTTATGAAAAATGTGACAAGACCTGTCATTCAGACTGTATTCTCAACAACTTTCATCATGTAAATTTATTTGTTTAGTAAATGCCTTTCTCCAAAGCAACATACAAAAAATGTTATGTACTTGCTTGACACCTTTATTCAAGGTGCCTTACAAGGTTAAAATACAGTAGGCAAACTACAATCGCTCACCCAAATGTACAGCAAAGTAAAATAGCACACAAACACACACTTCAGGCAATCTAGACTCACCAGCTCACCTAAAGCACATCTTTAGACTGTGGGAGGAAACATGGGGAGAACATGCAATCTCCAGACAGACTGAGCACTGATGAAACCCAAAATAGTTACATAAATGATTTTTTTTCCCATTTATCAGAATACTAACAAACAGCAGACTCACAAGTCTAAATGAAGTTACCCATCATCATAAACTCAGTCTCATTAGCTCAATATGTTCAATATATCCACATCTATAACCTCAAGACACGAGTCATTTATACAGCAAGGATATACGAGCTGCTTTCACATCACACTGCTGATACTGCATTATAATACATACCTTCATGGAGCAACAGACACATGAGCATCATTATTCATAATCTTTGGGTATGTTTTATATTTTTATTACTTTAGTTAAAACATTTCTTGAACAGTTTGACTATTATATTGGCAAAAGGTACTTGTACACCCTTCCACCTACAAGTGATGGCCTCTATTTCAAATTTCTTACATTTCAGGGCACATTGAGTACAGGAGAAACTTTTCAACACACCTTCAGCAATTGACACATCACTCTTCGTGGATATACAGCTTGGTACACATGAAACCGATCTCTCCTGCTGGACACTGGACAGAAATGGAAAAAAGTGTTTGCCTACTGTAATACCCAAACTTCAGATATAATACACGGTTAGCTTGGTAACTGTTAAAAAAGTAATAATTACAAACTGTCACTGTTAAAAATGAAAAATATTTGGTTTAAAAATTTACCGTTGTCCTGTAGAAAACTCTCCAACCTTAAACTCGATAGGTTCAGGCATTGACCGGTCACTCTTCATGGATAGACAGCTGGGTACAGGTGACACTGATCTCTCCTGCCGGACACTGTGGACAGAAAGGAAAAAAAAAAAAGACCCGACAGTTAAAGATTGCTGTCCAACTTTTCCCTGATCTGACATCAATGTGTGCCTGCTGATGAACCCACCTCTCACACTATGCTTTCTAGAATTGGAGCCAGATCATTATATATGTTGTTATGCAAAATGTAGTCAGTTAAGAGGGTAGAACAATCATTATATAATATTATAAATTAAGTTTCTAAATTAGTGTTTAAAAGGAAAATGGACAATATACTATGTTATTATTGATAACAAACACTAAATAATTCAGGTCACTACTTGGTCCTTTTTACCTCTTTAATTACACAGACAGAATGAAACGTGCAGCTGAGTTTTTAAACTGAACACAATGCTGGACTGGTTTGGACTATAAGACTGTCACTGGTTCTGGAGGTTAGAGATTTATGTGAATTCTGACTTGTTTGTCTTTCCAAAAGGCTGAATGATGGGTAATGAATGAAAATACGGACTCCTCTCTTACCTTTTACAACTAATTTCTGAGGTAACGGTATCCTCCTTACAGTCCCCAGAGGGACTCATTTCTGAAGCTCTGCGCTTCATCTCAGGACTCTGGACAGGAACTGATCAGGTGAGTCCAGGGTCTTTGTGGACAGCAGGAAAAACAAATAAAAACTAACTTTTGTAAATCTGGTACACAATAGAATACATCACTGTGACTGAGCACTTCCAAAAATGTAACATTATTTTGATGCATAGTTATGCGAACACCCTGTGTAACACTTTATAAGCGTATTAAACCCTGAAGTAGATACTGCCCATGCACAATAACACTTCATAACGGTGTTATTACTGTGTTAAACTCTGCAGCATGAGACACCCCATCCTCCCAGTGGATGAAGAGGGGGACAAGTGAAACACCCCTCTTTCTGCATCAGCATCAAATAAACTGACTGTTTAAAACTTTTGTTGTCTCCTTGCTTACATTTACTTTAATAAAGATGTATCCTCTCGCTTATATGTGCATTGTATGTGGGTGGCATGGTGGGACAGGAAGTAGTGCTGCTGTCTCACAGCACCTGGGTGGTGCAAGAGGATATGGGTTTGATTCCCCACTCAGTCTGTATGGAGTTTGAATGTTCTCCCCCATGTCTGCATGGGTTTCCTTTGGGTGCTCTGGTTTCCTCCCACACTCCAAAGACATGCTGTTCAGGTTCCCCATAGTGTGTGAGTGAGAGAGTGTTTGTTCCACTGATGTATGGATGAGTGACCCATTGTAAGTAGTATATCTAGCAGTGTAAATCACTGTGGTGAATAAGGTGTGTTGGCTGATAACACTACATTGGAAATTGCTTTGGAGAAAAGTGTCTGCTAAATAAATGTATTTCATGAATTTCCTTGCAGGGATTAATAAAGTATCGCTCTATACAGAAAACGTTGTATTCGTATTGTAAGGACCCATGCTACCGCAAGTTTAAGCGTGAAAATGTATATTGTAAGTAATTGCATTATGGGAAAAATGAGTAAAATAAATGTTCAACCACTAGCGGGACATATGATATGGGCAAAACAAAGGGGTGACCGTGTGTTTGCCGGGGGGGGCGCTAAACGTGCTAGGAAGGGTAGCTTGAAGTGCTGGTGAAGAATTAATTGTATTTATTTCAGTGTATCAGTATGTTCTTTTTAACTGGATGTTAGGTTAGAAATTATCTTAATTTCTAGCTCAGCCTTCTGCCACCTCAGAGCTGTCCGGACACCAGAGACCAGTGATCACTGGGAGGATTAGGACACAAGAACAAGCAGCGTGTTTCGTTCCAAATCCTCAAGTTTATTGCGTGTTCACATAGATTATGTACTATTTTGCAGAACAAAGAAATAAGTTTTCATTGGTTTAAAAAGTGAGTCGGGGTCTAGGGACAAAACCACAAAAGGTAATGTTAAACAACAGAACACTGTGACTGGTTATGCATAGAGAGAGAATATATGATACTCCAGTCACATCCGTTGGCCCTTTTAACTTAAAGAGAGAGAAGTTAAAACAAGAACTCCAACATGCACTCACATTCTTGACAGGTCTGACACAAACCAGAAGAACAGGGAGGACAGAGAGGTCAAGGTAGAGAAGAGACACGAGAGCCAGTTATTTCTCACACACTGGAGTTAATAAAGGGGAAAAAAAGAAGCGCATACCCTTGAGGAAAGGGGTCCTCGGACCAAGAAGATTACTTCCCAATGAATGTTGTAATAAACCGTTCACAACGAACGCTGCCTGTGCGTCTTTCTTTGCCCCATCCGAACCCTGAGCACCGCAGTCTTAATACAAGTTGGTCTCTGTTCTTCCCATCAACACTCATTACTACAGCTCTATCACTCACAGACACACACTCTTTCTGAACCGCTTGGCCCATACGAGTTTGCAGGGAACCGGAGCCTACCCAGCAACACAGGGCGTAAGGCCGGAGGGGGACACACCCAGGACAGGACGCCAGTCCATCACAAGGCACCCCAAGCGGGACTTGAACCCCAGACCCACTAGAGAGGAGGACCTGGTCCAACCCACTGCACCACCTCGCCCCCCCAATGCTCTATCAATTCTAAATGCGCTTCAGGGCACTACAGCAGGAGTGAGTTTCAAACCACCAAGCTTTACATCAGAGTCAAGCTCGTTCCGGAGCACAAACCCTACAACACAAACAATATATCTGGGGGTCTGCGTGCATAAATGTAAAGAATATATCAAGAAAAACTGAGTGTAAAACAGGATAAAGATCCGTAACAGTGTAAAAAGGTGAACAGAACAAATCAAGAATTTAACAATAATTTGGTCTATTTTTCACAATACTCACAACACCTGCTTGGCTGTTTTTCACACAAATATTAATTTAATGATTAATGATGTAATTATTTAATTTGATTAATGATTTGATTAAGTTTAATGATTAGTTAAAAGTTTTACACTGAAGGAATCATACCTGCTTTTATTAACGACGTGTTCGTTATTTTCGGCTCGACATTTAATGGACTACATATTAATACACGATAAGATGTTGTTTTATTCAGGATTTAAAGTTATTCTTACCCGCGACACCACCGCACCACGAACTTCCGCCTTTTACTAACTTTCTTTCTTTCCGAATTACTTCAGTAACATGTTACAATTACTTAAATAGAAAATACTTGAAATAAGTTCTCGTAAAGCAAAATATATTTACCAACAGGTCACATAGTTAGTATGTATTGTATGCTTAGTAACATAGATTTTGTGGAGAAGAAAACAACGAGATCTGTATGTCCGGAAAGTTTCGGTTTCATTCCGTTCCCACTCACTCAGTGGATTGAAGAAAAAAAAAAAAGCACCGCCTCCTGCTTGAACTCCTGGAAGTGCAGTAGAACATACCGTATAAACACAGTTCTGTAGAAAATTATATATATATATATATATATATATATCGACATATATCGATATATATTTATGTATATACAACCATTACACTGCTTTTATTTCTGCTCCGACGTATTTTTTATTTTTTAAATTCAGTTAACACGGTGATTCCTTTTTGTTTTCATTCCTCTACAATACTTTTTTTTTTTTTTTATATATATATATAAATTAAAACGCCCAGTGTATGGTAAGGTAAACCATTTTTTACTTGTAGTTTTCTCAGTCCAAAGCCGCACTTCATGCAATTTTAACATTTAAACTAATGCTGCTTCTGTCTTGGGGGGGCAGTGGCGCAGTGGGTTGGCCCGGGACCTGCTCTCCGGTGGGCCTGGGGTTCGAGTCCTGCTTGGGGTGCCTTGCGACGGACTGGCGTCCCGTCCTGGGTGTGTCCCCTCCCCCTCCGGCCTTACGCCCTGTGTTGCCGGGTTAGGCTCCGGTTCCCCGCGACCCCGTATGGGACAAGCGGTTCAGATAACGTGTGTGCGTGTGAGTTCTTGTTGCAAAAAGTTTTTTTTTTTTTTTTTCTTTTTTCCTGGAACACATTGTCTCCATAAGACGAACAAAGACAGTAAATAATTGGCATTTACTGCACCAAAATAGGTTGAAATTATTTGCTTGTTAAAAAAGAAACTGTAACAGCTTAGAATTACAGAAAAATTATAAGTATAATAATGGTTATAAGTATAACAGTGGTTATAAGTAGCCACTGTGGTAAGAGACGGGGTGCTGTGGCACGGCGGGTTCGGCATGTGCCTGCTCTCTGGTGGGGCTGGGGTTTGAGTCCCTCTTGGGGTGTCCTGCGAGAGACTGGCAGCCCATCCTGGGTGTATCCTCTTCCCTCCCCCTCCAGCCTTATGCCCTGTGTTGCCGGGTTAGGTTCCGGCTCCCCATGACCCCGCTTGGGACAAGCGGCTTCAGACAGTGTGTGTGTGTATGTGTGCGTGCATGCGTGCGTCTGTGTGTAGTGATAAGAGGGAAAAATCAACACAGCTGTTAGAAGAAAAAAAACAATGCCTGGGAAAAGATAGAAAACTATTTTAAAGAAAGTCAAATCTTGTATTATGTAAGATAATTTACACACACACCCACACACATTGTCTGAACCACTTGTTCCTAAGATAATTTATATATAGAAAAAAATCAGATCACCAGCAATCTATAAAATGCAGGCTGCCTCATAAAATTGAGTCCACGCGGTGCCTGGAAGATGGTGTCACACCCATGGCCTTGTGCATGACGTCTGTACCTGCCACCGATCAGAGAGGACGGCTATTAAGGAGCCGTGCTGGCACACCTGCTCGCGGAATCTCGCACAGACTTTGAACAGAACGTGGGTCGTCTGCACTGGAGTAAAAATGAAACCACAGAAAAACCAACGAGAGTGTTTACAGTTCATTAAAACACCTTAATTTTATGCACATAGTGGAGAAAAACAATGACATAAATATGAAAGTTTATGTCTTGATTTGAGGACATATATGTGTGCTTTCCTACCCCAGCTCACACAGGGACAGTGATGAGTCCCACCAAACTCCAAATGCAGGATAGAGGGGCTCAGTGAATGTGGAGGTGAACTTGTACAGGAGGGTCAGTTCACCAGAGGAGACGCTGTAGAAGAATAGAGCGCCATCCACCCAGTCCACATACACTCCTATTCTGTGGGAGGTGGGTACAGGTATGGGACTGCGTTTAATATTGTGAATGGCATAGCATTTCTCATCAGAGCAGGTCATATTCCAGGACTTGTCATTGAGTCCAAGCTCACAGTCACCACTCCTTCCTTTCCTACTGATTCCTTTATAAGTCACTCCTACATCAACAATGTCTCCATTCCACTCAACCTCCCAGTAACAGCGACCAGACAGACTCTCTGCACACAGAACTTGGAGGCTCTTGCCAAATCTGTCAGGATGATCAGGATATGACTGTTCATCTTCCATATATGTCACTTCCCTGTTGTCCTCAGATATATACAGGTGTTTGTTTGCTGTGTTGGGGTCCAGTGTGTGCCGACAGGAGTCTGCAGGTGAAACACAGTTAAAAACACTGTTACACACTGTTAGGAGTTCTTAGGGAGAGTTTTTACCCGTACGCTGCGAGGTTATTTAAAAGTGACTCCTGATGCGTGTTTTTCTATATATTGTCTGGTGGTATATTTAATGTCGGGGTATTACTTGTTCGCTTGTGTTACTAATCACTTTTTTTCAGTCTGTGGGAAACATACAATGCAGGATTTCACTGTATTATGTACACATGACAGTTTAATTATAGAATACAATTTATTTCAATATATTACACAACAGTGAAATAAATGAAACAGTACTTAGTGTATGAATACATTAAGAGCAGTGAATACTGTACAGTAGTGTGTGTCTGCTTGCTGTAAGTACATTCTTTTCTTCATTTTCAGCTGTGTGACCCCCCCACTGAGCAAGGTATAGAGACTCCTCATTCCACAATAGGTTCCTCCAGCTGTTCCTGCTCACATGTTCTTTCCCTTATAGTGAATAAAGCCTTCAAACAAACACACACTCTACACTGTCCTGAGTTCTCCAGCACACCAACTGCATCCTGTACTGTACATTAGTTTTTTTGGACTGGACTGACCCACATCTCACACACACACACACACACACACACACACACACACACACACACACAGTCTGAAACCGCTTGTCCCAGGCGGGGTCGCGGGGAGCCGGAGCCTAACCCAGCAACACAGGACACAAGGGGACACACAGGACAGGACGCCAGTCCGTCACAAGGCACCCAAGCAGGGCTCAAACCCCAGACCCACTGGAGAGCGGGACCCGGTCAAACCCACTGCGCCACTGCGTCCCCTATGCTGACCCAGATATTCTACAGTTTTCATTCTCATTTATATCTATAAAAGCTTTAGCTCATGTTTGTACAAATAGTATTAACACTGTTTTCAATCAATACTTTGTGTATTAATGATGGAAATTATATTTATCGTTTCATTTTCAGAACCGCTTGTCCCATACGGGGTCACGGGGGAACCGGAGCCTACCCGGTAACACAGGGCGTAAGGCCGGAGGGGGAGGAGACACACCCAGGACGGGACGCCAGTCCGTCGCAAGGCACCCCAAGCGGGACTCGAACCCCAGACCCACCGGACAGCAGGACCGTGGTCCAACCCACTGCGCCACCGCACCCCCTATATTTGTTCTTAAATTAAGTTTTAAACAAATACAGTGATTTTTTTTCTATATACTCTATAACGTGAAGGACTGCTGCCTCACAGCACCTGGGCAGAAGGTTCAAGTCCAGTTTAGTCTGTGTGGAATTTGCATATTCTCCTTAAGGTTATGTTGGTACAATCACTGTGAAAACATGATCGGTAGAATTTGATTTGAGTGGAGTGAACCTACACTACCCCTGTATACCACTGTGCAGTAAAATAAGTAAATAGTGTTAAATGAGAGCAGTAGTTCAGTCCAAACACACTCACATTTGAGGAGCCCTGGTCTGATCCTGCACTCTCCACCATGGTCCACACTGTAGGTAAAGCAGAAGGACACACAGTGTCTGAGGTACACAGACTGTTTATGAGGTGTGTGTGGAAACTCAGTCTTGTGACATCTATGAGGGTTAGCATAATTACACACAAATACGTACACACACTACTTACTGTAGTATCTCCAGTTTGCAGGTGGGATCCTGCAGTAGATCAGAGAGCAGCTTCACTCCTGAGTCCCCTGGGTTATTGTAGCTTAGATCCAGCTCTCTCAGGTGTGAACAGGGGTTCGAACGCAGAGCTGAAGCCAGAGAAGTACAGCCTCTCTCTGTGACACAACATCCAGACAGTCTGTAGAGAGAAAACAAAAACACTGTATTCCCACTGAAGAAACCTTATTTACAGTGTCTGTTCCCAAGTACTGACCTCAGTATGTCCAGTTTACAGTATTTGTTCCCCAGTCCAGGAGAGAGCAGTTCCACTCCTGAATCCTGCAGGTCATTGTCACTCAAGTCCAGCTCTCTCAGAAGTAAAGAGCTTGATGTAAGAACTGAGGCCAGAGCTTTACAGCATCTCTCTGTGAGTCCACACATCTTCAGCCTTAAGAAGACAAAAATACACAAGTAGAACCATTTAATATATCAGTAGGTCTTGATAGACACATTTTTTATTTAAAGAAAATGGAATGTCATGCTTGTATATAGAAGCAACTGCTGCTTCTTCACCCACCTAAGCGTCTCCAGTTTACAGGTGGGATCCTGCAGTAGGTCAGAAAGCAGCTTCACACCTGAGTCCCCTGGGTGATTACAGCTCAGATCCAGCTCTATCAAATGTGAAGGGTTCGAACACAAAGCTGAAGCCAGAGAAGCACAGCCACCTTCTGTCAGCCTACAGGTAGACAATCTGTAGAGAGACAAAGAAAACATGACACTTACCCATTTCATTAAAATACATCAAATAACCTATGCTGAAAAGAGGAAAAATATGAGCACACAATTGCTGAAAAGTAACAAATTAGTGAGGTATGTGTTGACAGGGTCTAAACAGTGTAAAACACACAGCTGTATCATTTATAAACCTACAGATAAACAGTGATAAACACAGGAAAACAGAGACAATTTACTGTCCTGAAATATGAGTCTATAACTTACAGCTAAGTTCTATCAATATGTTTCTTCAACGAGATTCTAACACTAAATTTTTAGTATTTTCTGTTTTCTTATCAGAGTGGGGTGCGGTGGTGCAGTGGGTTGGACCACAGTCCTGCTCTCCGGTGGGTCTGGGGTTCGAGTCCCGCTTGGGGTGCCTTGCAGCGGACTGGCGTCCTGTCCTGGGTGTGTCCCCTCCCCCTCCGGCCTTACGCCCTGTATTACCGGGTAGGCTCCGGCTCCCTGCAACCCCGTATGGGACAAGCAGTTCTGAAAGTGTGTGTGTGTGTGTGTGTTTCCTTATCTGATATAAATAATGAATTGTTACATGTAACCTATAAACATATAGAGTAATGAATATGTTCACTACATACAGGTTAATAAGAGTAATGTAGTGTGTAGAAATTAAGAATATAGTGTTGCAGTATTCAATCTAAACTTCAGTATGTAACAGTTTTAAGTTTAACTGGAGAAAGCCAGCTGTGGGAATTTTTATGTTAATGATCACATGACCTGCCAGTTCAGGCAAATTATGTGTTGAGATTCTGACACCAGGAAGGGGCCCCATGGTGGATACTTATATGCAAAACCCTTGGAGATATTACAATCTGAATACATTACATTTATTCATTTAGCTGATGCTTTTCTCCAAAGCGACTTACAGTGTTATGGTTACAATTATTCACCCATTTATACAGCTGGGTAATTTTACTGAAGTAATTCAGCGCAAGTACCTTGCTCAAGAGTACTACAGCGGGAGGTGGGAACCGAATCTGCGATTTTTGGGGCCAAAGGCAGCTGCTCTACCTACTACGCTACCAGCTGTCCCTAGTAGCAAATATTCAATTGGAATATTGCAAGTATAAGTCAGTAAGTCATTTCCTAGGGAAAGATGTCTTTTAAGAATCATTTATTATTACAAAAATGCACAGAATCTAGAATACATTACAGTACAGTATTGCCTGCTAGTACTGACCTCAGTGTGTCCAGTTTACACTGTTGGTTCCCCAGTCCAGCAGAGAGCAGTTTCACTCCTGAGTCCTGTAGGTCATTGTTACTCAGGTCTAACACCCTCAGGTTCGAGTCTGAACTCAGAGTTGAGGCCAAAGCTTCACAGCATCTTTCAGTGAGAAAACAAAAGCTCAACCTGAAAAGAAACAGAAAATATTTTAGAGACACAGATGTGTTGTAATCTCCAATGCATCTGTCCAATAAGACAAATAAATTGTGAGGTTAAGTCTTGATCATGGAGTGCTGATAAGGATGATCAGTGAAGGAACTCTAAACACATTATAAATTACACTGAAGATATCAGGAGAAAAATGGAGAAGAGAAAAACACACACACACACACACACACACACACACACACATTTTTGGAACCGCTTGTCCCATACAGGGTCGCGGGGAACCAGAGCCCACCCGGTAACACAGGGCGCAAGGCCGGAGGGGGAGGGGACACACCCAGGACAGGACGCCAGTCCGCCGCAAGGCACCCCAAGCGGGACTCAAACCCCAGACCCACTGGAGAGCAGGACCCGGTTCAACCCACCGCGCCCCCTCTTAAATGGAGCCTCTGCACTCGACTGCCTTGAAACTCGCACCCACCGGACCCGGCCAAGCCCGCCGAGGCACCACGCACCCGGCGTAAGAGAAAAACACATTACGTGCATTCCTGAATTATATTAATAATTATGATACACAGCTCACTCCAGGTGCCACAGCAGGATTTATGTAACCAGACATCTGACTGTACTGTACTGACCTCTACCTCGATGGACACACAACACCTGAAACTGAACTTCTCTAAATCAGATGTGTCATTAATTTCCTCCTCCTCTTAGCCTGCTGTTGATTGTAACTGATGACACTGTGATTATCTCCTCTACCAGTTCGTTAATCACTTTTCAGCCAGTGAAAATAATAACACTGCTATAATGTGGCATTACTCCTCTACTGCTGGAAATATGTTCTGACATTTTTACTTTCTCACTGAAATTATTTACAGAGATCTTGAACACACAAATTGCTTAGCACAGTTACCATAAAATTAGTTCCCAGCTGTATCATTAGTAATGTAGCTTGTGAAATGTGCCCAGGTACCTATGATCCACTTGTTGCGGCCACTGCTCCACCTCCATATACAGTATATGGAGGATGGAGAGAGGTGATGTGCGTTACCATGATACAAAATTGGTTTAACGTTGTTGTCTTTTACCATATGCATTTTCTCCAAACAGACATATAACAGGACTTACAGAGCAGTTCTGGAGACTTGGACCACTGGCAGCATCCTCTGAAGACCTTCGTCACGTAACATGCAGTTTCTCAGCTCCAACACTTCCAATTCCTCTGCTGACATCAACAACACAAAGGCCAGAGCTGACCACTCGGAGGGACTTATTTCCTTTTCTGTAAGATTTTGTGAGTTCAGGTAATTTTGGATTCGTTTCACCACAGAACTGTCGTTCAGTTCATTCAGACAGTGAAAAAGATAAATGCTCTTCTCTGGAGAAAAATTCTCATGGATCTTCTTATAGATATATTGTTTTATTTCTGCAATATCACAAGAAATTCTTTGTAAAGGTAGACCTTTTAAAAGCTGTTGGCTGTATTCCACTGAAAGGCCAAGAAGGAAACGAAGATAGAGGTCTAAGTGTCCATTCTTGCTGCATATTGCCTCATTTACTGTTTTTTCCAGCAAGCCAGTATCAGTATTTGAGAGAAACTTGTGTAAAGCAGCAAGGTACTCCTGAACACTCAGATGTACAAAGCAGTAAACTTTCCCCTCATACAACCCAATCTCCTGTCTAAACACTTCTGTACAAATTCCAGAATAAACCGAAGCTTCACTGACATCAATGCCAATCTCCTTCAGGTCTTCCTCATAAAATATGAGATGTCCTGTTTCAAGGTTGTTGAAAGCCAACTTCCCCAGTTTCAGAACAAATTCCTTATCCAGTTCTAAAGATTTCAGAGGCTCTGTTTCTCGTTTTTTCAGATACTTCTCATTCTTCAGACTGGTCTGAAATATCAGAAAGTGTGTGTACATCTCAGTGAGAGTCTTGGGAATTTCTCCACTGTGTTCCTCAACAAAAAGCCTCTCAAGAACAGTGGCTGAAATCCAACAGAAGACTGGAATGTGACACATGATGTACAGGCTCCTTGATGACTTCACATGTGTGATGATCCTCTTGGCCAGGTCCTCATCACTGAATCTCTTTGTGAAGTATTCATCCTTCTGAGGGTCATTGAACCCTCGTATCTCTGTCACTCGATCGACACACTCAGGAGGGATCTGACTGGCGGCTGCTGGTCGGGAAGTTATCCAGATGAGAGCAGGAGGAAACAGATTCCCCTTCATGAGGTTGGTCAACAACATATCCAGTGAAGTTGTCTTTGTCACATCAGAACAGATCTCATTGTTCTTAAAATCTAGAGGAAGGCGACACTCATCCAGACCATCAAAGATAAACAAAACTTTGGAATTCAAAAGATGAGTGATTCCAAACTCTTTGAGTTCTGGAAGAAAGTAATGAATCAGTTGTGTTAAACTGAATTCTTTATCCTTTATCAAATTGAGGTCCCGGAAAGCAAGGGGAAATATAAAATTAACGCCTTGATTTTCTTTTCCTTCTTCCCAGTCAAGAATGAATTTCTGAACAGTCACTGTTTTCCCAATGCCTGCAATACCCTGCGTCAGCACAGTTTTTATTTGAGTAACTTTTCCATGTAAGGTTGTAAAAATATCACTGTATTTTATTGCAGTTTCTTGTATAGCTGGTTTATTGAATGCTCTCTCAATGTGTCTCACTTCATGTTCATCACTGATCCCACCAGTACCACCTTCAGTTATGTAGAGCTCTGTGTAAATATCATTCAGAAGGGCTGGGTTTCCATACTTAGCTTGTCCTTCAAATACACACTGAAACTTCTTCTTCAGATGGGATTTCAGTTTCTGCTGACATGCCATCAGGAGTTCAACTGAGAAAAGAAATCAGAGGAAAACTTGTGGAATCTTTTTATGAAAAATTTCCCCTAAAAATTTAGGCATCCGAGCTAAATTGTTGAATATGTTCCATATATTACTTGTGTTTGTCAACACTGGCTTTGAACTAAAGTGAACTCATTGTCCACACTTCCACACCACCTGAATAAACTCTGCACTTGGATCAAACTTCAAGCTCACCTCCGAGAGATTCCTGACACTTACAGATCTTTATATGACATTCCCAATATTTTGGCACACATATAAAAGTAACACACTTTCTGGGTTACCCTGTGATAAGACTGGCATCCTGTCTAGGGTGTGCACTTTAGCCTTGTGTGCAGTAATTTTGGCGTGGGATCCGGACTGCTGCAACCCTAACCATAAAAAGCGAAAACGAAAGTGAATAAATAAGATAGTTTCTGACGGCAGTCCAGGATGTAGTCGCACACACTCATAAACGATGGGATATTTAGTCAGCAATTTAAAACAATTTACTTTTATATACAGAGCTGGAATACAGCGCTCTTCTCACCAGAGTAACACAGAGTGCTGAAGAAGGATGTAGTGTTAAACAAGGTTACTTAATACATTACAATTATAACAAATATAAATAAATAACTAACAGAGCAATCCAGCAGGAAACAGCAGAGAGGAAAACAAAAAAATCCCAGTCACAACCAAAAAGACAAAAATCATCCTCGGGGCACCCAAGTGCCAGTAGCTGCACACCCCTCCTGGGAATTCTGCTGTGGTGACAGAGGATCTGTGTAGATAATGTGATGTGTTGTAAGTATCACTCTCAAGATTAAAACTACCAATTCACCCAAAACAAATGTCTTTGTACTGTGGGGAGAAACCAGAAGAAACTCATAAAAAACAAGGAAAACACAAAAATTCTGCTCTGACTGTAGAAATACTATGCACGATTACACAATCCAGGCGCTGTGAGACACCAGTGCAAACTGCTATGCCACCTTGGTGAACCCTACATAGCCTCGTATTCTGTTTTTCCAAGATAGGCGCTAGAAAACTGTGGCCCTGCAATAGGATAAGCGTTTAATGATACTGAGGGAATGAGATATTTTGTAACCCACCTTCATGACAAGGTGACCTGATACTCTTCATAAAGCTACAGCTGGGTATGGGTGAGATTACGCTCTTCTCCTGGACACTATAGACAGAAAAGACCATTATAATATTTTTCCCTCTAACTTAAGATAAACTTAAAACCTTCTCACTGTAGATATAACAAATTTAACATGGAAGTCAACCATCACAATAGATCCCTTCAGGATTCTTAATGAATTACTCAGAAACAGGGGCAATAACTGGCAAATGTCTCAGTTTGGCATAATTTTGCCAGCTATTGCTACTTGTGTTGTCACATGCAGTGTTTGTCTTAAAGGGATTTGGTTTAAAAAAAAAAAAAAAAAAACATTTACCTTTGAACTGCAAAAGACTGCCCGCCAAAGTAGATTGGTTCAGGCATTGACTTGTCACTCTTCATGGATATACAGGTAGGTACAGGTGAAACTGATCTCTCCTGCTGGACACTGTGGACAGAAAGAGCCCTTATATAAAATTGTAGCATTGAAAGAAACATCACTTCAGGCATTTTCAAGTGGCTTGATAGATAACATTAAGAAAAAAGGATATTCACTGACAGGTACGCCTCTATATCAATTAAAATTGCCAACGATCATTACTTCTCTGTCTTTGTCCAAAAGAGATGTGATTTAGAAGAACACTGACCTTTGACCTGCTGAATACTGTTGATCCTTAAAGTAGATTGGTTCAGGCATCGACTTGTCACTCTTCATGGATATACAGCTCGGTACAGGTGACCCTGATCTCACCTGTTGGACACTGTGGCAGGAAAAGAAGAAAAGGCCACTCATATATCTTTATATCTATAACAACAGATTAAATTCAGACTTTAAAAAGTTTTTCAGATAAAACTATGGCATTAAAAGAAACAATACCTTTGATATTTTCAGTCATTTCTCCTAAAGAGATGTGGTATAGAAGAATATTTACCTTTGACCTACAGAAGACTGTCCATCCTTAAAGGAGATTGGTTCAGGCATTGACTTGTCACTCTTTATCGATACACAGCTGGGTACAGGTGACACTGGTCGCTCCTGTTGGACACTGAGGACCGAAGAAAGAAAGATCCTTTCACTGACCTTTTTATCCCTACAATCAGATTAAATTTACACTTAAAATTGTTTCTGCATATAAAACTGGGGCACTAAAAGAAATATTACTTTAGGCATTTTCAAGTAGCTTGACAGGCGTCCTGAAGAAGAAAGGGTATTCACCGACAGGTACGCCTCTATATCAATTAAAATTGCCAACTCTCATTACTTCTCTGTCTTTGTCCTAAAGAGATGTGGTTTAGAAGAACATTTACCTTTGACCTGCTGAAGACTGTCCATACTTAAAGTAGATTGGTTCAGGCATTGACTTGTCACTCTTCATGGATATACAGGTAGGTACAGGTGAAACTGATCTCTCCTGCTGGACACTGTGGACAGAAAGAGCCCTTATATAAAATTGTAGCATTGAAAGAAACATCACTTTAGGCATTTTCAAGTGGCTTGATAGATAACATTAAGAAAAAAGGGTATTCACTGACAGGTACGCCTCTATATCAATTAAAATTGCCAACGATCATTACTTCTCTGTCTTTGATCAAAAGAGATGTGGTTTAGAAGAACATTTACCTTTGACCTGCTGAAGACTGTCCATACTTAAAGTAGATTGGTTCAGGCATTGACTTGTCACTCTTCATGGATATACAGCTCGGTACAGGTGACCCTGATCTCACCTGTTGGACACTGTGGTGGGAAAAGAAGAAAAGGCCACTCATATATCTTTATATCTATAACAACAGATTAAATTCAGACTTTAAAAAGTTTTTCAGATAAAACTATGGCATTAAAAGAAACATTACCTTTGATATTTTCAGTCATTTCTCCTAAAGAGATATGGTATAGAAGAATATTTACCTTTGACCTACAGAAGACTGTCCATTTTTAAAGGAGATTGGTTCAGGCATTGACTTGTCACTCTTCATGGATATACAGCTCGGTACAGGTGACCCTGATCTCACCTGTTGGACACTGTGGACAGTAGAGAGAAAGATACTTTAATTGAAAATCGTTCCTGAAAATAAAACTATAGCACTGAAAGAAACATCACTTTAGATATTTTCAAGTTGCTTGACAGATAACATGAAGAAAAAGGCTATTCATTGGCAGGTACGCCTCTATTATAGTTAAATATGCCTACTGTCAGAACTCATCTCTTTAAAATCAGTCATATGTCCAGAACACATGTGGTTTAGAAGAACATTTACCTTACACCTGCAGAAGACTGTCCATCCTTAAAGTAGATTGGTTCAGGCATTGACTTGTCACTCTTCATGGATATACAGCTCGGTACAGGTGACACTGATCTCTCCTCTGGGACACTGTGGACAGTAGAGAGAAAGATACTTTCATTGAAAAAACTGTTCCTGCAGATAAAACTGGCATTGACAGAAATATCAGTTTAGACATTTTCAAGTGGCTTGACGGATAACATGAAGTAAAAAAGGTGACACTGGTCTCTCCTGTTGGACACTGGATTGAAAAGGTTCAATTTCTCTCGATCAGAATACATTTGTCACATATTTATATATTCCTGCTTTTGCAGTAAACGTCATCTCCATTTGCGCTTAGCCAATAGCTGACAAGAAAGACTGTTAATTTGCTGTGTTAGATGTTCGTTCCCATGTAAAACAAATATAAATAATCGAAATGGAATGAAGTTAAATCAGAACCCATGCCATTAAATGTCTTTTTTCAAAATCACACACACAGTCAGAAACTGCTTGTCCCAAGGCACCCCAAGCAGGGCTCAAACCCCAGACCTGTCAGAGAGTGGGACCTGGCCAAAACCGCTGCACCAACGCGCCCCCCCATCCTTTTCAAAATTAATTAACGCTAAAGGAAAATTACAGAAATTCTTAAACCTGCCTGTGAAAATGTCACTGTACTCAGCACTACATGATGTTACTGACTCAAGCACAGTTTACTGATCAGACTTGGACTCTTATGAATAATCAAGTTATGGATGATTAAAGATGCAAACATTTTATAGATTTTTACAGGTGCTTAATTACATTTGTCACATATTTATATATTCCTGCTTTTGCAGTAAACGTCATCTCCATTTGCGCTTAGCCAATAGCTGACAAGAAAGACTGTTAATTTGCTGTGTTAGATGTTCGTGAATGCTGGTCATCAGTAACAAGACAAAAAGCACTCCATATTCATGGGATGAATTGCTCAACAATCCATGTCAAATAAGCATTTTTGGAAATAATGTTAATTTTCAGTAATTTCACTTTTGTTTTAAAGTGCTGCTTAAAAGTATGTGAATCTTGTACGGTTGGTCATTATTCTTGTTTAAAATATATTTAAAAAAAAAAAAAAAAAAAACTTAGAAAATCTACATCTTAAATCTTAAAGTTACAAAATGAAGAAATAATGATGATTTACACACCTGATTCTACTTACCTAGTGGTTGAACCAGTGTAACTTGGAGTTCACTTATTTTTGCACCTGTACTACTTCCGTGTTTCTAATACACACATAATTTTCTCTAAAGCTACATATGGAACTGGTCATTAAACACCTGTTATGTCATAACAGGTGAGAAAGACTGTTTCTTATTAAATGCCCATTTTGTGGTAAAACTAAGCGACATGAGGGCTTCACATACTTCCATACAGCACTATAATTTCAACACTGTTTGAAGCTAATAATCAATTACATAAAACCTTTGAAAATATTTTTCATTTATTGTAGCTATACGAAACATTTTTACAAAATCTACCCAACAGAAAAAACAAGGAATGCCTGTATGACGAGCATACTAATTGCGACTTGGTATTAAAAGTAAATTTTTATTGACAAATAAGTAGAGGACAAACAGACTTTTTTGGAACCAATGTATATAAAAAGGATACCTAAAAAAAAAAAACATTTATCTGACCATTAACAAGAAAAATGCCCTCACACCTTTCCACTCACCTTTTAAAACTCATTTCTGATGCAGTGACCCACTCCTTACAGTCTCCAGAAGGCCTTATTTCTGAGACAAGACCCTCCATCTAAGACCGCTGGACAGGAGCTGATCAGGTGAATCAGAGTCTTTCTGGACAGCACATAAAAAGAGCAAGAAAAAAGGGTTAATTGAAAACTGGTTGCCAACACAATGTATCACGGTGACTAAACCCAAAAACGAAGCTGCGGCCAAGCACGATGTACATGAAGACGGGTGTCAAACTTGTTTTGTACCATGGGCTGAATAGGATTCATGGAGCACCCTGCAGATCGATTTTGTACATCAAATGTATATAACAGCAGAGACAATGACTAGAAGGATGGAAATATACAGTTTATAGCCATTGCAATTTAAGGCTATATTTGCCTGTACATATACCCATTGCACTGTATAGTGATTCGGTAATATTTCCTTCGTTCGACTCCCCGCACAACTGTTTCCGAAACCTAAGCAACTCTTAAATGATAAAAAAAAAAACAAAGTGATGATTTAAACCCAGCTACCAACATATCATTGCGACTAAACTCCTATAAAATGTAGCATTATAATGACACAGCTGAAGCTGAGTACCATGCAGAGTCTGTAAAGTAAGACTTCATAAATGTATCATACTTTAGAGGAGGTAAGACAAAAAGCAAAACGTGAAATTTCTGACCTGCCTGCCAACCTAAAATCTTATCGTGACTAAACATCTATAAACAGTTATGATGAGTCACAACTACAACCGAGCACCATGAAGACCTACCAAGAGTTTCCCAACTTGTTATGATCCAGAGCTTGGAATTTGTCCCAATGTGCTCCCACCCGCCTTTCAAAACATTTGGTGGTAAAACTGAGATAAAACCTTTTCTATGTAAACAGTAAATACTGCCAACTGTAGCAATCTTGCCCTTAGGTCTTTGATGCCCTCGCATAAGCGAATCCAGTAACGCTCATGAAATCATAGCAGAAACTACACAGTAATGATGTGTGTGATCCCCACGTATATATTGCAAATCTGTTGTGTTTTTTTTTATATTTTAAATGCATTTTGGAAATTTATTAGCTGGATAAATCTAACTACTGCCGGCAATGCGGCAGTAAGTCAGACCTGTTCCCGGTGCATGTTGGACTCCGCCAGGGCTGCCCTTTGTCACCGATTCTGTTCATTATCTTCATGGACAGAATTTCTAGGCGCAGTCAGGGAACGGAGGGTGTCTGTTTTGGTGGCCGCGAGATCTCGTCTCTGCTTTTTGCGGACGATGTGGTCCTGTTGGCTTCATCGAATCAAGACTTACAGCGTGCACTGGAGAGGTTTGCAGCCGAGTGCAAAGCGGCGGGGATGAGAATCAGCACCTCCAAATCCGAGATCATGGTCCTCAATCGGAAAAGGTGGATTGCCCCCTCCGGGTTAGGGGGGAGCTCCTCCCTCAAGTGCAGGAGTTTTAAGTATCTCGGGGTCTTGTTCACGAGTGAGGGAAAAATGGAGCGGCAGGTTGACAGACGGATCGGTGCGGTCATTGTACCGGTCTGTTGTGGTGAAGAAGGAGCTGAGTCGTAAGGCGAAGCTCTCAATTTACCGGTCGATCTACGTTCCTACCCTCACCTATGGTCATGAACTCTGGATCATGACCGAAAGAATGAGATCGCAGATACAAGCGGCAGAAATGAGTTTCCTCTGCAGAGTGGCTGGGCGCACCCTTAGGGATAGGGTGAGGAGCTCAGTCACCCGGGAGGAGCTCGGAGTAGAGCCGCTGCTCCTCCGCATCGAGAGGAGCCAGTTGAGGTGGCTCAAGCATCTGTTCCGGATGCCTCCTGGACGCCTCCCTGGGGAGGTGTTCCGGGCTTGTCCCACTGGGAGGAGGCCTCGGGGCAGACCCAGGACACGTTGGAGAGACTATGTCTCCCGGCTGGCCTGGGAACGCCTTGGGGTTCCCCCAGAGGAGCTGGAGGAGGTGTGTGCGGAGAGGGAAGTCTGGAGGACTCTGCTTGGACTGCCGCCCCCGCGACCCGGTCCCGGATAAAAGCGGAGGAAGATGGATGGATGGATGGATGGATGGATAAATCTAATTAATTGGTGAATATAGAGAATTATGAAATTATTTTAATTACAGATGTAAACATATTTTGATCTAAGCTGCTTCAGCTAAACATGTTCCCCCAACACGTCGTGTGAACAAATGTACAGCTTTAACTTAAGAAAATCAGTGGATTTACGTAGCTACACTTGTTGTGGTTTATGTGAATTCCAGTCAGTTTTTTTTTTGTTCCATTTTGACAAACTAAGGAAAACAAATTCAAACTCAGAAAATTTTAACAAATTCGTATTCCAAAAATCAACTTTTTAGTGAAAAAAGAAAGAAAATAGCGAGGATAATAATGTGGTCTAGACAGTTGGATGAGTATCTAAAAGAAAACATAGAAAATAATTCTGTATTTTTCAAAATTGAAAAAAGAATTTTCCTTTTGCATAAAAAAAGTTGCTCAAGCCGGTCTGTGCTACCCTGGGACAAGAACCAGCGACGAAAAAATGTTAAATGACACCGTAACAAAAAATATTTCACTCAAGTACTATACATAACACATGAATGAGAGTTTTGCTTCATTCTGGATTGTTAGTTATGTTTACCTTAACTTAACCAAGACTTAGTCTTCAGTTCGGCAACGCGACGAGCCTCTTCTCATCTGTCCTCCTTTCCTTGTTTCCGCTACAAGTCTTGTGTTACTGGAACAAATCTATAATACATACTAATACCGCAACGTAGATTTCCTGAGAAGTGAAGCATTTGCTATATATCTAATAATCAGTTAGACAGTAGAGTAAAGAACTAAAAATAGACAGAGCCTGCGGTCTGTCCAGTCGAGTTTGCTTCTGGGAGTTGGGGTTCTTTCACAGGAATTCCGTCTTTCGATCAACTCCACCTACGCGAGTTCCTAAAAATAAATGAATAAGTTAGTCCATCTTAAACTCCCGTTAACAAAACACACGGCGCACACAACATATGAGCATCGATTCCATTTTATATATAAAATAAAACACAGCAAAATAGCGGTTATGTAGCTAGAGTAAAAGACTCGATTTCCCATAATTCCTGTCTGTTTTTCCCTTTAGGGGCGGTCGGTAATCTGGCCGCGCGGAGAGATCGAGCCCACACAAATGGGCTCGGCCGGGGGTTTCCTCGTATCTAATGGGTTTGAAGTGTGGAGTAATGTGTAGTGGTTTGTTGAATGTGGATGTTTTTAAAGCTCTCCGTTTCACCTTTATTACTGCAGACCGCCGGTTCAAACCCAGTTAAAATCTTCAAAAACAGGCAACCTTGCTTTGAGGAAAAAATTTTTGCCAGTTTTTGAAGATTTTAACTCAAATCAACATATCTCTCAGAGATTAAACTAAGACATGGTCCAGTTCCGTAAAACAGGCATTATAATTACACCAATTAGCTGCAACAATGCCTTTTCCAAGTTCAAAAAAACAAATGTACTGGATTAGCATAGGCCTATTCATTCTCGTGCCGCCCCAAACAAGATGGTAAAAGAGAACTGGTCTACTTTTCTATCATCAGGGTAATATCCGCGTGATGTTGTTCATTCTGAACCACAGGGCACAATCTCCTTTTCAGTTCCACGATAAAGCCTATGCAAGATTTGCCACCATGGAAGCTACTAACTGCCCTCAAACCTCAACTTTTAGTAGCTGCATCCAGAACTGTGGTTTTTAGTATGTCTTCATCCATGTTATAGACAAGAGAGAAGTTCTGTTGGAGGTGGATGTAGGATTGAGCTTGCATTAAGCTACTTGCCAGTTGTTTTTAAGAAACCCTCACAATAAGTTTTAGTCCTGCTGCAACCCCATACACTGAATCCAACTCAGAACATCACTAGAAGCCACAATAATTCACTGGGTGAACAAGATGACATAAAAGAAGAAAGATGCTCTGAAACACAAACTCAAAAATAACCCAAGACGCAAGGACAAGCAGGTGCCCCTCAGTCAGGAAGCTCTCCGGTAGAACCCTGATACTCATTGAAAAAGACGTCCTCAAACATGCAATCAGTTTCAACTATAATGGTGCCGAACACAAAGGTTCCTTGCAAACTTAGAAGGAGCATTGAAGATAGTTCGGACTGCTGGAAAAATCATTGGCACACCCCCCCCCAGCTCTCCAAGAACTGCACTTGTCTAGAGTCAGTAAAAGGGCTAGCAAAATCATTCTAGACCCCTCACATCCAGGTCACTTCCTCTTCGAACCTTTGCCATCTGGCCGGTGCTACAGAGCACTGAGCACCAGGACAGCCAGACACAAGAAAAGTTTCTTTCCTCAGGCCATCTACCTCATGAACAGCTAAATCCCCCCTAGAGAGTAAACCAGTGCAATACACAACGCTATTTATATTTATAACTATTTATCACATCATATCTCTTACTCACACTCCCTTGCATTTATATCTAGTGACTATTTTTGTGTATTGGGTACTTTATATTTTTATATATTTTTTATCCTTTATTCACATACTCTATCTTCTTATCTTGCCACTGTCATTCTGTCTGTGCTGTGGAAGTTTCTGTCACCAAGACAAATTCCTTGTATGTGTGAACATACTTGGCAATAAAGCCCGTTCTGATTCTGAAGATCATCCAGCATCCAGACAAGTCACAGCAGGAGATACGACAAGCTGTTGTATCAGCTGTCAGAGGAAACCATTCACTGTACACCCTCTCATCAAAAGAAATGGAGCTGTCTTCTCTAAAAATAGATTGGTGTGTTTATATACAATATACAATAACAAAACACTCATTCTGATATATGGATATTATAGTGTTTATTATAGTAGTAAATACATTTATTCACTTAGCAGATGCTTTTCTCCAAAGCGACGTACATCTCAGAGAAAATACAATTTGTGCATTACATTAGGAAAATGAGAGACATAGCTGCAGACATGTGATTCTTAAATAAACCTAGTTTGTTTCTTTCCAGGGAGTGTGGTGGTGCAGTGGGTTGGGCCACAGTCCTGCTCTCCGGTGGGTCTGGGGTTCGAGTCCCGCTTGGGGTGCCTTGCGGCGGACTGGCGTCCCCTCCCGCCTTACGCCCTGTGTTACCGGGTAGGCTCCGGTTCCCCGTGACCCTGTATGGGACAAGCGGTTCTGAAAATGTGTGTGTGTGTGTGTGTGTATGTGTGTGTGTGTTTCTTTCCACTTAATGCACCGATGTTCATCACAGGAGTAGGTGCATAAAACTCAGGACAGACTAATCCTGATCACCTTCTGTCACGCCCCTGGGAACGAGCAAAGCGGAGACACCTGTGACCAGTTAAGAAGATCCGGGATAAAAGAAGCCCTGTGCCCACGCATCAATGTGGATTCTTGTAAATTGCCCCTTGGGTCTTGCCTGCTTTGTGATGGTCATACCCAGAAAGTCCTGTTCCTTCAAATCCTGGTTGCTTGAATAAAACCAACCTGCAACTGAGTCCTCTACTCACCTGTCTCCTGTGCCTGACACCTTCCTACTTTTTTTTTTTTTTTTTGAAAAAGGTACACAAACATTTACATACAATACAGGATTAGTAGCTGTATAAAGGCTTATCTTGGTATGATCATAAAGTCACAGTGCATATGAATTGTATATACAACATCAGTAAAATAATAAGAAAGTAAACATACATTGTACTGGAATAAATATTTTCTGCAATACAGAGAAAATTTTATGCACATAGTACAAAGTAACACTAACATAAATATGAAGTTTATGGTTTGATTTTCTGACACAGACTACGCAAGTGTGTGTCCATGCCCCAGTTCACACAGGGACATTGTGTCCCAAACCAAAAACCCAGGATACAGGGGCTCAGTGAATGTGGAAGTGAACCGGTACAGGAGGGTCACTTCACCAGAGGCAACTCTGTAGAAGGACAGAGTGCCAGCCAGCGAATCCAGATACACGCCTACTGTGTGAAAGGGGGGTACAGGTATGGAAGTCTGTTTCTTATTATGTTTGACAGAGTATCTTCCACCAAAGCAGCACAGACTCCAGGACTTATTATTATATCCAAGCCAGCATTCATCACCATCTCCTTTCCTATTTATTCCTTTATAAGTCACTCCTATGCGAGCCTTATTTCCACTCCATTGAACCTGCCAGTAAAAGCGACCAGACAGATGCTCTTCACACAGAATTTGGGAACAACAATCAAATCTGTCTGCATGATGAGGATATGGCTGCAACTCCTTTTCACTCCATGTTACCACCCTGTTGTTCTCAGACAGGTACAGGTGTCTGTTTGCTGTGTTGGGGTCCAATGTGAGCCGACAGGAGTCTGCAGAGGAAACAGTTAAAAAACTGGTTAAAAAAAAAAAAGTGTTAAATATGTCCATAGTCCACAATCTTGTTAAAGTTTATATTGACTGGTTACTAAATGGACATGGTGCTGAGTGGGTATGGTTGTGAATGCTTTGGTACCACAAGAGGCACCATCTTCAGCATAGCGAGAATGAGAAAAGTAGATGTGAAGAACAACAGTGTGTTTAAATAGGTTATCAGGTGACCTTGATAGGTAGAAGGTTGGTATTTGGCAGATCCATTTACTTACAACCTTGACCTTCTGCTGTCAGCATCATAGGGATTCCCAGAAGTAAGCCACGTTGATGTTTACACCTTGGGTGATGAAGTTCGGTCTGGAGAATCAGGCTTCCAGGAATTTCCTACTTCCCTACTATGAACGGAGTTGGCTATACATGAACTTCCAGGAATCCCCATGATATCAAAAGTAGAAGGTCAAGTTAAAGTGAGCTTCAGATTGCAACTACAAATTTTTCAAGATCACCTAATAACCTATATAAACACACAGTTCACATTATCGCTTTCATTTCTCACTTTAACAAACCTGCAAAACATTTGTGACCAAACCAGTACCACATGCACTTAATTGCCAATTAATTAATAGCCAATATCAGTCATCTCCCTAATTCATACTAAGTTTAAGTGGTATTTACCGTTAACTATACAAAAACTGTAAAAGTGTACCAGCTGTCCTAGACAGTGTGCACAAGGACAGATGGAAACTCACACACACACACACACACACACACACACACACACACACACACACACACACACACACTGACCAAAACCATTTGTCCCAAGCTGGGGGCTCGCGGTGAACCGGAGCCTGACCCGGCAACACACGGTGTAAGGCTGGAGGGGGAGGGGAGACACCCAGGATGGGACACCAGTCCATCACAAACCACCCCAAGCAGGGATCAAACTGCAGACCCACCAGAGAGCAGGACCCAGTCCAACTTGCTGCACCATTGCAGCCCCTCAGGTGGAAACAACCACAAATAATCTTTACTACATATATGTACATTTAAAATAAGAGTTTTTTATATGTCTTATGCTGAGTTCTCAATAATGTCAATAAATCATTTTGCTTCATTGCAACTCTGAGTCAAGAGTGAATCAGAGTTTCATTCATGGACTGAGGTAACTGACAGTTTTACACCAATATCACATGTAACTGCACTTCAACACATTTATTTTGCATTTAATGTTAAAAGTATATGTATTATACACAAAACACAGTGCAATAAAAATTAGTAAATCACTGGGGAAAGAACTTGCTGGAATTTTAAGTAAAACAAAACACGCTATAAGACAAGTAGCATTATAAACAAACAGACACACTTACATTTGAGGAGTCCTGGTCTGATCCTGCACTCTCCACCATGGTCCACCCTGTAGGAGACGCAAAACGACACACAGTGACTAAGAGACACACACCAGCTGTCTATGAAGTGTGTGTGGAAACAAAGAGCCCTGTAATAGTTACTGTGCTCACACATGGATTCATCCATATGGTGGAAAAAGTTCTACACACCTGAATAAGGATTAGTAGTAACTAGTAAGAATTCATTAATTTAGCAGACACTTTTCTCCAAAGCGATGTACATCTCATAGAAAATAGAATGTGTACATTAAATTAGCAAAAAGAGTAACTTAAATGCAGACACGTGATTCTGAAGTATTCTTTCCACTATATGAACAACCAATGTTCATCACATAAGTCCTTCCAAGTAATTTTTTAAAAATATACTGTATATACAAACATTTCCATTACATTACACCAGTAGCTGCGTGAAGGTTAATTAATTGTTTAACAGGCATGCTTTCAAAGTTACAGTGATAATATCAGAACACATACACAATACTTACTTCAGTGTCTCAAGTTTGCAGGTGGGATCCTGCTGTAGATCAAAGAGCAGCTTCACTCCTGACTCCCCTGGGTTATTGTAGCTCAGATCCAGCTCTCTCAGGTGTGAACAGGGATTCAAACGCAGAGCTGAAGCCAGAGAAGTACAGCCTACCTCTGTGACACAACAGCCAGACAGTCTGTAGAGAGACAGGGACAATTAAAGCACTTTTTCTCCCTAAAAACTGGTTACAGATCATTCTGATAAATATCATATAGTATTAAATGCTAACATTATAAATTGTTACACTCATGAAACACTGTTTCCAGTTTACGGCGTCTGTTCCCCAGTAGTACTGACCTCAGTGTGTCCAGTTTACACTGTTTGTTCCCCAGTCCAGTAGAGAGCAGTTCCACTCCTGAGTCCTGCAGATCATTGTCACTCAAGTCCAGCTCTCTCAGGTGTGAGGAGTTTGACGTAAGAACTGAGGCCAGAGCCTTACAGCATTTCTCTGTCAGTCCACACATCTTCAGCCTTAAACAGACAATTACAGAATCAGAAACAACTATTTCAGTTTTTCAGTGGTGTCTAAGTTACAGTACATATCTCCAGTTTGAAAACAATAAAACATTATTATCACTTTAAAAGAAAAATGTTTCAGCCTATTAAGGTTAAAAGAAAACTAATAAAATTAAAATGTTAAAATAATGGAAAATGTGCACAAAGGGACATGGGTACATTTTAAAAACACATTTCAGTAATTAGTTATTGTTGATTCCAATGCAGAACAAATCCCACCCAAGTGTCTTCAGTTTACAGGTGGGGTTCTGCAGTAGATCAGAGAGCAGCTTCACCCCTGAGTCCCCTGGGCAATTGTAGTTCAGATCCAGCTCTCTCAGGTGTGAAGAGTTTGAACACAGAGCTGAAACCAGAGAAGCAAGGCCTCCCTCTGTGACTCTGCAGTTACACAGGCTGTAGAGAGAAAGGAAAAATAAAACATTACATTCTCACAGACTGTCAGAGATTACAAATCAATCTGACAAGGATGACATGGTACTGAATGACGACTACATCATAACAACAGTATTGCATTAGTGTATATTCCCCAGTAATACTGACCTCAGTGTGTCCAGTTTACACTGTGGGTTCCCGAGTCCAGCAGAGAGTAGTTTCACTCCTGAATCCTGCAGGTTGTTGTCACTTAGGTCTAACACTCTCAGGTTCAAGTCTGAGCTTAGAATTGAGGCCAAAACCTCACAACATCCCACAGTAAGAGAACAATTGTTCAGCCTGGAAAGGAAAATATGTTATGTTTATTCATTTAGGAGGCATTTTTCCCCAAAGCAACGTACATGTCAACGAACAATAGAAAAGGGCATGGCATTAAAATAGGGATGCATATCACATACATTTGTCAAATAAGAAAAGGTCTTGTTGGTGATGAAGTGTTGATGAAGATGATCAGTGAATGAAAATATATAATAAATCACCAGGTAAGGATAGTGAACAGAACAGAAGAATATGTCACAAGGTTTTCCTCATTTGTGTTGACAATCATGAAACATTAACAGAGTAAAATTTTTTGGTATTTGACAGGTAAAGTATGAACCACCCCTTTGTGACTAGTTACGCCAAGTCACACAGCAGAATGTCTCTAACCAGACATCTGACTGCACTAATCTGTACCTGGATAGACACATATCACCTAAAACTGAACTCCTCAAAACGAGGTGTCTTATTGCAGAAAAATTTGTGCTAAATATGTATACAGTTAAATATTCATATTGGGCAGCATCTATATATTATGTATCTCATGATAACTGTACACTGGACTCGTAGCCTCAGTTATCTGTACTACCAGTCATTGTCACATCGTGTGCAATTATGAATAGTGAATGAATGCATAATTACATAGAGCATTCCTTGGCTAGTAAAGTAATTCTAGTTCTGATTCAAAAATAATTTTAATGATTAAAAACAGCCACACACCTTAAAAATGTTGAGAACTAATACAAGCCTGAAGTGGTATTCTTCTTAAGTAGGTGTTCATATCTGTACCTGTTCCTACCTGAAATGTGCTGCTTAGTCAGAGACACTTTCAGCCTCATATGTTCAGTATGTACTGATTGAATCAGAACATGTGAACAGATCATTTTACCATACTGTATAATTGTTTTAATTTATTTTAACATTACAAGCATTTTCTTTAAACAGAAATATAAGAGGACTTACAAAGCAGTTCTGGAGACCTGGATCACTGGTAGCATTCTATGAAGACCTTCATCACGTAAGGTGCAATTTCTCAGATCCAAACCATCCAGTTCCTCTGCTGACATCATCAACACAAAGGCCAGAGCTGACCACCCTGTGGGTCCAATGTTCTTTTCTGAAAGACGTCCTGAGTTGAGGTAACTCTGGACTTCAATCACCAGAGAATTGTCATTCAGTTCATTCAGACAGTGGAAGAGATAAATTGTCTTCTCTGGAGAAAGATTTTCATGGATCTTCTTACGGATGTGTTTGACTACTTCTTTAATGTTACAAGACCTTGTCTGTGACAGTAGTCCTTTTAAAAGCTTTTGACTAAATTCCATTGAAAGGCCAAGAAGGAAACGGAGGTAGAGGTCCAAGTGTCCATTCTTGCTCTCTAAAGCTTCATCTACTGTTCTCTCCAGCAGGTTAGGGTCAGTATTTAAGAGAAACTTATGTAAAGCAGCAAGATACTCCTGAACACTCAGATGTACAAAGCAGTAAACCTTCCCCTCATACAACCCAATCTCCTGTCTAAACACTTCTGTACACACTCCAGAAAACACCGAAGCTTCATTGACATCAATCCCAATCTCCTTCAGGTCTTCCTCATAAAATATGAGATTGCCTTTATCAAAGTTTTTGAAAGCCAACTTCCCCAGTTTCAGAACAAATTCTTTATCTAATTCTAAAGACTTCAGAGGGTCCATTTCTTGTTTTTCCAGATACTTCTCATTCTTTAAACTGGTCTGAAAGATCAGGAAGTGTGTGTACATCTCAGTGAGAGTCTTGGGAATTTCTCCATTGTGTTTCTCAACAAAGAACCTCTCAAGAACAGTGGCTGAAATCCAACAGAAGACTGGAATGTGACACATGATGTACAGGCTCCTTGATGACTTCACATGTGTGATGATCCTCTTGGCCAGATTCTCATCACTGAATCTCTTTGTGAAGTATTCATCCTTTTGAGGGTCACTGAACCCTCGTATCTCTGTCACTCGATCGACACACTCAGGAGGGATTTGACTGGCAGCTGCTGGACGGGAAGTGATCCAGATGAGAGCAGGAGGAAACAGATTCCCCTTCATGAGGTTGGTCAACAACACATCCAGTGAAGTTGTCTTTCTCACATCAGAACAGATCTCATTGTTCTTAAAATCTAGAGGAAGGCGACACTCATCCAGACCATCAAAGACAAACAAAACTTTGGAATTCAAAAGCTGAGTGAGTCTAAACTCTTTGACTTCTGGGAGAAAGTAATGAACCAGCCGTTTTAAACTGAATTCTTTATCCTTTAACAAATTCAGGTCCCGAAAAGGAAGAGGAAATATGAAATTAATGTCTTGATTAGCTTTTCCTTCTGCCCAGTCAAGAATAAATTTCTGCACAGACACTGTTTTTCCAATACCTGCGATCCCCTGTGTCAGCACAGTTCTTATATGTGTTACTTTTCCATGTAAGGGTGTAAAAATATCACTGCATTTGACTGTAGTTTCTTGCACAGCTGGTTTTTTGAGTGCTCTCTCAATGTATATCACTTCATGCTCATCACTGATCCCACCAGTACCACCTTCAGTTATGTAGAGCTCTGTGTAAATATCCTTTAGATGGGCTGGATTTCCATGCTTAGCTATGCCTTCAAACAGACATTCAGACTTCTCCTTCAGACGGGATATCAGCTTCTGCCAATATCCAATCAGTGTTTCATCTGGTCAAACAAATAAGAGGACAATGTTTAAGATTTTTTGACAAAATTTCTCCTAAAAATGTAGGCCTCTGAGCTAGAAAGCCGAATGTGTTCCTCATAGTATGTCTCAAGCTCTCAAAATAGGTATGGAACTAAACTGAGTTGTTTGAGCCTCATTACTCAGAATATCTTTTCGAGATATAAAATGTTTATTGTAGAAGATTGTGGGTTCTTAAAATCTTAAATGTTGTGCATAAATATAATGACTGCCGTGATCCAATACAATGCCAAACTAGATATTGAAACAGAACTTTAAAAATTCTTTAAAACACAGTTCTGGGCCTAACCCTAACACTCCCACCTCAGCCTTGCACCCACTGCTTCCAGGATATGCTCCAGATCACTGTGACCCCGCCTAGGACAGGCAGTTATTGAAACCGGATGGATTATTTTGTATGTGGAGAAATTCCAATTTATTCCAAGTTCAACCCAAATCACTAAATTATGTTTGATGTCACGAGAAAATTTGTGTAACATGTTGAAAAAAAGGTAAATAGCCATTATTAAAATTATTTTGTGATTTTTAAAATTTTTTTAGCTAACATTTGGAATAGAGGTAGGAATGATTATTTCCTTTTCATTTCTTAATTACTACAACCTTCTTTTTCACTCACTCACTCACTCAGTTTCGTAAACCATTATTCCTTGACATGGTACTAGTGGTCCAAAGCCCACCCTCGTGCTCTATTCTTCTGGGAAAGACTCTGAACCACTGAAGCCCTGCAATAGGATGAGAAATTAACGATAGTGTGCGAGATACTTTTTGACCCACCTTTACAACAAGGTGTTGAGCTGAGTACAGGTGAGACTGCTCCCTTCTGCTCCACACCGTGAACAAAAAAACCCTTTCATCATACTAATGCCACTAACTGGATTCTTCCTTGTATCTAAATAGCAAATAAACATGGAAATAAATCTGTTCTAGATTCTGAGAAAAAAAGTGGCAGGTATTTTTCAGGTTCAGTTAAATCTGTCAGGTTTTGTTACTTGTGTCTTTATACACATAATGTGTCGTCTCAGATTTAGAAGAACATTTACCTTTGACTTGCAGAAACCTTAGTATTCTTAAAGAAGATTGGTTCAGGCATTGAGTTGTTACTTTTCATGGATATACAACTGGGTACAGGTGACACTAATCTCTCCTCCTGGATACTGTGCAGAAAGAAGAAAAGGCACTTCAATTCCTCTAATCTACAGCACATGGCAAAATACTATGTTCCCTCTAAATTCCCTCTGGAGTCTTTATTTTATATTACTAATAATTGAATTAAGGAGGATTCACTCTCAACAGTAAATTACATGAACACAGACCTTTAAAACATCTCTTTATTGCACTTTACGCACATATTGCATATGAACAGAAAGACTTAAAGATACCCCGACAGCGAACAAAATTTATAAATACCAGAAACAAGAATCCCATTAAACTAAGATTTAAATGTAAAAGTGAAACATTCTTTAGTCACCTCTATTGCAATAACGGCTTTACACAGAGTAGCAGCACATGGTATAAACTGTGGTGCAGTATGAAAGGTACAAAGTGCTCAGCGTCTCTATTATGTTTATTTATTTATTTAGCAGACGCTTTTCTCCAAAGCGACTTCCATTGAGCTCTATGCAGTGTTATCAGCCCACACACCTTATTCACCAAGGTGACTTACACTGCTAGTATTGCACACTACTTACAATGGATCACTCATCCATACAGGACTGGAACACACTGTCACTGTCACTCACACACTATGGGTAAACCTCAACAGCATGTCTTTGGACTATTAAAGAGACATCCTCATTGTTGAGTGTTAGATTTATATGACTTCTGACCTGGGGTTGAACCAGAACAAATCATAAATAAAGTGGCAGCTGGCAGGAGCCCAGGCCACACCTCCATCTTCTAGGTTGACAGATGATCGCTGATGGAAACAAGAACCAGGTGTGGCCAGATGAATTAATTAAAGACCTTATTAAAAGAGAAGCTGAGAACATGGAGTGATTCATTAGTTGGAGATAGACGTTTCGAGTTTTAAGTTTTAATATTCTAAGACCCCCTCGCCACGACCCCTTCTAGCATTTGGTTTTGTCAATCTCTTTTTCTTTATGTTTCTCCTAATCATGGGAGGGAAATTTCAGTTCTGTAAATCCACACTCTGCTGCTTCACAGCTGCTCACTTTATATAGTAGTGCAATTATTTATTACTGGAGCAATTTAGAACAATTTTCTAGCTCAAGGGTACTACTGCTGGAGGTGGGATTCAAACCTGCAGTCTTTGGGTCTAAAGGCAGCAGCCCTAACCACTGTGTTACCAACTATAAGTAAATAAGTTGAAATAAAGTATTTAAAATTATTTTTAGTATAGCTTCATCAATTTTTTTTTTACAGAACCTAACAAGCAAAACATGTCTGTATTAGTAGCATTTCTTAATTGTGACTTTGCAGTACAAGTCATATTAGATTTCCAAAGAAATACGGTTATGAACAGATTTGTGGTCTCAATTTCTTTGGAACCACCGTATATGAAAAGTGGGCACTGATTTTCAGAACTATTTATCAGTTAACAGGGATAAATGTTCTCAGAACTGCTTTCTCACCTTTTAAAACTCTTATCTGAGTCAGTGACCTCCTCTTTACTGTCCCCAGAGGGACTCATTTCTGAGGCAGGATGCTCCATCTCAGGGCTCTGGACACAAACTCGTCAGGTGAGTCCAGGATCTTCATGCCATGGACAACAGGTAAAACAAAAGAATAATATATGTTACTTTAAACCTGGCTGCCAACCCAAGATATCATTGTGACTCTATTCTATAAACAGTAAAAATATTATGAGTCACAGCTGGAACAGAGCACCATGTAAACACACTACATGTGGGGGGGGGGCACCAACTTAACGGCAGTTGAAGAAAAACTGAAGCACCCCCTAAAGAAAGTGTAGATAAGATTGGAGCAGTAGATGTGTACTGTGGCGCAATCTTTCAGTATTATGTAATACTCTGCATTATTAATTATTCTCATTCTTCATAATTATGCTTTCCTCAAAGGAAATTAATAACTTGTGGCAGGTTACGTAACGTAAGGCTGGGCAGATATTTAGTCTTAAGAGCAGTTGTTGACCAATGTCGGGACATCCAAATCGAGAAATGAAAAAAATAGTGAAGAAAAGAAAAGAAAACAAAAGACTGTTAGTTACTGATTGTAGTAATCACAGTTTGGTGCAAAAAAAAGATGATAAGAATCATGAAATGAGTCTTGGGCGCATTTCTCACAGGCGTTGCGGTTGCGTACAAAACTTTTTAAGTGAGTCGAGGAAAAAAACAGTTACGTTCAACTCGACTTCAATAAAAAACGAGAGTTTTCTACATTATGTATTTTTTCTTACCTTACGTTGTGAAACCACGGATTTCCCTTATTTCTAATTAATTACCTTCACCAGTTCGAAATCCTGTGGAACACCCAAAAAAAAATTACACAAAACAAAACAGCGTCGTAAATTCCTTAAGATGATGGGTCAGTGTCTAGTATCCAATATATTTATAATAATCTTTTTGTTTGGTAGCAAATAAATAACGTGGTGTTTAACCTGTTAAAAACTTTTCTATTTCCTTTCACTTTATACTTCGCGAACGTTCGCCTCGCCGAACAACGAGCTCCGCCTCCTCGAGAGCCGCGCGCGCGGATACGCCGTCTCGAGACAGAGACCCGCGTTCCGGGCTGCAGCGACCACTCGGGCTCGAGGAGGCGGCGCGAGGAAACAGCACAATGGGCGCCGTATAAGGACAAAACGATGTGTGGTACCTCAACCTGTCCAACACGGCAGTCCATTCATCACTTCGAAGAATTTAAAAGTTATAATTTAGTAAATAAACAGTTACAAACGCGTCATGCGTACAGTAAAATGCGCACAACAGCCCCTAAGCTGAACAAGCCCAAAAATCATGCGTACGTACGGGATAACGAAACCTTAAGACAAGTTAAAACCCTCACACTAAAGACCCGAAGAACTAAACGGTATTAAAAATAAAACTTTTCCATAGCTAGTGAAGGGCAGCTCCCTGTCAGGGTCTCGGAGTGCTGCCTGAACCTTAACTACTTTTTTGGTGTATATAGTGCTGTAGCTGTGTATTCTTTCCGTGCCAGATCAGAATCAACTTTATTTTGCCAAGTACGAGGAATTTTCCCTCTGTTCCAAATGGCTCGTCTTATGAACAAAAAAACCCCATATACACACATATAAACATACGTAAATAATGAGGGATCAAATAATAAATAATGAAGGAGGGAATAGAATAAGTTGGAGGGAAAAAGTATTGCACAGAGAAGCGTATTGCACAGAAAATGTAAACACTAACAACACTCAGCTGTTCATGGACATAACAGCCTGAGAAAGGAAGTGTTTTTATGTCTTGTTGTTCTTGGCGCACAGCGATCTGTAGGGCCTGCCGGATGGGAGGAGTTTAGAAAAGCTGTGGCTTGGGTGAGAGGGCTGTTAAGATTTCCCTGCCCATCTCCTGATTCTGGAGCAGTACAGGCCCTAGAGGCAGGGCAGTCTGGAACCAATGACCTTTTCTGCAGACCTGACTATATAGTGCATCCTGCTCTTTTCTTGTTTGGTTGCTGATCCAAACCAGACTGTGATGGAGGAGCTGAGTACACACTCATGTAGAACTGCATCAGCACCTCCTGTAGCATGTTGAGCTTCCTCAGCTGGTATAAG
This sequence comes from Scleropages formosus, assembly GCF_900964775.1. NCBI lineage: Eukaryota > Metazoa > Chordata > Actinopteri > Osteoglossiformes > Osteoglossidae > Scleropages > Scleropages formosus. Next base: position 39,260,974 of record NC_041807.1, on the reverse strand, counting down.
AGGTGCATCCTCTGCTGGGCCTTTTTTTGTGATGGACACCATGTTGGTTTTCCATTTTAAGTCCTGAGAAATTGTAGTTCCTAGGAGCTTAAACATGTCCACCATTGATATGGCATTGTTAAAAATGAAGAGGGGGGCAGTATTGGGGGGCTTCCTCCTGAAATCCACTGTCATCTCCACCGATTTCAGAGTATTTAGCTCAAGATTGTTCTGACTGTACTGGAGGACCAGCTGTTCCACATCCCGTCTGTATGAAGACTCATCACCATTGCTGATGAAAGCAAAACTAGGTAGGCGAATTGAAGGGGATCCACTTGGAGACCTGTGATGTCCCTTAGATGGGCCAGGACCAGTCTTTCAAAGGTCTTCATGACCACGGTTGTCAAAGCAACAAATACTGCACTAATACAAAAAAATATATACATTCACGCATCGTATATAATATATATGTTCACGCATCGTAACTCCAGAAGCATCCCTAGATACAACCTTCATTCAGCCATTACTCTGGTGTTGTTCTGCTCATTTGTGTATCTTATAATATTTAATAAAAAAAGAAATTGGTGTGGGTATCAGGATTTGTTTATGTCTTATGCACCTACTTGAACGATGAACCTTGGTGTATCAAGTGGTAGGGAACAAACTAGGTTTGCTTGAGACTTTCATGTCTGCAGCTATGTCTCCTTCTCTCAATGTAACGCATAAATTGTACTTTTGCTGAGATGTATGCCGCTTTGGACAAAAGTGTCTGCTAAATGAATAAATGTAAATATATAAAATACACGCCTACAAATTCTTAATTTTAATGAGAAACTTTACTATAACAATTTTCACTTGTAAAAACTAACAGTCTGTCAGATGTTCACCAACAGTGCTCTCCTGGGCTGTATTTTCAGACATGGGTTCAAATCCAAGTTAGTATGTTTGGAATCTGCGTGTTCTTATGTTCATGTGAGTTTCCTCTCACAACCCAAAGACACGTGTGGCAGCACTAAATTACCCATAGTATGTGAATGTGTAATTGCCCTGCAGTTCATTGTCGTCCTTTCCAGCATGTCTCCTCCCTCCATACACTATACTTCCAGGATAGGCTCCAGACCACTGTGATCCTTGACTGGGACAAGCAGTTACTGATAATGAATAACTGTGTTGCTAGATTTTTTTATTTAATTTGTGTTACAAGTTAATTTTGTGTTAGATGTATATTTACATATACTTAGCTGATGCTGTTCTCCAAAGGGACATACGATGTTAAAGTATTTACAATACTTTACCCATCTGCATAGCTGGGTAATTTTTTTGCTGTAGCAATTTAGGGTAAGCACTTTGTTCAAGGGAACTACAGCCGGTGGTGGCAGTCAAACCTGTGACCTTCGGGTCCAAATACAGTAGCTCTAATCACTGTGCTACCAGCTGTCCCTAAAGGTTTAATACTTAATATTTACATTTTTTCCATTTAGCTGATGCTTTTACAATGTTTTTTTACAATGCTTAGCTATTTACAATTACTTGCCCATTTATACAGTGAGGTAATTTGACTGGAGCTATTTAGGATAAATACCTTGCTCATAGTTTGCAACTATGTCCCTATATTCAGACATGGGTTCAAATCTCATTCAGTCTTTTTCTGCCCCCACTATGTGTCCCTGCATATGCAGCAAGTTAAACACTCTCCCAAAATACCCAAGAGAAGAGTTAATGTAAAGCATTTATTCAAAGTAGTGTGACACTCTTAAAGACTAAAAATAAAGAACATACATTTCAATATAAATTCACAAATTGTAAAAAACATGTTAAAAAAAAAAATACAGCTCATTTGTATTAAAAGTCTGTAAAATTAACTTAATGTAAAATATATTCTGTAGTGGAAATACGAATCCTTATGGCACATTATTCAAACAAAATTTGAATTTACTTTATGCAGAATCACACATACCGAGTGAAGCTGCTTGTCTTGAGCAAGGTCGCGGTGAGCCAGAGCCTAGCCTGGCAGTGCAGGGCTGGACAGGGAGGGGACACATTCAGGATGTGACACCAGTCTGCCCATGCACAATTAGATGAACCCAAATATAAAGTAAAACATATCAGCACCGACAAAATTAACAAGATTTAGCAGGAAACAAATGACACAATGACATACTCACAGGAAAGGCCTCTACAAGGATGTATGAAATCAGGATGGAAAGAGATTCTGCTCACTAGGTTCTACTACACATCCATGTGTTTGTATTCAAGGTGGCACAAGTAATGTGATGCAACACATACAAACTTAACATAGACTATGTTGCTAGGGATCTCCAACCAAAACCGAGGGGCAGAACACTGTGTGGAGATTACATGCTCTCCCCGGTGTTCATGCTGGTTTCCCATAGTGCAAAGACATTTATGTTGTGTGTGTGTGTGTGTGTGTGTGTGTGTGTGTGTGTGTGTGTGTGTGTGTGTGTGTGTGTGTGTGTGCGTGTGATTGTCCTGCAATGCACTGGTGTCCTCTCTAGTGTCTCCTCTGCCCCACACACTATACTTCTGTGGTAGTCTCTGGACCACCATGCCTCTTTACTGGACAAGCAGTTAATAATAATGAATGACTGAATGTTAAGTGATTATTTCTGTTTCCTTGGACAAAACATCAGTTAAATAAGGCTGAACAATATAATTATGTTAATTCTGAATGTGGAAATTATACATTTACATTTATTCACTTAGCAGACACTTTTCTCCACACTTACAATGGATACTATGTAGTGTTACTGGCCCACACACCTTATTCACCAAGGTGACTTATACTGCTAGATACACTACTTACAAGGGGCTACTCATCCATACATCAATGAAAACACTCTCTCTGTGTCACTCACACACACTATGGGGAACCTGAGCAGGATGTCTTCGGACTGTGGGAGGAAACAAGAGCACCCGGAGGAAACCCACACAGACACAGGGAGAACATGCAAACTCCACACAGACTGAGTGGGGATCAAACCCACATTCTCTCATACCACTCAGGCGCTGTGAGACAGCAGCACGACTTGCTGTGCCACCATACCATTTATCTTACATCACTTCAGGTGCAGTGGGGACATACAACACTATCGTTATTATATACTTTCTAAGAAATTTTTATATACCATTTATTTTCCTCCAGGTGCTCCAGCTTTCTCTCACAGTCCAAAGACATGTGGTTCAGGTGCAATGGCAACTCTTAATTTCTGAGTATGTGCATGTGTGTATCTGCCCTGGGATGGAAGCCCAAAGCTTCCCAGATGGACTCTGGACCACCATGACCCTGCTCATGACATGGTGCTATCGAAAATGGATGAATGTATTTCATGCATTTTTCTACTGTGAATGTGTGGAAGTGAAAATATTGTGCATTTTAGTGATTCATCTATAGAATAGAATATGAATATATATACATGAATATGAAGTTTAAGTTTTCATTTTATGATTCTGACAATACTTGTGCGTGTGTGTTTTCCTTTCCCAATGTACACAGGAACACTGAGGAGTCCCAGTAAATGTAAAAAACAGGATAGAGGGGCTCAGTGAATGTGGAGGTAAACCTGTAGAGGAAGCTCAGTTCACCAGGAAAGACACTGTAGAAGGACAGAGTGCCGGACACCCAGTCCAGATACACTCCTACTCTGCGGGAGGATTGGGGTACAGTTACAGGAGTCTCTTTGTCATTGTGTCGGACAGAGTAACTGTCATGAGTGCAGTACAGACACCAGGACTTGTCATTGTATCCAATCCCACAGTCAACACCGTCTCCTTTCCTCCTGATTCCTTTATAAGTCACTCCTATTACAGCTTCATATCCACTCCACTGAACCTCCCAGTAAGAGCGACCAGACAGACTCTCTGCACACAGAACTTGGGGCCTGTTGACAAATCTGTCTGGATGATCAGGATACGGCTGTTTCTCACTCCTCCATGTCACTTTCCTGTTCCTCTTAGACAGATACAGGTGTGTGTTTGCTGTGTTCTGGTCCAGTGTGAGCTGACAGGAGTCTGCAGGTAAAACACAGTTAAAAACACTGTAAAAACAGTTAATCTCAGTATTGAAGGTTAAACATACTGAATTTCATCAGCATCCTGTTCACATTTATCCTTAAACTGCTGAGTAACTACAGAAAACTGTGTATTACGTTCACTTAGTTTTTGTAGTAACTGTGAGGAACTGTGAACATTAGTAAATGGCACTAAATTTGTAACTGTTCAGTTCGAACACACTTACATTTGAGGAGCCCTGGTCTGATCCTGCACTCTCCACCATGGTCCACACTGTAGAAGAAGCAGAAGGACACACAGTGACTGAGGGACACACACAGCCTGTCTGTGGAGTGTGTGTGGAAACTCAGAGCCCAGGGACATGTATGACGGTTAGAAGTAATCACACACACATACACACACACACACACACACACACACACACACACACACACACACACACACACACACACACAGAGCACTTACTGCAGTGTCTCCAGTTTGTAGGTGGGATCCTGTCGTAGATCAGAGAGCAGCTTCATTCCTGAGTCTCCTGGGTGATTGTAGCTCAGATCCAGCTCTCTCAGGTGTGAAGAGGGGTTCGAACGCAGAGCTGAAGCCAGAGAGAACAGCCTCTCTCTGTGACACAACAGCCAGACAGTCTGTAGAGAGGAAGTAAGATGTTATATTCCTTGATACCCATACAATAATACATAGTGAAAGATGTTCAAACCCTTGTGCTAAAATTAAGGGGGCTGTAGACAAACCAGATGATGGATCATTTACAGTGTATAACCCCAATTCCAAAAAAGTTGGGACAGTCTTGAAAATGCATATAAAAGCAAAAAGGATTGAATAGTAAATTTACTTTGACATTTATTCAAACAACAAGATGAGGTATTTCACATTTTACCTAATCAACTGCACTGTTTTTCTGAAGATAAATGTTTTGATAAAGGATAAAGGCCTTCCAACTTTTTTGGAATTGGGGTTATAGGTTCCACAGCGGTACTGACCTCAGTGTGTCCAGTTTACAGTGTTGGTATCCCAGTCCAGCAGACAGCAGTTCCACTCCTGAGTCCTGCAGGTCATTGTCACTCAGGTCTAACACTCTCAGGTTCGAGTCTGAACTCAGAATAGAGGCCAAAGCTTCACAACTGTTTTCAGTGAGAAAACAACTGCTCAGCCTGAAATGCAAAATATGATGAATGAGTCATCAGATTACAGAACAAACCTAGCTGGTGATGGAGTGATGATGAAGATGACCAGTGAAGGAAATATAAAAATGTAAATGACCTTGAATCCTGAAGAAAAGAACAGAAAATGTGCTACAATGCATTTACTCATGGTATATGGTGATAACCATTATAAATGAACAAAGTAACACATGCATATTTGACAGGTAAAATATCAAATGTACCTGTCTGGAAGTCCTACATCAGGATACATCTAACCAGATGTATGACTGTACTGTACCAGTCTCTACCTCGATGGCCATACATCACCTGAAATTGAACTTCTCTAAATCAGATGTGTTATTCCTTTCCTCCTGCTCTTCCCCTGCTGTTGACACGTTGAGCAGCTCCTCTACCAGTCAGTTAACGACTTTTAGCAAGTGAAAATAACACTGCTATGTTTCACTCTATTGCTGGAAACATGCCTTGATATTTTTACTTTTTCATTACAATTAATCAGATGATCTAAAACACTGATTTTTTGCACAGTTCCCACATAATTAGTTCCCAGCTGTATCATTTGTAATGTAGCTTGTGAAATGTATCCAGGTATCGATGTTCCACCTCTTATGGTCACTGCTACACCTATATATATATATATATATATAGGACAGATAGAGGTGCTAGAAGAATGTGTGGATGTAATTTTCCAATTTTGGGTGAAAACAAGGCTGATGCAGGCCAATTCATAGCGGTAGTTCTCTGATGTCTATGTTCACATCTGTATCTGTTCCTGTCTGAAATATGCTGCTCAGTCAGAGAGTACTTTTACTGTAAGCGTTATCAGCATTTTCTGTAAACATATATATAAAACAGGACTTACAGAACAGATCTGGAGACCTGGAACACTGGCAGCATCCTCTGAAGACCAACATCACGTAAGGTGCAGTTTCTCAGGTCCAACTCATCCATTTCCTCTGTGGACATCATCACCACAAAGGCCAGAGCTGACCACTGCGCAGGACTGATGTCCTTTTCTGAAAGATGTCTTTTCTGGTACTTTTGAACTTGTTTCAGAAGAGATTTGTCATTCAGTTCATTCAGACAGTGGAGAAGACAAATGGTCTTCTCTGCAGATGGATTGTCACTGATCTTCTGATGTATATAATGTACGACATCTCTCCTAAAAAACGACCCTGTTCCTTGTGACTTTAGCCTTTTCAAAAGCTTTTGACTGTATTCCATTGAAAGGCCAAGAAGGAAGCGGAGGTAGAGGTCCAAGTGTCCAGTCTTGCTTTTTAAGGCCTGATCCACTGTTTTCCTCAGCAGGTCGGGGTCAGTATTTGACAGAAACTGATGCAAAGCGGCAAGATATTCCTGAACACTGAGATGTACAAAGCAGTAAACCTTCCCCTCATACAACCCAATCTCCTGTCTAAACACTTCTGTACAAATTCCAGAATAAACTGAAGCTTCATTGATATCAATCCCAATCTCCTTCAGGTCTTCCTCATAAAATATGAGACTGCCTTTTTCAAGGTTGTTGAAAGCCAACTTCCCCAGTTTCACAACAAATTCTTTATCCAGTTCTAAAGATTTCAGAGGCTCTGCTGCATGCTTTTTCAGATACTTCTCATTCTTCAAACTGGTCTGAAAGATCAGGAAATGTGTGTACATCTCAGTGAGAGTCTTGGGAATTTCTCCACTGTGCTCCTCAACAAAGAACCTCTCAAGAACAGTGGCTGAAATCCAACAGAAGACTGGAATGTGACACATGATGTACAGGCTCCTTGATGACTTCACATGTGTGATGATCCTCTTGGCCAGATTCTCATCACTGAATCTCTTCTTGAAGTACTCCTCCTTCTGAAGATCATTGAACCCTTGTATTTCTGTCACCCGATCAACACACTCGGGAGGGATCTGAATGGCAGCTGCTGGACGGGAAGTGATCCAGATGAGAGCAGGAGGAAACAGATTCCCCTTCATGAGGTTGGTCAACAACACATCCAGTGAAGTTGTCTTTGTCGCATCAGAACAGATCTTATTGTTCTTAAAATCTAGAGGAAGGCGACACTCATCCAGACCATCAAAGACAAACAAGACTTTGGAATTCAAAAGCCGAGTGATTCCAAACTCTTTGACTTCTGGGAGAAAGTAATGAACCAGCTGTTTTAAACTGAATTCTTTATCCTTTAACAAATTCAGGTCCCGAAAAGGAAGAGGAAATATGAAATTAATGTCTTGATTTTCTTTTCCTTCTGCCCAGTCTAGAATAAATTTCTGCACAGTCACTGTTTTCCCAATACCTGCGATCCCCTGTGTCAGCACAGTTCTTATGTGTGTTACTTTTCCAGGTAAGGCTGTAAACATTTCACTGTCTTTGATTTTAGTTTCTTGTGTAGCTGTTTTCCTGACTGCTCTCTCAATGTGTCTCACTTCATGTTCATCACTGATCCCACCAGTACCACCTTCAGTTATGTAGAGCTCTGTGTAAATATCCTTTAGAAGGGTTGGGCTTCTGCGCTGAGCTATTCCTTCAAATACACACTGAAACTTCTTCAGGTGGGATTTGAGCTTCTGCTGACTTGTCATCAGGAGTGTCTCTGACAAAACAAACAAGAGAACAATGTTTAAAATATTTTGATAATGTTTCACTTAAAATGTAGGCCTCAAAGAAAGTTAAATGCATTGCATATACTATATGTCATATTGCCAGCATTGGTATTCAGCTAAATATTTACTTTTTCTCATGAATGAGAATATATTCTTAAGTATGTAACTAAAATTTTGACCAGATACTTTATTAAATTTATACTGTAGATCTTGCAGATTTTTTAAATTTTCAGCATTTGCCTAAAATATAACTGAAGTGATCCATTATGATCTTAAAACCAATGTTAGACCAGAATATAAGAATTCTGTAAAAAGTTCTGGACATCAGAATCTGCACAATGTCAGTCAGACTTTGTTCTCATCAACCCCCAGCCATGTAATTATTCCTATCCTTCATATACACAGTGGTTGGTTGGGGGATGAAGGCAACAGCAGGGCAGGATTAAGCAAAGGACAGCCAGCTTTCCCCAAAGGAAAGATTTAATTTTACAAAAACAAGTCACAAAGTAACTCAAACCTGGGTTTTGGCAAATTCCACAAAGAAGCACACAACCTAGAACACATTCTCAAAAACAGTCCTCTCCAAAACATAGTACTCCAAGACAAGCTGCCTTTATAGCCCTACTCATGGCCTCTTAAGCATTGGCAGCAGGCTATCATTATTGAATTTGGGCAGGAGCGGGTTTCTGGGAGCTGTCCATTGAGGAAATTTCCACTCCTGCCATAGGCTGCCCCAGAGCATGGGGTTTTTCTTTGTGACGTTGATTCAGATTGTGGTTGCGATATTTTCGCCTTGATGTATCCATGGCACATATGCTAGCTAACTGTAACAGTACCAGAAAATGTACTTTTTCAGTAGGGGGGGGATCAGTGTGAAATTTAAAATCTAAAACTAAAATGACTTGATACAACTATAGACTAGAGACTGAAGTTTTATACAGAAAAATCATGACAATGAACAGCTGTTTTCATGATGACACCTAAAAGCATTGTTCGCACTGCCATCATTTGCTTACCTGATGACAGATTTATTAACTCACAAATTAGTGTCATAGGACCTCCATTGTTGATTCAGAGGTCATAGAGTTTGTACCAAAACCAAAAGACAAGGTAGATAATGTATGAGATCTTCCATGCCTCTGAGGGGCTGATGACTGCCTTGATAAAATCTTTCCAAATAGCAACAAGTTTATTTGTGCTTTTACTACTCTGTCAATGACATCCATCAGTGCTCAGACACTAATCTCTTCTACAAATCAACTGAAAATACTGTATGATCTACAATTTTAACTGTGCTTAATTTCATTATGAGATCATCCAAGATGAATGGCCATATAAGCTGACTGGCGTATCGAATGAGCTGCTGTGTTGGGTTTTGATTCAAGGTAAAATGGAACTGAAAATTAAAATTCTAGTTGCATAGTATCTGTATAACTATAACAGTGGACAATACAATTTCCATCACTTAAATTGAGAGGGTGGTTGGGGTAGTGCAGTAGCACAGCAGGTTTGGTCTGTGCCTGCTCTCTGGTGGGGCTGGGGTTCAAACCTTGCTTGGGGTGCCTTATGCCCTGTGCTGCTGGGTTTGGCTCCAGTTCACCGCAACCCTGCTTGGGACAAGTGGCTTCAGCCAATGTGCGTGCGTATGCGTGTATGTAAATTATGCACTTACTTGAACAATGAACCTTGGTGTAGCAAGTGGTAGGGAACAAACTAGGTTTGCTTGAGACTTTCATGTCTGCAGCTATGTCTCCTTCTTTCAATGTAATGCATAAATTGTACTTTTGCTGAGGTGTACGTCACTTTGGAGAAAAGCATCTGCTAAATGAATAAATGTAAATGTAAATTCACTGGTTCAGGCTTTAGGAAATATCTATCACCTTTCACTGCAAGAGATGATTGTATTTCTGGAAATCCCTGTGACATGACCTCAAATCCATCATTATTATTATTGGTTCAAAATGGGGAGAAGACTGTATCCTCAGTATGTTGCACTGATCCTTTTGGACCACTAAATGACTTAAAGCACCCAGACCATGAGCAAGCATGACAGAGGAAATATACCACAGAAAAAGATTGTAACACAGAACAAAAATGCAGCCTCTAGTGTAGTGGTTACAGCTGCTGCCTTTGGACCCAACATTTACAGGTTTGAGTCCTACCTTCAACTGTAGTACCATTAGGTAAGATATTTACCCTTAATAAATGTTAACCTTCTTACAAATTCCCACTATCTTATTGCACATTTTAAGATTACAGGTACTTTCTGACTCACCTTCACGACAAGGCATTGACATGTCACTGCTCATGGATGCACAGCTGGGCACTACTGCTCTCTCCTGCTGGACACTGTGAACAGAAAAGTCCACCAAATTATATTATAATTCTCCCACTAACTTGAAATAAACTTTAAACTTTCTGCAGATAAAATATGTAAATAAGCTATCACATTACATATGTTCAGGACTTTTGAGAGGTGAAGATAAAAGGGGGCATTAATTAGCAAGTATGTCTCTATTTGAGTTAAATCTACCAACTATTGTTACTGGTGTCTTCACACGCATCTTTTGTCCCACAGAGATTTGATTTGAAAGAACATTTACCTTCGTCCTGTAGGAAAGTGACCATCCTTAAACCCAAGTGGTTCATCTATTGACCAGTGACTCTTCATGGATGTCCATCTGGGTACAGGTGACGCTGATCTCTCCTGTTGAACACTGAACAGAAAAAACCTTGAGATTAACTTTAATTTTCTACTTTATAGAAATATATACTCTCCTTACTGCAGATATAACATAACATGGAAACAAATGCTCACACAAAGAGATGTATGTTGCTTTGGAGAAAAGCATCTGCTAAATGAATAAATGTAAATATGTTCAAGAGGCATGATAGGATACATGAGGTCAAAAGGGGAAGTAACTAGCATATATGGCTCCATTTCAGTTAAATCTACCAAGTCTCTTCACACACATCTTTTGTCTCACAGAGATTTGATCTGAAAGAACATTTACCTTTGCTCTGTAGGAAACTGACCATCCTTAAACCTAAGTGGTTCATCTATTGACCAGTGACTCTTCAAGGATGTCCAGCTGGGTACAGGTGACGCTGATCTCTTCTGTTGCATGCTGTCAGCAAAAAGGAGAAAAGCCCCTCCAGTTAATTCACTTCCTGCAGTAACTCAGATGGAAATAGAAATTTAAACAGACATCCTTTTAAGACAACTTAAACTCACAGCACAACAGATAGACCATCCGTTAAACCTCATTCCCGTATTGGAAACATAGTTCATGTTATGTTTTGTAGGTAATATGTTGTTTTATGCATGCTATGTGTGTAGATGTATGTATGTATGTATGTCATGTATATAGGTAACAAAGTGAATTTAAATTGAAATTGGGTAGAGTGGCAGTTGGCAATTAAACTCAGAGAGTGTTTTTGATCAGAAGGAAGATATTGTGTATACTTATGTAATGAATAGTCATCAATCAACACTGTAATCAATTTACAGAGATAACGTTTATTCTGAGTCATTTCAAATTAATTTTAGTTTTGATTCAGCTCAAAGTCAACATAGTATATTAAAGTAAAATAAAATCTAACAATGTTTTTTTTTGCTTATTCTCAGAAAGTTTTACATAACTATATCAATAAATAAATTGAGGAGCATCTGCATTATTAACCTTTTTATAATTCTGAATTGGTAGTAAAATTGTTTGAAATTTACAAAACTTGTTACTAACAAACTTCCTGACTCAATTTCTGAGGAGCCATTGTATGTCAAAATTAGACATTTTAAAATTCCTTCACAGCTCCCTTATTACCTTTTAAAACTCGTTTCTGAGTCACCATCGCCCTCCTTACAGTCCCCAGAGGGACTCATTTCTGATGGAGGATCTGCCATCTCAGGACTTGGGACAGGAACTGATCAGGTGAGTCCAGGGTCTTCATGGAAAGCAGGGAACACAAATCAATAAAACATGTTCATACAAAACCTGGTTGCCTATTACTGTAAATAATAACATGTTTAAAAAAGCATTACAATAACCCACAAGTGAAACTGAGCACCATGCAGACACTCCATGTAACTCTTTATAACAGTTACATCCTGCAGCATGGGATGCCCCAGTGTCTCCACTCATTCAAAAAAAAAAAAAAAAAAAAGAAAACCTGAGCAGAGAGTAAGAATGAGACAGTTCTGTTTTCAGTGCAAATAACTGATGTTCCAATCTTGCTCTTTGGGTTTTTGATACATTCCTTTGACTCTGATCATACAAAACTGAATCCTGTAATTCTTATCAAACCTAACAAGGTGATCCCTCATGTTGTGATCTTGTGATCAACTTCAACTGTAGTGGAGTACATCAGTGAACTCCCCATGGACCTTTTCCTTGTTTTTCTTTTTTAATTGTATATTACATTTATTTGATTTTTCAAACATGCAGTTGCGGTACCAACTGTGCAAAATTAACATCACAACTAAAAGAAGTCCTGTACTACAGCATGAATATCAGAAGTTTGGATTGAGTACCATAAGCTAAAACAAAATACTAATGTGATACAGTCAAAACAAATATGAAAAAAAGCAGTAAAAAAAAAAAAAATACATGAAAAAAAAAATACATTCCTCTTAAGAATTCAGCTATGTGATAAAATACCCTTCAACTTGTGGAGGACCAGGGAGCCTGGAAAGTGGATCTGCATTTGTGTGATCGATTCTTTCACATTTAGGACTAAATTAATTTCCACTTGTATTTGATGACAGAAGCGTGGAAGCTGAAACCAACAGCAGCAGGTGTAACTTAATCGTTATCGTGTGCGGAACAAATGAGGAATTTAAAATAATACACAACGCAACGGTGCTCTGATCAGTAAAACATACAAGTTTCACAACGAGGAAATAACACGTCATATCAGCAAAATCTCTATGTTCAAATCAACATTAATAATATAATGAGTTTGGTTTATTCTGTATACGTGTCTGTTCTCACCTGAAACTGCGACGCGTGGATTTTCGTCTATTCGGAATTGGTTCAACCACGTGTCGCAAAGTCTTTGTTAAACTGAAAAATATCGAGATTACATTCTTGTGCAGAAAATACATTTACTTATACATCAATACACCTTTTAGCATAAATATCGGAATCCGTGGCGTACATAAAAAGCGTTTTACTTTCGCTTTCTTTATCTTTTCTACTTGAACTCCTTTTGAACTTCTACAGCTCCACCTGCTTGGGATCCTGTGCAGAAAATAAAAGACCCACTCCGTGTATTTTATATATACTATATAAATATACTGTGTATATCAGTACATACACAAGCAGTACATTATTTCTGGTCCTATGTGAGGAATTAAAAATAAGTAGGTACACAACGGAACTATTATTTAGTAACTAGTAACTGTTAATAAAAACATTAAAAGACAGGTTTCACTTTCACGTCGAGGAAATAACACTTCACATCACTAAAATTTCTTTTATGTTCAAATCAACATTCAATTCAATTTATTTTACATTAATACAATAAATTTGGTTTATTCTGTACACGTGGTTGTTTTCATCTTAAACTGCGACACCACGATGAATTTTTGTCTTTGGTTCAATATGTCACGACCCACAGGGGCAATACCGCTAGTGACCAAAGGAGGCGCCACACAAACCTGAACATCTGTTCACAATATGGTCATCAGTCACATACAAAATGACCAACGGAAGCAACTGATCGCATATTCTTAATCAGCGGTCTACATTTCATGTGGACTTTAGTTACTGACTTATGTCCAAAGTCTTGTTCCATAGGTGTTTATGCTCCAGTTCCAAGTTCCTGTTGCTGTCCTGTCTATTGCTGCTTTTTGTGAGCCAGGTCCAGTGATCCAGTCCGGTATTTCGTCACACCTCCGTATTCAAGTTCTACTGAATAGATTCGTGATTGACATTTCACCTTTGTGAAAATTCACTGTGCCCCTCTTTTACTACACATCACGTCATCTGAAACAGCTTGTCCCATACAGGATCGTGGGAGCCTAACCCAGCAACACAGGACTCAAGGCTGGAGGGGGAGGGGACAGGGACACACCCAGGACGGGACACCAACCCACTGCGCCACCATGAATTACATAATAGTGCAGAAAAATATATTTATATAGATCAATACATCATTTAGCAAAAGTTAAATACACCACATTCTTCATTAATAAAAACAACGTAGTCCGTGGAGTATGAAAAATAAATGGTTTTACTTTCGCTTTTGTTTGTTTATGTTTTGCACTCCAACTCCTACAACTCCACGTCCTTGAGCTCCTGTGCAGAACATAAAGACCGACTCCGTATATTTTATATAGGCCTAAACTAGAAATATACCGTATATATCAATAAATGCACAAGCAGTATATAACATTGTTCTTATTTCTGGGCACACACACACACAGAGTCAAATATATGTCTCTGGTTAAGCCAAGCTTTCAAAAGTTTCACTGGAATTTTAAGCACCATGCCGTTTTACTTATTTATTATATACTTTATTTTATATATTTATTTTACTTTTATTTCTATATATCAAAACTGACCAAATTTTATACACATTATATATATAATGAGTGACTTAACTGACTACCCACTGATATAAAAGATATATATCATTTATCTGTATTTTTCTAAAGCTTTACATTTAACGTACTCCTGAACATGTTACAAAAATAATATCAATTAAATAATGGTTATTCGGTATGGATTCATACATTTTCTTCATTGATATCTCTGTTTTACTGAAATATTACAGAAAATATTTTGATGAATGCAGATATATGGTTTTTATCTATAAATGTATATTTTCCATTCCTCTTTCTTACTCACCTTGTCTGGCTTCATCAGCTGAGCTTCTCTGACAGCAACATTTACCCTTAGAAGTAAATGTTTTTTTACTGTGACTTTCGAGTTCTATTGAAGTTTAGATCATGATTACGCAATGTTAAGCCTCTTAACTACCTTCATCTACCATCTACCTCAAATCACCAAAATGTCCATTGCAGGAATACTGTACAAGGATGTGGACAGACATCACTGAGGCTAATGACACTGTCTCTGTCCATCTTGAATGCTCACACTGTTCCCTCTTGTGAAATTTCTCAAAGATTAAAGCTGAATTAAGACGGGATTTTAGCTCAGCTGCAATTTGTTGTAACTTCTTATAACTCTTGTTCACCACAATATCCTCATTTCATGTCAGATGTCACAGATCTTATGAACAACCCCTTCTGCTTCACTTTTTTAAAGTTGTTCTTAGAGTTTCTGCAGGTATTTTTCCATAATTGGGACAAATATCAGGTAGTGGGCGGAGCACAACTACTCCACAAATGTGTGCAGTTGTCTTCCTAAACAAGACAGTTACACACCACCTTATAAAACAAACTTCCCAGTCATAGTCTTCAGATCTTCTGACACAAAAATAAAATAGTCATCTGTACTAATTCATCCATCTGCAGGGATGTGATGTGCACCTAAGCTTCTTTTAAAAGTCGGCTTGATGAAGCCCGGATGCGTGGAGGTCATTCTGATCAACATTCCTCCAGAGGGGTGTTACGCCATCACTAATTCTGTATTGTCTCTGTACTTTGGAAGTATTTTATTTCACATAAACAGAAGATGGGGCCTGAATCCACTGTGTGTTAAACATAACAGCATGAAAAAAAATAAAAAAAAACTGTGAAATGTGTAACAGCAAATAATATCTGTTTTAGTGAACAGACCCAGTCTACACAAAATCCATGTGCCAGAAGTTCAATGAATATGTGTCAAGGTTGTGGTTTCTGACTGTTGATCCAGTGTAACACAGGTCTCTTTTTATGGTTATGTATATGGTTTCTGATGAAAGATAAAACACTACAAAAACAAAACAAAATTACTATTAAAGCATTAATAATAATCACCTTTGGCATCTTATCAATTTGATCCTGATGGCCTGACAGCTTAACAGGTTAATCAGAATTTGCATGTTGGTACATTTACCCATAAAACTAGTAGTACTATTACTTATTAAACTAGTACTGAGAATCTGCAACAAGGTCAAAGCAGCTAAAAGTAAACATACATTTGTAATAAAAGTAACTTGGCATATAGGGTGTGGCCCACCTAGGCTGCAGGAGAGGGACAGAGTGAGGATGAGCAACCTGTGGGTAATAATTGGCTCTATTTTACCCCATCCTTCCAAACAGTAGAACAGACTTAGGAGTTCTAGATGGACGCTGAAGATTGTAAGGTCTGCACTGTAAGGTCTCCATTGAGTATTCACGGCTTTGTGTTTGCATCCGATGTTTTGCGCAGCTGTAATTTCTTAATTTACATTTACGTTTATTCATTTAGCAGACTCTTTTGTCCAAAGGAGCATACATCTCTACAAAAGTACAATTTATGCATTACATTAAGAGAAAGAGACATAGCTGCAGACATGAAAGTCTCAAGTAAACCTAGTTTGTTAATGTAATTTTTCATTTACGCTTATTCCTCAAAATACAACAGCAATCAGGAAGTAGGCAGTATAATGCTTAAAAGTGCTGATGTTTGATAGAGAGACTTTAGATTTCAATTCCACCTTCTGCTCTAGTACCCAAGAGCAAGATACTCACCGAATACCCTGTGCCCAGGGATTCTGGGATAGTCTCCAGCCTGATATGACATGGACCAAGAAAGTGCTTACAGTGAGTCAGTAAAACATCAGAAAAAGGTAAAAATTGCAACATAACTTTTATTTCTGTTCTCAACAGCTCATACAAGGCAGGACCTCGGTATTTTTATACACTGGAAACAAACAGCATGCGGAAAGAAGAATCGCTTATTTTATGTTTTATTAGCATGAAGCAAGGGAGGTGAAGCAGCATGGTGGTGCAGTGGGTAGTGCTGCTGCCTTACAGTATCAGGGCTGTTCAGGTATAGGTTTAAACCCAGTTCAGTTGGTCTGCATTTTGCATGTTTTGCCCCATAAGTCTGTGAAGTTTCCTCTAGGTGCTCCAGTTTCCTCCCACAGTCTAAAAATTTATTTTTGGTGAACTGGCTAAATTGCCCGCAGGGGTATTTGTGTAAGTGCACATGCATGTGGAAAACGTATTAAAGAGTGTTTTACCTCACAGTGTATCTCGAAGTAAACAAAATTGGCCACAAGGAAAGCACTGATGCATTACATAAGGTTAACCAGCATCTGGTTAATTTAAAATTGCAGTCAAGGAAGCGTAATAACAGAAATGCACATCTTTCAATTTGTTAGATAGTTTCTGTAAAAGTCTTGGATACAGGAATAATAAAATAAAAATCATGCTAACTGCAATCACTCCATAAAGCTGATTATCCCCCACACTGAGACAGCAAGGAGAAATGCATGTTGTTTTTTTTTGCTCTGCAATAAATTACAGGTTGGAAAATACAAAATATTTAAATGTTAACAGAATTAATATTCATTTACATTACATTTATTCACTTAGCAGATGCTTTTCTTGAAAACAACTTCCAATGGATACTATATAGTATTACCAGCACACACACCTTTTTCACCAAGGTGACTTGCACTGCTAGATACACTACTTAGAAAGAGTCACTCATCATCAGTGAAACACACTCTCCTTTGTGTCACTCACACACTCGGGAAACCTGAACAGCATATCTGTGGACTGTGGGAGGAAACTCATGCAGACATGGAGAGAACATGCAAACTCCACACCGACTAAGCAGGGATCGAACTTATGTTCTCTCACAGCACTCAGGGACTGTGAAACAGCAGCGCTACTCACTGTGCCACCACGCTGCCCGGTGACTGAATATTCATTAATATTAATAGCACAATTGTAAATATCAGATTTGGAAAATAAAAATAATAAACTTTTATGTCTTTTTCAAGCTGGAACGAATTTGAAAGACAAAAAACAACACGGATTTTAAAGTTTTTTTTCTCACGTTTTTTTGAACAGGAGCTGACACCTCATTCAGAACACCAGAAACTGCACTCAGACCCAAACTTTAGCAAAAGTTGGACACAGAGGACACAGAGACCAACCCAACAACTTTTTAGACAAGGGAGTTTTACACAGAGGAATATCAGAGACACACGCAGCACTGCTATTAGTCACCGAGGAGTGAGAGTGTGTGTGTGTGTGTGTGTGTGTGTTTACTCCATCTCACACAGCGACACCAAAGAGCCCATGGAATAAACCCCAAAAGCAGGACAGAGGGCCTCAGTGAATGTGGAGGTGAACCTGTACAGGAGGGTCTGTTTACCGGAGGAGATGCTGTAGAAGGACAGAGTGCCGGACACACAGTCCACATACACTCCTAATCTGTGGGAGATGGGTACAGGTATTGCAGTCTCCCTGTTATTGTGCCAGACGGAGTAACTCCCACCACAGCAGCTCAGAATCCAGGACTTGTCATTGTCTCCAATTCCACAGTCATCACTGTTTCCTTTCCTCCCGATTCCTTTATAAGTCACTCCTATTACAGCTCCATATCCACTCCAGTGAACCTCCCAGTAACAGCGACCAGACAGACTCTCTGCACACAGAACTTGAGGAAAACAGTCAAATCTGTCTGGATGATCAGGATATTGCTGTTTCTCACTCCTCCATGTCACCTTCCTGTTGTCCTCAAACAGATACAGGTGTGTGTTTGCTGAGTTGGGATCCAATGTGAGGTGGCAGGAGTCTGCAGGTGAAGCAATGAAAAACAGTTAAAACATTTATTTAAAAAAATTTCCATATTGAATTGTAAACTAAACAGAGCCCTGTGAACCATGATAAACTTATGTCAATTCAAGCAGTGATTCAAGTTCAGTTTCCCTCTGCTTGTCCTGCTTAGGATAATCTCTCCTATGTGTCCTTGGTCTCCTGCAGGGGAGACTGGTCCAGTGGGAACTGAGAGTGAGCTCAACAGTCCTGTAAAGAAACCTCATTTTGCCGCTTATATCCTTGATCTCGTTCTATCAGCCAATATCCAAAGTGTTGAACTATAGATGAGGATCAGGATGTGAGATAGGGCCGAAAACCAAGAACTTTGTTCACAAAAGCACTGATGATGCACCACTCTGTCATTTTAATCTCCCACTTCCCTCATCTATGATTTACGAACCTGAGAGAAAGCAGAAACAC
This sequence comes from Scleropages formosus, assembly GCF_900964775.1. NCBI lineage: Eukaryota > Metazoa > Chordata > Actinopteri > Osteoglossiformes > Osteoglossidae > Scleropages > Scleropages formosus. Next base: position 39,242,071 of record NC_041807.1, on the reverse strand, counting down.
TAAAGTGAAAAACAAACTTCGGGATAACCAACAACTACACACATCCTGACTGAAACTGCTTGTCCCAAGAGGGGTTATGGCAAGCTGGAGCCCAGCCTGGCAACACAGGGCATAAGGCTGGAGGGGGGAGGGGACACACCCAGGATGGGATGCCAGTCTGCCGCAAGGCAGCCCAAGCAGGACTCAGACGCCAGACCCACCAGAGCACAGGCAAAGGCTAAACCCGTTGCACCACCTTACCCCCTAAACAAGAGTCAAGAGGTCCTATATCTTTCACATGCATGTTTATAAAACCTGTGAATACTGCAATACACAGAGCAGACCACACTGTATTTTCTGAATGCAAAATCTGGAAGCCCATCAGCTGTTAATAAACTCACATTAGCTATAACACATTCATTGTGAAAAATCTGACATTGATTTTCCAAATAACAAACATGTTTTGTACAAAAGTACAAAAAAAAACTAAGAAACAATTTTATAGTAAATGGAATAGATAGTAGAAGCTCTTCAGTACAAAGACACTTACATTTGAGAAGCCCTGGTCTTATCCTGCACTCTCCACCATGGTCCACACTGTAGGAGAAGCAGAAGGACACACAGTGACTGAGAGACACACCCAGCATGTCTATGAAGTGTGTGTGTAAACTCAGAGCCCTGTGTTAGAAGGAGAGCACCTGACACTATGAGCACTTTACTGATCATCTCATGCTGACACATGAACTCATTTATCTGGTGGAAAAAGTTCAAACATGTTTAAAGGTTAGTCGTAATGGAGAGAGCACACACACACAGGCACACACAATACTTACTTGAGTGCCTCTAGTTTGCAGGTGGGATCCTGCAGTAGATGAGAGAGCAGCTTCACTCCTGAGTCTCCTGGGTGATTGTAGCTCAGATCCAGCTCTCTAAGGTGTGAACAGGGGTTCGAATGCAGAGCTGAAGCCAGAGCAGCACAGCCTCCTTCTCTGATAGAACAGCCAGAGAGTCTGTAAAGAGGAAAAACTGTATTCACACTGAAGAAACCTTATTTACAGTGTCTGTTCCCCAGTAGTACTGACCTCAGTGTGTCCAGTTTACACTGTTGGTTCCCCAGTCCAGTAGAGAGCAGTTCCACTCCTGAATCCTGCAGGTCATTGTTATTCAAATCCAGCTCTCTCAGGTGTGAGGAGTTTGATGTAAGAACTGAGGCCAGAGCTTCACAGCATCTCTCTGTCAGTCCACACATCTTCAGCCTTACGAAGACAAAATCAGACATGGAGAACATTTATTTCAGCATGTCACTTTTTGACAAAATGGAACTTAATCACAATAGGTAAAAAGAAAACAGATGTTTTGTATAAATTAAAGTACAATTTTAGTTTTAAACAGATCAAAGGGAGGTGAAATAGAAGAGTTACATTTTTAAAACATAATACACTTGGAGTATTGGTGGCATGGTTAGTTTGTATCTCTACTTGTTTCTTTTCCCCACTTCCTACCCCAGTTGCACTTTAACCCCACACAGGACACAACACTCTCTTGGCTAGTCATATACAGAACAAAAAACTGATTGAGTGTGTTTGCTCCCTCTCTACTCACCTTACTGTCTCCAGTTTACAAGTGGGATCTAGCAGTAGATCAGAGAGCAGAGTAACTCCTGAGTCCCCTGGGTCATTGTAGCTCAGATCCAGCTCTCTCAGATGTGAACAGGGGTTCGAACGCAGAGCTGAAGCCAGAGAAGTACAGCCTCCCTCTGTGAGTTTACAGTTGGACAGTCTGCAAAGGATGAACAAAATATTACACTCAGCTTTGTTATACGGCTGGTCACCAATCTAAATTCGAAGTACGGTTTCTACTGAATGTTAATCGCCAGCTCACTATTGTAAAGTTGAAAGAATCGTAAGTCGAACCATTGTAAATTCCACCTGTATGTACAGCCATGGCAAACACTTATAAAGGCACTGTAAAAACAACTACAACATCGCTAGATGGTAATAGTAATTTTGTGAAAATGTTGTAATGACATGGTCTAAACCCTCCTAATGACCCAATGTGACTGAAACCTGTATGCCTCTATTTTCTAATTAAATTTTATAAAAACAGGAGACTAGAGATATTTGTTTTTTTTTTTATTGTGATCCCCACTGAGCATGACGGAGAAGTATTTCCTCAGATGAACAGGTTAGATGGAATTGAAAGCATGTCAGAGACTACTTCAATAAAGTGATATGTTGCAGTTCCTCTCTCCTAAGCTCTTTCCGTGAAACTGTACATTCTAGTGCCTGTTCCCAATTTGCCCATGGTCCCTGCTGCTCTATCCCTACCATCCAACCTTCTGTCCATCCTATGTTGAGAAGCATACCTCCACCTGAATCAGACAGTACTTTGCTATACCCTGGGCCTTATCATACTGCCTTGATGAAACAAAGCCCAAAACCAGTTCTTCCTGATGATGCTGAACACACCACCTGCTGGAGCCAGGACTCTGCTTGCAACTGCTACCAAAACACAATGCTTCTTATCTGCCCTAACCTCAATGCTGGCTTCAGAAACCCTAGGATTGTCCCCAAGTAATAGTGACCTCGGTGTGTCCAGTTTACAGGGTTGGTTTCCGGTAGTACTGACCTCAGTGTGTCCAGTTTACACTGTTGGTTCTCCAGTCCAACTGAGAGAAGTTCCACTCCTGAGTCCTGCAGGTCATTGTCACTCAGGTCTAAAACTCTCAGGTTCGAGTCTGAATTCAGAATTGAAGCCAACGCTTCACAGCATCTCTCAGTGAGAGAACAACTATTCAGCCTGGAAGGAAAAACATATCTTGATACTACTATGTCTTTTACCCACTTTTACTCATATGTAGCAAACCAGGATATTTCAGGCCCTTGGAGTTATGGATATTTATTATATAAAGAAATAAAGTTAATCGGATCACTGTGTCGGCCTTTCTATGGAGTACACAAACAGTATGGAGTTAGTGAAGCTCTGTTGCACTAATAACAAATATTGACAGCATAGATCTTTGATTGTGGTTTCATTATCAACTTTACTTAAAATAGTGTAAGGGCATTTGTACTATTAAAGCTAATTTTTGCTATTCGGATAACTAAGTTAATAGTTACACACATCCTTCAAAAATACCATGTCTGCATCTAAACCTTCTCGCCAGTTGTGACATACACTTTTTACTCTGAACTGTCACTTTGGAGAAAAGTGTCTGGTAAAAGAATAAATTCATATATAAACTGAACGACCCATGTTCAGATCCTACCTCTTAATTAACAGTGTTGCTGTTAGTATTATTGTTGTTGTTAATAATGTGGTGGTGATTCTGATGACACTACAATACAAAGGAAGGAAGAAGTATATATAGAGCATGGAGTTTTGTTATGAAACAATGTGTGACCTTGCTGATGGAAGATCTCTCTTCATCCAGTACCTGTACTGAAAGAGACAAAGTCCAACCCCACAATTCAGACCCTACCGGTATAATAATGGCCATTGTTTCCATGGTAAATTACAGGCTAATACAACAGATATACCTGGAAAAAAGCCAGACTGACACCACTAAGGGTCAGAAAGCTTTGGAATTTGAGACATCACACCTGTCTCTGTTCAGAAATGTCTAATACAAGTGTATGATGAAAGTACAGAAAAAAATAACCTTTCTGAAAGTAAAATGACCAACTAAAAGGTAAAAAAAAAAGGCATTGTACTGAATAATAAGCCATTATAATGGTTTTTCATTTTTAGGACCCTTTTTTATGAGGGCAGTGTTATATCAGCGGTCTCTTAAAACAGACCGTCACACCCACGACCTCATCGCGACCCAACGCACCTGTGGATGATCAAGGAGACGGAGGGTAAAAGGACGATGCCAGACCGACCAGATTGCGGAACCTCGTTGAGCCGTCCGCTCACCATACCTGGATCTCCTGTGATCTCGCCTGCATCTTTGGTTTCACCCTCGTCCTTGTTCCCGTGCCTGTTCTGGTTCCTGTTCCTACCCTGCCCTGTTTCTGTCCTCCCTGAACCCAGTCCCCCCGTCTACTGGTTTTCTTTGTTTCCTGACCATTGGCTTTGTTTCTTGGACTACGACTTCAGATTCTCCTTGTATTGACGTCTGCTCATCGGTAACCTTCGCGACGATTACAATTACACATTCTGCCTGCAAATCCTGTATAGAATAAAACCGTGCAACCACACTTGGGTCCGCCTTACCCTGGCTGACATGAAAAAGACATATAACAGGACTTACAGAGCAGTTCTGGAGACCTGGATCACTAGCAGCATCCTCTGAAGACCTTCATCACATAAAGTGCAGTTTTTCAGGTTTAATATATCCATTTCCTTTGCTGATTTCATCAACACATAGGCCAAAGCTGACCACTCCGTGAGTTTCATGTCCTTTTCTGAAAGACATTCCCTGTTCAGGTAATTTTGTACTTTGTCCACCAGAGAGCTGTCATTCAGTTCATTCAGGCAGTGGAAGAGATAAATGGTCTTCTCTGGAGAGAGGTTTTCATAGATCCTTGAATTAATGTATTCCACTATTTCTGTAATGTTACAAGACATTTTCCTCTGTGTCAGTAGTCCTTTAAAAAGGTTTTGACTGCATTCCTTTGAAAGGCCAAGAAGGAAGCGGAGGTAGAGGTTCAAGTGTCCATTCTTGCTCTCTAAAGCTTGATCCACTGTTTTCTTCAGCAGGTCAGGCTCAGTATTTGCCATAAACTGATGTAAAGCAGCAAGATACTCCTGAACACTCAGATGTATAAAGCAGTAAACCTTCCCCTCATAGAACCCAAAGTCTTCTCTAAACACTTCTGTACACACTCCAGAATACACTGAAGCTTCATTGACATTAATGCCAAACTTTCTCAGATCTTCCTCATAAAATATTAGATTTCCGTTTTTAAGGTTGTTGAAAGCCAAGTTTCCCAGTTTCAAAACAAAATCCTTATCTGCCTCTAAAGATTTCAGAGGCTCCGTTTCTTGTTTTTTCAGATACTTCGCATTCTTTAAACTGGTCTGAAATATCAGGAAGTGTGTGTACATCTCAGTGAGAGTCTTGGGAATTTCTCCACTGTGCTCCTCGACAAAGAGCCTCTCGAGAACAGTGGCTGAAATCCAGCAGAAGACTGGAATGTGACACATGATGTAGAGGCTCCTTGATGACTTCACATGTGCAATGATCCTCTTAGCCAGATTCTCATCACTGAATCTCTTTGTGAAGTATTCATCCTTCTGAGGGTCATTGAACCCTCGTATCTCTGTTACGCGATGAACACACTCAGGAGGGATCAGACTGGCGGCCGCTGGTCGGGAAGTTATCCAGATGAGAGCAGAAGGAAACAGATTCCCTTTCATGAGGTTGGTCAACAACACATCCAGTGATGTTGTCTTTGTTACATCAGAGCAGATCTCATCGTTCTTAAAATCTAGAGGAAGGCGACACTCATCCAGACCATCAAAGACAAACAAGACTTTGGAATGAAAAAGTTGAGTGAGTCCAAACTCTTTGACTTCTGGGAGAAAGTCATGAAGCAGTTGGATCAGACAGAAGTCTTTATCCTTTTTCAAATTTAGGTCTCGGAAAGGAAGAGGAAATATGAAATTGATGTCTTGATTTTCTTTTCCTTCTGCCCAGTCAAGAATAAATTTGTGCACAGTCACTGTTTTCCCAATACCTGCAATCCCCAGTGTCATCACAGTTCTTATATGTGTTGCTTTTCCAGGCAAGGCTGTAAAAATATCACTGTATTTCATTGTAGTTTCTTGTATAGCTGGTTTCTTGAGTGCTCTCTCAATGTGTCTCACTTCATGTTCATCACTGATCCCACCAGTACCACCTTCACTTATGTAGAGCTCTGTGTAAATATCATTCAGAAGGGTTGGGTCTCCTTGCTTAGCTTGTCCTTGAAATACACAGTCAAAATTCTTCTTCAGATGGGATTTGAGTTTTGACTGACATGTCTTTAGGAGTTCATCTGACAAAACAAATCAGACAATTTTTAGAATCTATTTTAAACATTTCACCAAAATATTTGGGTCATGGGGGCGCGGTGGTGCGGTGGGTTGGACCGGGTCCTGCTCTCCGGTGGGTCTGGGGTTTGAGTCCCACTTGGGGTGCCTTGCGACGGAGTGGCGTCCCGTCCTGGGTGTGTCCCCTCCCCCCTCTAGCCTTACGCCCTGAATTGCCTGGTTAGGCTCCGGTTCCCTGTGACCCCGTATGGGATAAGCGGCTCAGAAAATGTGTGTGTGTGTGTATGTGTGTGTATTTGGGTCATACGTAACACATGTATGAAATAAGAATGGTTTGGTCCTCTGAAAGCTGAGTTCCCCTTTTGACCTAGTTTTGTTAGAATCGTTTCCTTGATGCAGTTCTGCTGCACTGTGCCTTTCTCCTACCCTGTGTCCACCTTAGTCCTGCCAGTGCTTAACACCATTTAGGTTGGATAACTGTAAATATTAAGAATGAACAAGTAGACATTGAAGAGTATCAGAAGAGAATGCAGCTCAGCAATTTTGGACTTGAAATTGATTTTGTAACATCCTGCCTCAGTGAAATACTTGCTGGACAAATCCCTATGGAAATAGCTCTTTTATTGGTCCATAGCATGTTGTAGCACCAAATCTGGGAAAACGCAGAAGAACCACATTCCAAACTATGACTATAAATGTTTAAATAAAATCTAACTCTTGAGCTTACAACATCTTGGTAAAACAACTGATAATTGATCAATGGTGGAATGAACTTCCCGTGTCTTTCAGGACTCCTGAATCTCATCACAAGTGCATTCCTTGAGTTATTTTATTCATATATTTATCTATCCTGAAAGACACAGGGTGTGATGCAGGGAGCAGCGTGGCTGGAACTGCAGTCCATCAAAGGACTTCATTATCTTTTTATTTTCACTTGAAGCAATTCCGACAACGACGTGTCTCATTTGCAGCTGAGGATACAGCAAAAGTGGCCACGTGGGGGCGACAGATCCTTCACATAAACATGTGGGCAACAGTCACTTTCAGTTTGCAGTTTAAAAAGAGTACGAACTTAACGTACCTCTATTTATTCGTTGAGAAGCCTATGTAAAAGTATGTGTATTATATATTATTATTATTTTATAATATACATATTTTTAAATAGACGCTGAATGAAATTGTTCTGCACAACCGTCACCCGCGCCTCCGCTTCCCTCCCAACTCTGAGTGCGTTTTGCTGCCCTCTAACGGCAGGAATGGGAAATGCGGCCTGTTCCGCTCTGCAACAGAGACTTTTCAGAAAATAGAACAAAGAAGAAATAGATATAACACACACACACACACACACACACACACACACACACACACACATTTTCAGAACCGCTTGTCCCTTACGGGGTCGCAGGGAACCGGAGCCTACCTGGTAACACAGGGCGTAAGGCCGGAGGGGGAGGGGACACACCCAGGACGGGACGCCAGTCCGCCGCAAGGCACCCCAAGCGGGACTCGAACCCCAGACCCACAGAGAAGAAATAGATATAACAATATAATAAATCAAGGAGATGGGTGATTTTTTTGCCATTTGTAACACGGATGCTCGTACCACTGGGTAACACAACCTTTTCCAGTACATATTTCATATTTTCCTTCTGTTTGTTTAGGTTTTAAATGATGTTTATATAGATGTATGGATGAGTGACCTATTGTAAGTAGTGTATCTAGCAGTGTAAGTAACCTTGGTGAATAAGGTGTGTGAGCTGGTAACACTACATAAAGTTCATTGGAAGTTGCTCTGGAGAAAAGTGTCTGATAAATAAAATAAATATAATGTAATGTCTGACAAGATATCAAAGTTTTGAATGAACCTTTCCTGATATTTAATATTTCTATGATAAATCTAGAATGGGAGAAAGTGATAAACTTTCTGACCCATCTTCACTACACTCATATTGACTTGTCATTTTATGTGGACGTACCAGTAGGTACAGGTGAGACTGCTCCCTCCTGATGGACACTGCAAACATGAAGGAGAAAAGATCATCCAGTTACCCTTGTGTTCTTAACTTTTAAAATATGATGGAAATTAACATCTTGGAATAAATCCAATAAATACAACATGCAGACATACCACAAGGAACACGTTTAACTGACTTAGGGGTTAAGTAAGTTAATGGAGTTGATGTACTGGAAGGTATGTCTCCATGTAAGTCAGTTCTGGCAGCTCTTGGTACTTGTCTCTGGGCACACATCTCACCTCCTAAGATGATTTGGTTAAAAATTAACATCTACCTTTCATGGGTAGATAATTCTCCCTCCTTGAAGTAGTTTGGTGGATGCATTGACCGATCACTCTTCATGGATATACAGCTGAATACAGGTGAGACTGATGTCTCCTCCTCACTGTGGTCAGAAAGGTGAGAAGATCCTTTGATTACCCTTATAACCCCCAGCTTGAGATAATATTCAGAGTTCACATCTGTACATACAGTATAACAGATATAAAACAGAAATAAACCATGATGTTAAATACATTCAAGAGGCCTGGGAGTTACTTAGAATTAAAGGATACATTACCAGCAAGGTGTGATTTAATATGAGTTAATAGTTACAGCTCATGTTACTTGTCTCTTCACATATATCTTGTGTGTTTAAGACAATGGGTTTAAAAGAACATTCACGTTTGAGCCGCAGGAAGTTCTCCATCCCTGAAGTTGTTCACTGCCTGCATGGACCCATCACTCTTCAGAGAAAAACCACTGGGTGGAGGTAACATTGATCTCTCTTGCTGGACACTGGGGTCAGAAAGGTAACAAGATGTTTCAGTTACACTTAGACCCCCAACTTCAGATAAAATGCTGACTTAACATTCTTACAGCAGCTATATCGAATAAAACACCTAAAAATTCTTACATTAAGAACATTCAACAGGATTGGGGGGGTAACTTAAGATTTAAAGGGACACTGCATGGTATGAGATATTTGTGACCACTTTTACTACTTGTCTCTTCACACACATTTTGTGTCCTGAAGACACACACACACACACATTTTCTGAACCACTTGTCCCATACAGGGTCACAGGGAGCCAGAGCCTAACCTGGCAACTCAGGGCATAAGGCTGGAGAGGGAGGGGACACACCCAGGACAGGACACCAGTCCATTGCAAGGCACCCCAAGCAGGACTTGAACCCCAGACCCACCAGACAGCAAGACCCGGTCCAACCCACTGTGCCACCGCACCCCCCATCCTGAAGACATTTGGTTTAAAAGAACATTTACCTTTGACATGTAGGCAATTCTCCCTCCTTGAAGTTTGTTGGTGGTTGAATTGATCTGTTGCTCTTCATGGATACACAGCTAGGTGTGGGTGACACTGATCTCTCCTGCTGGACACTATGGACAGACATGGGAAAACTTATCATTATTCAAAGAACATAGTGAGAGATTGGCTAACTTCACCTCTTTACACCATACATGAGAAATATGCCTATATATATCCTATATTTCACACTGTTGCTGTTCTGTACATGTCGTCATTATGATCTTACAGTGACTGCATTGAAAGGTCTTATTCTATGACTGCAAATATAATTCGTTTCCAGGGTAATTTAAGGTAATTCATTTGTTTCCAGGGTAATTTAAGGTAATCATAATTCACTCTTTTTCCACCATGCAAATATAGTAGTAGTCATGAGCCGCATGTGATGGAATGTCCATGCATAATTGATGATGATACTGTAGTCAAAACACACACACACACATTTTCTGAACCGCTTGTCCATATGGGGTCGCGGGGAACCGGAGCCTAACCTGGCAACTCAGGGCATAAGGCTGGAGAGGGAGGGGACACACCCAGGACAGGACGCCAGTCTGTCGCAAGGCACCCGAAGAGGGACTTGAACCCCACACCCAGTGGGGAGCAGGACCCAGGCCAACCCACTGCGCCACTCCATAGTCGAAACAGTAGACAGTAGTGTATAATATGAGTGTGTGTGTATGTATATATACGTATATATATATATATATATACATATAGCGGGGCATGGTGGCACAGTGGGTTGGACTGGGTCCTGCTTTCTGGTGGTTCTGGGGATCGAGTCCCGCTTGGGGTGCCTTGTGACAGACTGGTGTCCTGTCCTGGGTGTCTCCCCTCCTACTCCAGCCTTATGCCCTGTGTTGCTGGGTTAGGCTCCAGCTCCCCACAACCCCGTATGGGACAAGCGGTTCAAACGATGTGTGTGTGTGTGTGTGTATATATATACACTGTATATAGCAGAAGCTGAAACTGTCTAAATGCAACTGCCTCTGCCTTGTGTCTGGTCATTGCTGTGCTAGACATGCTTCTGTCTGAAGCTTGTTTAAATGTACTTCAGCAGTTGTGTGATCAAACCTCATGTGGTTGACTCTGCATTTGTTCACGAAAAAAAATGCTCTCACCGCTCATCTCACCTCTTGGGGGTCTTTCCTGAAGCCGCACCCCCCTTTTTACAGTCCGCAGAGGCACCGATTTCAGAGACAGGATCTTCCATCTCCAGGTTTTGAACGGGAACTTGTCAGGTCAGTCCAGTCTCTTTACAGACAACAGATAAGCGAAACCAGCAAAACACATGGGTGGCAGGGCAAGTAACGCGGCTGTTTCACAGCACCTGAGTGGTGTGAGAGGATGTGGGTTTGGACCCCACTCAGTCTGTGTGAAGTTTGCATGTTCTCCCCATGTCTGTGTGGGTTTTCTCTGGTGCTCTGGTTTCCTCCCACAGTCCACATACATGCTGTTCAGGTTCACCCATAGTATGACAGAGTGTGTGTGTTCCACTGATGTATGGAAGAGTGGCCCATTGTAAGTATTGTATCTAGTACTGTAAATCACCTTGGTGAATAAGGTGTGTGGGCTAATAACACTTCATACTATCCTTTGGAGAAAAGCATCTTATACGTAAATGTAACATATTAATGCAACCTTGTTAGCAGCACAATATATAATCATATCTACTCATCATCTAAAGGCAAACTTAAACAACATGTATTTGAACCTGTCCAGTTTTGCCTAAGAAAGCAGATGTTTGGTGAATAAAGCTTGAGTTTCATATTCTCAGTCATTCTCAGTAATTTCACTAACCTTGCTTAGAGCTGAGTTACTCTGGTGGTGTGAAAAGTACTCTGAAAATTAATTGAAGGTATGTTTTTTGTTTAAAGTTCAAAGAAAATAGACTAATTTTAATAAACATATTTATGTGCAACTAACCACAGCTATGTAAGTCCATCTTTACATTATTAAATACTGTACATTTACTGAATATATATATTTATCTATATATATGAGTATTTCTTCTGTGAGTTTTCCTTCATCATATGTTCACTCTCAAAGCATTTACAACTATTTTTAATAAACCAGTATTGAAGTACTGCTTGATTCTGAAAACATTCAAAGCAGATACCAATTTAACCAGAGTATGTATCTGTTGTTTTCTTACCTTTAGTCGTGTTTCCACCGGTGAATTTTCTTGTTCGTACATTTACAACCTTCCCATTGTAGCGTGTTTTCTGTTAAGCGGAAAGAGCCCCGAAAATACAACCGCTGTTACGATATATAATAGTAATACAGTGAAATACAAATCCAGTAGATGTGTACAGTGCGCTAATACCAATGTAGTTCTCTATTTGCTTTCAAACTGAAACTGCCCATCCTGGTGAATGTGTGAAATGTACTTGTTCCACTTGTTTGTCCTGTTCTTGAGCAATGTGGAGATGTTGAGGAAGGGTTCAGGCATTGAAATGCTTTTCATTCTTTTGTCTCTTTCTTATTGTGCTTGACAGGGATAATACACAACAAATAAGTATAACGCAGTCATACGACTCTTCAAACCCTCACTGTTCCCCTGTTTTACTTTATTTTTTACAAGTATATGAACTCATTTGTACACATGATACTGCAAATTTTTCAGATAATGAAGCATGACAGCATTTTTTCCACAAATCAAAGGGGTATTAAAATAATTTATAATACCAAAAAAACATTAACTTTGTTCTGTAAAAGCACTATTCCCATCTTATTTGTTTTATTTATTTTCTTGGCTGGTGTTTTAATACAGAGTGACTTACTGTATGTGACCAAAGGAAATGGATATTTTCACTGGTATAACTCAGGGTCAGTACATTGCTCCAACAACAGTAAAAAAATGAATCATTTTACAATGTAAAGTTAAGCTAACAAAAGGAATATAAATGTAGAGGCACAGTACCCAACACATACTAGGAATGGGCAGAATATTAGGCAATTATCATCTCAACATCTTATTCCTCCACTGGTTGCCACAGAGCATGTCCCTTCCTTAACTAAAGGGCAGGATCAATGTTGAGATTTTGTTAGACATTTTTCTCACATAAAAATTACATTTTCACAAAAAAGGAAGATAATTGTGTTTCTACTGGAAAAGTAGATATTTTCTTTTGTATAATAAATATACAGAATTTTTAATGTGAAAGGTTAGGTGAGGATCTTACTGTGTTAATATGAAGTACAAATGGTAGTACAATAATAATTCACAGCAAGTGCACTTTTGGGCTTTGATCAGACAAAGAAAGATGCATCCCACTTATTCCCATGCAGTTGTTGACAGCCCCTGCTAGTGCTGCACAACTATTTTACATTTCCACACAAAACACTCTTCAGTAACCTGGGTCATTACTATAAAGAATAATAACTTTTGTATGGCAATACTGTACTTAGCATTTACTTAGTATTACTGTACTTAGTATGTACTTGAACTGAATTGAAGACTTTGTCGTTGTACTATTGCGCAATACAACAAAATTATAGTTATAAGTACAGGACCAAGGATAATTTTTGCTCAAATTTTTCAACAGGTAGATTTAGTTAGAATACAAAGTAATACAAACCCCAACAGATAATACTCCATTGGTACTGAATTTTGTTAAGAACTGAAATTAAACTAAAAATCACATGAAAAGGGCATGGGAATAGGACTTAAGACCAGATTTATGTCTGGACATTGAACCTAAATCCAACCCTGTAAACTGTCTAGATCCTTTAAAGACTCTTTACATAATGGAGCATTACACAGACAAATAATACTGGACACACATTATTACACACTAAGGATTGTTTCTAACCAATTCACATATTTACATTCATTTAGCTGACACTTTTCTCAAAAGATACTTACAATTACTTACCCATTTAAACAGATGGACAATTTTTATTTACTTTTCTTACTGGAGCAATTTAGGGTAAATACCTTGCTCAAGTGTACTACAGCCAGAAGTGATTCACACCTGCAACCTTTGGGTACAAAGGCAGCAGCGTTAACCACTAGACTACCAGCTGCCTACACAAAGACACTGAGCCGCAAACCCAAAATCCAGGATAGAGGGATTCATTAAACTCAGACGTGAACCTATACAAGAAGGTCAATTCATCAGAGGAGACACTATAGAAGGACAGAGTCCCAGCTGCTGAGTCTAGATACACTCCTATCCTGTGGGAGAATGGGTGTACAGGTATGACGGCACGTCTGTTATTGTGAATGACATAATAACTCTTATCGGAGCAGAAGAGAACCCAGGACTTTTTATTGTATCCAAGCACACAGTCAACACTATCTCCTTTCCTACTGATTCCTTTATAAGTCACTCCAATACGAGCCTCATCTTCACTCCACTGAACTTCCCAGTAACAGCGACCAGACAGACTCTCTACACACAGAACTTGAGCCCAACAATCAAATCTCTCTGGATGATCAGGATATAACAGTTTCTCTCTCCTCCACACCACCTCCCTGTTGTCCTCAGACAGGTACAGGTGTGTGTTTGCTGTGTTGGGGTCCAGTGTCAGCTGACAGGAATCTGCAGGTAAAACAGTAAAAACACTGTTAAAATTATGTTAAAATCTTCATCTATTCATATAACACACGCAACTCTGTAGGGAAAGATGGGGTTAGGGTTAGTGTCGTTAAGTTGAAAACAACTCATTGAGACCACTCATAGTATGGTAGGGGAGGGTACAGAGGTGGTTTACCGAAGCTTTCTTTGGTGCGTGTCTTGAGACACCAACAGGAAACCCATACAGGCAAAGGGAGAAAATGCAAACTCAATGCAGACTGAGCAACAATTTAACCTGCGTTTGAACGTACAAGTCCAAACAGTGTGAGGAGCGTTAAAAGCAATGCTGGAGTGGCTATGAGGAGAGGCGGGACTTTTCCCAGGGCAATTTTTAGGTTTTCACTAGATGCCACAACCAGGCAACCTGAGCAGTGGACTAGCTGGCTTTCATACCTGGCCTCTCTCCCAAATACAGGTAGAAGAATGTGCGCGCGCAGACACACACACAAAGATGCAAAGCAGCTTGAAGCCAAGTTTCTGAATTTAGGGGCGTGCGGAATGGCTTCTCTCAAAATCGGTACTGCCGAAATTGAATCTGGATTAGTCAGCTAATGATCATATGGTGAGATTTTCTTATTTTCAGAATGTGTTTCTCAGTTGGCAGTTAAATTAAAGATTGAGAGAGATCAGCCATGTGGGTGCGAGCCTGCAATATTTCCTGTTGATCTCTTTTAAACATTAAATATTTTTCAAACAATTTGTTTAAAACACAGAAAAATGTAAATGTGCACTGTAACACGCAGTAAAGAACAAAACATAAGCTCTGAGAAAATAATGCAGAGGAGGCAAGGAATATGCTCCAAAATAACAACAGAATTGCGTGTTTGGATCTGTATTTCTTTTGGAGAAATACACTTTTACTTACTTTGAGCTGTACACCGTTTCGAAATAAACTGTCTACTAAATGAAAAAATGTAAATATGCGATTTCTGTGAGTTGAATTTAACTTCATTGCACTGACCCCAGAGCGAAAAGGATCTTTTCCCACAGTCAGCCCATTCATTGAGGTAGGAGAACGCACAAAAAGAAAAAGAAACCGTTTTGGTTTTCTTGGTTATTGTGTGTTGATGTTTTCTTCTTATGCATCACTGTTTAATATGCCGGCATGAAAGCTACATGAGTTATAGTTCGTCATTGTTTTGTTCTGCTCAGGGCTCAAGGGAAGGGAAGCAACTAATACCTGTGCTGAAAGTGAGTCCTACTCCAGCCCTCGTTGAAAGAATAAAAGTTAAAAGAGCAAAATGTATTAAGAGCAGCTGTTCAGTACAGATACACTTACATTTGAGGAGCCCTGGTCTGATCCTGCATTTTCCACCATGGCCCACACTGTAGGAGAAGCAGAAGGACACACAGTGACTGAGAGACACACACAGCTGTCTGTGGAGTGTGTGTGGAAACAGAGTCCTGCGACATGTATGAGGGTTAGCAGCCATGAGATACACACAAACACAGACACACACAAAGCACTTACTTGAGTATCTCAAGTTTACAGGTGGGATCCTGCTGTAGATCAGAGAGCAGCTTCTCTGCTGAGTCCCCTGGGTCATTGTAGCTCAGATCCAACTCCCTCAGGCTGGAACAGGGGTTCGAACACAGGGCTGAAGCCAGAGAAGTACAGCCTCTCTCTGAGACACAACAGCCAGACAGTCTGTAAAGAAGAAGTAAAACATTGTATTCTCACTGATACCCAGATTACTGATCATTTACAATGTCTGTTCCCCAGTAGTACTGACCTCAGTGTGTCCAGTTTACACTGTTGGTTCCCCAGTCCAATAGAGAGCAGTTTCACTCCTGAGTCCTGCAGGTCATTGTCACTCAAGTCCAGCTCTCTCAGGTGTGAGGAGTTTGATGTAAGAACTGAGGCCAGAGCTTCACAGCATCTCTCTGTGAGTCCACACATCTTCAGCCTTAAACAGACAGAATTACACATGTAGAACCATTTAATATATCAGTGGGATTTGACAGACCCATTTTTAGATATGTGGAATTTCAGGAAAATGGAACTTCATGCTCGTATTTAGAGCTCAACTGCTCATTCTATACCAACCTCAGTGTCTCCAGTTTACAGGTGGGATCCTGCAGTGGATCAGAGAGCAGCTTCACTCCTGAGTCCCCTGGGTGATTGTAGCTGAAATCCAGCTCTTTCAGGTGTGAGGGGTTCGAACACAGAGCTGAAGCCAGGGAAGCACAGCCTCCCTCTCTGACTCTGCAGGCCGACAATCTGGAGGGGGGGGAGGGGAAAAAAAAAAAATCACTCATCTCAGCACCGTAAAAACATTTTTAAAAACTTGTAATAACAGTATAAAATATGATTACATAACTGCTGGTTTGTAATAGTAAATGAGTGAGAATGCCAGTGCCACAAACCTTGAATTACAGGCTCTGATCCCATCTCTCAGATCTGGCCTTATTTACAAATATGTAGCATAAAGGGCTGCAGGTGGCCCTTACAAATGAGCTGCCTTCTGACTTAGTGGTTATCCCACAAATTCTACAAGTGAAAAGTAGCGAATGCCAATCATGCCACAGAAAAGAACATACCAGTCTGGACTGGCGAAGAGAAAGAATGAAAGAAGAATTAAGAAACCTACAAGTGAGTGTTTCTTTCCCTTTAATTGCAACATTATTTACTTATGTTATCCTTTAAGGAGGCATCTATCAGTATCACTACCTCTCCTGTGTAAGAGTATGACCTCAACACCCACGAAGCACAAATGTTTTGCAGAAATGTATTTTGCATTATTGTTCCTAATGTTACATATGTGCTGTGATCCTTTCTTTCACTAGCATTTAATTTTTATCATTTTTGTGATTAACACTAATTTACAGTGCCATGAAAGAGTACTAACAATTTTGTCTATTTTTCCAGATTTTACATTAAATTCAGTAGTATATGAATGAAGCCCAGGAAAGAAAAAAGCAAACCAGTATAGTTTGTCATTTCCTGAATGTGGAAAAATCAAAAGTGCAGACATACTATGTGAGTCAATAAGTACCTGCCGCCAAACTATAAAGGTTACAGTGTGTAGTTCTCAGTAGGACTGACCTCAGTGTCTCCAGTTTACAGTGTTGGTTTCCCAGTCCAGCAGAGAGCAGTTCCAATCCTGAGTCCCACAGGTCATTGTTACTCAGGTCTAACACTCTCAAATTTGAGTCTGAATTCAGAGTTGAGGCCAAAGCTTCACAGCAACTTTCAGTGAGAAAACACCTTTTCAACCTAGAAAGTAAAACACGATCATTCAGACAAAGAAATCTCATGTAACGTCCTAAGCGTATCTCCAGTAAAGCATATGGACGATGACATTACTAATCAGGCTTTATTACTGAAGGCTACATTGACAAAGGCATTTTGATAATTTGGCTTAAAAATGTTGGTGCTATAAAAAAAAAAAAAAAAAGTTCCCTGGATCAGATTCTATGACACACCGCGAAATTCACAAACAGTGTCAAGTACCTCACTTTTATTCTTCACCAATCACCATTTCTGTAAGTTTCACAAATTAAAGCTAGGGTTTGACACCTATCTTAAGGCAGACCACAGCCCTGCTACCAGAAAGAAGCCTGAGCACCATGATGTTTAAGTAAGTGAGTTAAATGCCGTGTGTCCATGGTTTATTTTTACAAAGAACTAAAGGATGCAGGTTCATATCCCACCTGCTGCTGCAGTCTGCATGAGTAAGGTACATACCTTTAATTAACAAACTAAAGATTAAGCAGATGTATAAAAGTAAATAAGTTGCTTTACAGTTGCTTATATTATAAAGAATGTAATAAAAACATATAACATTGCACTTCTTAAATTGTGTAATTTTATCTTTTCTTGTAGAGAAAGCGTTTTCAGCATTAACATTAAACAAATGTATAAAAGGACTTACAGAGCAGTTCTTGAGACATGGATCACAGGCGCCATCCTCTGAAGACCATCATCATGTAAGGTGCAGTTTGTCAGGTTCAACATATCCAATTCCTCTACTGACATCAAAAATACAGTGGCCAGTGCTGACCATTCCGTGCAACAGATGTCTTTTTCTAAATCACATATTTTGTTCAGGTAATTCTGTATTTCCTTTACCAGAGAACTGTCATTCAGTTCATTCAGACACTGGAAGAGATATATGGTCTTCTCTGGGGAAAGACTATCCTTAATTAATTTCTTAATGTATTGGATTATTTCTAGAATGTTACAAGATCTCTTCTCTGTCTGTGTTAGTAGTCTTTTTAAAAGCTTTTGACTGTATTCCATTGAAAGGCCAAGAAGGAAGCGGAGGTAGAGGTTCAAGTGTCCATTCTTGCTCTCTAAGGCCTGATCTACGGTCTTCTTCAGCATTTCAGGGTCAGTATTTGAAAGAAACTGATGTAAAGCGGCAAGATACTCCTGAACACTCAGATGTACAAAGCAGTAAACTTTCCCCTCATAAAACCCAATCTCCTGTCTAAACACTTCTGTACAAATTCCAGAATAAACTGAAGCTTCACTGACATCAATGCCAAACTCTCTCAAATCTCCCTCATAAAATATGAGATTTCCTGTTGAAAGGCTGTTGAAAGCCAACTTCCCCAGTTTCAGAACAAATTCTTTATCCAGTTCTAAAGATTTCAGAGGCTCCGTTTCTCGTTTTTTCAGATACTTCTCATTCTTCAGACTGGTCTGAAATATCAGGAAGTGTGTGTACATCTCAGTGAGAGTCTTGGGAATTTCTCCACTGTGTTCCTCAATAAAGAGCCTCTCAAGAACAGTGGCTGAAATCCAACAGAAGACTGGAATGTGACACATGATGTACAGGCTCCTTGATGACTTCACATGTGTGATGATCCTCTTGGCCAGATCCTCATCGTTGAATCTCTTCCTGAAGTATTCCTCCTTTTGAGGATCATTGAACCCTCGTATCTCTGTTACCCGATGGACACACTCAGAAGGTATCTGACTTGCTGCTGCTGGTCGGGAAGTTATCCAGATGAGAGCAGATGGAAACAGTTTTCCCTCAATGAGGCTGGTCAACAACACATCCAGTGAGGTTGGCTTTGTTACATCAGAACAGATCTCATTGTTCCTAAAATCTAGAGGAAGGCGACACTCATCCAGACCATCTAAGACAAACAAAACTTTGGAATTAAAAAGCTGAGTGAGTCCAAACTCTTTGACTTCAGGGAGGAAGTAATGAACCAGTTCTATCAAACTGAATTCTTTAAGTTTTCTGAAATGCAGGTCCCGGAAAGAAAAAGGAAATATGAAATTAATGTCTTGATTTTCTTTTCCTTCTGCCCAGTCAAGAATAAATTTCTGCACAGTCACTGTTTTCCCAATACCTGCAATCCCCTGTGTCAGCACAGTTCTTAGATGTGTTACTTTTCCATGTAAGGGTGTGAAAATATCACTGCATTTGATTGTAGTTTCTTGTACTGGTGGTTTCTTGAGTGCTCTCTCAATGTGTATCACTTCATGTTCATCACTGATCCCACCAGTACCACCTTCAGTTATGTAGAGCTCTGTGAATATATCATTCAGAAGGGCTGGGTCTCCTTGCTTAGCTTGTCCTTCAAAAAGACACTCAAACTTCTTCTTCAGATGCGATTTCAGCTTAGGCTGACATGTCATCAGGAGTTCATCTGCCAGAACATATTAGAAAGCTTGATTATAATATTTAATACATTTACCTTTACATTTATTTATTTATCAGAATTTTTTTTCTAAAGCAACTTAAAATCCACATTATGTAGCATTTAGCTCATATTTTTATTAAGGGTGATTTACTGTGCTGGATAATCTTGATAGTTGAAGTAAAAATCTTAAAATGTGAAAGTCACCCAATTAAAAAAATGAATTAATAAGCTTAATCATAAATCTGAAAAGATTAAACAAATGATAATTATGCAGTGTTAAAAATAATGCAGTGATAAAAACACAATATAAAACATTCCACAAACAAAAATAATTCTGGACCTCAGTCTGTCAGCACAATGTTTTCAGCCAGACAATGTTCTCATCACCCTTCAACGATCCAGAGCATTTTGAAGGCCACACCTGCTACATCACTACTAAAATAACTATGAGCACTTGATTTCAGCACAATGTAAAACACTTCATTACCATCAAACACTTCATGAGGCCATTAATGGGTACACTTCTCAGTAAAAATCTCTGCATGGGTTAATAAAGCGGGACAGCTGGTAGCATAGCAGTTAAAGCTACTACCTTTGGCTCCAAAGATTGCAAGTTCGATTCTTATCTCCAGCTACAATACCCTTGAGTAAGGTACTTGCTTCACTAAAAATTACCCAGCTGTATAAATTGGTAAATAATTATAGGTAGATTAACATTGTCAGTCGCTTTGTAAAAATGCATACGATAAATGCAAAGTATCATTATCCTAACAACTATTTTTATGTGTCTTCATTTTCCCTACATTTCAGTGCACAATCGATAATGGGAGACAATGTTTTTTTTACCTTCACTGCAATTCATTGACACATCACTCTTCAAGGAGATACAGTTAAGTACTGGTGACACTGGTCTCTCAAGCTGAACACTGTCAAGAGAGATAAGTAAAAACCCTTCAACTACCTTTATACTACTAACTTCTGATACAATTCAGAACAATCCTCCTCCTTCTGCAGAGAGGTCACACATAAAATGGAAAGAAATCATCACTGAAAAATTGATTTTAGAGGCTTCAGGGGTTACTTGAAATAAAAAGAGATATTATTATGAGGTATGTCTCTCTAGGAGACAATGATTCCAGGTGTTGTCGTATGACTCTGCACACACATCTTGTGTCATAGACACATTTGGTTCAAAAGAATATTTACCGTTGACCTGTAGAAATCTGTCTATCCTTAAACATGATAGGTTCACTCATCGACACATCACTCTTCAAGGATGTATAGCTGAGTACTGGTGACACTGGTCTCTCAAGCTGAACACTGTCAAGAGAGATAAGTAAAAACCCTTCAACTATCTTTATACTACTAACTTCTGATTCATAAGAATCCTCCTTCTGCAGATACGTCACACATAACATGGAAAGAAAACAACACTGAAAAACTGATTTTAGAGGCTTCTGGGGTTACTTGAAATAAAAAGAAATATTATTATAAGGTATGTCTCTAGAGGAGCTAAAGGTTCCAGATGTTGTTGTATGACTCTGCACACACATCTTGCGTCATAAAGACATTTGGTTGAAAAGAATATTTACCGTTGACCTGTAGAAAACTGTCCATCCTTAAACATGATAGGTTCACTCATTGACCGGTCACTCTTCAAAGATATACAGCTGGGTACAGGTGACACAGATCTCTCCTGATGGACACTGTAAACAAAAAGCAGAAAAGACCTTACAATTATCCTTATACTTCAAAATTCTGATAATAGTCCCAGCTAACCTGCTTACCACAGATAGAATGCATGTAAGATGGAAACTTGTCTTTTTAAAACCAGTTAATGCCCTCGCATCACCTCTTACCTTTTAAAACTCTTTTGTGAGGCAGCAGCATCCTCACTACAGTCCCGCAAGGGACTGCTTTCCAAAGCTCTGCGCTTCATCTCACGACCCTGGACAGAAATTGACTAGGTGAATTCAGGGTTTTTCCAGAGAAGAAACAAAACAAAAACATTTTAATACAAACCTGTTTGGCAACACAGTCTATCATTATGACTGAACACCTCTAAAATGTATCCAGCAACTTTGGGCCCAGACAACTAGTTATAGTCTCTGTTAGGCTGTAGATCATGAGAGTTATACTTAGTAGACATATCCTCACGGGTCCCCTGTCATAACAGAAGAAAGTCCAAGAAGGATGGGCAGCCACTGGTACTTTGACCTCCAGAAGTTTATTTTCCTCCCTTTGGCTCTTAATGGATATTTGCCAGCTGCCTCATTCTATTGTTAATTGTATGTGTTATATCTGTAACTTTGTATTTTTAGCAACACAACCTGGCACAGTGCTCTGTGTCACTCTGATGAGAAGAGAGCTCTATAACAACCACCTGAATTGAATACATAACCAAGGAATGTGACTCTTATCAAACGTCAAAACAAGGTGACCACTCATGTAACCAACCTCCACTACAATGATGTGTAAACCCTTGTAAACATGTATTATTATTATTATTATTATTGTGCTTTTTCATTGCATAAGTTTGGCAGCTGGTTAAAAGTTTGCACTGTATAAAGTTGGTTAATTTGAACTAGAGGTGTAAACACTGTGAATTATATTTAAACTGCTTCAGCAAAACATATTATCCCTACACCCCAACCCTTATACATCCAAAAAATATACACCTATCAAAGCTAAAGTTGTGTTGAAAAATGCTTAGTAAAGCAAATCATCATTGCTCAAAGGCGTAATTACAATTAGTTTCAAATGTTTTATAAAAGTGCCAAAACCTATTTTCTGTGTATATTTACACGGTGAAATGAAAAAGTTAAATACAAAATATGACAAAGAAAATTAACTTGTCTTCCCTTCATTTAAAGTGCAGCCATGGGTGTGAATGGGGGAACAAAGACTCCAGTGTGGTTTCCATAATTCAGCATTTCTTAGAACATAAGCAGTGGCAAGAGGTCTATGGAAATATTGCTCTTTTGCCCAAGGAACCACATTCCAAGCGAAGTCAATTTGGGAAAAGACGGAAATTCCCTCCTGTGCTGCCCGACTGACTGGTAAGAATAAAGTAATTGTTTCATATAACGCTCTTCTTTTTTACTAAGATCATGTATTATTTCCTCGTTGTGAAACTTTTAATTACTGATTATAAAGTTCCTTTGTGAGACATGGGCGTGTTTATATTTAAAACGTATTATGGCTTCCTAATCTTCTTACACCCTGAGCAGTCATAATACATTTTGTGTATATATATATATATTACATTATATCATTATTTTAAGGATCTTTCGTCATGTCTGTGAATTTCTTTTTTTTTTTTTTCCGAGTCGCAGGAGCGGTAGTAGTTGCGATAGTCCTGTATATTGTAGCTGTACACAAAAGGGCGCCCCTAGGGGAAGACTGTGCTATTACACTGTAAAAAGTTAGCTACGTCACCGGTGTGAAACAGCTGTGCTGCGCACTGTACCTGTGGATTGTAAGGCTGCTTTGAGGAAAGCCCTGCTGGAGGGGAAAGCTCGTAAAAACGTCTTTTTTAACCATAAAATATAAAATGTATAAGAAGAGTGGAGTACACATTGATTTACAGCTCTGTAAATTATTTACTATATGTTGTTTAATCAGATATTCGTCGTTTGTGTTCGAAAAAAAAACAACGCAGTCTCATGACTCATATACTGTAAACTTTCGGTTTCTTATTTCTTTCCTTTTGCTTCTCAACCGATCTTCTTACTCGGCGGATTGAGCGCTGCACTCACCACTTCCGGTTTCCGGCTGCCAGGAACCAGGGCTGTAGGATCGTATCGGGAGCGGAGGGTTTTTTTTTCCTCCCTGTCCGCACCGGTGCAATTTTGTGCCGCTGGCAGCAGAGCCGAAGTGTGGATCATCCGCGTAATAAACATTATTAGTGGTGTTGTGCTTCCTTATTAAATATTGCTAAAAATACTCTCAGAAGAGCGAGATTTAACAGAAATTCAGAAAAAAATCGTTCGAGAAATCAATGGCTGTAAAAATATACCCAGGTAAAACTGGCGAGTTTATATTTTGTTGTACATCATGACATGTCTGTCAGGAGGATGCTTAAGAAATTTACAAAAATTTTCTTCTGAAATCTACTGAATACTGATGCATACTACACTAAAGCTACTAATGTATACTATTTGTTGCTTCTGAGATGTAAGAACTGATTGTACCCTCTAGCTCAGTTTTACTGTGCTCTTTTAACGTGAGTATTTTACTCTTGTGTGTTTAATGATTCTAAATAAAGCGTCCTCTTCTATTTGGGTTGTTGTGCTGCCTGCTTTGTCTTTGGAATTTGAACTTCTAACAGTGTGTAATTCAAGCACTAGCTACTACGCCCCCTGGTGGTGACTGTGCAAAGTACGATTTTCCCTTGATAAAGTTGTCTTTCAGTTTACAGAAATAAAACTGTTTACTGGCTCTACTTCCTTCTGGTGGTTCAAGCAGTAGATTAAAAATATTTCAGACCACAGGAAGATGTGAAGTACAGGAGGGCGACCGCAGGTTCTCTGTTCCTACATCACGAGCTTTTTTCTCCTGTATCATGTTTCAAGGTGCAGGCATAAAGATGGAGACTTTACAGAAAAATCACAGTATTGAAACAGACACATATAGTACAGGAGCCAAAACACAGAATTGAATAAACTGTGTTTCAGTGCCCCTCTTTGTTTTGTCTTCTCGCTCAGTGACGTCACTAGTGGAGTGCGGGGGGGGGCGGGGGTGTGGACCACATCGGGTGACACCAAAATGACTGTCTATAAAATCTGTGCGCGGTGTTTCAGCAGAAATGTATTATTTTTTAGAAAAATATCCTTGTAGGTAATTATAATAACAAAGACATTTTTCTTGATGAAGCCCAGTTTACATGTATCAATATTATATACCTGCACGGTAAAACTCTGTGCTCATTGACCTTTTGAACTTTCTAATACGATCCGCTCAGTCTCAGAGCTCTCATTATTAGCCAATTACAATACAATACAATACAATTACAATTACAATTAAATGACGTTTAGAATCACGTGGCTTCCTCTGCACGCGCTGCAAGCAACAAGCACGCGCTCTTGAATTGAATTGAATTGAATATTGGCAGTACAACAAAATTATAGTGATAACCCTGAGTTCTTAGACAACAATAAAAGAAACAGCACTTAAATATACGGCCTTGGCTTGTTTCGGCGTTTCTGTTCGTGTTTTTAAACTAGTCGTCGATTTTGTCACATTCTGGTGTTTTAGCTACAATTTGTGGTCATTAGTATTTATGAACCTGTATCAGTAAATAAACACAATTTTGATGTCGTTCTTAAACGTTTTAACTTCGAATGCAATTGTTTTCTTACAGAATTTTATTTTCACTACCACATCATCACATGATGATGAAGATACTTTCGCTTTTATTATGAAAGCGCAGGAAGTTAGGTAAACAGAAAGTGTACTTACCCTCTATAAACTCGTGCGCTTCGACGCAGATTTACCGCTGTTGGTGTTTCTGTTCTTACTCACACAGAGACGGTGTAAATATTCCTGTTTACTGTGGTCCTGCGACTCTTCCTATGTTTCTATACTTTATTTTTCATACAGGCGACGCAGATGTCATGAGGCGAATCCACACCGAAGGAGCATAAATCTTAGTGTAAGTATGACAGTGGTGTCGAAAGGGGCCAATAACGGGGTAAATTTAGAAGATAGATGTAGATGTGTGTAAACTCGGAGTAAAATAACTAGTCTATAAATACCAGTTTATTTTCCAGGGGTGAGAGAGTGAAACTAAGGGAAACACTTAGATCCACTTACGGAGAACATTTTAAAAGTGAAATTACAGCGTTTCTGTACATAATTGCATCTAAAAGAGTAGTTTAGTCATCATGTCTACATGTTTAAGTTTAGTGTGAAATAAAAGTAAAAATTGTGATCCTGACAAAATGGGAATAAGAAGCAGTCAAGTAGATACTGCAGGTAAGAGAAACCATGAACCTCCTGACTGAAATATAAATGTACTGAAATGAGTCTCTTTTTCCTCAGGTTGAAGAATGAACTTTAACAACTGAACACGTTTGCAAGAGGATAAAAACAGCTTCATATTAGATATTACTGAACTCATTTATGGGAGCTTATAAACACTTGATATTTTTCCTCAGTGAATTTGCATATGATGTTCTGCCAAACGGTACGTCAGAATAAATGTCTGTTTCATTTAAGAGGAAAGGTCACAAGTTAATAAGTGACCTTGTGTGTAGTGATTCATCAGATTGTTTGATATTGTATTTGTTAGAAAATCATGTTCAGCTGTAGATACCACTGACTCCCCACAGAAAACAGCTGTCAATGTCGGTTAAATACTGTACCTTTTAACCACTCTGCTACTTTCGTTGAATGAAATGATTCTTGTCACTATATTCTTGGTCACAATCTGTGCTCAAAGAGTGGGGTGTGATGAATATTTTTGGTTTGTGAGATTCCATCTGATTTAATGTTAGTGAAATTTTATTTTACAAACAAATCCCAGACAATGCCGTACTCACAAAACATCACTAATATTTAATTATAACACAAAGGAAACTTGTACAGTATCTGACAGCAAACCCTTTTAGTAAAGTCACACTGAAAACACCTTCTCATTAACATCCCAGATGAGAATTCACCTTAACAAGGTACCACTCAGGTGGGTCAGTCTGAAGGCAGCAGAGGTGTCGCCACAAAAAAGTAGATAGTGTGGTGATTTCAGTGTGAATGATATTGATATTCTCTAGACAGGAGGAAAAAAATTCCGTGTTTGTTTTTTAATTGTGATTTGTCATTTATTTATCATAGATTTATCACTAGAGCGGGTATTTCATACAAAGCTGACATGCCCCTTAATAATATGCATACATCTTGTAATTGGCAGACGTGATCTTGCCACCAAGTCATTTAACCTATCTCACTATATTCCACTGTTTGTTTATTTGATACCTGTATGTAAGATTTAAACTGAAATATTTACCTCTCTCCTCAGATATGTGCAGTGATTCTGTTGATTGTAAAATATAATTTATGTTCTGCTTGTGATGAGACTGAATATGAAATAGATGGAAAATGCTGTCCCATGTGTCCACCTGGTAAGTTGTGTCTTATTATACTGCAGCCCCTCTAATATACAGTGTACAAATACTTGATTTGTGGATTATAGGCACATCATCTCATGTGGAAGAGGGTGTGAAATAATCAGTACACATTTATTTTTCTGTAGGAACTAAGGTTTCCAGACATTGTACAATGTACACCAGTACTTTATGTGTACCATGTACCGGATCCACTTTCACCGACAAACCAAACAGACATCGTATTTGTAATACCTGTACAACCTGTAATCAAGGTGAGAATAAGTTTTCTACTTCAAAAATGAGTTTAACCTGTTTTTTTAAGGGACATGTATTGAGTCGTCTGTCTTCTGCAAATTGAATAACTGTAACTGTTGATTTCATTGTCTATATTTCTCCGTAGCGTTTGGTTTAAAAACGGTAAAGGAATGTACAGCCTCTTCAGACGCAGTGTGTGGAGCCCTGGAAGGGAACTATTGTATTGATCCTTATGAGGGAGGATGTAGAGCAGCACAGAAACACACAACCTGCAAACCTGGACACTTCATCAAACACCCTGGTCAGAATGGTCTTTTTCATGTTTTCAACACTTACATTATGTACTTTAAAAATGACCCAGAACAGTGTGGCCTTTGTCCTGGGGACCTATTCAATACATCATGTAATATTTGGTTCTTTTTATTGCAGGAACAGACTCTACTGACACAGTGTGTGAGAACTGCCCTGAAAACTCTTTCTCAAATGGATCTTCTACTTCCTGTACACCACACACAGAGTAAGATTGTCACTGTTGCACTGGACTGACTTTGTTATGAACATTTCAGTTTTTGTTGTGTTTCTATGTATTTTATTAACAAAAATGTGTTTATTTTTACAGTTGTCAGTCCAAAGGATTGCTCACACTCAAGAAGGGAAACAGCATGTCTGATTCTAAGTGTCAAAGTTGGGTCTATATTATAGCTGTAATCATAGCTGGAGCCTTTATTCTAGTAGAAACAGTAATTGCATTGCTATGGATGAGAAGAGAAAGTACCTTTTGAAATGAGAAGATGCTTTCAGTTTTATTCATCTTCTTATATATGACTAGGCATTTGTCATAGTTCCTTGCCTACAGTCAAAAATAATAAGTGCTAAGCATTTCTCATTTAAACTGAAACTTTGTGAAGCAAGTGCTAGATCAGGGGTGTCCAAACTGCAGCCCCTAGTCCATTTTTAATTGGCCCGCAGCAAATTCTAAATATATAATGGCATATGGCCCACACATGAAACTTACCCTGAACTGCATTGTACTTCTTAGTTTTAACACTAGGTAGAGCTACTGTCTTGAACAAGGCAGCTTCTCCACGAAACAAGATCAATCAAAGAAAAATTTTGCCACAGGTGACCAAAAATGGCAGAATCAAAGAAACGCAAGACAGCGAGTGCAGAAAATTTCAGACCCAGTGGGAAAATGAATATTTCTTCATAGAAGTCGAGGGGAAGTGTGTCCGTTTGATTTGCAATGAAACTGTTGCAGTGATGAAAGAGTATAATGTACGACGACACTATGAAACCAAACATCAGACCTACACGTCCTACACTGGTGCCCAACGAGAACAGAAAGTTAAGCAAATGGCAACTAGCCTGCTAGCTCAGCAAAAGTATTTTTTCCGTGCTCGGGGGATCAGCATCCTGAGTAAGAAGCAATCTGAGGCTGATGTTTTGAGAATGAGCTGCCAACCCTTCTTGTAACTAAATAAATGAAAACTCATTAATGGAAAGCTGTGATGTAGGCTGTTTTTTTTTTTTTTCTCGAAGCATAAGCATTCAATTATCAAGCATATTTTACCTACATTTGATTGATTTTGCTAACATTAATACACTAGAGGTGAGGCGATAACCCTCACCTCTAGTGAGTGGCCCAGCCCTTCATGTTTTTTTCTGTATGTGGCCCTCAGTGAAAAAAGTTTAGACACCCCTGTGCTAGATGGTCATTTATAATAGGACAGTGGAATGAACAAAATGTCAGTTTGTCAGTTACATTTCTGTAAACATACAGATCTGTATTTGTATCTAAAAATTACGTCTTTGAGTGTCATCGGTCATGTGATGTTGAATACCAGAGGATCATTAGGATATTTATCATGTTTTACTGTAAATGTAAAAAGAACATTTTCCTCTATGGGGGTGTGGGTCTGGGGTTCGAGTCCTGCTTGGGGCCCCTTTGCGATGGACTGGTGTCCCGTCCCCCTCCACCCTCTATTGTTGGATTAGGCTCCGGCTCACTGCAGCTCTGCTTGGGACAAGCGGTTTCAGCCAGTGTGTGTCTGAGTGTGGTTTTTGCTCTACTCATAATTGTTTACTTTTAATAGTCATGGTGATCCCGCTCTGAACAGGTGCAAAATGGAAAGATTATGTTCGTACTTGTAGCCCTACTGTGGTGGAACAAGCTCCAACTCTGCCTCAAAATTCCACAGTCCCTTCCAGGATTCAAGAAGGGTCTCGAAACCCATCTTCAGTCACACTTTTCACCTGACCTCCTAACCTCTCAGGACTATCTGTGTGCCACAGCAAAGTTGTGGTGTCAGGAAAACTTTTTAGAAAGTTTTGGGTGTGAATTTAAGCTCTTTAACAAAATGCACTTTGGTATACCTTGAATTTTACATCGTTTCAGAGAAACGTACCTGCCGAATGTAACTGTAAAATGAATTAGCAGAGATATTACACTCATATGCAGCTCACCTATGCCTTACTACTGGCCATTAACAGTCACCATGCAGCTTTACACAGAATGCTGTGATTAACTTGAATTTTCTCTACCATTGTAAGTCACCTTAGACAAAGGAATCAATTAAACAGTAGTTAATACCTGTCAATCTTTTGTTTCATATTTATTTGATTAGCCTAATATTTGATTTTGGGGGGACGTAGTGGCACTTCAGGTTTGCTCGCAGCCCACTGTGTGGTGGGTCTGGGGTTCGAGTCCTGTTTGGGATGCCTTATGGCGGACGGGCATCCCGTCTTGGGTGTGTCCCCTCCCCCTCCAGCCTTACGCCCTGTGTTGCCGGGTTAGGCTCCGTTTCGCTGCGACCCTGCTCGGGAAAAGCGGTGGTAGATATTGTGTGTATCTTTAATTTTATTTATTCAGCACATTTAAAGAATTGAAAAGTTGCATATTGTGTATGTTAACACTGATAGCAATTCATAGGCTTATAAAGCTTAATCTGAATAAAAGTAACTTCAGAATTTAACCTTTTTTTGTACTTTCACTCAAGTAAATTTTGTGTGTTAAAATGTGTACATTTCCTTTAAAATAAAAAATATAATTCTTTTCACTTCAGTAAATAAAATGAATAATGGAGTGTATTTTCCATCAGTAAAAATAAACACATTGTTAAAACAGCAGATTTTTTTTTTTTTTTTTTTTTTTTAAAAGAAAAAGTGAAAGAGACTACACAGTGTTTACAGTTCCAAGTACAGACATGGTGTGGAACAAATAAAGGGAAACATGAAGAACAAGGAGCTACAGATATGTTTACAGGCTCCGTTCAGAGCTCTTTCTTACTGAAGGGAAACTTAAGGCATAAATGAAATGTATATAGTGAACATGCTAATGTACAAGTCAATATTTTCTTTATTGCTGAAGATATTTCCAAGTTAAAGTGGAACTGTTTAGGACTCAACAAAAGCAGTGAACAACAAAATTGTCAGATCTTCACGATTTAAGGTAAGAATAACTATAAATTGAGCAGAACTGCACCTCTGCTATTCAGGTACTAATGTCCATCCGAAGTTATTGCATGCATTCTTAATAATAATAATAATAATAATAATATTATGCATCCTGTTTATTTCACGTTTGGTCCCGACTGCTTCACTTTTTTACGTGATATATGTCTTCATGGAAGTGTCGCTCACCATTTTCTTTTTGTTATTATTATTCTATGTCAGGGGTGTCCAAACTTTTTTCCACTGAGGGCCACATACAGAAAAAAAACATGAAGGGCTGGGCCACTCACTAGTCTAGAGGTGAGGTATATCGGCTCACATCTGGTATATTTCCTTCGTAATGCAAAAGCTATCGTCAACTCCCCGCAAAAAAATTAACAGCTCATCTGTGCAGTGTCTGTGGCATCTGTGCTCTCATCACATGCAATCGAGAAAAATCAAAAGCACGAGCTTTATCTGACAGTTTGCGTTTAAAGTTAGCTGACAAGTCTTCGATTCGCCGCACAACTGTGTTTCTGGACATGCTAATGTAACACACGTGCAACACGTCACGTGGTGGTGTAATGTTTTCTTCTAAGGCCAGTAGGTTCGTCCGTGGAGGTGTAAATAAACTAAGGACCACTCGATTTGGCAATTATTAAAATTAACTATTAAACTTTACCAAAAACTATATTTTTCTTATTTCTCATGTACATTATATTTTCAGTAAAACATTACCTTAGTAGGGGGTGCGGTGGCGCAGTGGGTTGGACCGCAGTCCTGCTCTCCAGTGGGTCTGGGGTTCGAATCCCGCTTGGGGTGCCTTGCGGCGGACTGGCGTCCCGTCCTGGGTGTGTCCCCTTCCCCCTCTGGCCTTACGCCCTGTGTTACCGGGTAGGCTCCGGTTCCCCGTGACCCTGTCTGGGACAAGCGGTTCTGAAAATGTGTGTGTGTGTGTGTGTGCATTACCTTAGTTTCATTGCAAATCAAACGGACACACTTCCCCTCGACTTCTATGAAGAAATATTCATTTTTCCCACTGGGTCCGAAATTTTCTGCACTCACTTGCTATCTCGCTTTTCTTTGATTCTGCCATTTTTGGTCACCTGTGGCAAAATTTTTCTTTGATTGATCTTGTTTCGTGGAGAAGCTGCCTTGTTCAAGACAGTAGCTCTACCTAGTGTTAAAACTAAGAAGTACAATGCAGTTAAGGGCAAGTTTCATGTGCGGGCCATATTCCATTATATTTTTAGAATTTGCTGCGGGCCAATTAAAAATGGACTAAGGGCCGCAGTTGGCCCGCGGGCCGTAGTTTGGACACCCCTCTTCTATGTGATAGAAGAGAAGAGGTATAAACTGTAATTATCCTTATTTAACTCTTTATTTATATTCGTACTCTTTTACAAGATCCAGGCAGCTGGTACCATAGTGGTCATAGCTCGCAGATCACAGGTTAGAGTCTCACCTCCAGCTGTAGTATCCTTGAACGAAATACTTACCTTAAAATTGCAATATTAAAATTACCCAGCTGTATAAATGGGTAAATAATTGCAAGAACATTGTAATTTGCTTTTTATTTATTTAGCAGATACTTTTCTCCAACGCAATTTCCAATGAACTCTATGTAGTGTTAGTAGGCCACGCACCTTATTCACCAAGGTAATTTACACTGCTAGTACTGTACACTACTGCACACTGTACTGCAAAAAAACTGTACACGACAGATAAATTAATACATGTAGCATCAGACTTTCATAAACAGATTGGACACATAACTTATGCTTCTGAAGATGCTGCTTGAAAACAACAAAAACAGCAAAGTTGTGTTTTAAAGTATCAAACCTTACACAAAAAAAATCTTAATTTTAGAGGAGGTTTTTTTTTGAGAATAGCTCAGCGCTGAGTCATCGCTGTTGCAGGACTCAGTTCTATAATCTCTTAAGTGCGTGATCAATATGTAATTGTTTATGTTCAATAATTTTGTGGTTATAAGTTGAATAATGGATAAACCCTTATGCACCTACTTGTGCGATATACGCTGTTTCATGTGGTGGAATATGACAGTTTCAACTTTAGTCAGCATGTGGCGTTGGTATGACTGCCTGCCTCCTCAGGTCTTATCATAAGGAAAGTGTGATACATGTGTCACTTCCTGATAAAGGACCCAATAGTGGTTACTGGGACATCCAACCACTTTGATAGTCTTGATACCCTTTTCCTGACTTCCATATTTCAATCACCTTAATTCTTACTTCTGCAATACATCATTTAGCCTTCATTTCCACAGTGAGTTCACAACCATGCTAATAACCCACCTGTGATATTTATTTCTAGAAAAGCTGAGCTTTAATTGCTCACTGGTAGAAGATGATTATTCAATTAAGTCCAAATAAGAAGCAATTTTCCACTTTAAGCTTTTGGAGCACAGGTGTTTGAATACTTTAGCAAGCAGCACATTTCCGTCCTACATTTTATTTTTAATATCTGTGGACAAATTGCAAATTTTGGCTTTGGAAATACACTAGACTAAGAACGTGAAATAGATCTCAGCAGAAATAACGACTGGGAGAACATTTGTATGCATCTTTTGAAATTCAGAAAATAGTGCTCATTTTCAAGGGCTTGAATCCTTTTGTAAAGCACTGTATAATCTGAGTATGACTGATTCTGCAATATTATTGGGCCTTCCAGTAATAAATATTTAAGTATTCCTATCATTGCAAGCCAACCCCTGAAACATCCTTCAGAAGCATTTTAATCTTTCAGATTCAGTTATTAAAACTAAGAAAACTAGGAAACGAGATATAAATAAATGAAGAGCTTAAATATATGTAATTTATTTCATGTGTAAAAATAAATACAGTCAGCCCTAAAATGGAGTCTGAGTAGGAGACAATAAAAAATTACGATAAAACTGACACATGAAGATCATATACTTTCTGACTGAGAAGTAAAGACATTCACTATTTTTGTAAAAATAGGTGTCTTATTCCTTAGGTTGCTTAATGAACTCCTTACTGCTTTAAAGGACTGAAAACCAACTTCACAAAAATATTGCGAAGTTTCAAACATTTGGACATGTGTTTCTTCAAGGTGTGCAAATATTTTCTGAACAATGTTCTACCAAAATGTTGTTACTCTCCTGTTTCATTTAAAACTGGAAATTTCACATCTTAACTCTTTACCTGACACGTCAACAACACAGGATGTTTTGTTTTTATTTGCAAGTATAAAGAATGTAGAAAGACACAGTTTGCCACATTCTGCTTTTATCCCATCTTACCGTCCCTTAGATGGATATTGACATGATTTTGTAAGAATTATATTTTGCACATCAGGGGCAAATTTTCACTTCATATTTAATTATAAAGCAATACTTAAATATACAACTATTTTTCATAAAGCTCAAATATCTGTTGCAATGCAGATGTTTACAGGCAATAAATATATCTTTAGCATTTAAGGTAGTTCTCACAGTATATTTCATTCCTGTAACAGTTAATTACATAAAAATTCACTAGAACAGTTTATTTCTCTCCCCAGCTTTTTCTTCTCCAGATATTTTTAATTATTTTCCGGTTTGATGAGCATAACTCCTGTTCTGCCTGTGGTTGGGCTGAGTATGAAATAGATGAGAGATGCTGTCCTATGTGTGAACTTGGTAAGTAATGTTGTAATATGTTGGTGCTTACATATCAAAATTCTTACCTTTGTGACACTTTTTAAGATTGCAACAGCATCATTTGAAATTGGCACATTAACTAATATATACAGTATTTTCCTTTAGAGTATCATGTTACAGTATAGAGCACTGTACAGCATCTGACATCACATCATATCGTCCATGTGCTGAATCCACCTTCTCTTATAAACCACATGGACGTTGTATTTGCAATCCCTGTACAGCCTGCAATCATGGTGAGAATTAGTGTTTTATTTTATAGGTGTTAAACCACATGTTCCTCTGTTCCAGAATGTATTTAATGAATCAAAAGTTATTTATATAACTTTCTTCTGAAGAATCTGTGAATATCAGAATTGTTATTTTATCTACACTTGAAGATCATACAGAATGTTGGTGGCCTTCGTAGCTCGGGTTGATGGTTGAGGTGCTCGGTTGTTTGCCGAGCTTGGCATTTAGGTTGCAAACATTTCATCACCAGTCAAGGTACCATCATCAGTGCACAAGTTGCATCATTTGTGTTGGCTGCTTCCTCCTTTATATATATAGTTTGATGGGTGGGATTGCCTAAAGCTTGGACGTGATTGGTTGGTTTCATGTGACCTTGAGCATGAGCGGTTCTTCTGATTTCTGATTGTATTGATCCTTATGAGGGAGGATGTAGAACAGCACAGAAACATACAACCTGCAAAGCTGGATAGTTCATCAAACACCCTGGTCTGATTTTTCATGCTTACTACGGACACGATATGCATAAACCAAAAATAAATATATTTAAAAATGTATTATGCATTGAAACTCTTTTAAAAATATTTTTTCAAACAATGAAAGAGCTCAAATACTACCTTCTATTTATTGTTGTAGGAACAGAGTCTACTGACACCATCTGTGATAAGTGCCCCCAAAATTTTTATTGCAATGGCTCGTCTACATTCTGTACACCACACGCAGAGTAAGTCTGTTACTGTAACATTGCACTGACTTGGTTGTGTAATTGCAAACATTGTTGTTTAGCTGAAGTGTTTTTTTCATTATAATATTTTGTTATTATAATGAAAAAAAGCTATGAAGACCACCAATCTTCTCGATAATCTCCATTTTCTTCCATTTTTTTTTTAGTTGCAGATCAAAAAGACTTCTGACCATCACCAGGAGACAGTGTTTCTGAATATAAATGTGAAAAGAGCAGTCTTATATATATATATAAGATATATATATAATATATGTAATATATTTAGGTGGAATGGCTGTAATACAAGTAATAATTGTAAGGGGAGGAGTAGTGGTAAGAGGACACATTATGTTAAGTTAATTCAACCATGAAAATGTGAAAAACTTTCATTGTGTAAAATAAGGCAGCAAATAGCACAGCTGGTAACGCCACCACCTTTGGACTTGAAGGATCCGGGTTTGAATATTGTGTCCTGCTGTAGTACCTTTGAGCAAGGTACTACTTGTAAGTTGTTCTAGTAAAATAAGTGAATACCTTGCCCTGCTGTATAAATTGGAGTAAACATTGTATCAAGATTACTAGTGTATACCCCGTTGAAGAACATCAGCTAAAGAAAGAAATGTAAAATGTTTTCTAATAAGAACAACCTTTTTTATTTAACCTCTATTATTGTATTTTATTCTTTTTTCTTCAGTATTGCATTTTCCAATGTGTACTTGTAAATAAACTCTACCATGGAGTTCAGCAAAGTTCATGTCTCGTTGCGATCATTGTCATGCTCCTGACCACACCGCAGATGCACGAGGAAGAGTAGAAAGGGTGCCACTCCACTGCTCCCAGGTTGTGGAACCTCTTAGATATAACTGTCCCCTCCGCTTGCTCAACTTGCCACTTTGCCTTGCGCTTCCTTTCTGTTTTCCCCAGCCCAGCTCCGAGTCCTGTTCCCCACATCCTTGACCATCTCCTTTCCTTATCGACCACAACCACGGATCATCCCTCGGACAACATTTTGCGTCTCAGTTCCTGACCCGTACGTGTCCCCGACCGAGACTGTTGCTTTGCCTCTTTGTCTTTTGTCAAATAACGATCCTGCATTTGTGGCCCTTATGTGTCACAGAACATTTTGCCTTTAGTATGGACCCAGTGGAAATTGTGAAGTTCCGGATCAGCGTATCTGCGCAGGGGGTTCTGTCAGGTTCCCACGAGCAGACCCTGCCGCAGATGTCCGACTCCATCCCAGAGATACTGCAGATCCTCCATCAGGGAAGGACCCCAGAAGTGAGGGGGGGGGGGGGGGGGGGGGCATACAGTATGTGGGAAGGTGTGGGGTTTGCGCATGTGCGGGAGATGCGGGAGAAGAGCTGAGGGAGTGAGGACTGTGCGCCTGCTCTGTGAGAATTGTTGTGTGTAGGGTGAAGATGAGACAGCAGTTTGTGCTATTGTTTGGCACCCCAGACCTTTCACGGAGTGGCTCTTTCGGCCCGGTCATTCACAATATACACAAGAAGACAGCGGTAAAGGGAGCAGTGCCTGATTATGCTCTCCAGTCTCCAGCGATCTGTCTCGGAATGGTTGGACTGCAGCGGGAGGAAAAAAAAAAAAGAAGAAAAAATCTCTTGTCCTTATTCTCACTTCTCGTGTTCTATATATAATTTCAGTTCGGTTTCTTTGCGGACAACACGGAAGTAAATGTTACTTTGAATTTTCATGCAAGCGTTTATTATAGTAGTCGGCGGGGCGTCGCGAACGTGGGAGAGACGGACGCTGCGGTACATCACCAGTATTACTGTCCCTCCCTGTCTCCTCTTCTTCTACAGGTATTAATGTTACTGTAATATTATATTGTGTAGCCCCTACGCAATTTGTTCCCATGTGTAGTTGGATATTTGGGCTGGAAAATAGTTATATAAATATGGAGAGGGTTATGGTTTTGTAACGTGACGTTTTTGTTATTCCTATATTGTACTTTTTTTTTTTGGTGTTTATTGGTAGGAAAAATGTCATGTCATTTAGGAACTGACCAATCGGTGCTGGTGGGGAAAGTGCTCGCGGGATCTTGCGGGAGAGAAGGGGAAGAAGAGGAAGTAGGAGAGTTGGAGCACCGCGTTGGGAGAAAGGCAGTGGTTTTTGAGACCGGGCGAGGAGAACAAGCCGATTTGGGCTCGATCCCGCTCGGGTGTTTCGATAAACTACGCGAGCATCACACAACCAGCAGCGGGCGTGCGGTCAGTTGGTTAATTTGAGTAGTTTAAGGGAAAGAGGGGGAATGGAGCACGTGTGTGGAGACACCGCAGGACTCGCCACCATCGCTCCCGCCTCCCTGGAGAGAGAGTGGATGTGTGAGGACGGGTCGCTGTCGGTTTCCTGCGACGCACGAAAACCGTGAGTAACGGCGGGGAACTTCACTCGGTGGTGGACAAGGTAGGAGCTCCAGAGAAGGCGCTCTAGCGAGACGGTACCAGAGACTGAGTCATAATATAAAAAAAGAAAAAAAACTCGGTCTCGGGGACAAAAAAAAACGTGTTAGTTTTCTTGTTGGTGTGAATACTGTACAGTAATGTTTATTTTTGTGGCCGAGTAGTTTTATATTAAATGTTCGTTGGGTTTGTATTTCACCTGAATGTTGTGACACTGACAGTCCCTGTGTGTGAGTGCTTTTTTTTTTTTTTTTTTTTTTTTTTTTGGGGAGGGGCTGAGATTGCTAAGTGTGATGCATGATGGGAGGTTTGTACTCACAACATATAATACTATAGTATGAAAGCTGCACGACGCTAACTTAACTGGGCCTCTCCTCACTCTAGAAAGAGTCATACCCCGCTGTTGGGGAAGCAACAGTACACGCATCCCAAAGTTGTGTTGTAGACACCACGATTCACCTCCCACGCGCGCGCACGCACGCACAGGCGCGCACGCACACACGCTGTCTGAACCGCTTGTCCCATACGGGGTCACGGGGAGCTGGAGCCTAACCCGGCAACAGAGGGTGTAAGGCCGGAGGGGGAGGGAACACACCCAGGACGGAACACCAGTCCATCGCAAGGCACCCCAAGTGGGACTCGAACCCCAGACCCACCGGAGAGCAGGACCCGGTCCAACCCACTGCGCCGCTGCACCCCCCATCACCTCCCATGCTAGTAATGTTAAAAAAACATCAGAATTGAGTGGGTGGGCTACAATTGTAACTGTCTATTGGGCACCGAAGGGGGCGCAGTGGGTTGGACTGGGTCCTGCTCTCCGGTGGGTCTGGGGTTCGAGTCCCGCTTGGGGTGCCTTGCAACTATGTACAAGAAGTAAATCTTCGCGCCCAAAGACACAGTAACACCAGTTGTTACAGTATGTTGCACGATTAACTGAGACTGGATCTAAAAATTTTACCCAGTGGATGTATAAGACTGAGATGCACCCAGTTTTGTTAATTCCTGCGTTTATCAAGTAGAAAAAAAATTATGGCTGAAACATAATGTGGGGAAAAAACATCATTCTGACCTCTGTTTCAGATGTCAGCCTAAAAACTGTTATAAAACTGAGACAATGGAGTAAAAATGTTTTTAAGACCAAAAAATTCTCTCTCACACACACACACACACACACACACACACACAGACAGTCTGAACTGCTTGTCCTATACGGGGTTACAGGGAGCTGGAGCCTAATGTGGCAGCGCAGGGTGTAGGGCTGGAGGGGGATGGGATGCCAGTCTATCACAAGGCACCCCACGTGGGATTCGAACCCCAGACCCACCAGAGAGCAGGACCTGGTCTACCGCCCCCCTCCCCAAAATTCAAAATTGCCTAAACTTTTAATACATTACTTCACTTTGTCCTTATGATAGTAGGTATTATTTAGCATTGTTATGGGGTTAACTCGGGACAGCACTGGCACAAACTGAACATTTTTCCCCATTTAAAATGGAATGAAGAATTTTATTGTCCAGTGATTTTTCTCTAAGGAATTAGGAGCGGGTAGCGATGGATAAGATTATATGATGCGGGTGTTTTTTGTTTAGATCATCAAATGAGGTATAAATGTACAGTTTCTTTTTATATATACATGTAATTGCTGTACATACTTACCAAACTTAAATTACAGTAGCATTTCAAAAGTGTTAATAATGGCATAAATAAAGGCATTAAAAGTTAGCCTTGTTCAAACCATCGTGTGTTATGTTTTTGAAGTTCTCAGGTCTCCCCCATGAAGGTACACACTCTGGTTAAGCATCAGGAGGGAAGAATCAAGAATAAAGTGTAAATAATGCATCTGGAGGGAGAGAGCCTGAAAACACTTGTGAGTATTGGTCATGATGGCTGATTTAAAATACCAAATGTTTAAAGTTTTCGATTTTATTTGGACCAGTATAACGCAACATAATAAATGTACTTTCAGGAGAAGTGGGTAGGTGTTCTCTTACACTTCAGACACACACGCAGACACAGAGAGCGAACCACTTGTTCCATACAGGGTTGCGGGGAGCCAGAGCCCAACCCGGCAACTCAGGGCGTAAGGCTGGAGGGGAAGGGGACGCACCCAGGACGGGACGCCAGTCCGTTGCAAGGCCCCTCATGCGGTACTTGAACCCCAGACCCACCTGAAAGCAGGACCTAGTCCAACCCACTGCGCCACCGCACCCCCTGTAAATGTTTAGATGTATCTCCAAAAAAAAAAAAAAAAAAATATTACTCGGAAGGTGATCAGAAATTGTGGATATTCTGATTAAGTTTTATGCAGCTGCTCGTGAGATGTACATTGGTTCATATGGTGGAAATAAACAAACTGCATATAAGAATCACCTGTCTCCATCTATGTCTGTCAAGAAAACGTGAATACTGGTGTGTCCAGCGACCTAGGTAAAACACAAGCTCGTCACGGTGGCGCGCCCCCACCAACATGTGTAACAGTTCTGTATGCAAGTCCACTAGTCCAGTCCCTATTGGCTGGGCGTCGAGGCTAACGACCCGCAATTTTGTCTCACAAACCTGCTTGGGTACTCCGTGTGAAGTAGCAAAACCGATGTCCATAAAACCACACACAGCACCAGAATCCACCAGTGCGCGCGTCTCTACCCAGTTCCCTGCCCACTTCAGAGTCACGGACACAGTAAATTGTGGTTTACTAACCTTGAGTTCCGGGTTAGCTTTAGGTGGTGGCAGGCAAGTTCGGCAGGTAGCGCGGAAATGGCCAGAGATTCTGCAGTAGAGGCACAGCTGGTCACGGAGGTGGTGCTGTCTCTCGTCAAGGTCCAGCTGGCCTCGGCCGATCTGCATCGGTTTAGGCATTTGCTTGACGGGGTGGTGTTTGGGGGGGCATCCACAAACGAGGGGTTCTCTGACGAGTGAGGTTGTCGATGGTTATTGCAGTCTCCACAAAGCGGTCGAAAGTGCAGTCCTCCCACGGGTAGGTGAACTCCTCCTGGATCCTGGGGTGGAGCCCGTTTCGGAAGCTGGCTAAGAGGGGGGTGGAGTTTCACATGCTCTGTTCGGCCAGGGTCCAGAATTCCAGACAGTATTTGGCCACCGAGTGGTTACCCTGCCGGATCATCATCAGGTGATCACTGGTGGCTTGAGCAGGGAGTGGATGGTTGAACACAGCTTCAAAGCGTTTCTTGAAAGCTTCGTAGGTGAAGGGGACGTGGGACTTCCACCTGGCTGCGGCCCAGTGAGGAGGGAGATCAGGTAAGCAATCTTGGTTTTGTCCGCTTGATAGGTTCGCAGAGAGTTGGCGAACACGAGCTCGAATTGCGTTGGAAAGCCCTGGCAGCTGTCTGGTGCTCCGTTGTACTTATCCATGTTGGCGAGGTGGGGGTCTTGGTGGATCGCGGGGTCTCGGTGGATCGCCTGATCCTGCTGGACCGGAACACTTGCACCATCTCCTGGAGGGTCTCCTCCATCTGGCGCAGGGGCTGGTCATGCGAACCCAAGAGGGCGCCATGCATGGAAACTGCATGGTGTGGCTGTTCGAGCATTGCTGAGTCTGCATAAGTGGCAGAACCTTCTGTCATGCTGAGTGCTGAGGATCAGGAGAGCAGACTCAAGTGGAGATGCTAACTCGCTTTATTTGTATCACATGGGATTGCACCCAGAGAAAAGAGCAGAGCAGAACAGTCAGCCCCGGAAGATAGGTGAGGAGAACGTCTCTCAGTTGGAGGTTCCGCGGCCAGGTGTGTCGGAGCGGGTGCTTTTATACTGCGTCTCCGGGGTTGTCACCGGGGGGTCAGGGTGGTCATCAAGCACGCAGCTGCTAGATGCACAGTCGTCGGGCACCCCAGGGGCGCCAGTGACAGAGACAACCCTGTTTGGAACAAGCGGTTGCAGCCAGTGTGTGCATGTGTGATTTAGTATGAGATATACAAGAGAACGGAAGAAATCGGGATGGGGCAAATACTTTTTCACAGTACTGTATATCTGAGCAGGACATACCTGTTATTGGTTTTTTAATGCTTAAATTGGCCTTTTTATATCTTTCTTCAGATATGTGCAGCATTTCTTCTGATAATGAAACATAGTCACTGTTCTGCTTGTAACGGGGCTGAATATGAAATTGACGAAAGATGTTGTCCTGCTTGTGATCCTGGTGAGTTGTGTTTTTTTTTTTTCATTTTGTCACTTGTATAACATTGTTAGGTTACAGCATATTTTTCACTGGGGAACATTATTATTTGATAATGGCAAAAAAATACTAACATACACTTTCCTTTAGGTTTTTATGTTCAGCGACATTGTATAGCATTTTACACCACAAAGTGCGTTCCATGTCCTGTATCTACATTCACTAATAAACCACATGGACGCCGTATCTGCAACCCCTGTACAACCTGTGATGAACGTAAG
Source organism: Scleropages formosus (assembly GCF_900964775.1). Taxonomy (NCBI): domain Eukaryota; kingdom Metazoa; phylum Chordata; class Actinopteri; order Osteoglossiformes; family Osteoglossidae; genus Scleropages; species Scleropages formosus. Next base: position 39,200,368 of record NC_041807.1, on the reverse strand, counting down.
AATTCTCTCCCTTCAAAGAAAAGTTCAAACACGTTTTTTAGTTACAGAAAATGGTTTTTAACGTGAGCATGTATTTTTATTTAAGGAATAACATTTTCTTGTCTGTATGTGACCCCGTATGGGACAAGCGGTTCACACGATGTGATGTGATATTTCTCCACAGAAATTGGTTTAAAGGCAGTGAAGGAGTGTACAAACTCTTCAGACACGGTGTGTGGAGCCCTGGAAGGGAACTATTGTATTGATTCCTATGAGGGAGGATGTAGAGCAGCACAGAAACACACAACCTGCAAACCTGGACACTTCATCAAACACCCTGGTCAGAATGGAGTTTTCATAATTTAGTAATTTGTTTTATCTTAAATATAACTTTATATACTATTTTCTTGTACTGTGGTAATATAAATCAGTTTCCAAGAAATGCTTTCAATGACTTGGTGTTGTAGGAACAGAATATAATGACACTGTGTGTGAGAACTGCCCTGAAAACTTTTACTCAAGTGGATCTTCAACATCCTGTTCACCACACACAGAGTGGGTTTGTCCCTGTTCTTACTCTTGTACTTGAACTCTGTTTTGATTCATAAAAGAAAAATACTGAATTAAAAATACACTTATGTTTTATTTTCAGTGCTTTGCCTTAATTTTAACACAAAAGCAATGACTAACATATTATATAACATATTTTGGTGCAGCTGTGAATCTCAAGGACTTTCCACAGTCAAACCAGGAGACAGTGTGTTTGATTCTCAGTGTGGAGAGATCAGCCGAGTCCCTCTTATAGCTGGAATTACAGTTGGAATAATTTTACTGCTGTTACTAGTTGGAGGAGTAACACTGTATAAATCAGGGATCTGTCACAGGGAAAACAGCTCCATCCCACCTGGTGAGAAAATTTTCCTCTTATTTAACATGAAGACGATTTGTAATGTATACATTTTGATCTGTAATGAAAATTTGTTAAAATGACTGTACTGTTATAAATACTGTTTTCATAATGCAATAGTTAAGTTTTATGTAAAATTAAAATGGTTTTATCCATGGTTTGCTGCTCTCTGAGCTTGCTTTTTAACTTGTGGTTGTTACAGTTGGAAAAATTTTATTGCTCTTACTAGTTGGAGGAGTAACACTATAAATCAGGCTTCTGTCACAAGGAGAACAGCTCCATCCCACCTGGTGAGACAATTTTGCTGTTATTTAACATAAAGACAATTTGTAATATCCACATTTTTATCTGTAGTGAAAATGTGTTAAAATGACTATAGTGTTATAAAAACCTACACTGGACTCTCCTGCAGACTTGGTCCTCGATCCTCTTTATCCTCCCCAGCAGGATTGCTCCTTGAAGCTGCTACGGATTCCCCTGAGTTTGTATCCTGATCCTCCTGTAGCCTCCGCTGTGGACTTGGTCCTTGAACTTGAGATGTATTCAAGGCTGCACCCTGCCCCCACTTCGGACAGCCTGATCACATCTCGGTGTTCCTCTACCCTGCATACAGACAGCTCCTCAAGCAAGCCCCCCCAGTGAGTAAAACTGTAAAAGTGTGGTTTGAAGAATCTGATGAGATGCTTCAGGACTGCTTTGACTGCACTCATTGGGAGGTGTTTAAGAATGCCGCTGTGCGCGAGGACCGTACTGTTGACCGTGATGACTACACGTCAGCTGTAACCAGCTATTTTAGCACCTGCGTTGACAACACTGTGCCCATCAAACAGATCCGGACATACCCCAACCAAAAGCCTTGGATAAACTGTGAAGTTTGATCCATGCTGCATGCCTGCTCTACTGCATTCGTCTCAGGTAATGCTAGTGACTACAAGAAGGCTAGGTATGATCTTCGAAGAGCCATTAGGGCTGCCAAGAGGGAATACAGATTGAGACTGGAGCGTCATTACACTACTGTTGACACCCGGTGCATGTGGCAGGGATTACAGAATATTACAGACTATTGGGGCAAAAGCAGGTGTGAGATCATTGACAGCCGCATCACACCTGACGAATTCAATGAATTTTTTGCCCATTTCGAGGTTCTCAACAACAAACCACTGGGTGCTAAACCACCATTCATGATCTCATCTGTAGTTGTGGCAAAGACTTTTGGGAAAATAAACCCACGGAAATCAGCCAGCCCAGACAACGTCCCTGGACGGGTACTCAGAACCTGCTCATCGGTGCTAGCTGATGTCTTGACGGATATATTCAATTCGATCCTCCCACAAGCCTCAATTCCCACCTGCTTAAAAGAGGACCACTATCCTACTGCTGCCCAAAAACAACGAAGTATCTTGCCTCAGTGACGACCGACCCGTTGCACTGACTCCAATAGTGATGAAGTACTTCGAAAGAATCGTCATGAGTTGCATCCAGACCATCATTCCAGACACTCTGGATGCCATCAGCACAACAATACACACTGCCCTCACCCACCTGGAATACAAGGACAGCTATGTTCGAATACTGTTTATTGATTACAGCTCAGCATTCAACACAGCGATACCTTCGAAGCTCATCAACAAGCTTCACAATCTTGGTGTGCCACCCACCCTCTGCACTTGGGTTCTGAACTTTCTAACAGGCAGACCCCAGTTCGTTAGAACTGGGAACCACATATCCATATTATGTGGCCTCCCAGTACAACACCAGCATCATCGCATTTGCTGATGACATGACAGTCGTTGGCCTGATAATGGGAGGTGATGAGTCAGCATACAGGAGGGAAGTGGCTGACCTAGTGAAGTGGTGCCAGGACAAACTCTCTCCCTGAATGTCAACAAAACAAAGGAGATGATTGTCGCTCCACAGAGGAGAAGGGAGCAGCACTCAACATTGCTCAACTCAACTCTCTCCACAGAGGTGGAGAGAGTGAGTAGCATCAAATTCCTGGGTGTTCACAGTACTGAGGATCTCGGCTAGTCTCACAACACTACACATCTGGTCAAGAAATCACGTTCAGCATCCGTACATCTTGAGAAAGCTGAGGAAATTTGGTATGCCCAGCTGAATCCTCAGAAGCTTCTATAGGTGTGCAATTGAAATCGTCCTCACCAGCTCCATCGCAATCTGGTTTGGAAGATGCGCAGCACAGGATCATAAGGCACTACAGCAGCTGGTGAGAGCTGCCCAAACCATCTCTGGAGCGGCCTTACCAATACTGGAGAGCTTCTACCAAGCTAGAGCCATCAGGAGAGCCATCAACATCACCAAGGACATTAGCCACCCCCAGCACAGCCTTTTCACACTCTTACCATCAGGCAGACGCTACAGGAGTGTTAAAGCCAGAACTTCAAGGCTGAAAAACAGTTTTTACCCACAGGCCAGTGAACAACATCCATCCACTGCCTCTCTCCCTATCACTGCAGACACAGATTACCCTCTGATCCCGAGGGGTGTCAGCTACCCCATCCTTCCTACACACATACACACCCACAATGCTAATAACATCAGACACTACAGACTACGTCTGCATTCTTTGCGCACTCATACACACCCCTTTTCAAATGCGAATGACAGCATGGACCCAGTCTACCTCTGCAGTACTTTGCATATGCATGTCTTCCATGTTTACATTGCACACTATACACTTTATACATGCACATTATTTTATGTTATAACACACTGTGTTAATATGTGTTTCAATGTGATATTTTAAAAATAGATTTTGTATCAAAGTGTGTGTGTGTGTGTATACATATATAACTAGAGCAGGGGCAGCTGTTGCCTTTGGATTTAAAGGTTGCAGTATATCCAAAATATTAAATCCAAAGGCCCCAACTGCCCCTGCTCTAGTAACATAGTAATTATATATTATGTATTATATATAAGATCAAGGCAGCACGAAGGGAAGTTAGCCAGCTACTGGAACTGCAGAAAGGTGTGATGAAGACCCTCCCTAAGAAGTACAGCAAGCTGTCTATACCTGAGGCCTTAGAAACTGCCAAGCAAAGACTCACAGCCTTGGCTAACTGCCTGAAGAGGTACACAAGAGAGATAGAGGGCAGAAGAATAAATCAAATGTTCTCCACAGAACCATGCAAAATGTACTCACAGTGGCAGAGTAATAACATGAGAGCGGACCCACCAAGGTTTGAGACTGAGCAATACTGGAAAAACATATGGGAGAAGGAGGCATCACATAACAACAAAGCCCAGTGGCTGGTGGATCTAAGAGCAGACCACAGCAACCTCCTTGAACAGGATCCAGTAACCATCACAGTAGCCGACATCCAAGAAAGAGTCTCAAGTATGAAGAACTAGACAGCACCAGGCCCTGACATGATCCACGCCTTCTGGCTAAAGAAGCTAACTGCACTCCATGAGCGCCTGGCAACACAAATGAACCAGCTAATGGATGGGACCCACCCTGAATGGTTAACCGAAGGCCGGACAGTAGGACCCCCAGAAAGGAGCAGTCCCATCCAACTATTGCCCTATAACCTGCCTCTGCACAACGTGGAAGCTGCTCTCAGGTATCATAGCGGCTAAGATGAACAGGCATATGGCTCAATACATGAGCGGGGCCCAGAAAGGAATTGGTAGAAACACCAGAGGAGCAAAACACCAGCTACTGGTAGACAGAACAGTCACTCGAGACTGCAAGACCAGACAGACCAAGCTGTGCACCGCCTGAATTGACTACAAGAAAGCCTATGACTCGATGTCTCACTCATGGATCCTGGAATGCTTAGAACTACACAAGATCAACAGGACACTAAGAGCCTTCATCAGGAACTCAATGGGGCAGTGGAAAACAACCCTAGAGGCCAACTCCAAGAAAATTGCGCAAGTCACCATCAAGTGCGGCATCTACCAAGGAGGTACATTGTCCCCACTGCTGTTCTGCATAGGCCTGAACCCCCTCAGCCAGATCATCATCAAGACTGGCTACGGATACCAACTACGGAATGGAGTAAACATCATCAGTCATCTCCTCTACATGGATGACATCAAGCTGTATGCCAAGAGTGAACCGAGATATGGATTCCCTGATCCACACCACCAGGATCTACAGCAATGACATCGGAATGTCATTCGGACTGAATAAGTGTAGCCGGATGATAGCAAAGAGAGGGAAAGTAGTCAGAACTGAGGGGATTGTACTACCAGAAGGCAACATGGCCGATGTTGAGGACAGCTACACGTACCTTGGAATCCTGCTCTGGTGACTCATTACACTTATGAGTGAAGCTGATCCCACTTGTCTCTCTATGCTTGTTTGTGTGTATTTATCATCTCCTCCCCTGTTTAAGTACCCCAGGGGTTGATGTGTGAATTGAGTTGAGACTGAGACCCCTCACTCTTTCCTATTTCTGGTGGTGAACCACTGAAGATCATGTTATGACCATTTTCTAGAAACTGCTATGAAAAACTATTTTCCCCCAGCTGTGTAATGTTAGTTGCTTTCTGTGTGCACTATTTGTTATTTGTATTCTTCTCTGAAACATCAGGGTGGGATTAGAAATATGAAAATAATCTGAAGTGGAAAAACTTTAAACCCTTTTTGAGGAAGTGTTACTGACTTCTAGTTCTAGACAACAATCATCCCAGATTTATCTGTGCTTTAAGGCAATCTGAATGTACTATAGTGTGCTGCACTCTGGGCTCAAATGGAGTGAAGAAGGACACATGGACAGTTTATTATAAACGTTTTATAGAACACCGGCACACAGCAACAGATACAGGCGGAAACACAAGGAAATACTGCTCTCGTTCCAAAGACCCCTTTTCCTCAAGGACCTGCACTTCAACCCACCCCCCTTAACACTCCTTAGGCTTTCCTACCTATTTCCCTAGCCAGCACACTCACCCTCTTACATTCCCCATGAGTTTCCACAGCGATTGAACACAACTCCATTTTTCCCATAATTTACAATAAACCCATTTTCCCACTCAAATTCCCAGTAACATGAGTTTGAGTATTTTCATTAATGATCACTGAGTAGCTTCTACCCAAACCAGAAAGCTATAAAAACAAGGTCATTCATTAGATTTTTTTTAGGATAATTGAATTTACATGTTTTAGACTAAAGTCTGATGGCATTTTCTTTCATGGGATGAAGTGGATTAAGGGACAAAGACGGGGGATTTTGATACGTTTATACTTTCCCCGGTGCAAAGTTACACTGAAATACTGAACTTGTGCTCCAATTATCTGCTGGGATGTGTAGATGATTATCAGTTATACCTTTCACCAGACAGGTAAAAGACGACAACTTTGCATAAAAATATATTTTATTAATGCTTTAGGAAAATACAAGATAAAATGGTATTTATTCTGTTCTGACACAGTCAACAGTTTCAGGAAAATACCAATACAATGCCTTAAAACACGGGATCTTAAACGATCACAGATCAAGAGAAAAAAAAAAATAGCAAAAAAAACAGCATTTAATTAATACAATCCACTTCTGTATTTGGTAAAAACACAACAATTAAATTTCAGGCACAATAATAGAGGAAGGCGGCACAATGATAGAGGAAACAAAGCCCATTTGTTTCATTTGATTATTGTCTGTTTGTCGTCATTTAAGCTAAATGTAGCTCTACTATAATACCTGCTGCTCCATTACAGTAATATTGCAGTATTTCACCACCTGAGTTCATAAAAATACAATTGCGGGGGAGGACTGTTATATATACTGGCCCCAATACTGTGAGGTACTTAACACATTTATTTCCAGTAAACCACAGTTCAATTGATTATTTTTCAATTTTCTGACATTTTTTTTTTGCAAATTCACTTCTCATTCATATGTATACTTGGAAATTTTAAGTATTTTGTTCAAGTTTACATATCTATTTCTTCACACTTCAAAGATTTTTGCAGCGCTGCACTGTCATCTTCATAATCGACTGACCACAATGTTTTGGCTCCACAAGGCAGTTCAGGGTATCAGATGTGTGTTCTTACATTTACATTTATTAATTTAGCAAACGCTTTTGTCCAAAGCGATGTACAACTCAGGAGAAGTACAATTTATGCATTACATTAAGAGAAAGAGACACAGCTACAGACGTGTGACTCAAGTAAACCCAGTTTGTTACCTACCACTTGCTGCACCAAGGTTCATCGTTCAAGTAGGTGCATCTTCCACCTCTCTATGCTCCTTCCAGTCTCTTTCATATTTCTCTGACATGGTACAAGGAAGGTGCAACACCCAGAGCTCACAGTTTACAAAGCACTCAGACTCGTCACAACTGTAGATGCAGGCTGTACAGGATGACAGTAAATTGTGCTGATTTCTGCTCTTATCACATTTTCTGACTGAGCCCTCAGGAGGATCTTTTAACCCTTACAGTCCATTTTTAAAGTGCAGTGTCTTCCAAGGCTCCTCACTTCTGCCAGTTTTCATGAAAAAGGAAAAACCGATGCGGATTATTTTAAATTCCAACAAGAAATATTAAATACATTAGTACATGTAGTTGATGATTTTCTCTAAAGCCACTTACAATTAGTTACCCATCTTTGTAATTTTACTGGAGCAATTTAGCGTAAGTACCTTGCTCAAGGGTACTACAGATGGAGGTGGGATTTGAACCTTTGTCCTTTGGGTCCCAAAACAAAAGTAAAAAAGAAACAATCGTTTCCACTCAACAATAGAAAGCCTTTAAAACTATTTTGATATGGAATTTGTCTAAAAAATGCAAGCAGGCCACAATCTGAATGGTAAGCCAGTCTAGAGTATTTGCACACACATTCATTGACCCCGTCACACTTGGACAAATTTTGGGATCCCCGACTGATTCGAAAAAAGAGGTATTTCAAGTGTGGGGAAAAAACAAAAGTACTTGAAGTCACACTGAAAACCGCATAATCAAAACTGCCATGTCCTGTTATAGCAACAGCTGTTGCAAACTCGTGCTATTAAGTTTCTAATAGATTTAAAGAAGATACTCACATGCTGAGGTGGTTCCGTTAAGTGTTCATCTGGCTTGTCCATTCACACTGGAAACAATAGTACATGTGAATAATTACAACTGTAATATCACCATGATAATAATTTGACTTTTACCCTGAATGACTAATAAGACAGTGAAAAAAGTAAATCTGCCAATTTACCAAACAGATGTGTCAGTATTTGGTCCTTCAGAATTCACTATTTCACCTATAGGGATAAGAAAAAATTACAAATGGTAAAATAGGAAGCAAATTATTGCACACCAATTTAAATGCATTGTGAAATCATGGTTTAAATGAACTGTTTGTGATGTAATATCCAAATTATCAATTACACCCATATTTTTCCAGAGGCTCCTAACAGAAGTTAAAATGTGATGGAAGAAATTAAATGTACTTAAGAAACATCTGCATCTTTGTCTTTTTCTCCTAATGTAATAAACACATTGTATTTTCTATGAGAAGTATGTCGCTTTGGAGAAAAGCATCTGCTAAATGAATAAATGTAAAAGGACATAAACCTTATATAATCTAGCCAATTATATTATTCAACCTGATTAAAAATGTCCATATAACATTGTTATTCCATTTACATAATTTTGGCAAGGTACTGACTAACCTTTTTTACAGTGAAGTACAACCAGCACCATGAGGACTGAGGGCAATAAGCCACAAAAAACAACAGGAAAAATTTTTCTGTGTCTTTTGATTGGTTTTTGACAAACGACATCTTTCTGTGAACTTCCATCTTCAATCTTGATTCCACCAAATATACCACAGCTGCAAGAAATTATTTAAATGCTTTCATTAATTCCAACACAAATATGGAGTACAGTTTGTATTGGTTTGTGAATTCCCCAGAAACAGTGAACAATGAAAATACAAGAAACACCCATGGCAAGATGACTTACTCTGTCCATTCTGTGCAGTTGACACCATACTTAGAATACTGACCATGTGGACAGTCTTCACACATTGTGTTTGCTTTCTCTGTTCCTTCACAGAGAAGAACAAAACTTACAGTCAGGAGTGTACAGAGCAACACAGGGCTGCTTTTCAGGTGGTCAAACACATGGCTATTCCAAGAACAGAGTAAAACCCCATGTCTGTACTGTGGTTCTTACCTAGTGTTTTAATCCGCTGTCCTGGGTGACACAAACTGTGTTTGACCGCAAAACTACACTCTCCATTCTCTGATTCCTCTTGACAATAAAATCCATCAATGACACCGCAGACAGTGTCACTAACACTGGTAAAATTTTGAAGAATACGAAGCCCTTTTCCTGAAAATAATGCAGTTGTTAGTCAAGAATTTTTCACATCTGTACTCTTACTTAAGACTAATGCAAATTAGAATAAATCAGATGATAATTTAAACTGACCCGGATCACAAGCCTTGCACGGAAAGCATTTTCTGAGGCCATTGGGCCTATTCATATGTGTGTCCGGAACACACTGAATGCATGTTGTGATGTTGTTGGATGTGCAGTCTTTTTGAACAACCCAACCTGGTGGCACAAAAAGCAGCAAACTGATGAGTTAAGTGATGTTTGGATATAATATTTGAGGCTTCTTCTGTCACTTAAAACCATGATATGTAATCCAGTACAATAATACAATAAAATGATATTCTTCACAACAAGTACTTCAATGAACTATAAAAGGAAGTGTGTAAAAGAAGGTACCTTTCCCACACATAGGACAACATTCTCCAGCATCACTCCGGTACTCTGCTGGGCCACAACCTTTTACATTTGGTACAAATGACAAGAAGATACAGAACCTGTAATAGAGATGTGAAAAAGATCACTCAGATCCACAGTTAGCCATTTGTCCTACTTAAGTACCAGTTTCATTGTCAGAATAGCGATGATCCGAGGGACACTTTCTTTGCTTAAGATTACATTTCAGTCCTGCTGTCATTTGGTTAAGTACTTAATCGATGCTAAAGAAATATTTTCATTCATCAGTTTGTAAAGAAACTTCACTCAACATCCATGTCTACGGATAAGAGGATGTTTGCTTTTATTTATTAATGTAAATGTTTATTCACTTCTCTTTAAGTATGTATGTCTTTATTCACTCTCCTCTCTTGGTCAGCTTGGCATCAAAGGAACAGCACTAACATAGTTTCAGTCCTACCTATCTGACAGATCCTATCAAGTGGTCTGAAGGGGCTCCTACTCTCCTCTGCCTCTCTCAACTGGTGTTCTGCAGAGCTCGCTACTGGACCCTCTGCTCTTCTCGATCTGCACCTCCTCCCTCAGCCATGTCATTGCCTCCCATGGATTCAAAAACCACTGCTAGGAGTCTAGGAGTGATGACTGACTCAAGTAAATCTTTCTCACAACACATCAAAGCTACAACTCGGAATTGCAGATACATCTTGCGTAATACCTGCAGGATCCATCCCTACCTCACAATTGACTCTGCCCAACTACTTGTCCAGGCCATGGTGACATCCTGTCTCGACTACTGCAGCTCTCTCCTGCGTGGTCTTCCTGCTACTCCCATCAAACCTCTGCAGCTTCTACAGAATGCTGCTGCCCGAGTTGTGTTTGACTTGTTAAAGTGTTCCCATGTATCTCCTCTACTTGTTTCTCTGCACTGGCTTGCAATAGCTTCCAGAATCAAATTTAAGACCCTGATTATGGCCTACAAATGCGTCAACAGAACTGCTCCCAGATATTTCTCGGTTCTGGCTCCGTTGTGCTGGAACGACCTTCCCCTCTTACTGGTGATTGTGTCCACATTTAAAAAGGGTCTTAAAACGCACCTCTTTCAGACTCACTTCGCTCACGATCTCTTAAATTCACGTAAGGTGTAAATGTAGGGGGTGCAGTGGCGCAGCAGGTTTGGCTGGGTCCTGTTCTCTGGTGGGTCTGGGGTTCGAGGTCTGCTTGGGGTGCCTTGCGATGGACTGGCATCCCATCCTGTCCTGGGTGTGTCCCCTCCCCTTTCAGCCTTATACCCTGTGTCGCTGGTTTAGGCTTTGGCTTGCCATAACCCTGCTTGGGCTAAGCAGTTTCAGACAATGTGTGTGTGGATGTAAAGGTTCATACACTATAACTCTGAGATTGTGCCTGTGTTAAACCACGGATTCGGATAAACCTTCATGCAGCTACTCCTGTAGTAATATAATGTAAACATTTGTATATATTAAAAAATATTACAGGGAAGGCAATTAGGAATCATTGCAGCTTGAATCAAGTTTTATGTAGCTACCGGTGAGATGAACATTGCTGTTTCCTTGAGAATCAGCACCTCAAACCTACTTCCTCCTCACTAGCAGACATCCCGGCTGCAGTTGAACACTTGATTCAATTTTTCCTGCAATACAACTATTTACACACACACACACACACCCAGGACAGGACGCCAGTCCGTCGCAAGGCACCCCAAGCAGGACTCGAACCCCAGACCCACTGGAGAGCAGGACCCGGTCCAACCCACTGCGCTACTGCGCCCTCCTCTTACCACTATTTACAATAAACCAATTTTTCCGCTAAAACTGTCAGTAACGCGGGTCGTTATAATATATGGGGGAAAGAAACTAAGCGCTGCACTAAAGAATCACGTGTCTGCATGTCTCTTTCTGCTAATGTAATGAACACATTGATTGTATTTTTTAGATGTACGTCGCTTTGGAAAGAAGTGTCCGATAAATAAATAAATATAAATGTGACCAGTAATAGGAGCACCGTTGGTGGACGCTTCGTGCCACTAAACCGGGCAAATGGCCGGGTCGTGTAACCAACCAACCCATGATGATCATGTCAACAACCGCTTGTGCCGCTTGTCCCGAGGGTCGCAGGAAACCGCAGCGCGCAAGGCTGAGGGAATACACGTGGACGGGATGCCCTTCCGCCGCGGCAAGGCACCCAGCAGGACTCGGACCCCGGACAGACCCCGCCGGACCCGCCACACTGCAGACACCAGCGAAACCCGCCGCTGTGGTGATCAGTTGTTGTTTCTGTTATTACCTATAGAGGGCAGATGTGTTCGGTAGGTACAGGAAGGATACCTAGGCAGCAGGGAAGTGGATTTAGCAGGAATACGTAAAAAAGCACATGGTAGTGAAAACTCAGCGTGAACATTAAACGAGGCTACGTGCCAGTTAACAATATAATTCTCAGTGTGTTTATTGAGTAAACACAACATGGTACCAGGAGTGCTCTGAGCAGATGACGGCCGCGAGGATTACGATGGATGCTGTTAAACCGCCTGAGTCCTTGAAACTAACCGGGAACGTCGACAGCAGCTGGCGGGCGTTCAAGCAGCAATTCTCGCTGTATATGCAAGCGGTTGGGCTGGATAACAAGCCAGATGCGCGAAAGATTGAGTTGCTTCTGACGGTGGCTGGACCTCAGGCACTAGACGTGTACAACACCTTCACATTCGCAAGACCTGGGGATGGAGAGGTTTTTGAGGAAGTCGTCAGGAAATTTGACGAGCACTGCTCGCCCAAGAAAAATGAGACGTACGAGAGGTATGTGTTCCGCTCGCGTGTTCAGATTCAAGGAGAAAGTTTCGACTCTTTCTTAACTGACCTGAAGCTAAAAGCGAGAACGTGCAACTTTGCCGTTTTGACTGATTCGCTGATTAGGGATCAAATTGTCTTTGGCATTCACGAGAAGAAAGTGAGGGAACGACTGCTTAGGGAAGTGGAGCTAACGTTGGATGATGCTGTCAAGATTTGTCATGCGAGTGAACTTGCTTTGCTGCATTCGACAACTTTCGGTGACAAAGTGAGCGCTGCTGTTGCTGACACAAATGAAAAAGCGAAGTGAATGATCCACGCCGAGGACAGGCACTGAGGCATTCAGTTGTAAAAGATGTGGTTCGGTGCATCAACCCAGGCGATGCCCGGCTTATGGGAAGCAATGTGCAAAATGCAAAGGTGTGAACCACTTTGCCAAACAATGTTTCTCAAAGAAGAATAAGTCGAAGTCAACAACAAATGTGCATGCTGCGGAAGAGACGGAATTGTCAGAGACTTTCTTTGTGGGGATGATCAACGGTGATACAGAAAGTGTTCGGCGCTGCAATGAGACTGAAGAAGAAAATGTCTCAAAGGTGGACAGTGTGTCTGGGGATAAATGGATTGTGTCATTAGAAATAAATGGGTCCACTGTCTCACTGAAACTTGATACTGGAGCTAAGGCCAATCTGATAAGCACAAGTGACATAAGGGAGATGAAAATTAGACCTCACATTCGGAAAAGTCCAGTGTCGCTTAAAGCTTACAACGGGCAGGACATAAAGACTCAAGGTGTGTGTAGACTCAAAGTACGTGTAAAGAGCAAAATTCATCGCCTTGTCTTTGTTGTAGTCCCAGATGATCATCACTCCCTTCTTGGTGACAAAGCCTGTGAGGAGTTAGGATTGGTCAAGCGAATGTATTGCATCAATAGTCATGATGTAGCATTGGCACAACAGGAAACTCCAAATGATATTGTCTGCAAATTTGAGGATGTTTTCAAGGGGCTGGGAGCTCTCCCATTCACTTACAAAATTCAGCTTAGAGAAGATGCTCAGCCTGTGATACATGCTCCAAGAAGAGTTTCAGCACCACTAAAAGATAAACTAAAAAAGGAGCTTGACAGGATGACAGCTCTGGGAGTTATAAAGAAAGTGGAGGAACCCACAGACTGGGTGAACTCCATGGTTTGTGTGAAGAAGCAGAATGGTGATTTGAGGATATGCATGGATCCTCGAGATTTAAATGCGAATATAAAAAGAGAGCATTACCAGATTCCAAAGCGTGAGGAGATTACCAGTGAGATGGCTGGTGATAAGTATTTCAGCAAACTTGATGCTTCTCAAGGGTTCTGGCAATTAAAACTTCACGAGGACAGCACCAAATACTGCGCATTCAACTCACCATTTGGACGTTATTCCTTCCTACGACTCCCCTTTGGCATAATATCAGCATCTGAAATCTTTCATCGTGCCATGGAGCACATCATAGAAGGGCTTAGTGGAGTTCGTGCATATGTTGATGACATAGTGGTATGGGGATCGTCATTACAGGAGCACAATGAGAGGCTTCTGAAGCTACTTCTCAGAATTAGGGAATATGGACTGCGGCTCCACAAAGCCAAGTGTCAGTTTGGTGTAACTGAAATTACCTTTCTAGGCGACAAGTTGTCAGGACATGGTGTAGGGCCTGATAGAAGTAAAATACAGGCAATCCTTGACATGCCGAGTCCAGTGGATAAGAAAGGTGTGCTGCGGATCATGGGGATGGTGAACTTTGTTGGTAAATTCATTCCAAATCTCTCCACGAAAACAGCTAGACTCAGGGAACTGCTGAGTCACAAAAACGAGTTTCGATGGACAAGCAAGCATGAGAAAGAATGGAATATCCTCAAGTCAACGTTGACAACGGCACCAGTTCTTGTATACTTTGATGCGTCCAAGAAGATCAAAATCTCCACGGACGCATCAAAATATGGGCTAGGCCCAGTCTCTCTCCAAGAAGAGGCTCATGGCTGGAAACCAGTAGCTTATGCCTCCAGAACAATGTCGCAATCTGAAAGCCGATATGCTCAGATAGAGAAAGAGTGCTTGGGACTTGTGTTTGGATTTGAGAGATTTCATGACTACGTATATGGTTTACCATCATTCACTGCTGAAACAGATCACAAGCCTTTAATAGCAATCATTCGAAAGAATCTGAATGAGATGTCTCCACGCATTCAGCGCCTAATGATGAGACTGCAGCATTATGACTTTGAACTAGTGTACACTCCAGGGAAGTACATTGTCTTAGCTGATGCATTGTCTCGCGCACCATCAGCATGCGAATCACATGAAGTGAGCTCTACTGAAGTTGATGTGGACATGCATGTGAATGTTGTTGTGGAAAGCCTTCCAGTGTCTGATCAGAAGTCCAAGCAAATAGCTGAAGAGACGAGAAAAGATCCAGTTCTGCAGACGGTGATTACAAATTTGAACAATGGATGGGTCAAGAGTTCCTGTCCACAGTTCTACAATGTTCGAGCCGAGCTCAGTGTAGCAAATGGTCTTCTGTTGAGACAAAACAGAATTGTAATTCCACAGGTCCTGAGAAAGGAAATGCTTTGCAGGATCCATGAAGGACATCTTGGAATAGAGAAATGCAAGAGAAGATCAAGGGATGCAATATATTGGCCTGGAATGAATGCTGACATTGAGAAAATGGTCAATACGTGTGAAATTTGTCTCAAGCATCAGAACAAGCAGGCAAGAGAGCCCTTGATCACAGTGGACTTACCTAAGTATCCATGGCAAAAGGTAGGTACTGATCTGTTCCATTTCAATGGGAAGGACTACCTTTTGGTAGTGGACTATTTTTCCAGTTACCCTGAGATAGCACTGTTGTCCAATTCTTCGAGTGCATGTGTGATACAGCACATGAAATCCGTTTTTGCCAGGCATGGCATTCCGACTGTGGTGATGAGTGACAATGGTCCTTGTTACAGTTCAAGTGAGTTTCAGGACTTTGCTGCTCACTATGATTTCCAGCATGTGACTTCAAGTCCTCAGTTTCCTCAGTCCAATGGGAAGGCGGAGAAAGGAGTGCACATTGTGAAGCAATTGCTCAAGAAGGTGTCAGAGAGCAAATCAGATCCATATTTAGCTCTTCTGAGTTATCGCGCATCGCCTCTGGAACATGGTGCATCTCCTGCAGAACTCTTGATGGGTCGCAAAATCAGGACAACACTTCCTTACAGAGGTGACATAAAGCAAGATGTAATAAAGGACATCGCAATGAAACAAAAAGCTCTACAAAAGAGACAGAAGACAAACTACGACAAAAATACCAAAAGACTGGAACCGTTATCAGAGCATGACGTTGTCAGGTTTGGGGATTCAAACCACTGGGACAGGAAAGCTGTTGTACTGGAAGAAGTGAATCCGAGATCATACGTGGTTAGAGCAGAAAATGGACAGGTCTTCAGGAGAAATCGTAGGAGTCTTCTCAAGACACAAGAAACAACCCAACCATTGGATGATCATCAAAGAGAAGAGGTTCAAGCCTCATCACAGGATCAAGTGCCTTTGAGTACACAGGCTTCCTCGTCCATAGCACCTGACAATGATCACTCTGCCGGGGACGAGTGATCCTCCGGTACTAAGAAGATCACTGCGAACCATAAAGAAACCCGACAGACTCAATTTGTAGATGCCTGTTTTCTGTGGCGTTTGTGTATATAGAATATGTATAATTTTGAAATTTCATGGTTTCTGTAACACTTGACTATCTGTTGTGATATAGTATCTATCTATTATGTCTTAGTTTTGTTTATCTCGGTTTCTACTTTCAAAGGAAAGGGGATGTGGTGATCAGTTGTTGTTTCTGTTATTACCTATAGAGGGCAGATGTGTTCGGTAGGTACAGGAAGGATACCTAGGCAGCAAGGAAGCGGATTTAGCAGGAATACGAAAAAAAGCACATGGTTGTGAAAACCCAGCGTGAACATTAAACGAGGCTACGTGCCAGTTAACAATATCATTCTCAGTGTGTTTATTCGAGTAAACACAACAGCCGCGACACACACATGTAGACACGACTGAACTATTTAAACCACAGAGCAATTGAATTAGTACACAGAAAACGCTTTAATTTTACTCTTAAAACATTCTACGTAATCAGCAATCGTCGATATTCTGGTAAAGTTTTATGTAGCTACTTGCGTAATGAACATTGGTTCATATGCCATGGGAAGAATCACTCATACACACACACTTTCTGAACCGCTTGTCCCATATGGCGTCGCGGGGAGCATGACCCTACCTGGTAACGGAGGGCTTAGGGCCGGAGGGCACACCCAGGACGGGACGCTAGTCTGTCGCAAGGCACCCCAAGCGGGACTCGAACCCCAGACCCACTAGACAGGAGTACCCGGTCCAACCCACTGCGCCACTGCGCCACCGCGCCCCCTGGCGACAGGAACGCCGTTTTCCTAAGTCTCGCGGATTTGTCAAGTGTACTTAAGAATCCTACGTCTACATGATCTATGTCTCTTTCTGCTAATATTAATACACACACTGTATTTTCTGAGATGTACGTCGCTTTGGAGAAAAGCGTCCTGCTAAATTAATAAATAAGTGTAAAACGAACTAAGTCAGTCAGTGCCTTTTTGTCTGATCTGAGTGTCTCTTCCGCCCTCTTCAAAAACTGTAGTTATTCTACTCCGTGTTTACACACATCTACATTTATTTACCGCGTTATTTGCCCGTTTCGACACCACTGTTCATCACACACACGCATACTTACACTAAATGCTCCATGATCTGGGTGAAGATTCTCTTTACCCGTCGCCGGTATGAAAAATAAAACGAAAAAGTATCGAAAAAGAGTCGCAGGACCGCTGAGTAAACAGGAATATTTACACCGTCTGTCGGAGTAAAGAACAGAAATACCAACAAGAGCGGTAAATGTGCGTCGAAGCACACAAGTTTACTCCTGAAGAGTAAACAAACTTAGCAAAACTACATGATTCACATCTGTTCAGTCTGGACTATCATATCATACGCTGCTTTGTCATACTGATTGATAGTAAAAACGAAAGTATCGGAGCTCTGTGTCACTCCGCCGGGGTGGTGATACAAGACTTAGTACAAAGTGTAAAAACTATGGCTGTACCCACCTATCGTATGTAATAAAACCTACAGCATTACCACCGAACGAATTTACTAGCACTAGTAGAAGCATAATTCTGGATTCATACGAAGTCGTTTTGACTTTTTTAAAGTTTTTACGTGTATTGTAACGACCCGCGTTACCCGGAGTTTGAAACCAGCCAGGAAAATGGGTTTGTTCTAAGTATTTGGATTGTGGGTAAAATATGAGTAAGTATTTCTGGGGATTTACGAGCAATATAAGGATGACTGTGTGTTGGAGAGTGAGGAGCGAGAATGGCAGGGGGGACGGGCTAGGTCTAATCTAGGATGCTGAGAAGATAGGCTTGTTGAGGTGCAGGTCCTTCGGAGTTACGGGGTAAGTTCCTTTTTAATTATTTATGGTTTTAAGCCTTGGGGTATGTGTTTTAAAGATTCTGTCATGTAGCATTTATATTAGTTGGTCTTACTCATTCTTGTTTTTGTTTTATTTTACATTTTATTCTTGGCTTGACAGTTTTAGGATTAGTTTATTTATTGAATAGAAATTTTAATCGGCAGAAATGATGACTAGAGAAATTTTTACCTATCTAGTTGGACAGTGTGTGAAACAAACACTTTTTGTGGGCTGGTAATCCATTCCCTATATTTTGCAGTAGGGAAATGTCTTAGCACAAGGTCTTTAGGGGAATCTAAATTTTTATCTGCTCTAGGACTTTAACACTTGTAAGATCAGATAAAAATATGAAGATATGAGGAAACTCACCGAGTAAAACATTTGAGAAGCCGGACATTCTTTGCGTTTGGTGAAGGAAGTTTCTGCGTAAACAAAAATTAGGCTCTTCATTTCCCTGAACAACCGAGCGGTGAAGTGTAGTAGTGGTCGACGGTGTTTGACTGTCTGGTGGAGCAAGAGATGTCCTGGTGGTATTTTGGGTACAGATTTCCTGAAGTTGGCTTGGTTAAACTGCCCAGTGAGCAGGGCATCTGGGTGTTTGTTCTCATACAGGAATCAGCTTTATCTCACAGCGATCTCTACCAACTCCTGGTCCAGGCCATGGTGATATTCCACTTGAACTACTACAACTCTTTCCTTCAACTCTTTTCTACAGCTCTGCCATCAATCCACTTCAGTTGACACAGAACGCTGCTGCATGAGTTGTGTTTGACCTGTCTAAGAGTTCCTACCTATCTCCCCTCTTTTCTCTCCATTGGCTTTCTGTGGCTACCCTGATCAAATTACATTTACATTCATTCATTTAGCAGATACTTTTCTCCAAATCTATACACACACAGACACACACACACACACACATTTTCAGAACCGCTCGTCCCATACGGGGTCACGGGGAACCGGAGCCTACCCGGTAACACAGGGCATAAGGCTGGAGGAGGAGGGGACACACCCAGGATGGGACGCCAGTCCGTCGCAAGGCACCCCAAGCGGGACTTTAACCCCAGACCCACCGGAGAGCAGGACTGTGATCCAACTCACTGTGCCACCGCACCCCCCCCATTTGTACATTAAGAGTCAATTTATTTACATTATTGTTGTCCATTTTTTTGTTTTACTGTTCTAATATTTGCAATAAAGGTTAAAAACATACACTCACCAGCCACTTTAGTAGGTACACCTGTTCAACTGCTTCTCAATGCAAATATCTAATCAGCCAATCACATGGCAACATCTCGATGCATTTAAGCATGTAGACATAGTCAAGACAATCTGCTGAAGTTCAAACTGAGCATCAGAAAGGGGGAAAAAAGGTGATTTAAATGACTTTGAACATGGCATGGTTGTTGGTGCCAGACGGGCTGGTCTGAGTATTTCAGAAACTACTGATCTGCTGGGATTTTCTCACACAACCATCTCTAGGGTTTACAGAGAATGGTCAGAAAAAGAGAAAACATCCAGTGAATGAAAATATCTGTGGGCGAAAATGCCTTATTGATGCCAGAGGTCAGAGGAGAATGGCCAGACTGGTTTGAGCTGATAGAAAGGCAACAGTAACTCAAGTAACCGCTTGTTACAACCGAGGTATGCAGAAGAGCATCTCTGAACACACAACACGTCAAACCTTGAAGCAGATGGGGTACAGCAGCAGAAGACCACACCAGATGCTACTCCTGTCAGCTGAGAACAGGAAACTGATGCTACAATTCACATGGGCTCACCATAATTGTAAAAACATTGTCTGGTCTGATGAGTCTTGATTTCTGCTGCGACATTCAGATAGTAGGGTCAGCATTTGGCGTAAACAACATGAAAGCATAGATCCATCCTGCCTTTTATCAATGGTTCAGGCTGGTGGTGATGGTGTCATGGTGTGGGGGATATTTTCTTGGCACACTTTGGGCCCCTTAATGACACAGCCTACCTGAGTATTGTTGCTGACCATGTCCATCCCTTCATGACCACAGGGTACCCATTTTCTGATGGCTACTTCCAGCAGGATAATGCACCATGTCACAAAGCTCAAATCATCTCAAACTGGTTTCTTGAATATGACAATGAGTTCACTTTACTGAAATGGCCTCCACAGTCACCAGATCTCAATCCAATAGAGCACCTTTGGGATGTGGTGGAATAAGAGAGTCGCATCATGGATGTGCAGCCAACAAATCTGCAGAAACTGCGTGATGCTATCATGTCAATATGGACCAAAACCTCTGAGGAATGTTTCCAGCACCTTGTTGAATCTATGCCACAAAGAATTAAGGCAGTTCACAAAGAAAAAGGAAGTCCAACCTGGTACTAGCAAGGTCTGCCTAATAAAGTGGCTTGGGAGTGTACATTTCTTTACACATGAAACAGAAGAGTTCTTCATATTCTGCTCAGAAAAGTAAATGGTGCAGCTTTTACAATGTAATAAAGTGAACAAATTGGCATGACAGTGCAGTTACTCATAATGAAATATTTCAAAATGAAATGAGTGAAGATTAGAACACTTGACTATTTAGATGCACCAGTAAGTACAGGAATATCCCAATTTCAAATCAATGAAAGGAACTGTGCCTCTTGCCTCTTCTTGAATCCTTAGCACCAAACGGAGCTGACTTACAGTAGATCTCAGCTTAGATTTGCTCTTTTCGACTTTTTGCCCAGGAACTTGCAGTCCTGCAAGAAGAACACACACACACAATCTGAAACCGCCTCTTCCGAGCAGGGTCGCGGTAATTTAGCAATAAAATACCCCATGTCAAGTCCGTACAACAAGAAGCTCTTACACTAATTCACCATTTGCATTTCACAGAATTACAGGAGAGAAGAGCTTAACCACAGTGTTACCAGTTGCCCTCAATACTGTGTTTTTGTCCGCACATCCTCTGAGTGGACCTGCACAGATTTGTGTAGAATTCAAATGGAACAAAATGATTTCTTCCTGCAAATCAACTTGTCACAGAGATATAATGTGTCTGAATAGAAACAACACCCCGCGGTAAAGG
Source organism: Scleropages formosus (assembly GCF_900964775.1). Taxonomy (NCBI): domain Eukaryota; kingdom Metazoa; phylum Chordata; class Actinopteri; order Osteoglossiformes; family Osteoglossidae; genus Scleropages; species Scleropages formosus. The sequence continues at coordinate 39,179,417 of NC_041807.1, read as the reverse complement.
AGCAGTAAATTACTGTGAATGTCTGCTTTCAGCGATCTCTTCATTGGATGCGTTAGGGGCGGGACTACTACTAGGAAAGAAAAAAAACAAATCGCCTCTTTTGCGCCATTTTTTTTTTCTAGTCCCGCTTCTCTCACACACACACACACACATTTTCAGAACCACTTGTCCCATACGGGGTCACGGAGCCTACCCGGTGACACAGGGCGTAAGGCTAGAGGGAGAGAGGACATACCCAGGACGGGACGCCAGTCCATCGCAAGGCCTCCCAAGCAGGACTCGAACCCCAGACCCCCCGGAAAGCAGGACTGTGGCCCAACCCACTGCGCCACTGTGCCACTGCACCCCCGATAATCCCGCTTCTCATTTTCGATATTTCAGTTCTGTACAGACAACAACACGACACGGGTGGTGTGTGTGTTGTTGATATTTTCATAATATTACAAGTGTTTTGTAGTGGTCGGCGGTCACGGAAGCGTCGCCAACAGGTGGGGAGGGACATTGCGGTACATCGGTCCTACTGTCCGTCTGTCTCCACTTCTTCTACAGGTAATAACTGTTACTGTAAAATTTGAACTATATATTGTCTAGCTAGGGGGGCACGGTGGTGCAGTGGGTTGGACCAGGTCCTGCTGTCCAGTGGGTCTGGGGTTCGAGTCCCGCTTGGGGTGCCTTGCGATGGACTGGCGTCCCGTCCTGGGTGTGTCCCCTTCCCCCTCCGGCCTTACGCCCTGTGTTACCGGGTAGGCTCCGGTTCCCCGCGACCCCGTATGGGACGAGCGGTTCCGAAAATATGTATGTGTGTGTGTGTGTGTGTGTGTGTGTGTGTGTGTGTGTGTGTGTGTGTGTGTTGTCTATCTATTGGGCATCGAGTTGGTCGTTTATCCTTATATGGGTTGATGTGTTTGGTTAAGCGGGGGGCGCAGTGGCGCGGACCAGGTCCTGTTCTCCAGTGGGTCTGGGGTTCGAATCCCGCTTGGAGTGCCTTGCGACGGACTGGCGCCCCGCCCTGGGTGTGTTCCCCCGCCCCACACCCTGAGTTGCCGGGCTCGACTCCGGTTCCCCGCGACCCCGTATGAGATAAGCGGTTCAAAAAAACTTGTGTGTGTTTGGTTAAAATATGCCCTTCTGTTATGTGCACATTTGCGTTTTTTCCCTGTAGCGGCATAGTGAAATTATTATTGTTGTTGGTCGTTACAGTCTTACAGACTGTTGCTGTAACTTATGAGTTTCAGCGTCCATCATTTTAAATGTCAGAGCGACGTGTCGTGTTTTATGTACAGAGTACTGTGTATGATCATAATGACTGAATGGTGAAATATTTCATTGTTCCCCGTCCTTCACAGTTCACTTCACAAGTTCTACTTGAACGAACATGTTGATTTTGTATTTGGCTCATTGTAATATTTCTGAGAAAGACAGTGAACGACTAGAGTGACTCGATGGTGTTTTTTCGGACGGAGGTGTCTCCCCTGCAGTGCAAAATGGAAAAAACTCAACTTTTCGAACGGCTAAATTCTGAACCGTGTTATGTTACTCGTAATAAAATAAACTTACTGATCATCTAAGGTCGGTTTCCTGTCAGGCATCAAAGAATCCTCTTTTTCAACTTACTCAGCAAAGGATTAAAACGCCTACATCAAAGCGTTGCTCATGTTTCCCCGTAACTTCCCTAAAATTGGGTTAATTTTCCCGCTTAAACTTTTACCGCATTACTTTGTCCTCCCAGCATATTTATTAGGCATTACTGAGGGTAATTCCGGGGAGAGCACTAGAACAAACTGAACATTCCCCCATAAACATAAAGGAAAAAAATAATTTTATCACCTAGTTTTTTTACGTAAATATCCAGGAAAAAAGGAATTTAAGACCGGGCTGAAGAGAACAGTTTTTGGTGTGAATCATGCTTTTTGGGTAAATGAAGTATACATTCACTTTGTTTTTATGCTGTATTGGCCAGAGCAGAACCGCACTATGGATGATTCCTGAACGTCTGGGGTTTATTAAGGTTTTAATGAATAAGACGTGCTGCTGACTCCTCCACAACCGCAGACACAAACATTTTTAACAACAGCTGCAAGAACGCGCTCGAACTTTCAACCGACGTTTCCTCTCTGGCTCCCACGCATGCGCAGTCACACGCATTCTCCAAATAACACGCTTACATACAGAACAACAATCCTCTGTAACTAAAAGCAAATGAAAGAATAAAACACAAACGTATCAACTTACCAATTAAATAACAAATACTGAAAAGTATTACCATATAATATGTTGTAGATACTTACCAAAGCTAAATTACCAGTAGCATTTCAAAAATATTAATGACATTAAATCAGGGCCTTACAGATTAACCTTGTTCAAACCATCGTGTTTATTGAAGTTCTCAGGTTTCCCCCATGAAGCTCAATCGTGGAAGGTACACATTCTGGTTTCAGCCTCAGGAGAGAAGAATTAACAATAAAATCAATGTGTTTGGAGGGACAGATCCTGAAAACACTTGTGGTGAGTGAGTAATGGTCATGATGGCTGATTTCAAGTACAAAAACTCTACAGTTTGTCATCAAGTACAATTGTAAGTTTTACTCAGACCAGTTTAACATCATAATAAATGTACTTTCAGTATGAGTGGGTAGAAAATGTTCTTTTACACTTTCAGCCAGTTATACAAATTTAGAGTTCAAAAATAGCAATGTCACTTATAGTATTCACACAGATGTATTACTGAAACATCCCAGTATGGACTTGGGGGTGTGGAACTCACAAGCAGAGTGAAAATGAGCACACAGAATAAATTAGGAACCAAAGTGCAGATGTGATTGGAGAAACATGGAGCAAAGTGAAGCACAGGGCATGTTAAACATGGACCATGAGTGGAACAGGACAAGCAAATCAGAACATGGCTTAAACAGGTTCGAAACACAGGAGCAGGACAGGGCTACAGTGGACAAGCACAGAGAAGACAGAAATTCAGCACTGGAAGGAGAAGACACTGTCAAGACCATTCAAAACCAGCCCTCCCAATCCCTCTAGAACCACAGACTATCCCAAACCCCACAGCTCTGTAGGCCTTTTGTTTGCCTTTCATAGCTTCTTCTCCAGTTGTATCACTGGGAACAGCTGCACTGTTTTCTGCCAGATAATTTGGGCCCAAACCTCTGGTTTTTTTCTTTCATCGCTGCTCATAGCAGACATGACAGCCAACAGAGTCCACAGAGAAATGGCAATAGCTGATATGACTGTAATGTTACTATGACACACAAAACGGTGGATTTCTCAAGTAGAGCAGCTGTGGTTCATGTTACCAAAGTGAGTGCAACGGTTTTACTTCATTCCTCAGCACTGAATCCACAGTTAAACTGAAACTGGTGTAACAAAATGACACTAATTTCAGTAAAATGTGGTAGAAGTTTCTATGCAAGAAAAATGGTGAGAAAGTCAAAGCAGTGATGAACACCATGGGAACCTCAGTCTTTAGTGAATGCATATTTTTCACAACTATTTCATGCTATATCTACTTCTTTCAAATGTCCAGTCCTTTATTATTAGTGCACTTTCTGATACTGGGTTCTCAAACAACCATATCTTCCCTTCATGCAAATTTATCATGGATAGGCAAGTCTGTGGTATATTACACCTGGCAAAAAATGTAAATTCAGCTGAAATTCAGTTACTGAGTTTCAAATTCAGCTTGCATAGTCAGTAGTGCAAGGCCATTTCTCTGTGCAGTAATTTGAGCAATGCTTACTGGTATTTCCTAAGAGCACTTCAGCGATTATCCAGTGTCATTAAGTAATCACCCAGTAAAACTGGTATTTCATCGAAATCTCACCACAGATGGCAACTACAATTGGCACAGTGTTGTGAAAACAGCCAACAGTAAAATCCAATGTGCAGAAACCTCACTCTGAAATGCACTTTTCTGTATATAAAAGTGAATTTGGATCATTGTGGCTCTGATTTTATGAACATGGAACTAAATTTGAAATAAGAAACAGCACCTACAGGTACACTGGAAACACATGTCATTTAATTAATATTTGATTTTTGATACCCAGATGAAACCTGGATATATCATAACATTTTTTCTCCTTTCTCAGATGGTTTCAGTATTTCTCCTGCCCCTCAGCTGTGTCTGTAAAGGATGTAAAGCAGCTGAATATAAAATAGGTCCGGAGTGCTGTCCTATGTGTGCACCAGGTAAGTGTGCAGTTTCTTACTAATGTATCATTGACTTGTAAATTGAAAAGTGCTGCAAATAACCCATGTCGTACTATTTTAGGGTTCCATGTGTACAAACACTGTACAGAACAGACCAGTACCTCCTGTGTTCCCTGTACTGGATCCACTTTCACTGACAAACCAAACAGTGTCACTAAATGTGGTCCCTGTACCCTGTGTGACCATGGTGAGGATACCAGTGCTTCTGTCAAGTTAATAAATGTATCTCTTATTATTTATTTTATTTCGTATGTCCATTCTAATATTCGTTATTACTCCATTTTTTCAGGTCTTGGTTTAAAGACGGTGAAGGAGTGTAAACCCTCTTCAGACGCAGTGTGTGGAGCCCTGGAAGGGAACTATTGTATTGATCCTTATGAGGGAGGATGTAGAGCAGCAAAGGAACACACAACCTGCAAACCTGGACACTTCATCAAACACCCTGGTCTGACTGGACTTTTCATATTTTTGTATTAAATGAATAGCCATGTTTTGTGTGTTCCTGAGATCCCTTTCAATGTTTTATAAAACATTTCCTGTTCTTTAATACTGTAGGAACAGACTCTACTGACACCGTGTGTGAAATCTGCCCTGAAAGGTCTTTCTCAAATGGATCTTCAATCTCCTGTACACCACACACAGAGTAAGTGTCATTCCTGCTCGGAGTATTACATTTAGATTTGAATTCAAAGTGATTTAAAAATTTTTACTTATTTCTTTCGCGGGGGCGCGGTGGCGCAGTGGGTTGGACCACAGTCCTGCTCTCCGGTGGGTCTGGGGTTCGAGTCCCGCTTGGGGTGCCTTGCGACGGACTGGCGTCCCGTCCTGGGTGTGTCCCCTCCTCCTCCAGCCTTGTGCCCTGAGTTGCCGGGTTAGGCTCCGGTTCCCCGTGACCCCGTATGGGACAAGCGGTTCTGAAAAATGTATTTCTTTCGCTATTTACCTATTTCGTTAAAATTTGTTACAAATAGATTTAATGTATGAAATGTGAATTTTTCTTTTTATGTTTTCATATGTGTTTTTCACAGTTGTGAATCCAAAGGACTTCCTACAATCAAACCAGGAGACAGTGTGTCAGACTCTCAGTGTGGAAATAAGAGTTGGGAGATGATCGTATTTTTGAGTTTACTAGGAATGTCAGTATTATTACTAGCTGGAGGAGGAGTAATAGGATATTTTTTTTATATCAAAAGAAAAAGAAAACAACCTAACCGGGTAAGACAAGTTTGGCATTTTTGTGCATGGTAAAAATGTGATATATTCAGTGTTTTCCCATAAAAATGAACAATAAGCTTCTTTCTGACATCAACTGGAAACTTTTTAAAATCACTGGAGTGTTAAAATATTCAATGAATAGTGTTGAATATTGTTGAATAGACCGAATTATTTTAACTCTGAAACACAGTGATGTGTGAACTTGTGTGTTAACATAATTATGGTTATGGTATTAATTATTAAGCTAATTTATTACTTTTAGTATCTGTAACTGTCTCAGAGACAGGTTTGAGAGTCTGGTTGGTTTTTTTGTTAGAAATTTCTTTCATTCCAGTTTGGTCAGTTTTTCAAATCATTAAAATGTAATAAATACCGTGTGATATTAAGAATGTAACTCTGGCTTGTTAAATGCAGATTTTAATGGGTCACGTGATCTGAGTTTAATTGAGAGAGGGAATGTTGAATTGTGGGTCAGGTGTTACGGATGCGGAGGAAGGACGTGCAGCACGGAAGCACAACTTCTGAAGCGACATTTTCTGCATAAGGTTCAAAGGGCGCAAACGGTAATTGTCACTTTAATTTAGTTTATATTCTTGTGTTATAATGTCTGTTGATTTGCTTTATGTGAACAAATGTGACTGTTTTATGCGTATTTATCGTGTTAATTATACTTCCGTTGTAAAAACGTGGTCGTGTTGGTGTGTTAACGAACACTAATATGAGAGAATTCAAAGTGTGTGAAAGATGTATGCTTGAATATTTTTGTCTTTGTTTTTGCAGCTATAGTATCTTTAAAAAAATTGTCCTACTTATAAGTGAAATTAAAGTGACTTTTGCTATTGTAACAGGAAAACCCAAAGGCTGTCCCTATGATGACATAAAGATCAACTCAGGTGAGACATTGTAACACTAACAAAGTCAAAGAAAGTGATTCACTGATGTAATGCTGTCTCTAGTTGACATAAATTTTAATATTGGTTCTGAAAAGACTGAGACTAATAACTGCTCATTATTGTTTACTATTAATAAGCTTATTTTGTGTTTACCTTTAAGATCAGTTTATTTCTTTCCTCAGATTCAGTCAGAGATCAACAAGAGCAGTGAAAAACCCACCAAGAAACCATTTACCACACTGGACACTTGGATCTGGGACTGATCTGGGATCAGTTAGTGGCCTTTCAGAGGACCTCAGTTTTCACATCTTAAGGCATAAAAGAGAAGAGGAGGAAAAAGATGGAAAATGTAGGAAATAATATTTGGTGAAAACTGCTGAACACATGTTTTTGAAAGGGTTCCACAGATGAATTATGGGTAATGGATGGCCAAAGACACATTTCCAGGAGGATCTCTGGTTCATACCATGACCGCACCTTGCATCTTGTTTACACCAGAGAACAGAAGTGTGTACTTTAACTGTCCAGCTGTGTAACCCTGCCCAGGTCTTGCAGAGAAGCCAAAGTTATCATCCATGGACCGCCATGACATATGAGCTCATCGAGGAGTTCCACTTCTGCTCCATTCTTGATGGCAACAGGACAACTTGGTTTACATCTGAGAACCACCGAGAGAAGGTCACGCATTGATATGTTACATTTACTGAAGACGGTCGCTGCTGGTCTTTGTGCCTTTAGACTCTAACTGAAGGAACACCAACAAACAGTGCTTGACATCAAGACACTGGACAGAGAAACAGCACGTTGTGGTCACGCTTCCATCACATGTGACATCTGGTACAGACTCAGCTTCCTCTTTTTCAAATGCAGTAAACTGTTTCTGGATACAATTCAGTATTCATTCCTTTTTCTCTTTGGCTGTTTTGTGATAAAACCATTGTTTATTGTTCGCTGTGTGCGTCTCCCAGTACAAAGTATAATAAAACAGCAGCAGAAGTAGGACAAGCAGTACAATTTACAGTTCTAAACCCGAAACAAAGGCAGCAGCTGGAACCACTTCAGACTCTTGACAAGATCACATATTTTTGTGAATAACACAATGTGTTAATATTTGTTTCAATGTGATATTTTAATAATAGATTTTGTATCAATGTAAATACACACACATTTCAGAACCGCTTGTCCCATACGGGGTCACGGGGAACCGGAGCCTACCCGGTAACACAGGGCGTAAGGCCAGAGGGGGAGGGGACACACCCAGGACGGGACGCCAGTCCGTCGCAAGGCACCCCAAGCAGGACTCGAATATATATATATATATATATATATATATATATATATATATATATATATATATATATGTGTGTGTATATATATATATGTGTATATATATATATGTGTGTATATATATATATATGTGTGTATATATATATATGTATATATATATATATATGTGTATATATATATATATGTATACTGCAACCTTCAAATCCAAAGGCAACAGCTGTAACCACAACACCACCAGCTGCCCCTGCTCTAGTAAACACACACATACATGGCGTGGAGGGGGAGGGGACACACCCAGGATGGGATGCCAGTCCACCACAAGGCACCCCAAGCGGGACTTGAACCCCAGACCCACCAGAGAGGAGGACACGGTCCAACCCCCTCCCCCCGCTCTAGTAATATAGTAATTTTATATATATAGTTACCATTACACACAATTTATGGTATGTCTGCTGTGACTCACTGGAGATGCATGATGACCACACAAGAAGAAGACTGATGACCATGTTCTAGAAGCGGCTATGAAACACCGACGTTTCCCCCCAGCTGTGTAGTATTAGTTGCTTTCTGACTTCTTCCAAACATCTCTTCAAGTGTGTCTTGATATCTTAATTTTGTATGTGCTATTTACTATTTGTATTCATCTCTGAAACATCAAGGTAGGATCAGAAATATCAAAATAATCTTTACTGGAAGAGGTTTAAACCCTTTTTTTTAGCAACAGTGTTACTGACTTGTTGTTCTAGACAACTGGCATCCCAGATATTTGTGCTTTAAAGCAATTTGAATATATTTTTGTTAACTACTGACTGATCAGATTCAGTCAGATCCAGCAAGCTATAAAACAAGGTCATTCGTTACACTTTTTAGGATAATTGAATTTGACATAGAAAGAACTGCAATGGGGGGGTGCGGTGGTGCAGCAGGCTTGGAAAGGGCCTGCTGTCTGGTGAGTCTGGGGTTCGAGTCCTGCTTCGGGTGCCTTGTGATGGACTGGCGTCCCATCAGGGCTGTGTCCCCCCCTCTTTGACCCTTGCGTCCTGTGTTGCCGGATTAGGCTCCAGCTCGCCGTGACCCCGCTCGGGACAAGCGGTTTCAGTCAATGTGTGTGAGCTAAAGTACGGTAATCGTGTCTTCTGAGTGATTGTTTGTAGTAGGGCTGGAAGTCGATCCTAAAAAGAGCAGATTCTCCAATTCTAAGCAGCAAGGGATCGAGAGTGGATTGCAAAGCTTTGGAGTCGATCCTTCACAGTACAAGTGATTCCGCATCTTCCACTAAATTTGTTTCTCTCCTACTACTGTGGAACAGATGACGTGAGAAGAGAGCAGTAAAATAAGAACCTTTAATTAAATTTGGCTGTCGTTTAGAAATGTTGTGCTCTACGCAAGATATAAGCAGTTTGGCAGCACTTTCAACAAGTCAGAAAACAAAGAAATTGTAGCACGGTAACAAATGCTGAGATATAACAGGTGTGTTAGTGATAGGGTGGCACAGTGAGGAGTACTGCTGTCTGACAGCACCTGGGTGGTGTGAGAGAAGGTGGGTTCAATCCCTGCTTAGTCTGTGTGGAGTTTGCATGTTCTCCCCATGTCTGTGTGGATTTACTCTGGGTGCTCTGGTTTCCTCCCACACTCCAAAGACATGCTGTTCAGGTTCCCCCATAGTGTGTGAGTGACAGAGAGTGTGTTCCACTGATGTATGGATGAGTGACCCAGTGTAAGTAGTGTATCTAGCAGTGAAAATCACCGTGGTGAATAAGTTATGTGGGCTGGTGACACTACATAGCGTTCATTGGAGAAAAGTGTCTAAGAAAATAAATGTAAGCCAGAACTTCACGGTGCCTTTAACACTGCGCTTAATTAGTAATGTGATTCTTAACAAGTAATACCTGAAAAATAAATTCTGCCGATTCTCAGTGATATCCTTCCTGTCACTCTCTTGCTGCTTTTGAGAAGCACCCAGTGATCCATATTAACTTATGATTAATAACCTGGAGCGAAACCAGCATGTTCAGTGAAGCCACTGATGGATTGTGTGCGTTTACATGTGGGTTCAGGGGGGTGCGGTGGCACAGTAGATTGGAGCAGGTCCTACTCCCCAGTGGGTCTGAGGTTCGAGTCCCGCTTGGGGTGCCTTGTGATGGCTTGGCATCCCATCCTGGGTGTGTCCCCTTCCCCTCCAGCCTCACACCCTCTGTTGCTGGTTTAGGCTCTGGCTCCCCACAGCCCTGAATGGGACAAGTGGTTCAGACAGTGTGTGGGTGGTTCAATAACACCACAAAAGGAAATAACTAAAACTGAAAACCATGAGGTGAAACTGCCTCACAGAAATGATTGCACATGTGAATCTAACTGTGATCCTCCTCCAGTTTTGGTTTGAGCAAAACATGCGCTATTGTTCCGGAAGTGGGGACGGTGGGGAGCACGGTGGTTGGGTTCTCATTAAATTTGGAACCAAATTATAAAAAACAAACAGTTACTGGCTGGGGAGACAAGGGCGGACTGTTTTGCACATGATTCGTTGATTTGGGTTGCGATGCGTTTTTTCCACTTGTTTTTTCATTGCTGCGTTTGTGTAGCACCAGGGAGGTGCACCGAATCTGAGACTGTGTTGCTCGGCGGGAGTAAAAGAATCAGTTCCTCGGGTCATAGAAAGAACCATGTTCCATCTGGATTAGTTTTATTGTCCTGTTACTGTAAGTGTTACCATTTTATTCTTGTCTGTTTGGTTGTAAATTCATGTATTGCTGCGGTGCCTGGTTACTCTGGGGAACCTGAGCTTCCAGCAATGTGTAACTTGGGCACTAGCTACCCTGCCCCCTGGTGGTGGTGTTGCAGTACATCATTCGTGACACACATGGGGAACAGGAATTGGAAATTGTGTTGAAGGTATTTAGAAAAATCTATACTGACTTTTGGTTATGCAGCTGGACTGTCCCAGTACTATTTTTAAAGCTAAGTGATGGTTACAGCTCCAAAGACCTGCTGTTCGGGTGGATTGGTACCCGGAGAGAGTGTGTTCCACTGGTGTATGGATGAGTGACCCGTTGTAAGTAGTGTATCCAGCAGTGTAAGTCACCTTGGCGAGTAAGGTGTGTGGGCTGATAACACTACATAAAGTTGATTGGAAGTCGCTTTGGGGAAAAGCATCTGCTGAATGAAGTAACGTATATGTAATGTAAACTAAGGTCCAAAATCTCCTTACAGGTCACAAAATGTTTCCATAATGGATCAATACCATTACTATAGGGTGACCTGGTGGCACAGTGAGCAGCACTGCTGTCTCACAGTGGCTGGGTGGTGTGAGAGAACATGGGTTTGATTCCCCCTCAGTCTGTGTGGAGTTTGCATGTTCTCCCTGTGTCTGCATGGGTTTCCCTCTAGGTGCTCTGGTTTCCTCCCACACTCCAAAGACATGCTGTTCAGGTTCCCCCATAGTGAGTGAGTGACAGAGAGAGTGTGTTGCAGTGATGTATGGATGAGTGGCCCAGTGTAAGTAGTGTATCTAGCAGTGTAAGTCACCGTGGTGAATAAGGTGTGTGGGCTGGTAACACTACTACTAATGTTGATATGACAAACTACTTTTGCTCATAGTCCTTTACTGAACAAGAACACATAACTCCCCCCAAATATGCAAATAAATGGACACAACAGTATTTTCTGTTCAGTTCCCAACAGCTGCCCATAGGGGATGTCTGAGTACCGCACGCTGTACTTTACCGCACTGTACTCTTCTTATTCACAACTGTTTTAATGACTAAGTTCAGACTTTCCCTGCTGAATATTTGAGCTACAAAACAGCTTTAACACATCGCATAAGGAAATGTGATAATATCTCTCTAAAAAAGAGATCTTATGCTTTCCACTAGAAATGTCACAACTTTGCCCGCATGAGAGGAAATAAAGGGACGCTATTGGGGGTGTTGTGTTCTCCTTTCATAAGAGAAGGAACATAATGAGGAAATCGTTCAGTTTAGTGGAACAGGCATTTAAAACAGACGTTTCGGTGAGTACCTGGTAATTACGATTGATTTAATGTAGAGAATGGTCTTTCGGAAATGTCACTGTATTTATGTACCGCTGTAATGTTTGAAGAAGTCACTCCAGGGAGAACCAGGCCTAGAAAGTCGTGTCTCCTTGAAAACACAGAAGGTCTCAGTCTTGTTACTGAGGATATACAGTATTTTGACTTGTTTCACTGAGACTGTTGGTGTGTTTTAAGATAAAAACAGCTTATGGTCATTTTTTACAATAAAAGTACATTTGATCCAGAGAATTTTCCATAACTCAGTGAGGCTGGTTGACCAACCTGAGTCTCCAAAGGCCACAGTTTGTGTCTGGACTCATCGCTAGTCAATGAAATGTTTTATTGTGTAATAATTCACATGACCTGGTGTCTCAGGTGTAAATGATGCTCCAGCTGATGTTTGTTCCCTAAAATCCTGCTGCACTGCAGTTCTCCAGCACATGGAGATCAGGGCTCAAAGTGTTGCTGCATGAACCTCTTTAACTCCCAGTCTCAGCTCTGCACAGATCATTTTTCAACAGTTTGTGGGTTTACCTTTATTATTTCTCTCTTTACACTTTTCTCCAAAGCTAAGTGCAATGTGATGCTACCTACCACTATTTGCCCATTTATACAGCTGGGTAATTTTTACTGACGGTATTGAGGGTGAGTACCTTGCACAAGGCTACTAGAGCAGTCGAGGAGATTCAAACCTACAACCTTTGGTTTCACACTGCTGAGATTCAACCTTCTGGCTTTTGTGCTGGTCAGAGCTTTGGCTTCATTGGCTCTTATTCATCAGGTTCCAACCCAGTCCGTTCAAGAGCTATTCTTCCCCCGTCCTTTACTGGGGCTGTGAGTCCAACTGCACCAGGACAGCTGGCGTCACTGTCCTCTTCGTCCTGCTCATCCGCTCTCAATATTGTGCTCTGTCCTCTGGCTCACTATAATACAGCGAGTCCCCAACTTGCACACTGCATTGGGCCCGAGAGCTGCTTCACGACGAGCCCCTTCGTTGGGGAATCATCAGTTCTACCTGCAGCTACTCGTGTGAGGAATGTTCTGGACCGAGTGTCTCTAGCTGTGTGTCTATCTGTGAGAGAAACGGACTGTGGGTTGTATGTCACTTTGGAAAAGCGTGTCTACTAAATACATATTTAAATGTCAGACATGATCACTGTGCCCACACATGATGAACAAACTTGGTGTGTGAATCATTTCTATTTACACACTGTACCAGAGTAGGGAGTTGGAAATCATCGAGAAGATCAGTGGTCTTCGTAACTCGGGTTGTTGATTGAGGTGTTCAGCAGTTCGCCGGGCTTGGTATTTAGGTTGCAGACGTTTCATCACCAGTCGAGGTGTCACCTGAACACCTCAGAGTAGGGAGTGTTGTGGGGGCTGGGAAACACCCAGATGAATTGACTGCAATATGGCAGCATGCTGAGATTTGAGGTAAAGGTTGAAACCATTGCACACACCCACTGAACCTCTCATACAGGGTTGGAGAGTAACGGAGCTTAAACCAGCAACTCAGGGTGTAAGGGGAGGGGACACACCTAGGACAGGACGCCAGTCTGTCACAAGGCACTCCAAGCAGGACTCGAACCCCAGACCCACCAGAGAGCAGGACCTGGTCCAACCCACTGCACCACCACACCTCCGTACTGTTTAGACACTTTACTTTCTATAATCAGGTTTATTACTCAGACTTCAGCTGAAGCTTGAAAGAACCCCTTTTGGGCCGTTTAGAAAAAGTGGGAAATGACATGTGTGACACCTGAGATGAGTGAGAAAACCGAGTGCGCAGAGTTAGAGACACGGTCCAGAGCAGCAGTATTCGTACTGATGTTCTGTCAGTGAGGTCACGCGCAGCGGACCAGGGATTTTCCTGTGGTGTTTCAGTTCTTCTCAGACCTTCGCCTTTTTTTTTTCACTTCTATGTGAAGCCAAAACGGTGAGGAAGCTGGTATGGTGGTGCTTAGAGCTGTTTGGAGCTGTCATGGGTTTAGATCCCACCTCATGCTGTACTACTCTTGTACAAGAAACATACCTTAAATTGCTCCAGTAAAATTACCCAGCTGTATAGACGGGTAAATAATTGTAAGTTGCTTTGGAGAAAAGTATGAACTAAATATATAAATGTTGAAAAGAGGAGTTTTTGCTGTACAATCATGTTAAAACAGCAAGTGACTAAAATAATTAGTTTTGAACTCATCCCAAACCTGCTTATGGTGATATGTACAAGTACTTTTGATCCAAGTTATGGAGAAGAAATTTGTTTTAGGAATATGATCAATCAAGCGCCATCATCATAAATATGGGCAAAAGTGTTTATATAAGATCCAGTCATAGGAATCTAAGCACAAATTCACTGGTATCTGTTAAGTACAGTTTTGGACTGATTACACATTGTTCCTTTTAATGTATTTATTTTTAATAATGCATTGGGGAACTGAAGCATTTACCTGTATATACAGTGAAATACAGGTGTGTGCATTCATGTGTGTAAGTACTGTTTCAGTATTCTCAGTATCTGCCAATTTCAATTAACCAGGCATGGCAGTAAAAAGATGTAAGTTATTCAGCTTTTTCAGTCTGGAAAATATACTTAAATTTTAATCAGATGATAACCGATAATTGAATTGATTAATTTCAGAAAATGAAATTTTTTGCTCATTTTTATTTTACTCTTTCTGCTACAGGCATTTCACCACAGTTTTTTCACCTTTGCTTCCAGGGAGCATCAGAATAAAACTGTTACATATTTTTTTCCAATGGATGCACCAGAATGTTAAACCAGTTTTTAATTTGGTTTTCAAAATTTGAGTCATAGAGGCTGAGAGTGAATATTTTGTTTTATTTTAAAAGTGAGGTTAAAATTCTGCTGGAAATCAGAATTTTATGCACCTAATCATGTGATGAACAACGGTGCATAAAGTGGAAAGAAACAAACTAACTTAGGAATCACACGTCTGCAACTATGTCTCTTTCTTCTAATATAATGCACAAATTGTATTTTTCTGAGATGTATGTCGCTTTGCAGAAAAGCAGCTGCTAAATGAATAAATGTAAATGTAAATCAAATTTTGGTGAAACTTCCTATTCATCCATTCAGCAGAGTAACATATTCTGTTGATTCACTGGATTATGTAATGCAATTTCAGTTTTGTAATTTCATCATTTTAATTCAAACTCCGTGAAGTATGAAATGTTTGAATTAAATTTGTCTCCATGCCCCCCCCAACCCCTTGCAGGTTGGCCCAGGATGCTGGAAACATTATCACACAATGAATGGAGCCACCCGGCTTCTCACACAGTTTTATTATAATGCCGAAGGACTCGATGTCTACACTGTACCAAATTGAGGTATGACTGTAACTTGTCTCTCTGGCTTTAATGTGCACTGATCAAACAAAATACTGTGCTTCATACTGAGTTATGAGTATAGGAAAAATGACACAAGGTAAATAATAGCTAAAGACAAACCGCGGATGACTTAAAGAAATTATTCTGATGCTCCGACAAAAGGCGATTTGGTGAAGGTTTGTCCAGTTTCACTCTTTGTTCCCTGTGGTTATAGTGAAGCAGACATGAAGTCAAAAAACCCAGACCTCTTTTCTGAATGAATGAATGAATGAATGAATGAATGAAACTTTATCCAAGTGTGAAATTCTGTTCATTTGCAGAAGCATACAAAGTACAACACACACACACACTACATACACATGTAAAGTGTGCTAAATGGACTTTTATTTCAGTATCTGCAGCAATTGCTTTATTTTCCCAAGTGAAGCCCTTGGGAGTTGGTGTGTGGAATGAGTTCAGTGGAGTGTCAGTTTATGGGTACTTTACTGGGGCACTGACATTGTCAGGACGCATTACCCCAACTGACCACGAGAGGGCGCCGTTGAGCACAACCACTCATATCTAGCGCACCTGCTCTCAATCTATCAATCACTCGATATATGGGTATTTAAAAGGGAAAGAGGTAACAGTAAGGTTGTGGATTGTAAGTACATGGCTGATTAGTGCTACTGAATGGTTGGTGGTTGTTACTCACTTGTGGTGCCTGACTTTTGTGCAACAGTGGTTAGTGCTGCTACTTTGCACTTGATAGACCCAGGTTTGAATCTGGTGTCCTGATTTAAAGCAAATAATTGTAAATATTGTAGTGTAACACAGTAAGTTTTTTTTTTTTTTCGTAGTGTGTGGTAGTTGGAACTGCTGCTTTTGGTCTCATGGTGCAGGTTTGAATCCCACCTCCTGCTGTTGTATGGTTCAGGAACTTTCTTGAGGAGTAAAAATGGGTAAATAATGATACAGTGAGTTTGTGGAGTCTGCATGTTCAGGGTCCCGTCCTACTGTAAGTATCCCATCTTCGTCGCCAGTTGTTATGTCTGCAATCCGTGAAGCAACCAGGTGCACACGAGGTTCAGTGGAACAGAACATGTCAGCTTTATTTCTACACACACGGCACAAATAAGCGCAATGCACATGCGCTGACGCCTCGGTGCTGCAGTATGTTTATACATACTCAACATTTATACTTGACGCTCCCCCTCCCTCTCCCTGCTTCTCCCCTCCCCTCCCCTCCAAAACCCCCCTTTCCATACAAAGCCACACTACTCAAGCAATGAGGAACCCCTAACCATCTCCTAATAGCTTTGCTCATAACCCTTTCCAGTCTTTCAACCCCTGACATAGAGACCTTGTATATAGTTAGCGGCCATCTAATACGAGGCAATAAACCAAACTGCAGGCACCAAACCTTCAGCTTCCCTGGCAAAAAAGATTTATCAATCCTATTAATTGCCTGCACTACACCCTCCCTTAATCTTTTAACCTGCTCCCTCTCGCTTAGTGAGGAATCATACCATCGACCCAAGCTCTTAATTGGCCTTTCAGCCACTGATGGAATCTTTTCCCCATCAATCTGGAAATTCTCCTGCGATAAACTTTCTTTAAAACATATTGTACTTGTATCTTACCCCTTTGTATATTTATTCTTTTATATTTGTTTGTGTGGTTTTTATTTGTGTAGTATTTATTCACAGATTTTTAGTGGTTTGGATTTGTGCACTTTTAACTAACATTTTTAACTTATCTGGGTTTTATTTGTATAGTGTTTCATTTATAGATTTTAATGGCCTTGTTTTGGGAGGGGTGCGGGGGTGCAGTGGGTTGGACTGGGTCCTGCTCTCCGGTGGGTCTGGGGTTCGAGTCCCGCTTGGGGTGCCTTGCGACGGACTGGCGTCCCGTCCTGGGTGTGTCCCCTCCCCCTCCGGCCTTACGCCCTGTGTTACCAGGTAGGCTCCGGTTCCCTGTGACCCCGTATGGGACGAGCGGTTCTGAAAATGTGTGTGTGTGTGTGTGTGTGTGTGTGTGTGTGTGTGTGTGTGTGTGTGTGTGTGTGTGTGGCCTTGTTTTATCATGTGTTCCTGTGCACTTTGAGTTTTATACTGATGATTATTCATGTGTATGTCTTTTTTGTATTTATTTGTCTGTTTTTAGGGGTATGATCAAGTTTTATGGTGTAATTTAAAAGTATTTTATGTGTTTTGAAGAAAGCATGTATTATGATGATGACTTCGGTTGAGCTGCTACTGGGGGGCAGTCCTTTTGGTATGTTGGTGTGGGGAAGACATGGGTCAGTTATATTTTTTTGATGCCATAAAGGGATTGTTATGGGAAAGACTTTGTCTTGACAATGTGTTTTATGTAATGGTTGCTTAGTAACTTTGTTGACCAACTGTAGGAAAATGGTGTTGGGTTTGTTTGATTGTGGATTTTAATGTATTGTTTTGGTTGTGTATTATTGATAATAACTTTATTCAATAAAGTTTAAAAAAAAAAAACTTTCCTTTAACTATCGACAAGCTCCTACACTTGCTAGGTTTAATCTTCAATCCGGCCAACTTTAGATTTCCATTCAACTTCATTAATAAGCGACAAGTACATGGGACAGTAGTAAACTGGTTAACATCTTACATTATTGCACAAATTAGTGACGTTAGCTGGAGCTGTACTCACAAAAGATCACAAATTTCTAAATATAACACCAAGGAAACTTATATCTGAGAGCAGAGCCTTTTAGGAAATTCACACTGAAAACATCTTCTGATTAACATCCCAGATGAACAGTCATCTTAACAAGGTACCACTCAGGTGGGTCAGTCTGAAGGCAGCAGAGGTGTCACCACAAAACATGGATATGGATGTGATTACAATGTGAATGATATTGATATTCTCCAATCAGAGGATAAATTGTCCATGTTTTTTTTTTTTCCTGTGTTTAATAATTAAACCCTTAAACTGGTATTTCTTACAATGCTTGTTCCCCCATGGTGTGTGAGTGACAGACAGAGAGAGTGTGTTCTGCTGATGTCTGGATGAGTGACCCATTGGAAGCAGTGTATCTAGCAGTGTAAGTCACCATGGTGAATAAGGTGTGTGGGCTCATAACACCACATAGAGTTCATTGGAAGTCGCTTTGGACAAAAGTGTCTGATAAATAAATGTAAAGGTGAGTGTCCTTTAATAACATGTATACATCTAATTCTCTGCTTCCTGTGGTTTCACCACCACGGCTTCAATGGTTTGCAACATATGCCAGCATTTATTTGATACCCTCACATAATATTTAAACTGAAATATTTTCTTCTGTCCTCAGATATCTGCAGTGTTTCTTCTGATTTTAAAATCTAACTTATGTTCTCCATGTGATCTGGGTGAATATGAAATAGATGGAAAATGTTGCCCCATGTGTTCACCTGGTAAGTGATGCTTTATTATACTGCAGTCCCTCTGATATACAGTGTACAAATACTTGATTTGTCGATCATAGGCACATCTCATGTGGAAAAAGGTGTGAAATAATCAGTACACATTCATTTTTCTGTAGGGACTAAGGTTTACAAGCATCGTACAGTGTACAGCAATACTTCATGTGTACCATGTATCAGATTCACTTTCGACGACAAACCAAACAGACGTCGTATTTGCAAGGACTGTACAACCTGTCATCAAGGTAAGAATAAGTTTTCTACTTTAAAAATGGGTTTAATCTGTTAAATGTTTAAGGAACACGTATTGAGTCTTTGCCTTTCTTTGCAAACTGAATAAATGTAACTTCATTTTCTTGTCTAAATTTCTTCCCAGAACTTGGTGTAAAGACAGTAAAGGAGTGTACAGCCTCTTCAGACACAGTGTGTGGAGTCCTGGAAGGGAACTACTGTATTGATCCTTATGGGGGAGGATGTAGAGCAGCACAGGAACACACAACCTGCAAACCTGGACACTTCATCAAACACCCAGGTCTGACTGGACTTTTTCCATATTTACATTTACATTTATTCATTTAGCAGATGCTATTCTCCAAAGCGATGTACGTCTCAGCAAAAATACAATTTGTACATGACATTAAGAGAATGAGACATGGCTGTAGACGTGTGATTCTTCAGTAAACCCAGTTTGTTACTTTCCACTTGATGGCACCGATGTTCATCGCTTGACTCGGTGCACGAAACGCAGGATAGATGAATCCTGATAACCTTTCCATATATATTTTTTTAATTTTAATAAGATATACAAACATTCACATATGATACAGGAGTAGTGGCTATGTAACTGATTTTAGTGTTCTGAATATACAGAAAAATGGTAATGTACATCAGTAATTTTTTTCTTTTTCATTTTACTGCTGCAGGAACAGACTCTACTGACACTGTGTGTGAAATCTGCCCTGAAAACTCCTACTCAGATGGATTTTGTACATCCTGTACACCACATACAGAGTAAGTCTGTCATTACCTCTTTAGCTTTTATTTAATTGCATAAGACAAATGCAACTAATTTTATGTTCAATGGGTCTTAAGTAGAGGGGGTGCGGTGGTGCAGTGGGTTGGACCACAGTTCTACTCTCCGGTGGGTCTGGGGTTCAAGTCCCGCTTGGGGTGCCTTGCGATGGACTGGCGTCCCGTCCTGGGTGTGTCCCCTCCCCCTCCGGCCTTACGCCCTGTGTTACCGGGTAGGCTCTGGTTCCCTGCGACCCTGTATAGGACAAGCGGTTCTGAAAATGTGTGTGTCTTAAGTATATCATATATATCTGTAAATGTTTTTTCACAGCTGTGAATCCAAAGGACTTCCCACAGTGAAACCAGGAGACAGTGTGTCTGATTCTCAGTGTGGAGAGAAGAATTTAGGCTCTGTGATAGCTGGAACTGTAGTTGTAGTAATTTTGTTATTAGCAATTGGAGGAGTAACACTGTACAAATCACAGTTCTGTTCAAAGAAAAACTCCAGTAAACAAGGTAAGACAATAGTAATGACTTTGTATTTACAGACTGTCCATTAAAAATTGACCAAATTACCATCAGTTTTCCCATTAACAATGAAATTAATTATTCAAATTGACATTAAAATAGAATGAATCTAACATTTCATTTCTTTTTTGTAGGGCCCTTACAACAAGATCATTTTTGTTCTAATATGTTTTTTCCAGTTCATTGTCTGATATTTCACAACATGTTTCAGTGCCACGCCCACACCTCCAGGCCAACACGGAACACCTGGGACGCAACGCAGACTACAGCATAAAAGGCTGCGTCAGACAACCAGCTGATGCGGAACCTTGATCTGCCTCCTCGTTAGCGATACAATACTCACAATACCCACAATACTCAGCAGCAGAATTCACTAACTTCTGCAAAGAATGGGGTATAACACACACAACATCGTCGCCCCACTATCCCCAACCCAACGGTTTTATCGAGCGCCAAGTCCGAACCGTGAAATCGTGCATTAAAAAGTGCATAAAAGCCAGAGAAAGCATATCACAGGCTCTTATATTTGCGCCACTCCAGTTGACAATAAACTCCCGTCCCCTGCAGAAATGCTGTTTGGCAGAGCTATTGCCACCCCTCTGCCATCACGAAAAGGAGACACGGATGACAATGTCAAACACAGGCTCATGCAGAGAAATGAGACGATGAAGCACCAGTATGATGCCCATGCCAGGAAAGATCCACTTCCACCACTGTACCAAGGCCAAGAAGTGAGGGTCCTGGACGATTCTACGAAAACCTGGACTCCAGGGAAAGTCATAACTCAATGCCCAGAACCAAGGTCATATGTTGTTGAGACTTCCAGCGGCGCGTCGCTAAGGAGAAACAGGAGACACTTGAGAGAAGCGCACCCACCACCAAGTTCAACCACATCGCAAAGTGACACACCCCAGATCACTGATGATACCACGCAAGAGTGCCCGCTTACCAAAACCGAGGTGGGAAATCACCCTGATGTGATCCGTACACGATCTGGCCGTACCGTTAAAAAACCAGACAGATATCAATAAAGGAAAAGAACACAACACGATAAAGAAAAGATCTCAACATGAGTAAGACGGTCTGCCCCTAGGTAACTTTACTGATATTTTCTTAGAATATTTCTGTTCCAGGGGTGTGGTGGCGCAGTGGATTGGACCACAGTCCTGCTCTCTGGTGGGTCTGGGGTTCGAGTCCCGCTTGGGGTGCCTTGTGGCAGATTGGTGTCCCATCCTGGGTGTGTCCCCCTTCAGCCTTACGCCCTGTGTTACCGGGTAGGCTCCGGTTCCCCGTGACCCTGTATGGGACAAGTGGTTCTGAAAATGTGTGTGTATTTCTGTTCCATTGTGAAGATGTAAAAAGGCACAAACTCTTGTGTTATGTATATTAGTTATGTTCACACTTTTAGCAGTGTAACTTGGGGGGAGAGTAAGCTTGTACATTTCTTTTGTGAAAGCATCGTTATGTTGAAGGATATTATTGATGGGCCTTGCAGTTGTATATTCCAGCTGAAAGATCTTTTCAAAGTTTGTAAGTAACTTTGTTTAATGTGATATTTGTTCCTGTTGTATAATGAGGGGGATGTAGTGGGAGGTTCTTCTTTCATATTCCCTCGTTCTGGTATAATAAAAAACCAACATGGCGGCACCCGCATAATAAAGCGGTATTAAAGAAATGTCTGTGTCGGAGCTTAAATGTGAAAAAGTTAAAAGTGTCTTATAACCCCAAGAACACTACAAGGATTACACCAGCTGATTTCCTCAATATATTGCTTTTGTTCAGTAGATGTTCACTGAACTCTTGGGACTCTTCCAGGGGAGGACATTGTCTGTGTTATGTCCTTTTACAGGTTTACAGCATTTTATGCCTTTCTGCATTTGTATTTTTGCTCTGAGTACAGGTACGCTGTCTATCATTGTTTGCCATCCCTGTCCATCATCATCAGTTCCTGCATTTGGCATTCAGCACTTCCCACCATAACTATAGAAATTTCTGTATATTTCTAAACAATCCACCAATTCTAACTGGTGCATTTCCCAAAAATTACTGTCTTGAAGTTCTGTAATTTAATTTTTAAAAATGAAAGTGAAAGAATTTCCATACGGGAGGGGTTGAACTTCACCACACTGATAACAGAATTCGGAGAAGGACTAAACAGAACAAGTTTTATACTCTATGCTGTTTACTTTAGAATATGCTAATAGGACTGGTAGCCTGGAAGGTGAGACAGTTCTAAAAGTGGGTTTAAACTTAAACGTCCAAAGCAGGTGGAGCCGCTGTAGTAAATATTACAATATAACTCGAGTCCACATTTACACACAGTTTACTATCGGAGCGACTGGGCTGTTTTAGTGAAAATAAACGGTGCACTTCTGTGGTCTGCTTAAAACTGTATGATACGATGATAATGGAAAAAAAAAAAAAAACAGAGAAAGACTGGTGGTGGGAGACGTCTTGAATATCGTCCTGAGGCGGAGTTCAGCTTCATTTAATAAAAGCGAAAGGTAGGAAACCGGAGCAGGTTTTAGTCTACAGCGGGTCTGATCTTTGTTAAGGGGAACTTGAAATATTATTGCCTGGAATATAGTAGCTGTGTTCTAGAGAACTATATTTCTCCGGGGTGGCGCAGTGGGTTGGACCGCAGTCCTGCTCTCCGGTGGGTCCGGGGTTCGAGTCCCGCTTGGGGTGCCTTGCGACGGACTGGCGTCCCGTCCTGGGTGTGTCCCCTCCCCCTCCAGCCTTACGCCCTGAGTTGCCGGGTTAGGCTCCGGTTCCCCGCGACAAGCGGTTCCGGAAGTGTGTGTGTGTATTTCTCTGTAACCGCGTAGATAATTTCTAGTTAAAACTGGAAAACTTGCACTTTTGGTTACAGGCATCGAGCGATACGGGAGGATTCGGCGTCAATTCAAGGTAAGAATCACTATAAATTATAAACAAAATATGTGCTGTGTGAATCTATGAGGTTCATATACATGATGTTAGTGTTCACTACGGCATCTTCTCTTCTGCTTACACACACACACACACACACACAGGGTGAAGCTGCTCATCCCAGGCGGGGTCGCGGCGAACCGGAGCCGAGCCCGACAACACGGGGAAGGGCTGGAGGGGTCACATCCGGGGAGGACGCCAGTCCGTCGCAAGGCACCCCAAGCGGGACTCGAACGCTAGACCGACCGGAGAGCAGGACCCGGCCAAACCTGCTGCGCCACCGCGCCCCTCGTATTTCTCCTATGTCATTTATTTTTTTCTCGAGATGTACGTCGCTTTGGAGTAAATGTGAAGTACTACGCCACGGGGGGCGCGGTGGCGCAGCGGGTTTGTCCAGGTTCTGCTTTCCAGTGGGTCTGGGGTTTGAGTCCCGCTTGGGGTGCCTTGCGATGGACTGGCATCCCGTCCTGGGTGTGTCCCCTCCCTCTCCAGCCTTCCGCCCTGTGTTGCCGGGTTAGGCTCCGGTTCCCCGCGACCCTGTATGGGACAAGCGGTTCAGACATTTGTGTGTGTGTAAAAGTACTACGTTTTACACTTCTGACCTTTTCCAGTCAGTTGTGCACAGTTTTACCACTAGTTTAATTAACTTTCTGAAGGCAACTCAGAAGATCATGGCTTTCAAGTTTCAAACAGTAACATGTTGGTTTAAAAAAAAAAAACAATCGATTGTCACACACACACAGCAATGTAGGGTGACCAAAATTTACTTGAAACACATTTGGGCTATTGGAAGAAAAATCTGCACAATACATTACTACCTTTCAATATGGAAATTAATTTTCATTGTCTGGAATGTAAGTTTCATTTTGATTTTCCCTTCAGACAGTTGTTTTGCTCTGTTCTGAACTCCGGTTGGAAATATTACTAATAGTTTTCTTTTGTATTTTGTTCATGTTAAAAGTACTCACACTCAGTACTGTATTCTTCTCACTTCTTCCGCTCCAATAACCTCCTCAAACGACACTGTTAACTGTACAAAGTCCACGATCCGCTCGCACTCGGAATGTAACACATCTGAGGACGAAACAAAGTAACTACAGTAACTTCTTGCTCCACGTCCTGCAGCTGTTTTACCAGCACTTTCCAGCCCGGATCTTTACCACCGGCGACGACGAATGATGAATTTAATGCGATTCGTCTCCACCTCCGCTTCTTGACTCCACCCCAGTTTACCCTGCTTTACCTGTAATACCACCTTCGTAGCTCCTCGCAGCGCTTCACTCCGAAACACGGAACTGAAAAATCGGTCGGTTCACAGACTCAGTGCGCAACTTGAACTTCCCTCCATAACAGCGATTCAATGTCCTATTGTCCTCAGCACTACATAGTTTTAATTTATTAATTTAATATATTTTTTATTCTTTTATTCTTCCAACTGTATATATAATTGTACATACTTATATTTTTATTTTTATCTTGTATTTTTCCACTTCTTTTATATGTTTATATATATATTTTAATATTGCAAGTATTTTTTAGACTTGTTGTGTTCTGCTGCTGTAACATAATAATTTCCCTTGTGGTATCTATCTATCTATCTATCTATCTATCTATCTATTTTCTCCTCTTACTTGTGTGTTTTTCACCTCGTTTTACCACCTTCTCGCTCTAACCAGCTGCATCGAACAACTCTGTGTGTGTGTCGTGTTACTGTTAAGATAGGACCGCTTTTGAGAGAAAATTAGAAATACTGAACTTGGCCACTCAATACTGAACAAACTGCGATGCTGATAAACAATATTGGAATCCGCCCCCCCATCGAGTCACAAATACTTCCAGTTTTAATATGAACAGCTGAGGAAGTTCAGACTGAACAGAAAGTGTACAAAATTTTTATCTGTTTACTGTACTGTGTAATAAACTCAACACAGCTTTACCGCTGTTGATGTTCCATATGCATAAGGGAACACCTCAATAGTTTATTTTTATTTTAAAGAGGGAAAAAACAGCACAGTGGTCCCATAGGAAGGGGTTGAGAACCACTGAAGTGATTGGCGGCAGCAATCCACATCTCCTAGTCTGTCATGCAGAGGTGTGTATTAGTAGGGTGATGTATTCAATTAGAATATGTAAAATATATAAGTGACTTGATTACGAAGTAGGAGGAATTGATGTGTGTTCATGCAAGATGGCGGAATAAAGAAGCCACGTTAACTCAGCCATGTCTGGAATGCTCATTATACCACAAACAAAACAAGCAGTGTTAGGTGTACTACATTTATTCACTTAGTAGACACTTTTTCTCCAAAGCAGCTTATAATGGATACTATGTAGTGTTACCAGCTCATACACCTTATTCACCAGGGTGACTTACTCTGCTAGATACATTACTTACACCGGGACACCTGAACAGCATGTTTTTGGATTGTGGGAGGAAACCCGTGCAGACACAGGGAGAACATACAAACTCCACACCAACTGAGCAGGGATCGAACCCACATCCTCTCCTTCCACCCAGGCCCTGTGAGGGAGCAGTGCTACTTGCTGTGCCACCCTGCTACCTGTATAAATGCATTTTTGACTTATGATGGGTTTCACGCAACATAACTCCATCATAAATCAGGGACCAACTATGTATTAAAAAGGCATCTTTTCTTCCGTAGGTTACTGAATGACCTCCACACTTCTGCAATGGGAACTGAATGAAACCTGCTTCCTATTGAGATGTTCTGATGTAATGTGGACAATTGTCAAAACCTGGATGAGTTCTGCACTATGTTCTACCAAAAAGTAAATAATTTGCTAACTTTCCCACATAATTTAAAGTTCCTTGTTTATCATGTTTAGTGATTAATGTAACACCTCTGCAGATCATACCTGAAACTGTTACATTGCAAATGACTGAACCATTTCACATTTCTTTCTAGAAATTTTTTATATCTTTCTTCATTATTACTTATGACCTCTGTTCTGGATGTGATCGGGCTGAATATGAAATAAAAGGTGAATGCTGTCCTATGTGCCCTCCTGGTAAGTTGTGCTTCATTGCAGCATTTTAATGCAAAGTGTGATTTAAATATTCCCATATTATCACGGCATATTCTTATTAGGGGAAGGGTATCACTCAGAAAAGTTAAATGAACCTGTTTTTACTTTTCTTTAGGAACCCGAGTTTACAAACACTGTACAAGAAACAGCAGTACTTCATGTGTCCCTTGTATTGGACCCACTTTCACTGACAAGCCAAATGGTCTCATTCACTGCTTTCCCTGTACGGTGTGTGACAAAGGTGAGATTTCCTGTGTCACAGCGACAAGCTCTTTATTTTTTGTTTATACGTGAAACGTTTCTCAGACTTTATTCTTTTAACTTCCACAAGTAAACATATTTTCTTAAACACAAGAGATTGTTGGTGCGCACTTTGTACTACACCTTGTCATTATTAGTGTTATTACTGCCTATTTCCCCCACAGGTCTTCATTTAAAGACAGTAAAGAAGTGTACAGCTACTTCAGACACAGTGTGCGGAGCCCTGGAAGGGAACTATTGTATTGATCCTTATGAGGGAGGATGTAGAGCAGCACAGAAACACACAACCTGCAAACCTGGACACTTCATCAAACACCCTGGTCTGATGTCCTTTGTCACATTTTCACTACTAATATTTTGCACATTAAAAATGAAACAGTACATCATGTATTTCTCATCTTTTCTGTTTACTACTGTAGGAACAGACTCTACTGACGCTGTGTGTGAGAAGTGCCCTGAAAATTCTTACTCTGTTGAATCTTCTACATCCTGTACACCACACACAGAGTAAGTGTGTTATTACAGTACAATGCACTGATTCATTCATGAACATTTTTTTTAAATATTAAAAGTTCTTTTATTCTATTGGTTTCTATCATGTATAATCTCATATATATCTGTAAATGTTTTTTCACAGCTGTGAATCCAAAGGACTTCCCACAGTCAAACTAGGAGACAGTGTGTCTGATTCTCTGTGTGGAGAGAATTGGATTCCCCTTCTAGCTGGGATTATTATTGTCGTTGTTATTGTTGTTGTTGTAACAGTAGCAGCAACTTATGTGCAAAACAAATTCAATCTTCTAAAAATGGTAAATATTTTTGTATTTTAATTTTAAAATGTAAATGAACAAAATTTGTCATTGTTCAATGAAAACACTTCAAAATACCTGAAACTGCTTAAAATTAGCTTTTTATCTCAGCAGAAGCTTAAGGAAATCAATTCCATACTGCCATTTATTAAATCTATACAAGTAATACACACACACACACACACACACACACACACACACACACACACACACACTGTCAGAACCGCTTGTCCCATACGGGGTCACGGGGAACCGGAGCCTACCCGGTAACACAGGGCGTAAGGCCAGAGGGGGAGGGGACACACCCAGGACGGGACGCCAGTCCACCACAAGGCACCCCCAGCGGGACTCGAACCCCAGACCCACCGGAGAGCAGGACCCGGCCAAACTCGCAACACCATCGCACCCCCCCAGTGTAGTGTTATTAAAAACATAAGGCCAAATAATAATAGCTCTTTCGCATTTATCTGATGTTTTTCTCTAAAGCAAACTTACAGTGTTAAGCTACTTACAATGATTAACTTATTTATACAGCTTTAATTTTACTGGAGCAATTTAGGGTAAGTACCTTCCTCAAGGGTACTACTGCTGGAGGTGGTATTTGAACCAGCAGCCTTTGGGGTCTAACAGGAGCAATTCAAACCACTACAGTACCAGCTGTCTGCTGAATAGTCACTTTTAATTTAAGAATGTTTCTTTATTGTATTTTGATTTGAAACCTGAAGAGACCATACCTGTAATTGTGTTTGTTATACATTTCAAGTAACCTTTGGTGCTTCTCTTCAGATTCTTTGGATATGTGCAGTGTTTCTTCTGATAATTCACTCTTGTACTTGTAACTGGGATGAATTCTAAGTAGATAAATGATGTTGCTCTATGTGTGCTCCTGGTATGCCATGTTTTATTATATTGCAGCTTATGAAAGTTTCAAGATCGCCTGCACATTTTTTTTCATTGGAAGACATCATTATTGAACAGCTTACCATCATACAGTTTCCTTTAGCATCTTATGTTGACCTAGAGTGTACAGTCTCTGACCAAACAAAATGTGCTCCATGTCCTAAATCTGCTTTCACTGATAAACCAAATAATCTTATTAAGTGCACCTCCTGTACAGGGTGTAACCAAGGTGAGAAGTCATATTTCAAATTAACCACTTTTTTGTAAATTCGACTAATTAAATTTATTCTACAATCTATCATGGATATTCTTCATTTTTCTTTTATAGGTCTTTCTTTAAAGACAGTGGAGGAGTGTACAAACTCTTCAGACACAATGTGTGGAGTCCTGGAAGGGAACTATTGTATTGATCCTTATGAGGGAGGATGTAGAGCAGCACAGAAACACACAACCTGCAAACCTGGACACTTCATCAAACACCCTGGTCTGATGTGTTCGTGTGTTTTATTTAAAATCCATCTGTTTTATTTGTAAGCTTGCAAATTTGTAATAGAACCTCTGTGAGGGTATGGACGATGGATAGAGGCAATGGTGGAGACCCTTTTTCTTCACTTAAAAAGATGATCTTCAATAATAATAAAACACTCCAACCCCAGCCAAATACAAACAGAAACATCGAGTTACAAAAGAAAATAAGACATATGTGCCATTGGCTTAAACCCCTTGCACCAACAACAATACACAGCTCTCTCATTTTCTGTATGAGTGCCTCTAAGTCTCCTAACTACTGACCAAATACGAGCTTTATAGCAGTAACTCCACCCTTCTGGCTACACTATAACAGCCTCAATAACTAATTCCAAAATACAAATTCCCCAGAAATAACACCCAACATAAATACAAAAACATACAAACCATATAAAACATTTGTCTGTTATAAATAACCCTATCTTACAATATATAAACGCATTTATCCCATTACAGAGTAAAACAAGAACTCCCACCGAGAAATTCACCGAGTGGTTCATTCCTCCTGGTTTGCAATACAGGCTAACCAGTGCAACAAAGATGTTAAATTGCTGAATAGTAAGCAAAGAAACTACAAAAATGATTTTTAAAAATGACAATAAATGTGTTTACTTTTAACAACCAACTGCATGTACTTGTCATACTGCAGCATCCCCCCATGGAGCTACTACAATAGAAAATGATTCAGGAGTCAGAGTAAAAGGAGCATGCTCTTTATTGAATGTGTATATGTCTTCTTTCTTTTTTTTTTTTCCAAACTTTATTTAATAAAGTTATTAATAACACACAACCAAAACAATACATTAAAATCCACAATCAAACAAACCCAACACCATTGTCCTACAGTTGGTCAACAAAGTTACTAAGCAACAATTACATAAAACACATTGTCAAGACAAAATCTTTCCCCTAACAACCCCTTTCTGGCTTCAAAATATTTTGGCCAGAGACTTTAACAAAGATGCTTCAGACAGTACAGAACACTGGAGAAACCCCCTGGGTCACTCCCAGCCCACCTACTGTGCCCCATGGTTGAGGGGCTACCCCCAGAACTCCCCAGAATTCCCTTCTCAAACACTGAACATAAATAAAAAAACAACCAATCAACACAAGACACACACACAATTATGTACACATGAGCACTAATATCAAGTATTTACACGATGCTGGTACAACTCCCCTCAGCGCCGTTACAATACTTTAATAAAAGAAATGTTAATGGTCAATGACAAACGGATACGTGTAGGCCTTTCCTGGCATCCTACCTGGTTGAAACAGAAAATGTTAAGTGACATACTGGACCAAAACAAACACTGTAACGGTACAAAGTGAAATGCATGTGAACAGGCAGCAGCAGCAAGATTAAGTATTTTGATAATATTTTTGCCAGCATCTTGCTGAATCTTTGTTACCAGCATGCCCATCACAGCTCAGTATGTTACACACACACACACACACACACACACACATTTTCAGAACCGCTCGTCCCATACGGGGTCGCGGGGAACCGGAGCCTACCCGGTAACACAGGGCGTAAGGCCGGAGGGGGAGGAGACACACCCAGGATGGGACGCCAGTCCATCGCAAGGCACCCCAAGCGGGACTTGAACCGCAGACCCACCAGAGAGCAGGACTGTGGTTCAACCCACTGTGCCACCGCACCCCCCCAGTATGTTACAATCTCCATTTAAAAATTTTTTAAAATATTTTCTTTGTTTTACTATTATAGGAACAGACTCTACTGACACTGTGTGTGAGATCTGCCCTGAAAAATTTTACTCCGATGGATCGTATACATCTTGTACACCACACACAGAGTAAGACTGTCACTGTTGCACTGGATTGACTCTATTACGAACCTTTCTAAATCATAAGTTTTTGTTCATATGCATTTTGTTTACAAAAATGTATTATTTATTTTTACAGTTGTGAGTCCAAAGGATTGCTCACACTCAAGAAGGGAAAGAGTGTATCTGATTCCAAGTGTCAGAGCTGGGCTTATGTTGTAACTGCAGCTATAGCTGGAGCAGTTTTTGTATCAGAAATAGTAATTGCACAGATTAATGAGAATCTAAAGTACCTGTTGAAGTGGTAAGATGTTTGCCTTGAGACCTAAAGGTTGCAGACTTTATTTCTATCCCAGCTGTAGTACCCTTGAGCAAGCTATTTACCCCAAATTACTTCAGTAAAAATTGCCCAGCTGTACAAATGGGTAAAGTATTGTAAGTACCTTAACATTGTACGTTGCTTTGAAGAAAAGCATTAGATGAATGTACACACACACATTTTCTGAACTGCTTGTCCCAGTCAGGATCACGGGGAGCCAGAGCCTAACCTGGCAACACAGGGCATAAGGCCAGAGGGGGAGGGGACACACCCAGGACGGGACACCAGTCCGCCGCAAGGCACCCCAAGCGGGACTTGATCCCTAGACCCACCGGAGAGCAGGACCTGGTCCAACCCACTGCACCACTGCACCACCATGCCCCTGTAGATGAATGTAATCAGCATGTTATATGACCAAACACTGGTAACTGTTCATTGCATATGGTCAAAAAAAAATTAAAAGCACTTAAACATTTGTCAAACTGAAACTTTGTGAAGAGTCCAATATGGTTATTTATAACAGGACAGTGTATGACCAAAACATTAATGTATGAGTGTTATATTTTGTCAAACATAGTCTTACATTGCAGAAGTTAGAGGTTTCCTTTCTAGCAGGCATCCCCCAAATGTACATGTACATGTACACACACACACTGTCTGAACCGCTTGTCCCAGTTGGGGTCACAAGGAGCCAGAGCCCAACCTGGCGGCACAGGGTGTGGGGCTGGAGGGGGGAGGCGACACGCTCAGGACGGGACGCCAGTCTGTTGCAAGGCACCCCAAGCGGGACCGGAGCCCCAGACCCAGCAGAGAGCAGGACCCAGTCCAACCCACTGCGCCACCGCGCCCCACAGAAATGTATATGTATCTGAAAATGATTACTATGAGTGTTGTGACTCTTGTGATGTTGAATACCAGAGGATCATCAGGATCTTGACCTTTAAATTTACATTTATTCACTTAAAAGATGCTTTTCTCCAAAGCATGTCCTGTAGTACAGTGTTGTACTGTAAATTTGAAGAACATTTTGCAGGACTCTTAGTTGTTTACTTTTGTTATTCTTAATAGTCATGGTGGTCCTGCTCAGAAAAGTTGCAAATTGAAAGACAATGTTCTCCCTTGTAGCCCCAGTGTGGTGGAATAAACTGCACCTCTACCTCACAATTCCACAGTCCCTTCCAGGATTCAAGAAGGGTCTCAGAACATTTTGTTGAGTCACCCTTCTCACCTGATCTCCTAGTGGCTGTATAAATTTGCATCGCTCCATCTGTCATGAGTATCTGTGTGTCTCTTATCTGACTCACAGTTCTATAAGCAGCTATCTGAGTGATGTGCAACAGCAAAGTTGTGTTGTCAGGTAAACTTCTTTAAAAGTTTTGGGTGTGAACTTAAGCTCTTTAGCAAAATGCACTTTGTTGAAGTGCATTAACTGTGCATTGCACAGTTAAAACTGTTTTTTCTTTTTTTTTTTAATGAAAGAAAAAATGAAAGAAACTGAACAGTGTTTACAGTTCCGAGTACAAGGAAGGTGTTACTGAACCGAAAAAAAGAATAAATAAAGAACAAGAAACTACAAACGGGTTTGCAACCAGTTATTAGCACTCTTTCACTGAAGGGAAACTTATGACATAAACGAAATGTATGTGAACATGTTAATGTACAAGTCAGTATACCTTGAATTTTCCATCGCTTTAGAAAAAAGTGATTTCTTCTGATAGTTAACACCTATCACTCTCATTTGTTTTATATTTATTTGATTAGTCTAATATTTAATTTGATTTGTTCAGCAGATTTAATTCTTTGAAAAGTTAGGTTGTTAAAAGCTGCATATTGTGTATGTTAACATTGCTAGGATTCATACCATTAAAAAGCTTATTTTGAATAAAAATAACTTCAGCAGTGAGTGATTTTTTTTACCTTATTTTTTACTTTGACTCAAGTAAATTTTGTGTAATGTGTAAATTTACTTAACAAATAAAAAATAATTATTTCCACTTCAGTAAATAAACAAGCATATTTCCCAGCAGTAGGAATAGGTGCATTGTTAAAACTGTTTTTTTTTAATGAAAGAAAAAGTGAAAAAGACTGAACAGTGTTTACAGTTCCAGCACTGTAGACCAACTAATGTAAATAGTGCATGACAGAACCTTGAAAACACTAAAAAACATACCCCAAGGCTTAAAATCATAAATAATTACAAGGAACTTACCTGGTAACTTCACCCCTCAAGAGAAGTGGTCCCCTGGCCTGTTCCCAGGGTGTTACCATACACCTTACCTACCATCTTTGGGTGTTTTCCTTTTCACAACACATTTCCCCTATTAACATTTTAGC
This sequence comes from Scleropages formosus, assembly GCF_900964775.1. Taxonomy (NCBI): domain Eukaryota; kingdom Metazoa; phylum Chordata; class Actinopteri; order Osteoglossiformes; family Osteoglossidae; genus Scleropages; species Scleropages formosus. The sequence goes on along the minus strand of NC_041807.1, from coordinate 39,146,554 downwards.
AGAATAGGTGAATGGTACAAATGCACATACAAAATTAAAGAAACTAACAAACACCCATACAGCAAACTAACCTACACTACACTAAACATAAAATAAAGTGAATAAATAACAATAAATAAATAAATTAATACAAACACACCACATGTGTACTAATTCATAAGTGACTACTTGGAAGTGCAATCAGTGCTATAAATTCATAAAATAGTGCAAAATAAATAAAACGTGCCATAAAAATTAGAAACCCTACACCTAACATAAAACATATAACACACCACAAAACGCACCACTTATATTCACCAAAAACAGGGGTTGCGGTGTTTTGTAAGTGCGAAAGGACGTGTGTTACTTACCCCAGGATGGAGGATCTGCCACAAACCTGTGGGGTTACAGCCAAAAGAGGCCCTTCCACCTCTCTTTGGCTTCTAAGTAACCCCAGTGAGTGACAACTTTCTCCATCCTAAACGTTCGGTTGGCCCGGATTTTATGATACACTCTCTGGACGCCCAAGTCTACCCCTGTCTGGACCAGCTGGGTTCTTGCCTTCTGAGCACCAGGGTTCCATCCCCTCAGGACTTTGTCGTACGTCAAAACCATCTGCGGATCGATCTTCCTGCACAGCGAGTCACCAAACACCAGACCTCCCGCACCTGTCCGCAGTTTCAAAAGTTTCACTCTTGCCACACTGGAGTCGTGGGCGGAGTGAGTGGGTGATCAATTTGTGCTCGTACAGGACTGCTTTGACCGGCAATCTGCTTTGTAGACAACGCCAGTTCAAATCTTGCAGATATTGGTTGAGCTCCTTTGGCTGAATCCTGCCCCACGTGCCCTCCTCGAGCCCCAGAAGAATTCGAGTTCCTCTCCTCTCAACCATGGCCTTATACAAGGCCCTGCTGTGGTGTTACTCCACTTTACAGCGTGGCTGTAGTGATCGGGCCATCTCTTGTCATTCGGCCTGGTGTTGGACCAGGACTTCACCAACTGGCGCATCGGAAGGGCCAACCAAAGACGCACAAAGTACTGGTGGGGAAGCTCGATCGGAGCTGCCAGTCGGTTACATAACTGGGAGAAGACGAGACAATCCAATTTAAGAGGAATGTCAGGCACAACCCTCCCTCCCTCCTCTTTCGGAAGGTACATGACCTCTCTCCTCACATACTCGTACCTGCCCCCCCCAGACGAGATTGAAAACATCTTTTGTAAGGCCTCTCCACATCATGCGAGGCAAGGGGTACACCTGTGCAAGGCAGAGCAATGTAGGGAGGACGTCCAACTTCTGCGCCAATATTTTTTCTATTAAAGTGAGGGACCTTGTCCTCCACAAACCCATTTTCCATCTGGCTTTGGTAAAGCATTCTTCCCAATTGGCCCTGGCGCCACATTCTGAAAGAAAGTTGACCCCAAACACCTTGAGAGGACCATCGCATCAAGAAAAACCACCGATGCAGTCCTCTCTGCTTTTTCAGCTACCGAAGAACTTGACAAGAGACTTGCTGAGGTTCAGCGCCAAGCTTGAGGCACGCCCGAATGCCCGAACCAGGCCAAGTTGCAGCTACTAGTGTGAAGAATGTTCTAGACTGAGTGTCTACAGCTGTGCATTTATCTGTGAGAGAAATGCACTCTGGATCGTAGATCACTTTGGAGAAGAGGGTGTAATAAATTACTAAATGGACGTGTGAATGTCTATAACTACTGCGCTCACACATGGTGAACAAATGAAACTGGTGTGTGAGTCCTCTTTATATACACACTGTACAGAGTGGGGGGGGGTGCGCCCGGATGAGCTGATGGCAGGATGCTGACACATGAGATAAAGGCTGATATCTCAAATTTAAGGCGTTGCAGTCACTCACACATTTACGTGCATTAATGACACGTGCGTCATCTCTCTGTGCTCCATAGTTTTTGAGGAAGACGCATTTAGAAGAGACTTTACTTTCTATAATGAGGTTTATCACACTTCAGTTGTAGGTTGAAAGAACGCATTTGTGTCATTTCGATAAGGCGGAAGATGACACATCTGCAACAGTGACTGCAGCAGAGTTAGAGACATGGTGCAGAGCAGCACTATTTGTACTGATGTGTTTCCATCAAGAAACACGCGGTGCTACAGTGGTACAGTGGGTTTGACCGTTTCCTGCTCTCTGGTGGGTCTGGGGTTTGAGTCCTGCTTGAGGTGCCTTGTGATGGACTGGTGTCCCGTCCTGGGTGTGTCCCCTCTCCCTCCAGCCTTACACTGTGTGTTGCCGGGTAGGCTCCAGTTCCCCGTGACCCTGTATAGGACAAGCGGTTCAGAAAATGTGTGTGTGTGTGTTTCTGTGAGTGAGGCCATGCTCAGTGAAATGGGGACTTTCCTGTCATACTTTTAGTTCCTCTTAGACCTTTTGGCTTCTTTGGTCCACATTTCTGTGAAACCACAACAGTAAGACAGCTGGTAGCATAGTGGGAGTGCTGCAATCTTCGATCCAAAAGGTCACAAGTTTAAATCCCCCCTCAAGCTGTAATACCCTTGAGCAAGGTATTTGCCCTGAATTGCACCAGTAAAATTACCCAGCTGTATACTTGGATAAATAATTGCAAGTTGCTTTAGTGGAAAATGTTAACCAAATATGTAAATGTTGAAAAGAGTTTTGCTGTGTTATGTTAAAACAGTAAGTGTTTAAAAGAATTTGCTTTAAACTCACCCCAACCCTGCTTATGGTTATATTTACCAGTACTGTTGATCCAAGTAATGGAAACGTTTGTTTTAGGAACATGGTCAATGAAGTGCCATCATCATAAATATGGGCAAAAGTATTTATATAAGATTCATTATCCATTCAATTTCTAGTCACAAAATTATTAAATATTTACACAATTATCATGCTCTTAAAAGATCAGGAAAAAAGTGAGTCAGAGATGAGTTTGCAAACTTTTTAAAGGTAGAGATTCAGCACTTCTGAGTAGCAGAGGGAATTCATTCCACCACATCGGAGTCAGAACCGAAAACCCTTGTGCTTTTGTTTGTGGGACCGCCAAGCAGGCAGAGGCGGAGCAGCGTAGCAGTCTGGTTTGGATGTATTGAGTGAACAGGTGTTGTAGATATCAAGTAGGAAATCCATTGATGGCTTTGTAGGCTGTGATCAGAGTACTGAATTTTTGTACTCTGAACTCAGTTTTGTACTCTTAAAAAAATACTAGGAAGGTGATCAGGAATTGTGCATATACTGATAAATTTTATGTAGCTACTCGTATGATGAAAATATGGTGGAAAGAAGCTAAATGCAATTAATCACGTCAGCATCTATGTCTCTCCTTCTGCTAATGTACACATTGTATTTTCCATAAGATGTATGTAGATTAGGGGGGCGCAGTGGGTTGGACTGGGTCCTGCTCTCTGGTGGGTCTGGGGTTCGAGTCCTGCTTGGGGTGCCTTGCGGCAGACTGGCATTGTCCCGTCCTGGATGTGTCCCCTCCCCCTCTGGCCTTACGCCCTGTGTTGCTGGGTAGGCTCCAGTTCCCCACGACCCTGTATGGGAGAAGCGGCTCAGAAAATGTGTGTGTGTGTGTGTATGTGTGTATATATAGATTTGGAGAAAAGTATCTGCTAAATGAATGAATGTAAATGTAATTTGATCAGGGTAGCCATAGAAAGCCAATAGAGAGAAAAGAGGGGCGATAGGTAGGAACTCTTAGACAGGTCAAACACAACTCGTGCAGCAGCGTTCTGTGTCAACTGAAGTGGATTGATGGCAGAGCCATAGAAAAGAGTTGAAGGAAAGAGTTGTAGTAGTTCAAGTGGAATATCACCATGGCCTGGACCAGGAGTTGGTAGAGATCGCTGTGAGATAAAGCTGATTCCTGTATGAGAACAAACACCCAGATGCCCTGCTCACTGGGCAGTTTAACCAAGCCAACTTCAGGAAATCTGTACCCAAAATACCACCAGGACATCTCTTGCTCCACCAGACAGTCAAACACCGTCGACCACTACTACACTTCACCGCTCGGTTGTTCAGGGAAATGAAGAGCCTAATTTTTGTTTACGCAGAAACTTCCTTCACCAAACGCAAAGAATGTCCGGCTTCTCAAATGTTTTACTCGGTGAGTTTCCTCATACCTTCATATTTTCATCTGATCTTACAAGTGTTAAAGTCCTAGAGCAGATAAAAATTTAGATTCCCCTAAAGACCTTTGTGCTAAGACATTTCCCTACTGCAAAATATAGGGAATGGATTACCAGCCCACAAAAAGTGTTTGTTTCACACACTGTCCAACTAGATAGGTAAAAATTTCTCTAGTCATCATTTCTGCTGATTAAAATTTCTATTCAATAAATAAACTAATCCTAAAACTGTCAAGCCAAGAATAAAATGTAAAATAAAACAAAAACAAGAATGAGTAAGACCAACTAATAAATATAAATGCTACATGACAGAATCTTTAAAACACATACCCCAAGACTTAAAACCATAAATAATTAAAAAGGAACTTACCCCGTAACTCCGAAGGACCTGCACCTCAACAAGCCTATCTAGTATCTTCTCAGCATCCTAGACCTAGCCCGTCCCCCCTGCCATTCTCGCTCCTCACTCTCCAACACACAGTCATCCTTATATTGCTCGTAAATCCCCAGAAATACTTACTCATATTTTACCCACAATCCAAATACTTAGAACAAACCCATCAAACTCCGGGTAACGCGGGTCGTTACAATAATCAATACACGTCGTAAAAAGTAAAAAGAACTTCGTATGAATCCAGAATTATGCTTCTACTAGTAGTGCTAGTAAATTCGTTCGGTGGTTAATGCTGTACAGTAGATTTTATTGCATACTATAGGCTATAGGTGGGTACAGCCATAGTTTTTTACACTTTGTACTAAGATTCTTGTATCACCACCCCCGCGGAGTGACACAGAGCTCCGATACTTTCGTTTTTACTATCAGTATCACGAAACAGCATATGATATGACAGTCCAGACTGAACAGATTTGAATCATGCAGTTTTGCTAACTAGTTTGTTTACTCTTCAGGAGTAAACTTGTGTGCTTCGACGCACATTTACCGCTCTTGTTGGTATTTCTGTTCTTTACTCCGACAGACGGTGTAAATATTCCTGTTTACTCAGCGGTCCTGCGACTCTTTTTCGATACTTTTTCGTTTTATTTTTCATACCGGCGACGGGTAAAGAGAATCTTCACCCAGATCATGGAGCATTTAGTGTAAGTATGCGTGTGTGTGATGAACAGTGGTGTCGAAACGGGCAAATAACGCGGTAAATAAATGTAGATGTGTGTAAACACGGAGTAGAATAACTACAGTTTTTGAAGAGGGCGGAAGAGACACTCAGATCAGACAAAAAGGCACTGACTGACTTAGTTCGTTTTACACTTATTTATTAATTTAGCAGACGCTTTTCTCCAAAGCCGCGACGTACATGTCAGAAAATACAGTGTGTGTATTAATATTGGCAGAAAGAGACATAGATCATGTAGACGTAGGATTCTTAAGTACACTTGACAAATCCGCGAGACTTAGGAAAACGGCGTTCCTGTCGCCAGGGGGCGCGGTGGCGCAGTGGGTTGGACCGGGTACTCCTGTCCAGTGGGTCTGGGGTTCGAGTCCCGCTTGGGGTGCCTTGCGACTGACTGGCGTCCCGTCCTGGGTGTGTCCCCTCTCCCTCCGGCCTTAAGCCCTCTGTTACCGGGTTGGGGTCCGGCTCCCCGCGACCCTGTATAGGACAAGCGGTTCAGAAAGTGTGTGTGTGTGTGTGTGATTCTTTCCATGGCATATGAACCAATGTTCATCACACAAGTAGTTGCATAAAACTTTACCAGAATATCGACGATTGCTGATCACCTTCCTAGTAGTATTACATAGAATGTTTTAAAAGTAAAATTAAAGCGTTTTCTGTGTACTAATTCAATTGCTTTGTGGTTTAAATAGTTCAGTCGTGTCTACATGTGTGTGTCGCTGACGAGGGTACACTCCAGTTTAACAGGAATCACTCTCAGCGTGTTTATTGAGTAAACACAACAACAGTGACCGTGGAAAAATGGGCAAGAAGCAGTCAAGCAGATACTGCAGGTAACAGAGACCATGAACCTCCTGACTGAAATATAAATGTACTGAAATGAGTCTCTTTTTCCTCAGGTTGAAGAATGAACTTTTACAACTGAACATGGTTGCAAAGGATAAAAACAGCTTGATATAAGATATTATTAATTAACTCGCATTTATGGGCACTTCTCAAACACTTGTTATTTTTTCCTCAATGGATTTGGATGTGATGTTCTACCACGTGGTATGTAAGAATAATTGTCTTTTCCGTCTTTCAGTTAAGAACACTTACCTTGTGTGTGTTTGAGTCAAGTTATTGCAATTTTCTTTGCTTGAAAAAAAAATGCACATATTAATAAGCTGTTGCTATCACTGACTCCCCACAGAAACCAGCTGTCAATATCAGTTAAATACTGTACCTTATAAACACACATTGCTGCTTTCCGTGATTCTTGTCACTACATTCTTGGTTACAATCTAGCCTGAAATAGTACAGTGTGATGAATATTTGGTTTGGGGGATTCTAGCAGATTTTACAGTAGCGAAATTTCATTATTATTTTACAAACTAATCCCCGAAATGCAGTACTCACAAAACACCACTAATAATTAATGACAACACAAAGGAAGCTTGTTCAGTATGTGAGAGCAGAGCCGTTGAATAAAGTCACACTGAAGACACCTTCTGATTAACATCCCAGATGAGAATTCACCTTGACAAAGTACCACTTGTGGTGATCAGTTGTTGTTTCTGTTATTACCTATAGAGGGCAGATGTGTTCGGTAGGTACAGGAAGGATACCTAGGCAGCAAGGAAGCGGATTTAGAGGAGATACAAAAAAGCACATGGTTGTGAAAACCCAGCGTGAACATTAAACGAGGCTACGTGCCAGTTAGCAATATCATTCTCAGTGTGTTTACTGAGTAAACACAACACCACTCAGGTGGGTTAATCTGAAGGAAGCGGTGTCATGTTGAGTGTAGGAAACCAGAAGAGCAGACTCAGATGCTGATGTTTAAGTTGCTTTATTTATATCACATGAAGGTTGTGCCCACAGAACAGAGAGCCTTGGCAGATAGGTGAGGAGAACATCTCTCAGTTGTAAGTTTCGTGGCTAGGTGCGTCGGAGTGGGTGTTTTTATACTGTGTCTCCAGGGTTGTCACTGGGAGGGTCGTGGTGGTCGTTCAGCAGGTAGCTGTTAGGCACGCGGTCATCGGATCCACGGTTGTCAAGCACGCAGTTGTCAGGGATGCCAGGAACACCAGTGACAAACAGACGTGTCACCACAAAAAGATGGATAATGTGGTGATTTCAGTATGAATGATATTGATATTCTCCAATCAGGGACAAAAAAATTCCATGTATGTTTTTTCATTATGATTTATCATTATAAAAAACAGTTTTCTTTTTTGTGTATCTTAGAAAGCTGAAGTGTCCTTTAAAATGCATACATCAGATGGCTTCTCCACCCTATCTTCAATGCTTTGCAGTATTCTAGCGTTTATTTGATAGCTGCATATAATACTTAAGGTGAAATATTTTCTTCTCTCATCAGATACGTGCAGTGTTCCTTCTGATCTTAAAACCAAACTTATGTTCTCCATGTGATCAGGCTGAATATAAAATAATTGAAGAATGTTGTCCCATGTGTCCACCTGGTAAGTTTTCTTTTACTGCAGCCCCTTTAATATACAGTGTACAGATACTTGATTTGTGGATTACAGGCATATTTTCTAATTTGGCAGAGGGTGTGAAATAATCAGTACACATTTATTTTTCTTTAGGAACCCGAGTTTACAGACACTGTACAGAGTTCATCAGTACTTCATGTGTACCATGTATTGGGTCCACTTTCGCCAACAAACCAAATGGTCTGAGTTACTGCTTTCCCTGCATAGTGTGTGACAAAGGTGAGAAGTCACGTTTCAAATTAACCACTTTTTTGTAAATTTGATAAATCTATTCTATAGCCTGTCTGGGATATTCTTAATTTTTCTTTAATAGGTTTTGGTTTAAAGACTGTAAAGGAGTGTACAGCCTCTTCAGACACAGTGTGTGGAGCCCTGGAAGGGAACTATTGTATTGATCTTTATGAGGGAGGATGTAGAGCAGCACAGAAACACACAACCTGCAAACCTGGAGATGTCATCAAACACCCTGGTCTGATGTGTTATGTGTTTTACTTTATATCCATCTGTAATTTGTAACCTTGTAAATATTTAATGTAATCTCCATTTTAGGGTTTGGTAAAATATTTTCTTTGTTTTGCTATTATAGGAACAGACTCTGCTGACACTGTGTGTGAGATCTGCCCCGAAAACTCTTTTTCAAATGGATCCTCTACATCCTGTACACCACACACAGAGTAATTCTCTTATTCTAATTTTTGTCATCATCTCCTTGGATTTTAATTGCATAAAACAAAAATGCAACAAATTTTATGGTTCAGTGTATCTTAGGTATATCATATATAATCTCATATATATCTGTAAATGTTTTTTCACAGCTGTGAATCCAAAGGACTTCCCACAGTGAAACCAGGAGACAGTGTGTCTGATTCTCAGTGTGGAGAGAAAAATTTGGGTCCTATGATAGCTGGGATTGTAGTTGGAATAATTGTAGTGTTAGCAATAGGAGTAGCACTGTACAAACTAGGGTTCTGTCCAAAGAAAAACAACTCCAGTAAACCAGGTAAGACAATACTAATGACTTTGTATATAGAAAACATGTCCATTAAAAATTAACAAAATTAAACTTACCATCAGTTTTGCCATGAACACTGAAATTAACTATTCAAATTGACATTGACAGTACAGTACAAACATTTTATTCTCTTTTCTAGGGCCCTTACAACAAGATCAGGTTTGTTTTTAAATGTTTTTGCTTATATATTGTCTGATGTCTCACATACTATTTTTTTCTATTATCTGTATACTTCTCTAGATTAAATTATTTAAATTTCTGAAATTGGTACAATTAACGATAATTCAATGTCCTACTGTTATAACAGGAAAGGCCACTGCAGCAATCAAAAGAAAGTGAAATCGATCAGGAAAAAGTGAGAAACTGTTATAAAATTATTAAAATAAATGCTTGACTAAATGTTGCTTCTAGCTGATATGAGCCTTCCATTGATGATGGCTCTGAAAACACATCTTTAAAGTTTTCATGTAAATGCAACTGCTCATTATTGGTCCTGTTACTAAGCTTGTTGGATGTTTTTAACATCAGATTCTTTCTTTCCCCAGATTCCTGCCCAGATCATCATAAATTGTGAATCAAACCAACAAATGACATTTTGCACTGGATTAAATGGCTCACCTCAGTCTGTTGAGACAGTGAAGATGTGACAGCTGATGTTTTCCAAAAAGTCTTGTAAGAAGATGAAACAGAAGGAGAAGCATGGGAAGCCCAAGAAATATCACCCACTCACTCATGACCCATAACCACTTATCCAAAGGCAGGGTTGCAGCAGTCTGGAGCCCATCCTGGAAGCACAGGGCACCAGGCTACTCAGTGTCAGTGTTCACTGTGGACAGGATGCCAGTCCATCACCGGGCAGTGACACACGCATGAAGAGCAACTTAGTGTCACCAATTCACCTGAAACACATCTTTGGACTGTGAGAGGAAACCTGAGCACCTGGAGGAAACCCGAGCACGTGGAAGACACCCACACAAACTTTAGGAGAACATGCAAACTCCAAGATTGAACTAAGCAAACCTACATCTAGTTGTACAATCGATGTGCTGCGAGGCAGAAGTTTGACTTGCTGCCACCCTCTTCTTGAAGTATTGCAATGACCCGTGTTACCACCAGTTTGGGCGGGAAAACAGGTCTATTGTAAGTAGTTGGATTCTGGGTAAAATGAAAGCCGGAGGGTGGGGGTGCCAAGCAGGTTAAGAAGGCAGGTTTGATGCACTGGTTAAAAAAATTAATAAATAAAAAGTGCTCAACCACTAGGGAGACTTATGGACAAAATACAGGGGTGACTGTTTGCTTGTGAGAGGAAAGAGCCTGGGGGCTATCTTGGCGCACAGGTACCATAGGAAATGGGGTCCTTCGACCAAAAGTATTATTTCCCTGTGTGCTGGTGCTCTATCAAAATGTTCATTATAAACGCTGTCTGTGCATCCATCTTTGCTTCATCCGAAACCAGAGCACTGTGAGCCATGGTATTATTTTGTTAAATATTTTTATAAACTTTTTCACATAGAGTTTTAGCAGAATTGTACAACAGATGAATCATGGAGCAGAACGTTGAAGACAAAAAGTGAAATGAAAGAACTGGGATTCATTCCTGGAAAACAGATCCATTGAATTTCTTGGAGGGGGTGCGGTGGCGCAGTAGGTTGGACCACAGTCTTGCTCTCCGGTGGGTCTGCGGTTCGAGTCCTGCTTGGGGTGCCTTGCGGCGGACTGGCGTCCCGTCCTGGGTGTGTCCCTTCCCCCTCCAGCCTTACACCCTGAGTTGCCGGGTTAGGCTCCGGTTCCCCGTGACCCTGTATGGGACAAGCGGTTCTGAAAATGTGTGTGTGTGTGTGTGTGTGTGTGAATTTCTTGGACGAGCAGCAGTGGATAGAGAAGAATCCTGTTCCTGTTGTTTTCCTCTTGAGCGGGACTTATACTGAACTGATGGAGTAAAAATTACACAGCTGTATAACTGGGTAACAGACATGGTGGCAAAATATTAATTATGGATGACCGTCTAGCTTTCCCCAGAGATTCCCTCATGGCTCTGACTTCATGCACTTAAGACTGACCATTCACTCTTCCCCATCCACGAGAACACATCTAGTCAATCCATCCATTGTCAACAACCGCTTGTTCCAAGGGTCACGACAAGCCAGAGCCTTACCCAGCAACGCAGGGTGCAAGGCCAAGGAGGAGAGGAGACACACCCAGGACAGATTACCAGTCCATCACAAGGCACCCCAAGCTGGGCTCGAACCCTAGATCCACCACACAGTGGGTACCAGCTGAAGCTGCGATGTCCTCACACCCCCCATTCATCTAGTCCTTTCTAAAGAAACAATCTTGCACTTGGGTCCAGCTTCCTCAGTGTCCTCTATCATGAAAGTAGTAACATTAATTATCATCTCTTTCTATGTCTCTCTCTCTCTATTATCAATACTGTTGTTACATTTCTTATTACATCATTATATTGTACTATTATTATCACTCTATTGTTATATTAAAGATGTTTTAGTGTATCTGGAAGTGTTTCCTTAATGTTTCATATGCAAAGAAAGATACACAATATACCATATACAAAGACAAACATTTGACTGACGTTAGATACCCACCATACCGAACCGTTCTGACTTCTGTCAAAATCTGACTTAAAGACAGACTGAGGAAGGGAACTCGTTGGTAATCTGGGGACTGCCTGTACAGGCACATGTTCTCATTTGGAAGAGGGTGTGACAAAATCGGGACACATTCACTCTTCTTTAGGAACTCAGGTTTACAGACACTGTACAGCATACACCAGTACTTTACTGTGTGAAAACGGTGAGAAGTCGTGTTTCAAATTAACCACTTTTTTAAACTTGACAAATTTATTCTACAATCTATCATGGATATTCTTCATTTTTGCATCAACAGGTCTTGGTTTAAAGACAGTAAAGGAGTGTAAAGCCTCTTCAGACACAGCGTGTGGAGTCCTGGAAGGGAACTATTGTATTGATCCTTATGAGGGAGGATGTAGAGCAGCACAGAAACACACAACCTGCAAACCTGGGCACTTCATCAAACACCCTGGTCTGATGTGTTCATGTGCTTTACTTTAAATTTTTCATATATTCACTTAGAGGCTTTTCTTCAAAGTAACTTACAATGGATACTATGCCCACACACCTTATTCACCGCTGTGACTTACACTGCTAGATACACTACTTACACTGGGTCACTCATGCATTCATCAGGGGAACACACTCTCTCTGTCACTCACACACTATGGGGGAACCTGAACAGCATGTCTTTGGACTGTGGGAGGAAACCGGAGCACCTGGAGGAAACCCACACAGACATGGGGAGAACATGCAAACTCCACACAGACTGAGCAGGGATCAAACCCATGTTCTCTTGCATCACTCAGGCACTGTGAGACAGCAGCGCTACTCGCTGTGCCACCTCAAGTAAATCCATCTGTATGATTTGTAACTTGCAAATTTTTTATGTAATCTCATTGTTAGGGTTTCGTCAAATATTTTCTTTGTTCTACTGTTTTATGAACAGACTGAATTGTTACTTACTAATATCAGGGAGTAGATTTGTTGATGGGTTTGTAGGCTTTATCCAGGGGTTTGAACTTTACACATACAGCTACAGGAAGTCACTTTAGATAGACAAGGAGTCGGGGTACATGAGAATGCTTTGGTAGGTCACACAACTCATGTAGTAGCATTCTGTATCAACTGACTTAAGTGAACGGTTTATGATAAGCAGATAGAAACTATAGACAAAAATAAATACAATGTAATGTAGGTTTGTTGAGTCTGTTACTTTGTAACATTTGCCCACAAAGTGTAGGCTGTGTATGTTCTTAATGAATGTAATTCACTCATTCATTTTTGACCTTTTGTCCATGCAGGGTCAAAGTGCCGGAACCAGGACAAGAAACTGGTACATCAATCTTCATGTTCCCTGCACTATCTTGCTAAGTCAAAGGGAACAGAGGTATATAATTTTTTTGTTCTATGCCCACTGAATGGCATACATCACAATACACACACACACAGTCTGAAACCGCTTCTCCCGAGCATGGTCACGGCAAGCCGAAGCCTAACCCGGCAACACAGAGCGTAAGGCTGGAGGGGGAGGGGACACAGACCAGGACAGGACGCCGGTCCGTCACAAGGCACTCCAAGCAGGACTTGAACCCCAGACCCGCCAGAGAGCAGGCACAGGCCAAACCCTCTGCACCGCTCCACCATCGTGTCCCCCCGTCTATTGCAATATATAATATTAATAAAAACTGCCTATTACTGTGTTAACAGAAATGCAAAGGGAGAAATAATACAAACATGCTTCAAGAAGAACTTTGTACAGGTAAGAAAATACAATGACAGAACTTTGAAAATGAAATTAAGATGAGCTAAATCAGGCCACTAGTGTGTAGTCAAATAAAACAGTTAAACAGTGGCATAAAGGACTATGCTTTTTTTTAATAAATGTGTTACTTTTAGGTAAACCAGGGAACACTTAGGGGGGGGGGAGATCTCACAAAAATCAAAAAACAAGTATTTATTGATTAAAAAAAAGAATTAAGAGAATGAAGTGTTATTGCCATTCAGCCTTTTCTGATTCCTCTTTTTCTTTTCCTCATAGATTTTCAGCTATAGATGCCTGTGTTCTGCACATTGACTAAAGCAGCAGCATTTGCTGCTCCTCTAGTGGCCAGAACACTCAGCCTTCTGCTGGACATCACATCTGAGCAGTGCTGTGAGCTGCCAACACTTGGCTGTCACTTTGGAACACCTGTTGGAACACCGAGAGTCACTGAACTGCTACTGAGGCCATCTGATGGACAGACGTTGTGATAAAGGAGAGCTCCTGGGAGCTCTCACAGCCGATCTCCTGGCACACCAAGACTACTCGCAGTACTCTGCCAATGTCCAGGAATATCTGGCCTTCCAAAACTGCCACTCGCTATAACCTTAAAGGAGCCTTGGACAAATGAGGAGGCTGTCCTGGGAAATGGCTGGACTGCAGCTATAGTGATCTCTTGCATTGCAATATATCAGTAGGTGGTTGAAGGTGTGTGGTGTCAGGATGTCGGGATTAGCAGCTTTAGCCAATTTGTGTTGTTGTAAATTAGAATTATACAACTGTCAGTGGGAAGTGTTTTGCACTGAATCACAAATAATTTTAACCATCTGTGGTAATTAGCAGTCAGTTAAAAGGGACCGTAGCTATGTGATCTAAAGATTCTTAATAATAATTTCAATTCAGCTACAGTACACTCAGGAAAGATTTACCCCAACAAAAATTCCCAGCTGTATTTGTCACGTCCACACCTGCACCGCAATCGACAGCACCTGAAGACAATCAAGCACCTGATGACAATTAGAACACTCGGCTTTAAAAGACCCTCCTTAGTGCCTTCAAACTTGTGGAATCTTAACGAGACAACGGGCCTTCTTTGGTCCTTATTCCTGACAATGAGAACTCACCTGACCCCTTGGTTTTTGACCAGTGATCCTGCATGTGGGTTCAGCCTTTCCCACGTCCTTGGTTCTGTGTGACCGTATTAAAGGGTAAATAATTGTAATTTATGGTGAACATGGGCTTCTCTGGCCATAAATGTTGTCCTTTTTAGAGGGGTACCTCAAGTCACTTGGTGACTTCCTTGTATTGGCATTATTCTGTGTAGCACTTTGGCTGAATCTTGACTGTATTTATTAAATATTTGACTTTGACAGTCACGAGACCTTGCTACTCTTCCACACCAGTAACAAGGTTCAACTCAGGATGTTTAGTGTCTGTTCCTCATGTGAAATGAACTTCTTGCTTGAACAAGGTCTGTGTTCCTTAACTTGAACAGCTTTTTGCCCCAACATGTGGAAATCTCTTCTGTGGTAATTATGAAATGCATATTGTAACATGACTCTCTGACTCTAGAAAACTGTCTGTCTCAAGGTTAGACATGAAATGAGGGGGGATGACTGAGGTTCGGTAACAGTGGAATACAACTATGCACCTTGATAACAATTAGTTATTAATATCTTATTTCATTGCCATCACTGACAAGTTATTTGTATCCTCTTGAACACCACAGAATTTAAGCAAATCTGAATAAAACTGTATTAAACCACATAAGGATTTATCAGTTTTTTAATTCAATTCTGAACAGCATAAAGATGAAATAATGTTAAGGGCAGCTGGTAGCGTAATGGGTTAGAGATGCTGCCCAAAAGCGACATCCCACTGACAGTAATGTGTAACACACTGCGCTCGCATGGAACAAAGGCACCATCCCAGTTTTACTCAGTTTACCCTGCTTTACCTGTGATACCACCTTCCTACCTCCTCGCAGCGCTTCACTCCGAAACACTGACTGTCATTTTCTTTTCTCCTCTCACTTGGGTTCTTCACCTCGTTTTTACCACCATCTTGCTCTGTTAATAAAATAAAATAAACCCCAGCTGGGTCGAACAACTCTGCTTCAAATTCATGTTACTCTGATGGGTGGGGGGGAAAAAAAGGTAAAAACTCAAAATGACGTTGTACTGCGAATGAGTTCATTCGGCGGTTAAACGCTGTATTTAGGTTTCACTGCACAAACACAGGATAGGTACTGGTGCAGCCCTTTTACACTTGTACTACTAGATACACTCCCCCCTCCCTCCCCCCCCCACCCGCCGAGTAACAGATACTTTCGCTTTTACTTTGGAGTTGGAACAAGAGCAAACACAGGACGTTCAGACAGAAGGACATCGATCGAAAAGTTTCAAGTTTTCCTCTCCAGGAATAAACTCGTGCGCTTCGACGCAGATTTAACGTTGCTGGTGTTTCTTTCTGTATTTTCCTCGGACAGACGGTGTAAAATATATACTGTTACTCTCTGTGTGTGGTCCTGCGACTCTCTGTTTCGATGCTTATTTTTCATACAGAAAAATCCACACCTAGAAGGAGCATTCTGAGTAAGTTTTGCGGTATTATTTGTTATTTAATTTGTTATTTAATTGTTCAATAAGTTGTTACGTTTCTGTTTTCTTCCTATGGGTTGTTCTTATTCTTCTTCTTGTTCTTGTTATGAGGGCGGGGTTCAAAGAACGGTGTGACGTAAGAAGTGTGGGAGTGCGTGTTAATCATAATGTTGTCCTTTTATTTCACACGAAACTGACACGTGTAGACATGACTCAACAACTTATTCTTTACCCTTAAAAGCAACTATAAAATGTTCTCCGTGAAACAAACTGTGGATCTGAGTGTCTCTGCCCTGCTAACCTAGTACATAAAACTGGTATTTATAGTTACTCTACTCCGAGTTTACACACATAATATCCATTAATTTACCACGATTGGCCCGTTTCAACACCACTCTGTTCATACTACTGTAATGACCCGAAGGAGTTCAGAACCACACTGGTTTTTTTTTTTTCCAAAAGGACTGTAGTTTAGGTGCTAAACAATAGAACGGACTAGTGCCGCGGGCATAAATTATTGCGCCTCTACAGCGGATTGTCGGCGCGTGAGTCTAAGGGAGGACAAAAGATTTCCTTCTTTTCCTGTGTCATGATGATGTGTTACTAAGTTACTGTATTTGGCTTTAATTTTTTTGTTTTTACTCTCCTAACCATGACACCAAAGCATAAATGTGATGCTGGTGATACATGAAAGAAAAAAGGGAAACGATCATGATTGAAACCAGGAGAAAATTGGAAAAAGGCGAAACGCCAGCGAACATGAAGTTTCTTTCTTTATTAATGTTTTGCATGCACTCTCTCTCTCTCTCTCTCTCTCTCTCTCTGAGCGAGCACTCAGCTATAAAAGACACTTCTGAACCTCTTCCCAGTTGCGGAATGTCACTCGACACAACTTGCCCCCCCTCTGTGTTCTCAACCCCCCCTCACTTTGCTTTTCCAAGTCCTGACCCCCATCCATCGTTCCCCAGTCCCGCTCCACGTCTCTTTGATAACAACCGCTCACCTTGGCTTGTGGCTTGTTGTCCCTTGAATACGATTTCGGATATTCGCCTCTGCTCTGTTACTTCTCCGATCATCTGGCCGTTCGCCCGTCCCTGACCACAACGTCTAGTCCTTTGATTCTGAATGAACGATCCTGTACTTCTCTCTCTATTATAAATACTGTAGTTACATTTATTATTATTGTTGTTGTCATTATCATTACATTGTTATTTTCACTGTAATTATCATCACATTGTGTTGTTGTTGTTATTATTATTACTGTATTGTTATATTAAATATTTTCTAGTGTATCCGGAAGTGTTTCTTTAAAATTGTTTATGCATAGAAAGGTACACGATAGGATGACAAACATTTGACAACTGACGACATCTTAGATAGAATACCCACCTAACTGTTCCAATGCCAATTTACATTTATTAATGTAGCATTTTTCTCCAAGTGACATGCATCTCATAGAAAATACAATTTGTGCATTACATTAGAAGAAAGAGACACATAGCTGCAGACATGCGATTCTAAAGACAAAATCCAACTTAAAGACAGACTGGGAACACAGAACTCATTTGTAATTCGGGGACTGACTGAAATATGAATGCACTAAAATGAGTCTTTTTCCTCAGGATACCAAACTTCGCACTGTATCAAAAGGATGAAAACAGTTTTATACGTTACGTATAAGATATTATTACTTCACTCGCTTTATGGGCACTTTTTCCCAATGGATTTGCATAATCATCTTCTCTACAAAGCGGTATGTAGGAATAATTCTCTTTTTAATTTATAAGGGAAGTCTTTCTGTCTTTCAGTTAATAACAGCGTGTGTATTTGAGTCAGTATGTTGCCATTTTCTTCGCTGAAAAATGAAATGTACATATTAATAAGCTGAACCACTGACTCCCCACAGAAACCAGCTGTCAATGTCAGTTAAATACTGTACCTTATAAACACTCTCTTCTGCATTCAGTGGATGAAATGATTCTTGTCACTACATTCTTCATCACAATCTGCCTTCAAATAGTGTGGTGTGATGAATATTTGGTTTGGGGGATTCCAGCAAACTTCATGTTAAAAAAATTTCAATATTTTACAAATCCCAGAAATGCAGTACTAAAAAAAAGATGACTAATATTTAATAACACCAAGAAAACTTCTACAGTATCTGAAAGCAGAGCCTTTTAGTAAAGTCACACTGAAAACACCTTCTGATTAAGATCCCACATGAGAATTAACCTTAACAAGGTACCATTCAGGTGGGTCAGTCTGAAGGCAGCAGAGGTGTCACCAGAAAAAAGAGATGGATAATGTAATGATTTCAGTGTGAATAATATTGATATTCTCCAATCAGGGGCAAAAAATTCCATGTATGTGTTTTTTCATTTTGATTTATCATTAAAAAATTAAGTTTTTTTGTATATCCTAAGAACTGAAGTATCCCTTAAAATATACATACATCATTTACTTTGCTACACATGGTTTCACCACCACAGCTTCAATGTTTTGCAATATATTCAACCATGTATTTATTTGATACTTGCATATATTTAATTTGAAATATTTTCTTCTCTCGTCAGATATGTACACTGTTTCTTCTGATTTTAAAATCAAACTTAAATTCTCCATGTGATCGGGCTGAATATGAAACAGATGGACAATGTTGTCCTATGTGTCCACCTGGTAGGTTGTGTTTGCTTTTACTGCAGCCCCTCTAATATATGTACAGTATACAGATACTTGATTTGTGGATTACAGATACATGTTCCCAGATGGAAAACGGTGTGAAATAATTAGAAGACATTTATTGTTTTTTAGGCACTCGGGTTTACAGACAGTGTACAGAGTTCACCAGTACTTCCTGTGTACCATGTATTGGATCCACTTTCACCAACAAACCAAATGGTCTGAGTTACTGCTTTCCCTGTACAGTGTGTGACCAAGGTGAGAAGTCATGTTTCAAATCAACCACTTTTTTGTACAAATTAATTGTACAGTCTATCATGGATATTCTTGATTTTGCATCAACAGGTCTTCTTGTAAAGACAGTAAAGGAGTGTACAGCCTCTTCAGACACAGTGTGCGGAGTCCTGGAAGGGAACTATTGTATTGATCCTTATGGGGGAGGATGTAGAGCAGCACAGAAACACACAACCTGCAAACCTGGACACTTCATCAGACAACCTGGTCTGATGTGTTTATTTTTTATTTTAAACCCCTCTGTAACCTTGTAAATTTGCAGTGTACTCTCCATTTTAGGGTTTTGTAAAATATTTTCTTTGTTTTACTATTATAGGAACAGACTCTGCTGACACTGTGTGTGAGAACTGCCCTGAAAACTCTTACTCAAATGGGTCTTCTACATCCTGTACACCACACACAAAGTAAGTCTTTAATGATTCTTGTTTTTGTCATTATCTTCTTAGAAATTTATTTAATTTTAATTTTATTTTTTCAATATTTATATATATTAATATGTATTTTCACAGCTGTGAATCCAAAGGACTTTCCCCAGTCAAGCCAGGAAACAGTGTGTCTGACTCTCAATGTGGACAGAATGGGGGTCCTGTGATAGCTTGGATTGTAGTTGGAATAATTTTTGTGTTATCACTAGTTGGAGGCGGAGTTGCACTGTGCATATTCAGGTTCAGCACAAAGAAAACCAACTCTAGTCCATCGGGTGAGACAAATTTAATTACTTTGTACATACAAAATATGTCCATTAAAAATTAACCAAATGCAAATTACGATCAGTTTTGCCATGAAGACAGAACAATACTGACATTTTATTCCTTTTTTAGGGCCGTTAAAACAGGATCAGGTTTGTTTTAATAAGTTTTTGCCTATTTATTCTTTGATATTACACTGAATATTTTATCTATATACTACTCAGTATTAACTTTAAACTTTTTTAATTGGTACAATTAACAATATTTCAATTTTCTGCTGTTATAGCAGGAAAGGCCACTCAAGCAACGAGAAGAAACTGAAGTTGATGAGACACGTGTGAGAAACTGCATTATAACATTAAGATAAATTATTCATTGACTAAATGTTGTCTCTAGTTGATATGAGCCTTAAATTCATGTTGGCTCTGAAAAGACATCTTTAAAGTTTTAATATAAACACATAACTGCTCATTACTGTTGCTGTTACTAAGCTCATATTGTGTTGCTTTTCTTTAAAATCTCATTGTTTCTTTCCCCAGATTCCTGCTCAGATCCCCACAAATTGTGGAATAAACAAAGAAAGGAAATTTTGCACTGAATTAAATATCTCACCTCAGTCTGTTGAGGATAGATCAGACAGTGAAGATGTGACAACTGGTGACTTCCGTAATGTCTTATAAGAAGATGGAAAAGAATCAGGAGGCTCTGAAGCCCATGAAATATCACCCACTCACTCATGACCCATAACCACTTATCCAAAGGCAGGGTTGCAGCAGTCTGGAGCCCATCCTGGAAGCACAGGGCACTTGGCTATTCAGTGTTCATCTGGCCAGGATGCCAGTCCATCATAGGGCAATGACACACACATTAAGGGCAATTTAATGTTTCCAAGTCACCTGAAACACATCTTTTGATTGTGAGAGGAGACCAGAGCACCCGGAGGAAACCCACACAAACATGGGGAGAACATGCAAACTCCAAGAGTTAATTAGACCTACATCCAGTTGTACAGTCCAGGTACTGGGAGGCAGAAGTTCTGCCTGCTGACACTCTCTTCTGAAGTATTATTTTGTGAAGTGTTTTCCAAGATTTTTATAAACTGCTTTACATGGAGTTTTACAAAAATTCTACAACAGATGATTCATGGGACAGAATATTCTGGAGGAGATGTACAATGAGAGAACTTGGGTTGATTCCTGTAAAACAGATCCATGAGAGATTCTTGACTTTTCTGGACAAGCAGCAGTGGATAGTGAAGAATATTGTTTCTGCTGTAATACTCTTAAGCGAGGTACTTACCCTGAACTGATGGAGTAAAAATTACACAGATGTATAACTGGGTAAGTGACAACGTGGCGAAATATTATGGATGACCATGTAGCTTTTCCCTAGAGGCTCCCTCATGACTCTGACTTTATGCTCAATATGAGTAAATTGACTCAATTTAATAAAGAGTTTGCAGGTTGTACACTGCAGGATAGAGGTGTGTAATACAGCAATCAGCTTTAAACCACAACCTGTTTTTGTAGGAAATCAATGTAAATATGACAAGTTTATTTTTGTAATCATTTCTAAACGGTATTTATGTTTCTCCATCCTTATTTTTCACTCCTATTACTGTTTCCTGTTTCAGAACAAAAGTGATCATTTGGACAGAAAATATCTTTTGAAGCGCACGAGCCATGAATATATGAGTATAATGAGCAGAACTGTAACTAGAGCTTTTCTATATTTTTGTATCTGTTCAGTTTCATCTGTACAAACTGACAGTTTTTTGTCTATGAATCTAATTTAACGGATAACTGTTTAATGTCAGAGAATGTTAATTTCAAGTTCTTAAAAATCTGTGAGAAGAGCATAATTAATACAAGGAAATGCCAAATTGGTCATGTGGTGTCTTCGGACAAAGTTTTAACACCATCTGTAGAAGTCTCTCACACACACACAGCCTGTTTTATACACTACAGATCACCTGAAATGCATGTCTTTGAGTGGAAACAAACATGAACATAGAGAAAACATGCAAATTGAACAGGCTGAGCTGGATTCAAACCCACATCCAAATGGAGAGATGAGGCGGTAATGGCCACTGTGCATTTTTTTAAAATGATAGCAACTGGTGGTGTAGAAGTGTGAGCCTTGTCTGTGAACCAGGTTCAAATCCCTGTACCTGCTGTTACCCTGAACTGATACAGTAAAAATTACCCAGCTGTATGAATGGGTAACTCATTGTAAGAAGCTTAAGTAGCTGTGAAAGGCATGAGCTAAATTATTAACATTTTAATTCAACTGTCTCTTTTCCGCGCGGGGGCGCGGTGGCGCGGTGGCGCAGTGGCGCAGTGGGTTGGACCACGGTCCTGCTCTCTAGTGGGTCTGGGGTTTGAGTCCCGCTTGGGGTGCCTTGTGACGGACTGGTGTCCCGTCCTGGGTGTGTCCCCTCCCCCTCCGGCCTTCTCCCTGTGTTACTGGGTTAGGCTTCGGTTCCCCGTGACCCCGTATGGGACAAGCGGTTCTGAAAGTGTGTGTGTGTGTGTGTGTGTGTGTGTGTAAACTATTGCTAAATTTTGGTCTTTTTTGTACATTGTTGAAATACAGTAAGAAAATATAATATTGCTCAACAGGTTAGTAAAACTTGTTTCCATAAAACAGAATTAATTCAAAATGTAATCCATTATAACAGCCTTGTATGAAATTTGAATAATAGAAGTTAGCTTCATTTCCTCTTAAAATTGTTCCACCTGATTGAATAATATTGTACTGTAATAAAATATACTGTATATTTAATATATACACATATACACCATGTGCACTTCTTCACAGTTCTAGTTTGACTTGTACAGCATTAAATTCTCAATCTCCAATAGGCCTTATTGACTAGTTTCACCTGTTATATCTCAGCGGTCATGTCCCCACTCGGACTGTTCAAACCATGTCTACATGTACACTGATAATCAATTTATTTACATTATTTTTATCTATTTCTTTTGTTTTACCATTCTGTAATCTGTAATAAAACTTCCAAGTTGCAAGTTTCATATTCTGAGTTCTAAGATCATCAACTCCTCGCTCTGCTGTAGCTGTTTCCCATCTGCTTTCAAAACTGCCCTCATTTCATCTCTGGTAAAGAAACCCTCTCTGGATTCTGTCTCAGTCCAAAACTACAGGCCAGTCTCCCTCCTCCCATTTCTGTCTAAGACTCCAGAATGGGCGGCCAACTATCTGAATTCTTCAGCCAGAACCATCTCCTCGATGGATATCAGTCCGGATCCGAACTTGGTCGCTCCACCAAGACAGCGCTCCTGGCCGTGTCTGATGCTCTCCAAGTGGCTAGAGCGGCCTCCCTCTCCTCGGTCCTCATCCTCTTCAGCCTGTCTACAGCATTTGATACTGTCAACCATCGCATTCTACTCTCCTCTCTTGGTCAGCTTGGGATCAAAGGAGCAGCACTATCAGACAGATCTTATCAAGTGGGTCTCCGTTCTTCTCCTCTACCTCTCTCAACTTGTGTACCACAGGGCTCGGTACTGGGCCCTCTGCTCTTCTCAGTCTACACCTCCTCCCTCGGCCCTGTCATCACCTCCCATGGATTCAAATACCACTGCTGCGCTGATGACACCCAGCTCTTCCTCTCATTTTCACTTGGAGCATCAGACGTTTCCGCGCACATCGCTGCCTGCCTGTCAGACATCTCTGCATGGATGTCTGATTGCCACCTACAACTCAAGCTCTCCAAAACAGAGATTCTACACCTCCCAGCTGGCCTGTCCTCCTGTCACGAACTCTCGATCAAACTGGACAACTCACTCATTTTGCCTACCTCCTCGGCCAAGAGTCTGGGAGTCATGATCGACTCACAACTATCTTTCTCTCAGCACATCAAAGCTACAATCCAGACCTGCAGATACATCCGCAGGATTCGTCCTTATCTCTCAACAGACTCTGTCCAACTACTTGTCAAGGCCATAGTGACATCCCATCTGGATACTGCAAGTCTCTCCTGTGTGGCCTTCCTGCTACTGCCATCAAACCTCTACAGCTGATACAGAATGCTGCTGCCTGAGTTGTGTTTGACTTTCTGACGCGTTCCCATGTATCTCCTCTTCTCGTTTCTCTGCATTGGCTTCCTGTAGCTGCCTGAATGAAATTCAAGACTCTGGCATAGAAAAGGATCAGTGAAACTGCTCCCAGATATCTACAAAACTTGATCATCCACTACACCCAAACCAGACTGCTACGCTCTTCCACATCTGCCTGCTTGGTGGTTCCACGTATGAAAGGTAAAGCACGGAGATTCTCAGTTCTGGCTCCGTTGTGGTGGAACGACTTCCCCCTCTCCCTCAAAACTGCTGAATCTCTGTCCACATTTAAAAAGGGTCTTAAAACTCACCTCTTCTGGACTGACTTCACCCCTGATCTCCTAAGTCCATGTAAGGTGTAAAGGTTCATGCACAATAACTTTAAGATCGTGTTCAATTAAAAATCCAAGTGAAAAAGCTAACCTAGCATGACTCAATGCCACTGCACACCTGAGCTTTATGAAGTTGCATCAGACACGTTTTATTATGGAACTCATTTTTGCTACTACTTAATACTTATTGCTGCTACGCTGCAGTTTACAGCCCATGTCCTGTGAGTTTATTGTCCGTGTATCTAATGTTCTGTAATTTATTGTCCTGCACTCATCTCACACTGTTGTATATTTGCATTTTATTTAAGTCTTGCATACTGTTCTGTGTTGCCCCATGGTCCCAGAGAAATGATACCTCGTTAGTTTAAGATACCAGTGATAGCGTTTGTGTAACTTTTCCCAGCCTGGTTCATATCCCTGCTCCTTCAGCAATACAACTTACAACAACTGCCACCTTTATAACTACAGAATTTCCTGTATATTTCTAGTTACTCCACCAATTCTAACTGGTGTACTTCCCAACTGTACAAATAAGTGGCATGTTCAAGTTCTGTAATTTAGTTAAAAAAAAAAATAAAGTGAGAGAATTTCCATACTGGAGGGATTGAACTGTAGCAAACTGATAAAATAAAAGAATTCAGAGAAGGACAAAACAGAACAAGTTTTACATTCTGTGCTGTTTACTTTAGAATATGCTAGAATAGGACTGGTACCCTGGAAGGGACACGGGGACACACACAAACAGGTAAGACTGAGTTCTAAAAGTGGGTTTAAACTTGAACGTCCAAAGCAGGTGGAGCAGCTGTAGCAAATATTACAGTATAACTCTTGGTCTATTCCAACTCGCACAGGTAGGTACAGGAACAGCTTTTACCCCACTGCTGTAGGAGTATACAGCACTCACCAATTTGCCACCTTTTGCAACTAGACTTTGAATGTTCCCTCTAAGCACATCAGCACATTACTTGCATTGTCACTTTAAGTATTCTCAGTTTTAAGTACTCTGGCTGGCTATTGTTACTGTTATTTATTGTTATTAGCATTATTTTTTTTGTACAGTACTCTCTATTGTTTATTGTTCATAGTCTGTGGAGAAGCACTCAAACAAGAATTTCATGGTACTTGTGACAATAAACCTTGAATTTACAGCAGTTTATTAAAAAAAATTGCCTGTGCAGCATACTGTCCTACTCAGTTAGCACCTAACACTTGCAAATACAACCAGAAGAAAGACTATACTCCTTTCTGCATTTAAAAAAATTTAAGGGAAGGGGGGAGAGAACCAGCTTGTCACAGTCTTACTGATTTCATGAACAAAACTGTAAACCAGTCCATAGCTAAACCATTCATCCAACCAAATGTTGTATAAGAATCTACAAACTAGTGAAGTAACTTCAGCCCCTTTATAGGGCTGGAAACTGATCAGGTTGATTGAAAGCAGGTGTTGCTCAATTACATGGTTCTCAGGTGGTGCCTCTAGTGGGAATCCGGGCTTTTCTTTCATGGGGTTGTGACAACACGTATGAATCGTGCACATTTAATTTAATAACATATTTCAAACACCCTTCATGTCTGCAAACTGAGAAGAAACTGTTTGTTGCTGTGATACAAGAATAATGGAAAACATAGTTACAACATAACTAAAAAGTATTGTTTAATTATCACAGTCCTGAAATTCACCATTAATGTAAAGGATGTGATTGGCATTCAGCACTTCCCACCATAACTGTAGAAATTTCCCTATATTTCTAAATACACACACTCTCTGAACCGCTTGTCCCATACGGGGTCACGGAGCCTACCCGGCAACACAGGACGTAAGGCCGGAGGGGGAGGAGACACACCCAGGACGGGACGCCAGTCCGCCGCAAGACACCCCATGCGGGACTCGAACCCTAGACCCACTGGAGAGCAGAACCCGGTCCAATCCACTGCGCCCCCTGCTATTTCTAAATAATCCACCAATTCTAACTGGTATTTCCCACCGTACAAAAAAAGTGCTGTGTTCAAGTTCTGCAATTTTTAAAAATGAAAGTGAAAGAATTTCCACACTGGAGGCATTGAACTTCAGATACGCTGTTTTAAATAGCCTTCATGAAATAAATGTGTACTTGTGTGGGGTACTTAAAACTGTATGATATGATAATGGAAAAAACTCATACATTACTTCAAAAGAGGAAGAGAAAGACTGGCAGGAGACATTTTTTCAATTGTAACGGCGCTGAGGGGAGTTCTAATAATAGCTCCGTGTGTAAATAGCTGAAATTAGGTCCGTATATATATGTACATAGTTGTGTGTGTGATATTTCGATTTGTTTGTTGCCATTCTGTTATGCTCAGTGGTTAAGAGTGGAATTCTGGGGAGTTCTGGGGGTAACCCCTTAACAGTAGAGGGGCTGTGAGTGGCCAAGGTGGATTCTCGAGTGTTAAGTACGACTTTTGTACTGTTTGAAGCGTCTTTGTTAAGATTGTTGGGGAAAGACATGTACATGGTCAATAAAGAGCGCGTTTCTTTTACCTTGACTCCTGAGCCGGTTTCTAGTAGTTCTGTGTGGGATGCTATTGTCTTGAGGCGGAGTTCAGCTACGTGTCATTTTGATAAACTAAAGCGAAAGGGGAAGAAACCAGAGCAGGTTTTACAGGCTACACCGGATCTGATCTTTGTTAAGTTTAAACTTGGGATATATATTTTTCTGCTATATAATATATAGACATAGTAGCTGCGTTAATATACAGAACTATTTCTGTGTAACCGCGTAGATAATTTCCAGTTAAAACTGTTAAACTTGGATACTTTTCGGTTACTTACAGGCATCGAGCGATACGAGGATTCGGCGTCATGTCACAATTGGGTAAGAATCACTATAAATCATTATAAATTAACAAAATATGTGCTGTGTATGAATCTATGAAGTTCATGTTACATTAGTGTTCACTGCGGCACCTTTTCTTCTGTTTATACATTTTGTATTTTTTCTCTGAGATGTACGTCGTCGCTTATTTATGTACTGATATGTGGAGAAAAAATGTACTGTGTTTTACTGTATTGAACTTTTCCAGCGAATTGTGCAGTTTTACCACTACTAGTTGAGTAACTTCAGGCAGCTCACAGAGATCATGGCTTTTTAAACAGAAACATGATGAACATGTGATGTTGGTGAAAAATCATTAATCGATTTTCAGGAACTTGTCGTTTTGGTCCGGAGATTCGACTATAAGTATAAATGTAGGTTGGGGGACCATGGAGAACAGGGCACACGCGGCAATGTACATTATTATGTAGGGTCACCAATTCACTTTAACACATGTGTTTGGACTATTGGAGAATCTCCGCAATACATGTCCTTCAAATACGGAAATGAATTTTCACTGTCTGGAGCATAAGTTTTGTCGTGGTTTCCAGAGACAACACACCAGACTCCTGGGTAGTTTCTAAACGCAAGTAGCCTTTGTTACAAAGTAACAAA
Source organism: Scleropages formosus (assembly GCF_900964775.1). Taxonomy (NCBI): domain Eukaryota; kingdom Metazoa; phylum Chordata; class Actinopteri; order Osteoglossiformes; family Osteoglossidae; genus Scleropages; species Scleropages formosus. The sequence goes on along the minus strand of NC_041807.1, from coordinate 39,119,325 downwards.
GTCAAGTTGGTTTGTAGAGCAACTGGCAGACAGTACCTTTTATACAGTTTTGGATTAACCGGACACTTTTTTTTTACGTGGTCCAGATCCCCCTTGGATCTGGCCACTATTTGCGGCTGTTTCACTTACTAAATGTATCCATAACAGCGTTTGAACATCTTTTTTTCTTCACCTTGTTCTTACCACCATCTGGCTCTTGCTCTGTTAATAAAGGAAATAAATACCAGCCGGGTCAAACAACTCGTGTGATTCTGTGAGTGAGTGCGATCACACACTAGTAGAGCAGGGATCTGTAATCTGTGTTTTCACACTGAAACTGAAAGTATCGGGAGGTGAAATTTCAATGTTACTTGAGCATTGAGTTCAAAGTGTGTGTAAAACAGGTTTGATCACAGAGTGAGCTTCTCACAGTACAAGTCATATCAAGTGGTTTTTATCTATTTTTTCTTTTTATTTATTTGTATTTTCCTTCAAAGGTTTGCAGCTCTTTCCCAATTAATCTCTGAAGACAAACTGCAGTAAAAAGGCAATTTGATCACTTTTAATTTGTCTATAAACCTCAATTGTCCAGAGACCTCAGGTTAACTGCAGCACACAGGTCAAGAAGCCCTGATCTAGTGTGTGATTATACACAACACACACACTCTACACCTGCTCAGCCTTGTGCCCTGTGTTTGTAGGATAGGCTCCGGGCCACTGTGACCCTGACTTGGAGAAGTGGATTCTGGTCCAGCGAGAACAAGAACTGCAGTAAATTGTATGTGCAGTAGGTGGAACTAAAATCCAAAAGGTATTTAGTTCACATCATGCAAAATGTTTTAAAAGCAACAGTAAAATTGCACCGTTTCTGTACATGATAAAACTAATGATATTGGGATTATTGTAAATTAGTAATAACTGTGGAAAATGTTTCACTTTCAGTTCTCCCTTAAGTAAAGAATATAACAGAGACATTTGAAAAACATTAACCCCAGTTCTGAGTAGAGAGGTAAACTGGTCAAGGTTACAGTATAATTACAGTCCCAACAGCATTGTAAGACCATCTTTATTATTTGCTGACTTTTTTCCATGTACACTTGCTGACTTGATCTGAAAAAAGTTTTCACTCATTATGAAATGTACAAACATGACAGTGAATCTGTAATATGGTTATGGATAATAAACAAATAAAGAGAGAAAATTGAGGTCAATATGGTATTTGGGGGGGGGTGGTGCAGCGGGCTTGGCTGTGTCCTGCTCTCTGGCAGGTCTGGGGTTTGAGTCCTGCTTGGGGTGCTTTGTGGCGCCCTGGCGTCCTGTCCAGGGTGTGTGTGTGTGTGTGTGTGTGTGTGGTATTTGCAGAAGCCCTCCATGAACTTTCTTAGTCTCCCCTGAGATGAGTGAATTGTATAAGTCATCAAAGTCCAGATGTCTGGTTGTGAAGAAGGTGGTTAATAATTAATAAGTTTTCCTTTCAAAAACCCCTTATGAAGGAAAAATCAAGGCGTCCGTTTACCCCGCCCGGTATGGGGTCACCAGGGCCCCACCCTGGAGCCAGGCCTGGGGGGGGGGCTCGCATGCGAGCGCCTGGTGGCCAGGTCTATGCCCACGGGGCCTGGCCAGGCTCAGCCCGAAGCCATGACGTGGAGCCGCTCTTCGGTGGGCTCACCACCTGCCGGAGAAACCGTAAGGGGCCGGTGCATTGTGATTTGGGCGGTGGTCGGGGCCGAGTGCCCGGCCGACCCAAACCTCAGGCGCCAACTCTGGTTTTTGGGACTTGGAATGTCACCTCACTGGCGGGGAAGGAGCCTGAGCTGGTGCGGGAAGTTGAGAGATACCGTCTAGATATAGTCGGGCTCACTTCCACCCACAGCTTGGGTTCTGGAACCACTCTACTCGATCGAGGGTGGACTCTCCACTATTCTGGCGTTGCCCAAGGTGAGAGGCGGCGGGCTGGTGTGGGCTTATTAATAGCCCCCCAGTTCAGCCGCCATGTGTTGGAGTCTACCCCGGTGAATGAGAGGGTCATCTCCCTACGCCTTCGGGTCAGGGAACGGTCTCTCACTGTCGTTTGTGCTTATGCGCCTAGCGGCAGTGTAGAGTACCCGGCCTTTTTAGAGTCCCTGGGGGGCGTGCTGGAAAGCGCTCCCACTGGGGACTCTGTCGTTCTACTGGGGGACTTTAACGCCCACGTGGGCAGCGACAGTGATACCTGGAGGGGCGTGATTGGGAGGAACGGCCTCCCTGATCTGAACCCGAGCGGTGAGTTGTTATTGGATTTCTGTGCTAGTCGCGGTTTATCCATAACGAACACCATGTTTATGCATAAGGGTGTCCACCAGTGCACTTGGCACCAGGACACCCTAGGTCGGAGGTCGATGATCGACTTTGTAGTCGTTTCTTCTGACCTTCGGCCATATGTCTTGGACACTCGGGTGAAGAGAGGGGCTGAGCTGTCAACTGATCACCAGCTGGTGGTGAGTTGGATTCGATGGCGGGGGAAAAAGCTGGACAGACCTGGCAGGCCCAAACGCATAGTGAGGGTCTGTTGGGAACGTTTGGCGGAGGCCCCTGTCAGAGAGGTCTTCAACTCCCACCTCCGACAGAGCTTCAACCAGGTCCCGAGGGAGGTGGGGGACATTGAGTCTGAATGGACTATGTTCCGCTCCTCCATTGTCGGTGCGGCGGTTCGGAGCTGCGGCCATAAGGTCTCCGGTGCCTGTCGCGGCGGCAATCCCCGAACACGGTGGTGGACACCGGAAGTAAGGGATGCCGTCAAGCTGAAGAAGGAGTTCTATCAGGCCTGGCTGGCTCATGGGGCTCCTGAAGCAGCTGACAGGTACCGACGGGCCAAACGGAGCGCGGCTCTGGCAGTCGCCGCGGCAAAAACTCGGGCTTGGGAGGAGTTCGGTGAGGCCATGGAGGAAGACTTTCGGTCGGCCTCAAAGAGATTCTGGCAAACCGTCCGGCGACTCAGAGGGGGGAAGCGGTGTTCCACGAACACTGTTTACAGTGGAAGTGGTGCGCTGCTGACCTCAGCTGAGGATGTTCTCGGGCGGTGGAAGGAGTACTTTGAGGATCTCCTCAATCCCTCCGACACGCCTTCCGTAGAGGAAGCTGAGGCTGGGGACTCGGAGGGGGACTCGTCCATTACCCTGGCTGAAGTTGCTGAGGTAGTCAAAAAACTCCTCGGTGGCAAGGCTCCGGGGGTGGATGAGATCCGCCCCGAGTTTCTCAAGTCTCTGGATGTTGTGGGGCTGTCTTGGCTGACACGCCTCTGCAGCATCGCGTGGAGTTCGGGAACGGTGCCTCTGGACTGGCAGACCGGGGTGGTGGTCCCTCTTTTTAAGAAGGGGGACCGGAGATTGTGTTCCAACTACAGGGGGATCACACTCCTTAGCCTCCCTGGGAAAGTCTATGCCAGGGTACTGGAAAGGAGAATCCGACCGATAGTCGAACCTCGGATTCAGGAGGAGCAATGCGGTTTTCGCCCTGGCCGTGGAACACTGGACCAGCGCTATACCCTCACTAGGGTGCTGGAGGGTTTGTGGGAGTTTGCCCAACCAGTCCATATGTGTTTTGTGGACCTGGAGAAGGCATTCGACCGTGTCCCTCGTGGCATCCTGTGGGGGGTACTTCGGGATTATGGGGTTCGGGGCTCGTTGCTACGGGCTGTTCGTTCCCTGTATGACCGGAGTAGGAGCTTGGTTCACATTGCCGGCAGTAAGTCAGACCTGTTCCCGGTGCATGTTGGACTCCGCCAGGGCTGCCCTTTGTCACCGATTCTGTTCATTATCTTCATGGACAGAATTTCTAGGCGCAGTCAGGGAACGGAGGGTGTCTGTTTTGGTGGCCGCAAGATCTCGTCTCTGCTTTTTGCGGACGATGTGGTCCTGTTGGCTTCATCAAGTCAAGACTTGCAGCGTGCACTGGGGAGGTTTGCAGCCGAGTGCGAAGCGGCGGGGATGAGAATCAGCACCTCCAAATCCGAGGCCATGGTTCTCAGTCGGAAAAAGGTGGATTGCCCCCTCCGGGTTAGGGGGGAGTTGCTCCCTCAAGTGGAAGAGTTTAAGTATCTTGGGGTCTTGTTCACGAGTGAGGGAAAAATGGAGCGGCAGGTTGACAGGCGGATCGGTGCGGCGTCCGCAGTAATGTGGTCATTGTACCGGTCTGTTGTGGTGAAGAGGGAGCTGAGTCGTAAGGCGAAGCTTTCAATTTACCGGTCGATCTACGTTCCTACCCTCACCTATGGTCATGAACTCTGGATCATGACCGAAAGAATGAGATCGCGGATACAAGCGGCAGAAATGAGTTTCCTCCGCAGAGTGGCTGGGCGCACCCTTAGGGATAGGGTGAGGAGCTCGGTCACCCGGGAGGAGATCGGAGTAGAGCCGCTGCTCCTCCGCATCGAGAGGAGCCAGTTGAGGTGGCTCGGGCATCTGTTCCGGATGCCTCCTGGACGCCTCCCTGGGGAGGTGCTCCGGGCTTGTTCCACTGGGAGGAGGCCTCGGGGCAGACCCAGGACACGTTGGAGAGACTATGTCTCCCGGCTGGCCTGGGAACGCCTTGGGGTTCCCCCAGAGGAACTGGAGGAGGTGTGCGGGGAGAGGGAAGTCTGGAGTACTCTGCTCGGACTGCTGCCCCCGCGACCCGGCCCCGGATAAAAGCGGAGGAAGATGGATGGATGGATGAAGTTTTCCTTCCAGTTGATTTTTTTAAAATTATTATGACCAGGGACTGTACCTGGGAACAGCATGGTGGTGGCAGTGGTGGTGAAGAAGAAGTGAAACGCAGCCCTCGAATTTAGTTGCAGAAGAAGAATTTTTTCTGGTATTCAGTCATTGTTCACATGTTTTTTTCAATATCGATGCATCAGAGATCAGTCCCCGAGGTCACAAATGCTGCTCTACTTACCTGCTGATGTATGAAGTATAATGAACTCCTGGGTGTTACATGATTGATTTGCTCACACTTGTCACTGGTTCATTTTAAACTTTCATGGATTCATGGTTTTACTGTTTATGGTATTATCGGGCTTTGCAGTTGCACAGTAACTGTTGAAAGGCCCAAAAAAGTTGATAGATTTTCAGTCCATTACATATAAGGAAGTAACAGAGCAAGTTAGTTTGGAACACACTCCATTTAGAAAATGCCACAAATGGTAAAACACACAGTAGGTTACACAGCATTTCTTCTCTGCTTCATTTGACTTTTTTCAGCCCTTTCTGGGTATGGAGGCACAAAAGTATTTGAATTCATCATGTTCAGTCAATCTACATAGAGAATTGTCAATAGTGGAATCAGGCAATGTTCAGTGTGAAATAAAAGGAAAAACAGTGATCGTGGAGAAATGGGCTTAAGAAGCAGTCAAGTAGATACTGCAGGTAACAGAGACCATGTATCTCCTGGCTGAAATATAAATGTACTGAAATTAGTCTCTTTTTCCTCAGGTTGAAGAATGAACTTTTACAACTGATCGTGGTTGCAAAAGGATAAAAACGGCTTTGTATAAGATATTATTAAATTTACTTGCATTTATGGCCACTTCTCAAACACTTGAAATTTTTCCCTCAATGGATTTGGATATGATGTTCTACCAAGCGGTATGTAAGAATGATTGTCTTTTCTGTCTTTCAGTTAAGAACACTTACCTTGTGTGTGTTTGAGTCAAGTTACTGCAATTTTCTTTGCTTGAAAATAAAATGTACATATTAATAAGCTCTAGCTACCTCTGACTCCGCATAGAAGCCCACTGTCAATGTCAGTTAAATACTGTACTTTATAAACACTCTCTGCTGCATTCAGTGAATTAAGTGATTCTTGTCACTACATCCTTGGTCACAGTCTGCCTTCAAATAGTGTGGTGTGATGAATATGTTGTTTGAGGGATTCCAGCAAAGTTTATGTTAGTGCATTTTTTAAATATTATTTTACTAAACAAATCCTAGAAAATGCAGTACAGTGGACTCCTGGCTAACGACCACCCTGGTCTTCGTAGAAATGAATTAATCTTAATATCATCTTATTCACCAACCTGTGTCCTGCTGGTCAGCTGGTCTCGTTGTCCTATTTGGTCCCAGAGTTAAATCAGGGTTCGAGCGCCCAGTGCACCTCCCTCCAGGCTGCCCCGCCATACTGCAGCAGTTCAGTGTGCAGCAGCCCTTACTCTCAACCAATTAGATTTATAGAATTTTATGCAAATTAGTGACAATAGCTGGAGCTGTACTCAGAAAAGACCACAAATATTTTATCATAGCACCAAGAAAACTTGCCCAGTATCTGAGAGCAGAACCTTTTAGAAAAGTCAGAGTGAAAACACCTTCTGATTAACATCCCAGGTGAAGAGTCAGTTTAACAAGGTACCACTCAGGTGGGACAGTGTGAAGACAGCAGAGGTGTCACCACAAAAAAGTGATATTGTTGTGATTACAGTGTGAATGATATTGATATTCTCCAATGGGGGGATAAATCTTCCATATTTTTTTTTTACTGTGGTTAATAATGAAACCCTTCAACTGGTGCATTCCTTACAAAGCTGAAGTGTCCTTTAATAACATGCAAACATCTTATTCTCTGCTTCATGTGGTTTCACCATAATGGCTTCAATGTTTTGCAACACACTCCACCATTTATTGATTTGATACCTGTATATAATATATTTAAACTGAAATGTTTTCTTCTGTCCTCAGATATGTGCAGTGTTTCTTATGATTTTAAAATCTACCTTATGTTCTCCATGTGATCGGGCTGAATATGAAACAAATGGAGAATGTTGCCCCATGTGTTCACCTGGTAAGTTGTAGTTTGATTATTCTGCAGCCCATACAATGTCTGAAAACGTTTGTCCCAAGTAGAGTAACGGCAAACCAGAGCCTAACCCGACAACACAAGGCGTAAGAGGGAGGGGACACACTCCGGACAGGACATCAGGCCATCACAGGGCACCTCAAGCAGGACTTGAACCCCAGACCCACCAGCCAGGAAGCCTGAGCTAAACCCACTGCACCACTGGACCCACACCCAGTGTACATTGGATCGATGCATAATAATATACATAATTCATAGATAACATACAATCGACATTTGATCTCTGGATTACAGATACATCTTCCCAGGTGGGAAACACTGTGAAACAATCAGAAAACATTTATTTATTTATTTATTTTTTTTAGGCACTCGGGTTTACAGACACTGTACAGAGTTCACCAGTACTTCATGTGTGCCATGTATTGGAGCCACTTTCACCAACAGACCAAATGGTCTGAGTTACTGCTTTCCCTGTGCAGTGTGTGACCAAGGTGAGAAGTCATGTTTCAAATTAACCACTTTTTTGTAAATTTGACTAATTTATTTTACAATCTGTCATGGATATTATTGATTTTGCTTTGATAGGTCTTGGTTTAAAGACAATGACGGAGTGTACAGCCTCTTCAGACACGGTGTGTGGAGTCCTGGAAGGGAACTATTGTACTGATCCTTATGAGGGAGGATGTAGAGCAGCACGGAAACACACAACCTGCAAACCTGGAGACTTCATCAAACACCCTGGTCTGATATGCTTAAATCCGTTTGATTTGTAATCTTACTAATTTGTAATGCAATTTCAATTTCTTTCCAAACAATTATTGCGCAAAAACTCACTTTTTGCATTATGAATTTTATTTAAATTTTTATTCATTGCATATTTTATTGTAAATTTCTATTTATTGTTTTTAGTTGGAGGGGGACGCGGTGGCGCAATGGGTAGGACCGGGTCCTGCTCTCCAGTGGGTCTGGGGTTTGAGTCCCGCTTGGGGTGCCTTGTGACGGACTTGCGTCCCGTCCTGGGTGTGTCCCCTCCCCCTGCAGCCTTACGCCCTGTGTTGCCGGGTTAGGCTCCGGCTCCCCGCGACCCCATATGGGACAAGCAGTTCAGACGATGTGTGTGATGTGATGTGTTTTTAGTTGTCATCTATGTCACATTGTATTCCTGGGTAAAAGCTATTTCACTCCGATGTATGCAAAACATTTTAAAAGCAACAGTAAAATTGTACCGTTTCTGTACATGATAAAACTAATGATATTGGGATTATTGTAAATTAGTAATAACTGTGAAAAGTGTTTCACTTTCAGTTCTCCCTTAAGGAAAGAATATAAGAGAGACATTTCAAAAACATTAACCCCACTTCTGAATAGAGAGGTAAACTGGTCAAAGTTACAGCATAATTACAGTCTCAACGGCATCGTAAGACCATCTCTATTATTTGCTGACTTTTTCCATGTACGCTTGCTGCCTTGATCTGAAAAAAAGTTTTCATTCATTATGAAATGTACAAACATGACTGACAGGGAATTTATAATACAATTATGGATAATAAACAAATGAATGATTGAAAACTGAGGTAAATATGGTATTTGCAGGGGGGCGCGGTGGCGCAGTGGGTTGGACCAGGGTCTTGCTCCCTGGTGGGTCTGGGGTTTGAGTCCTGCTTGGAGTGCCTTGTGGCAGACTGGCGTTCTGTCCTGGGTGTGTCCCCCCCCCTCCAGTCTTACGCCCTGTGTTGCCGGGTTTAGCTCCGGCTCCCCGCGACCCCGTATGGGACAAGCGGTTCAGAAAGTGTGTGTGTGTGTGTGTGTGTGTGTGTGTTCCAAACATATTGTGGAAGTGACAGTAAACTTCACACATTGAGTTTAGGGTTTGGTAAATTTTTTTTGTTTGTTTTACTGTTATAGGAACAGACTCTACTGATACTGAGTGTGAGATCTGCCCTGAAAACTCTTTCTCATCTGGGTCTTCTACCTCCTGTACACCACACACAGAGTAAGTCTGTCATTATTCTTGTTTTTGTCATTATCTCCTTAGTTTTTATTTAATTGCATAAATCAAAAATGCAACAAATTTTCTGTTCAATGTGTATGAAGTATATAATACATAATGTATATATTTAAATGTTTTTTCACAGCTGTGAATCCAAAGGACTTCCCACAGTGAAACCAGGAGACAGTGTGTCTGATTCTCAGTGTGGAGAGAAGAATTGGGCTCCTCTGATAGTTTGGATTGTAGTTGGAATAATTGTAGTGTTATTTCTAGTTGGAGGAGTAACACTGTACAAATCAGGGTTCTGTTCAAAGAAAAACAACCTCAGTAAACCAGGTAAGACAATTTTAATGACTTTGTATATACAAAGACTGTCCGTTAAAAATTTACCAAATAACCTTTAGTTTTTGCATTAACACTGAAATTAGCTATTCAAATAGACATTGAGATAGAACAAATCTAACACTTCATTCTTTTTTTAGGGCCCTTACAACAAGATCAGGTTTGTTTTAATGTGTTTTTTCCAGTTTATTGTCCAATATTTCACAACATGTTTTATCATCTATATACTACTCTGGATTAAATTTTCTTTAAACTTGGTACAATTAACAATAATTCAGTGTTCTACTGTTATAACAGGAATGCCAACTGCAGCAATCAGAAGAAAGTGAAGTTGTTCATAAACAAGTAAGAAATTGTATCATTAAATTATTAAAAGAAATTATCCATTGACTAAATGTGGCTTCTGGGGGGTGCGGTGGCGCAGGGGTTTGGACCGGGTCCTGCTCGTGACTTCTAGTTCATATTAGTCTTTAGTTGATATTGGCTCCGAAAAGACATCTTTAAAGTTTTAATATAATTACATTACTGCTCATAATTGGTACTGTTACTAAGTTGATATTGTGCTGCTTTTCTTTAAAATCTCATTGTTTCTTCCCCCAGATTCCAGATCAGATCCGCATAAATTTGATAACAAACCAACAATATTTCGCACAGGATTAAATACCTCACCTCAGCCTGTTGAGCAGAGATCAGACAGTGAAGATGTGACAGCTGGTGTTTTCGAAGCAGAATGAGAAGGCTGTTAAGCCCATGAAATATCATCCACTCACTCATTACCCATAACCACTTATCCTAAGGTAGGGTTCCTACAGTCTACTCAACTGACCAGGCTACTCCATGTTCACCCTGGACAGGATGACAGTCCATCACAGGACAGTGACACACGCACAAAGTGCAATTAAGTGTCACCAATCTACCCGAAGCATGTTTTCGGACTGTGGGAGGAAACCTGAGCACCTGCAGGAAACCCACACAAACATGGGGAGAACATGCAAACTCCAAGAGTGAACTAAGCAAACCTACATCACGTTGTTCAGTCCAGGTGCTGGAAGTTGTACCTGCTGACACTCTCTTCTGAAGTATTATTTTGTGAAATGTTTTTCTGGAGTTTTTATAAATTGCTTCACATAGAGTTTTTTAAGAATTTTGCAACATATGAATCATGGAACACAATACTGTAGACAAATGGAATTAGAGAAATGGGATTAATTCCAGTTACATAATTATGGATGACACATGTATGGAGATTAACGGTTTCAAGTTAGAAAATGCCAATTAGAAGTTCTTCAGAATCTTTGAAAAGCATAATTAATGGAAATACCATGACTTATGACCGAACTAGTCACGTGACATCATCTTGGGACAAAGTTTAACACCATCTGTAGCACAGTCACTGGCACATGCAGTTTTATACTCTACAAATCACCTGAAATGCATGTCTTTGGGCAGAAACCAACATGAATGTAGAGAGAACATGCAAAGTGAACAGGTTGAGCTGGACTGATACCCCCATCCAAATGTAGAGGTGAGGCAGTAATGCCCTTTTTTTTAAAAAAATTAGGACAACTCGTGGTCTCATAGATTGAGTTATGTCTGAAGGATCTAGGCTCAGATCCCTGTGTCTGCCATTATCCTGAACTGTTACAGTAAAAAAACTACCCGGAATTAATGGTATATCAGTGTAAAAAGATGTAGAGAAAAACAGGAGTGAGTCCTCATTGACTAGTTTCACCTGTTATACCTCTGTGATCATGTCCCCATTTTGACTGTCCAAAACATGTCAAGTTGTACGTGGAATTTATTGACATTATTTTCTTTAATTTCTTTTGTTTTACTGTTCTGTTATTTGTAATAAAAGTTTAAACATTAAGTGCTGTACATATGTTTTTGTGAACCTTTGTAAAATGTACAGTGTGGAATAGCTATGAAAGCGCTGAAGGAGTGCAGGTAAACAACTGTACAGTATTATAGAGTAAATAATGAAGGAAACAACCTTGTTATGTTGCATTACAACCAATATGAAATACAGGATAACTGTATCCATTTGAATGTGGAATTTGGTGATGTTTCAGTAAAAATGGGTCTTAATTTTGACACTCAGCAACACATAAAAATGTTTGGCCTTGAAACTAATACAAATTATGTCTTCAGTTTATTCAAGTTCACCTTATGATAAGGTTTTGTGTGATGTAAATGTTAAAATTTTGTGATTAGAAATTACTAATTATTGTATAAACCTTTATGCACCCACTTGTTTGGTGAACATTGGCTCATATGGTGGAAAGTAAATTAGTTGTACTTTAGAATCACACATTTGCATCTTAGTCTCTTTCTGAGTATGAAATGCACACATTGTGTTTTTCTGAGATGTAAGTCGCTTTGTAGAAAATATTTTCTAAATGAATAAATGTAAATATATGTAAATATTTGTCTGAAGGACCCAGGTTCAAATCCCTGTACCTGTTATACTCTGAACTGACAGTAAAAAATGACTCAACTGTATGAATGAGTAAATCATTTAAAGAAGCTTAAGTAGCTGTATTACAAAGGAAGAGCTAAATTAACATTTTCACTCAGCAACTTACATGAAAGCTCAGGGTTGGATCAGAGGTGCGCTTCCTTCCTAACCCAGCAACACAGGGTGGAGGAGATACACCCAGGCCAGGATGCCAGTCCATTACAAGGAACCCCAAGTAGGACTCAACCCCAGACCCACCTGAGAGCAGGATCAGGCCAAACCTGCTGCGCCACTGCACACCTCTCTCAGCCAGTAAGATTTATATAATTTTCACTTAGGTTCTCAGTCCAATTTGACCTGATCACTTTAAACATAAGAATGAATTTAGGTTTATGAAATTTTTAACTAATTTTGTTGTCACTTTATATTGGTGAACGGTAGATAAATAGTGCTTATTTGAAATGTTTTATCAAAATTATCTGAAATGTTAGGGACACTTAAAAATTTGTTCAGGAGAGGGTCTTTACATTTGTATTTACATTTGTTCATTCAGCAGAAACTTTTCGGCAAAGCGACATACATCTCAGATCAGTACGGATCAGAGCATTTATATGTTACAGTGCACATCACATCAGCTAAAGTATAAGTCGGTTAACGTAATCAGAAATTACATTCAAACACCCTTCATGAATGTAAACTGAGAAGAAATGGTATGTCGCTGTGATACGATGATGGAAAACATTGTTACAACTTCATCAAAATGTATTATTCCATTGCGTTAGCTCCGAGGGGGCATGTGGTGCCGCGGCGGGTTTGACCAGCGCCTCGCCGTGCGGTGGGCCTGGGGTTCGAGCCGTGCTTGGACGCACAGCGGCTGTGTACTTCCCCTTGTGTTCGCTTAACATGCAGAGGAAGGACCTGAAAACCCACATCTCTTCCTGCCTTGAGCTACCTCGAAAACGCTCTGGGTCAGATTTGACTCGGCACCTTCCATGTATTAAATATCACAGTCGTGGAATTCTGCCTCGACGTGATTGGTGTTCAGCACTTGACAGCACAACTAAAAATTCTTGTATCTCCAGTCAATCCACCAACACTAACTGGTGTATTTCCCAACTGTCCAAAAAAGTGCTGTGTTCAAGTTCTGTAAATGAATTTTTAAAAAAAAAGAAAATGAAAGCGAAAGAATTTCCACACTGGAGGGGTTGAACTTCAGCACGTTGATAAGATAACAGAATTCGGAGAAGGACAAAACAGAAAAAGTTTTACACTCTACACTGTTTTTATTAAATGAATACTTCAGAAGATGCTAGAACAGGACTGCTACCCTGGAAGGGAGACACACACACTCAGGTGAGACTGAGTTCTAAAAGTGGGTTTAAACTTAAACATCCAAAGCAGGTGGAACTGCTGTAGTAAATATTACAGTATAACGCAAATCCACATTTACACAGTTTACTATCGGAGTGACAGGGCTGCAACATTTTGAATATCGTCGTTCCGAGTTTGAGTTCAGCTACATGTCATTTCCTGACAGCGAAAGGTAGGAAACCAGAGCAGGTTTCACAGTCTATGGTGCTGTCTGATCTTTGTTAAGGGAAAACTTGGGATTTATTTGTCTGCTATATAGCAGCTGTGTTAATATAGAAAAGAGAACTATATTTCTGTGTAAGCGTGTAGATAATTTCCAGTTAAGACTGTTAAACTTGGACACTTTTCGGTTACAGATATCGAGCGATACGGGAGGATTCGGCGTCATTTAACAATTTAAGGTAAGAATCACTATAAATCCATTGTAAACAAAATATGTGCTGTGTATGAATCTATATGAGGTTAATATACATGTGTTCACTACTGCAGCTTTTCTTCTGTTTATAGTTTGTATTTTTTTTTCTCTGAGATTTACGTTGAGGAAATGTATATTTTACTCTTTTGAACTTCTCCTGTGAATTGTTCACAGTTTTACTCCCTCTTTGAGTAACATTCTGAAGGCAGATCACAGAAATCATTGCTTTTAAACAGCAACATGTTGGTAAAAATGAATGAATTGTCATTAACTCGCCATGATGGTCCGGAGCCTCTAGGGTGAGACAGGACACACAAATTCACCTGTGGAATTTCAGTTTCACTTTGGTTTTTCCCTTCAGAGACAGTTGTGTTGTTCTGTTTCGAGCTCTCCCTGGTTGGAAATACATTAGAAATGGTTTTCTTTCATTTTGAAAGTACCTGTAGTCTTTCTGAGTACTGTATTCTTATGATGGTATTCTCCAACTCACATGTGGAAGAATTTGGGTGCTGCAGCAAGTAGCTGCTGTCTCATAGCAATTAGGGGGTGCAAGAGGGCATGGGTTCAATCCCCCCTCAATCTGTGCCAATTTGCTCTGGTCTGATCCCACAGTCCAAAAAGATGCTTTTGCATTTCACTCTCAAGATTGTGGGAAGTTCGCAGTATAGAGAACGTGTGCAAAACTTTTACCCTGTTTACTCTCTGGTAATAAACTGGTGTGCTTCAATGCAGCTTTAACACTGTTGGTGTTTCTGTTCTTTACTCTGACAGGCAGTGTAAATATTCCTATTTACTGTGTCCTGCAACTCTGATTCTATTTCAGTATGGACTTTTTATTCTTCATAGCGATGACGAATACAGAAAGTCCACATCTAGAAGGAGCATTTAGTGTCAATATGAACAGTCGTGTCGAAACGGGCCAATAATGTGGTAAATTAATGTCGTTGTGTGTAAACTCGCAGTAGAATAATTATAAATACCAGTTTATGTACCAAAGGTTAGTAGAGGGTGAAAGAGACACTCAGGTCCAACGGGCAGTGTAGTTTGTATGACGGAGAACATTTTAAAAGTGAAAGTGAAATTAAAGTGTTTTCTGTACGTTATAATTGCTTTTAGGGTTAAGGAATAAGCAGTTCAGTTATCATGTCTACAAGTTTAAGTTCAGTGTGAAATAAAAGAAAAAACAGTGATTGTGGAGAAATGGGCTTAAGAAGCAGTCAAGTAGATACTGCAGGTAACAGAGACCATGTATCTCCTGACTGAAATATAAATGCACTGAAATGAGTCTCTTTTTCCCCAGGCTGCTGAATGAACTTCGCACTGTTGCAAAAGGATAAAAACAGCTTTATATGAGATATTATTACTTAACTCCCATTTATGGGTGCTTATCAAACAATTGATATTTTTTCCCAGTGGAATTGCATATGATGTTCTACCAAATGGTATGTAAGAATAAATGTCTGTTTAATTTAAGAGAGAAGTTCTCAAGTTAATAACACTGACCTTGTGTGTAGTGACTCCTCAGACTGTGTAATATTCTATTTGTTAGAAAATCACGTTCAGCTTTAGCTACCACTGACTCCCCACAGAAAACAGCTGTCAATGTCAGTTAAATACTGTACTTTTTAAACACTCTGCTACTTTCATTGAATGAAATGATTCTTGTCACTACATTCTTGGTCACAATCTGGCCTCAAATAGTGGGTGTGATGAATATTTGGTTTGTGGGATTCCATCTGATTTTATGTTAGTGAAATTTTCTTATTATTTTACAGACAAATCCCAGACAATGCAGTAATCACAAAACACCACTAATATTTAATTATAACACAAAGGGAACTTGTACAGTATCTAAGAGCAGAGCCTTTTAATGAAGTCATACTGAAAACACCTTCTGATTAATCTCCAAGATGAGAATTCACCTTAACAAGGTACCAGTCAGATGGGTCAGTATGAAGACAGCAGAGGTGTCACCACAAAAGATGGATATTGTTGTGATTTCAGTGTGAATGATACTGATATTTTCCAGTGAGGGGAAAAAATCTTATTTTTACTGTGGTTAATAATAAAGCTCTTGGTCTGGTATTTCTTACAAGGTGGAAGTGTCCTTTAATAACATGCGTGCATCGTATTCCGTGCTTCGTGTGGTTTCATCAATGGTTTGCAACATACTCCACCATTTATTTATTTTGTACCTGTATATAATGTTTAAACTGAAATGTTTTCTTCTGTCCTCAGATATGTTCAGTGTTTCTTCTGATTTTAAAATCGAACTTATGTTCTCCATGTGATCAGGCTGAATATGAAATAAATGGAGAGTGTTGTCCCATGTGTTCACCTGGTAAGTTGTGTTTCATTATACTGCAGCCCCTCTAATGTCTATACAGTGTACAGACACTTGATTTGCGGATCACAGGTACATATTTTCTGTCGGAAAAGGGTGTGAAATAATCAGCAGACATTCACTTTTCTTTAGGAACCCGAGTTTACAGACACTGTACAGCGTACACCAGTACTTCCTGTGTACCATGTATCGGATCCACTTTCACCCACAAACCGAATCATCTGATTCACTGTGTTCCTTGTACGGTGTGTGAAGAAGGTGAGAAGTCATGTTTCAAATCAACCACTTTTTTTGTACAAATTAATTGTACAATCTATCATGGATATTCTTGATTTTGCATCAAAAAAAAAAAAAATTGGTAGGAGGGTATAAGGATTTATCTCTCCTGTGTTTTATGTACCTACTTGAGCGATGAACCTCGGTACAGCAAGCGGTAGGGAAAAAAACTACTTGGTTTACTTGAGTCACACGTCTGCAGCCATGTCTCTTTCTCTTAATGTAATGCATGAATTGTACTTTTGATGAGATGTAAGTCGCTTTGGACAAAAGCATCTGCTAAATGAATAAATTTAAAATTTTAACATAATGTAAATGTGTCAACAGGTCTTGGTTTAAAGACAGTGAAGGAATGTACAGCCTCTTCAGATGCAGTGTGTGGAGTCCTGGAAGGGAACTATTGTACTGATCCTCATGAGGGAGGATGTAGAGCAGCACAGAAACACACAACCTGCAAACCTGGACACTTCATCAAACACCCTGGTCTGCTATGTTCATGTGTTTTAACTCCATCTGTTTGATTTATGATCTTGCAAATTTGTAATATAGTCTCCATTTTGGGCTTTGATAAAATATTTTCTTTGTTTTACTGTTATAGGAACAGACTCTACTAACACTGTGTATTACTTCTTTCCAAACGATTACTGCAAAAAACTCACTTTTTGCATTACGACTTTTAACTCGATTTAGATTTCTATTCATTGAACAATATATTATATATTTCTATTTATTGTTTTTAGTTGTCCTCTGTCACATCATGGTCCTGGAGAAATGCTGTTTCGCTCAGATGTATGTTCCAAACATACTGTGGAAGTGAGAATAAAGTTGACATTGATTTTAAGGTTTGATAAAATATTTTTTTTCTTTAACTATTATAGGAACAAACTCTACTGACACTGTGTGTGAAATCTGCCCTGAAAACTCTTTCTCAGATGGATCTTCTACCTCCTGTACACCACACACAGAGTAAGTCTGTCGTGATTCTTGTTTTTTTCATTATCTCTTTAGTTTTTATTTAATTGGATAAAGGAAAAATGCAGTTAATTTTGTGTTCAATGTGTATGAAGTATATAATATACAGTATAATGTATATATTTAAATGTATTTTCACAGCTGTCAATCCAAAGGACTTCCCACAGTGAAACCAGGAGACAGTGTGTCTGATTCTCAGTGTGGAGAGAATAATTTGGGTCCTCTGATAGTTGGGACTGTAGTTCTAATAATTTTATTGTTATTAGCAATTGGAGGAATAACACTGTAAAAATCACAGTTCCGTCCAAAGAAACAACTCCAGTGAACCAGGTAAGAAAATAGTAATGACTTTATATATACAAAGACTGTCCATTAAAAATTGACCAAATTACCATCGGTTTTTCCATTAACACTGAAATTAAACTGACATTGAGATAGAATGAATCTAACATTTTATTCCTTTTTGTAAGACCCTTACTACAAAATCAGGTTTGTTTTAATATGCTTTTGCCAATTTACTGTCCAATATTTCACAACATATTGTATTATCTATGTGCTACTCTGGACTAATTTGGACAGTGAAGTTGTTCAGAAACAACTGAGAAATTGTTTTTTCAGAGGCAATATCAATTGCTGATACATCTTTAAAGTTTTAATATAAATACATTACTGCTCATTATAGTTACTGTTACTAAGTTAATATTGTGCTGCTTTTCTTTAAAATCTCTTTGTTTCTTTCTCCAGATTCCTGCTCAGATCCTCATAAATTGCGAAACAAACCAACAAACGATATTTTGCAGAGAATTACATACCTCACCTCAGCCTGTTGAGCAGAGATCAAACAGCGAAGGTGTGACGACTGGTGTTTTCAAGGAAGACTGGGAAGGCTGTTAAGCCCATGAAATATCATCCACTCACTCATGTCCCCTAACTGCTTATCCTAAGGTAGAGTTCCTGCAGTCTGGAGCCCATCCTGGAAGCACAAGGCACCAGGCTACTCAATGTTCACCCTGGACAGGATGACAGTCCATCACAGGACAGTGACACATGCATGAAGGGCAATGAAGTGTCACCAATCTACCCGAAGCATGATTTTGGACTGTGGGAGGAAACCTGAGCACCTGCAGGAAACCCACACAAACATGGGAAGAACATGCAAACACCAAGAGTGAACTAAGCAAACCTACATCGCGTTGCACAGTCCAGGTGCTGGAAGTTGTACCTGCTGACACCCTCTTCTGAAGTATTATTTTGTGAAATGTTTTTCTGGAGTTTTCATAAACTGCTTCACATAGAGTTTTTTAAGAATTTTGCAACAGATTAATTATGGAACGCAACACACACACACACACACACACACACACACACACACTGACTGAAACCGCTTGTCCAAAGTAGGGTTGCAGCAAACCGGAGCCTAATCCGACTCGAACCCCTGACCCGCCGCAGAGCAGGACCCAGCGAAACCAGCTGCACCATCGAAGCCCCCAGTTTCAAATCAGAAAATGACAGTTAAAAGTTCTTCAGATTCTTTGAAAAAAGCATAATTAATAGAAATACCATGACTTATGACCAAATTGGTCATGTGACATCATCTTGGGACAAAGTTTAACACAGTCACTCACACAGGCAGTTTTATATTGTTCAGAACACCTGAAATGCATGTCTTTGGACGGAAACCAACATGAATGTAGAGAGAACATGCAAAGTGTACAGGCTGAGCTGGACTGAAAGTCACATCCAGATGTAGACGTGAGGCAGTTATGCCAATTTTTTTTTTTTTTTTTAAATTAGGACAACTCGTGGTCTCATAGATTGAGTTATGTCTGAAGGATCCAGGCTCAGATCCCTGTGTCTGCCATTATCCTGAACTGATACAGTAAAAAAAACGACCGAGAATAAATGGGTAAATCAGTGTAAAAAGATGTAGATAAAAACAGGAGTGAGTCCTCATTGACTAGTTTCACCTGTTATACCTCTGTGATCATGTCCCAATTTGGACTGTCCAAAACATGTCCATTTGTACATGGAGATAATTTATTTACATTGTTTTCATCAATTTCTTTTGTTTTACTGTTCTGTTATTTTTAATAAAAGTTTAAACATTAAGTGCTGTACATATGTTTTTGTGAACCTTTGTTAAATGTGCAGTGTGGAATAGCTATGAAAGAGCTGAAAGAGTGCAGGTAAACAACCGTACAGTATTATAGAGTAAATAATGAAGGAAAACCTGGAACCTTGTTATGTTGCATTATAATCAATATGAACTATAGGATAACTATCTATTTGAATGTGGAATTCGGTGATGCTTTAATAAAAGGGTCTTAATTTTGGCACTCAGAAATGCAGAAAATTCTTTGACCTTGAGTTCCATTTATTTATTGTCATTTCTTTATTTTATTTTATGTTTAGTTTAGTGTTAGACTCGACAGGTTAAAAAATTCTCCATTCATTATTTCTGCTAATTAAAATATATATTCAATAAATTCTAAAAACTGTCATGCGAATAATAAAATATAATAAAACAATAAGTGTCAATAAAACCAATATAAAGACTGCATGACAGAACCTTAAAAAAAAAATACCCCAAGGCTTAAAACCATAAATCATTAAAAGGAACTTACCCAGTAAATCTATCGTTCAAGATGGGGGGAGGGGTCCCCTGGTCTGTTCCCAGGGTCTTACCATACACCTCACCTCCTGTTTTTTGGGTGTTTCCCTTTTCACAACACATCTCCCCTATTAACAGGAGTCAGGGCCAGAGGCTTTCGGGTTGTCAGGGTGCATTTCCCTGATGGAAGTCACTGAGGTAGTTGGTAAGCACTTTGTCAGTATTCTTGTACAACATCTGATTGGATGGGAGTTTTCGACATGGACTGTTTTATGGGTTCTGTCATGAAATTAGTGAGACTATGACAAGCTGGCTTTATCCTGTTTTTTTTTTTATTTTTTTTTTTTAAAGTACAGAAAGGAGTGTGTCACCTTCTCCGCATCTGGCACCTCTGCGACACCTGCCGTTCCCTGATGGGAACGACTATAAAGAGGGAAGCCGAGGAAGCCCAGACACGGAACCTTGTTTTGCCTCCTTGTTTCCCTGCAAACCGTATTACTGAGAGACCCATTACGACTTCGACCCTTTGCCTGTTTCTTCCTGACCACGTTCTTTGCCTAGCCCTTTCTACGACGTTTGCTGATCGCCTGACCCTCGCCTGCCCCTCGACTACGATTATGGATTCTGATTCGGCTTCCGTGCACGTCGATCCGAACACTCTGCACTTGAGTCCGTCCGTGCTACGCGCAACCGTGACAGAGAAACTCCATATGGAAACATTTTTTTTTTTCTCTAGTTGTGTTAGTTCCTAATTGAGTAGGACAGTGTGCTGTATGGGTGTATTTTTTTGTTTTTTTTTTTTTTTAACTGCTGGAAGACCCACATACAGTGTGTACTTCTTACTGACAATAACGTATTTTTATGCAGTTGTTTACTGTTCGCATTTTGCATTATTGAGACTATGGTGCACAACATCCCAAAAGATTTGTGTGGTAATTTGCTTGATATGTGACAAATTTTGGAGTTTTGTAGTGTGTATCATGAGCATATGGAGATTTCAGTTAAGGTGAACTGAACTAGTTTCTAGTTGACTTGGGCACCAGGAAACGTGAAAACTAACCAAGTTCACACAGAACAAGGACACTGGGAACACTTGTATTCACCCATTTAGTGGGTGCTCCCCCCCCCCAAAAAAAATTAACAATGTTAAAATACATAGTTTACCAATTTATTAGTCACTTATCCCATGATCTAAGTGCATGACAAATATTTATGTTCAGTAATGTTGTGACAGCTGTTATTGGATTAAGCTTTGTGCAGCTACTTGATGTACCTTGGTTCATATGGGAGAATGTGATAAATTAGCTGTGGTTCAGAATCACATTTACAAGTCTCTCTGTAATCCACTTCTTGTATTATTCTGTGAGATGTATGTTGCCTTGCAGAAAAAAATCTGCTGAATGAACATCTATGACTGTGGATTCAAAGAATATAGCCAACTCGGTGTGTGTTGTATTTTTGTTGTTTCCGTTGGTGTTGTTGATGTTGTGTGGAAAGGCGTTGTTTGTATTTGGTTGTCAACTTGTAATTGCTGATGAATGATTGGCATTGAGTTTAATTGTACAATTTGAAATGCGATTTATAGAACTGCCACTAGATGTCCATACGTTAATTACGTCCCTTGGTCTTTTGCGTAAATGAGAAAAGAAGTAGAGAAGAATAGTTTTGCCTCAGACTCAGAGTGTACAAGCGGAGCGACAGATGTTTGTTGGTATTTTAATTAAATGTAACGTTTTATTAGAAACCCAGGAGTCGGTCTCCTCATTTGCGAACTTGAGAAGCTGCAACGTGGTTCGTGACAACAACAGTGTGTGTGTGCCCACTAAGTGCATTTAACTATAAAATTACTTTTGTTTTTCCCATTTACTCACATAGTTGTTACAATAACACACAGCATAGCATGACATGTTCAGGTACCCTTTTGTTTCTCCATGGCAAAGAATAGTGGAGGGTGGCATTTGGACTGGGATGCAACTAAACATGTCCCCCTCTTCATATCCAGGAAAGACTCCAACAAATAGAGCTAGAAAGGCTCTCATGTCTGCTGACACAAAGGAGTTAGGGGATGTGAGCAGTTTCTGGTCTGAGTCCTCCATATAAGTCTGCTGGAGTAGGGGCACAGTTTAGACTGTAATGCACTCAACCCTACATGTTCCCAAAACCCTTCGGAACTATTCATTACTGTTTAAGGACAATGGCCTGTTCCACTGGATGAAGACCGCTACAACCCCAGGCACCTAGAGGTGATTAGGGAAAACATCAGGTGAGTGGTAACAAGGGGCCCACAAAAACATACACACAAAGTGCTTAAGTTTAGGGTTAGGGTTAGGGTTACAGTTAGCTGCCTGAAACCTACATGCTGGATATGTAGGTCACATGATGTGCTTTTCCCCCCAAAGACAAGAACAAGTTAATAGATAAATCATAATAAACCAAACAGAAGCGCTTAACACACAAACCAACATCAACAAGCCAAACACAAGCACCAGCAGACAGTCTGATTTTCTTGGGAAATGGAGGGGTTTTTAAGATGGTGGAGTCTGGAGGTGATTTGTCCAAATGCAGGAACTGATGATGATGAACAGGGATGGCAACCAATGATAGACAATCGACCTGTGCCGAGAGCAGAAATACAAACGCAGAAAGGCATAAAATACCGTAAACCTGTACAAGGACATAACACAATTTCCTCCACTGGAAGAGTCCCAAGAGTCCTAAGAGTCCCAAGAGTCCCAAGAGTTCAATGAACATCTGTTGAACAAAACCAATATGTTGAGGAAATCAATCGGTGTAGTCCTGGTTCCTTCTGATAAAGTGGATGGTATTCTTCAGTTGGCAGCCTCACCGTCCCTTCCACAGTCATTGATTGTCCTTTCATGTTCACCTGGGGCTACTGACATCTTCAGGAGTGAAACTACTCTGGGCTACCTAGGGTCAAAAATACAAAGAAAAAAATCTTTGCGTCACCCTACGGGGAGAGCAGAGAAGCCAGCTGAACTTCTGCACCTTAGGCTCAGCAGGCTACCCAAAAAAAATAAAACCCAACCAAGGAGCAGAGCTTCCCCCTGAGAATATTGGGGTCATGCACAGTCCTGTATTATGTTCTACTTTGACCCAGCTAAAATCCCCAGTACTGCACTCAATCTTAACCAAAAGGCTGAGAAACTCTTACTTCACGCGATTTCACTGTTAGCTGAGGACTCTGTTATGACAACTTTTCCAGTGACTTGGATCCATTTCTAGATGCCTGATAAAATAGTACAAGTCAATTCTCACAACACATGGTGATGATTTGGAAGACACAGGGATGGAAAAAACTAAGTAACAAAAATAGTATTGCTGTTCTATGCTTAAATTTTCTAGAAGCAAATCATATTCATTCAAAGGTCTGTCTGACACACACATTGTCTGAACCACTTGTCCCAAACAGGGTCGCAGGGAGCCAGAGCCCAACCTAGCAGCACAGGGCGTAGAGGGAGGGGACACACCCAGAACAGGATACCAGTCCATTGCAAGGCACCCCAAGCGGGACTTGAACCCCAGACCCACCCGAGAGCACTACCCGGTCCAACCCACTCCGTCACCGTTCCCCTCCTCATTTGAAGGTGAATTGCCTTATTTTGTGGTACTGCTACCTATGACAATACATCAGGGGTTTCACCAAGCACATCTTAAATTGTCGAAAGTCTTATTGCTGTTACTTACTTGTATCTGTTTCATGTTCTTGAAGAAGCATGTTTACTTTTTCTCTCTGACATCGGCTGAAGCAACAGAAGTGAGTTCTTATAAATACTGTATTCTGCATTGCAATGAATTACAAGAAACGGGCAGAAAAAACTAAAATACCTGTTTTCCCTCCAAGTAACCTGAAAAAATATGTTATCGATATTACAAACATTCTGCACAATTTTGCATGATGATGTTTAACATCTAGCTGTTTCACTTCAGGGGGCGTGGTGGCGCCGTGAGTTGGACCAGATCCTGCTCTCTGGTGGGTCTGGGGTTCGAGTCCTGCTTGGGGTGCCTTGCAGCGGACTGCCGTCCTGTGTGTCCCCTCCCCTTCTGGCCATATGCCCTGTGTTACCGGGTAGGCTCTGGTTCCCTGCGACCCTGTATGGGACAAGCAGTTTGGAAAATGTGTGTGTGTGTGTTTCACTTTGAATACAGCATCATCAGCCTTCTATTAACTATGGCTCTTTACTTGCTTATGATTACTTACTTTCAGCTTTTGCTTTTAGGCCATTTATCATTTCTTGTCTCTGGTAAGGCAATTAAATGGTAATTTTATAACTACAGTCAGTAGACAATAAAAAGTAAACAAACAATAAATAAGCTCAAATCAAGAAAAAAACATACCGGACTCATGCTTGAATCACCTAAAATAAAGACAGCCATTAACAGATCCAGCTTAGCTTGATGTTACACAGTCTTTGTCATTATACATCATCATCACAATATTTTTGAATATATAACCATTGAACTACAATTTTAAATAAGCAATAATATAAATGTTTATTTACCAGAAAAGCCTTTGTTTGTGCAGTTGAGTACTAATAAAACTATAAAAAATCTTACCCTCAGAAAGTGATGATTTTTTCTAGAATATGAATATTGCTACAGTTGCTGTTGTAAGAACTGCAGCTATAATTGGACCTATAATCACAGCTATAAGATGTCCAGAATTCTTCTCTCCACATTTAGAATCAGACACACTGTCTCCTGGTTTCACTGTGGGAAGTCCTTTGGTCTCACAACTGTGAAAACAGATAATAAAAATTATTCTGTTATTATAAAATGTGTAAGTAAAACTGAAACTCCATATGTAACATTTTAATATAAACTGGGGTGAATTTAGTGCAGACAGACTTACTTTGTGTGTTTTTTGCAGAATTCTGAAGATCCATTTGAGTAGGAATTTTCTGGGCAGCTGTCACACACAGTGTCAGAAGACAATGTTCCTACAATATTAAAGAGTTGAAAGTATTCTATAAAACACTGGAGTTTTCAAGACTACACACGACACGATTTTAGTGACATGAACATGAAAATTAGTCATATACTTTCCGACTTATGTAATGGATCTGTTCTGGAAACCTTTACTTAAGTCGAAATTTTACGCAAGGAAAGAATTAATTTTTACATTGACATCAGTTTAATATGAAACATGCATAAAATAAGTACAGTATTAATGTTATGTAATACTGTATATTGGAAAATATAAAAATACAATATTTAAAAATTTAATTCTCATTAATATGAATATATGTTTTACATACAGTTAGTAATGAAGAAAGAAATAAAAAATATGCAATTGTCACAAAATTTTTTTTGATAGGAACAGTTTTATAGCAACCCACACTACTGGTAAGTTCTGCCCCATAGGGGGAGGAAAGGGGATGGGGTGTAAATGGTTGATGTGAACAAGGGTTGCTGGGAAATTTAAATAGTGCAACCACAGCGGAAACTATGAAGGGGTGAGAACCTATTGAGTGGTGTAGAAAGAAGGCTGACTTGAGGTGTTGGCCACTGAGGAGAAGGGAATTACTCAGACTGAGAGTATTACTTTCTTCTATTGTTAAGAAGACATTACTTCTGCGGAGGAGATGGAAACTACGTGGACCCTACGGAGTTCCCTGTTGATGTCTCGAGCTGGTGGTCATCGTATGAAGGTGTTTGGGCGACGCCGAACTCAAGAGACATATCTGCCAGAGGGGGACTCTAGTGGGGCAGCGGGGGCTGTTTCCTCCGGGGAGGAGGTTTTCATAGACTGAATAATTATGGACAGGTTTATTCTTATTTTAGCGTTTTACTGGTTTTACTCTTTTAACATAACCAAATAGGATGTGACTCTCTTCTCTAGCAAATGGAGGAAGTAAGCGGAGCATAGGTGGCATCCACTCTATGAGTGTGGGGATTGTTTTTGAGGACCGTGCTTTTGAGAAGGTAAGGCCTTTTACTGTTCATTCTGGCCGGTTTTGGGAGCGGACGTCATGTGGAGAAGTCGGCACATATGCATTCTGTGTGTCTATGACTCCGGTGAAGGTCAGATCCTGCATCGCTCTGTTAGATGACTTGATCACTTATTGCGTGACTGAAAGATATCTGATAATAGGAGGAGACTTTAATATTTTTCTTGAGAGGAAGGACGATATTAAACATTTTAAAACCTTTATATGCAGTTTAAGCCTCACGGAAGGCTTGCATGGAGTCCAGCCTGTAGCCATTCCACACACACACACACATTGTCTGAAACCGCTTGTCCCATGGGTTTGCGGTGAGCCGGAGACTAACCCGGCAACACAGGGCGTAAGGCTGGAGGGGGAGGGGACACACCTAGGACGGGACGCCAGTCCGTCACAAGGCACCCCCTCTGTGTTTGTTATTATTATTATTATTATTAAATGTTAGTTTAGTGTAGTGTAGGTTAGTTTACTGTACACATTAGTGTTTATTAATTTTTCTTAATTATGTTTTTGTTCCATTCTGACCAGTAAAAAAAATGTACTTCCTTGTATATTGCAGATAATTGTTGATGGGTTATGGTGTTCCAGTAAACCTTCAGTTATTTGTGGCTTCTGTGCATTTTTCCTCACCCCATCAGAGCCCAGACCTCCACCCGCTACAGTATTTATAGTACACTGTACTCTATAAATATATTATAAATATGTAGTACTAAAGAAACAAGTAAAAATGCACCATAAATATTTTAAAATACAGTACATTGCAGTGTACAAAAGGAATTGCTGTATAACCAATCAGGGAGCAAGAACAAAACGTGACGGAAGACCAAAGGACGGCACAGACGGCCAGCAAGCGATCGTATTGCATGTCATCCGCATCGCTGCAAGGTGGCACCGTGTAAACAGTGTTGCATATTTTCTGTAGAATTTCTGATGATGACAGTATTTTCCTAAACACTGGTAGACCTCATGGAAATAAGGGTTAGTATTTAATATGAAAATATGAAAAGTTCATTCAGACCAGGGTGTTTGATGAAGTGTCCAGGTTTGCAGGTTGTGTGTTTCTTTGCTGCTCTACATCCTCCCTCATAAGGATCAGTACAATAGTTTCCTTCCAGAGCTCCACACACTGCGTCTGAAGATGCTGTACACTCCTTCACCGTCTTTAAACCAAGACCTGTTTGAAAATTGAGAATGAACAGAATGAACTGTAGTGTGACTTACATCCATTCTTTAGAATTAACTAGAGTTTATCCTTTTTCCACAGGGTGCAAGGCTAAGGGTTCATCCTGGACATGACAATGACTCTATTGTACTGCAGTGTAAGTTAATGTATAAAATGTCCTGTAATTTTTTTTTTTTACCTTGGTCACACATTGTACATGGTATGCAGTCACTGAGACCATTTGGTTTATCAGTGAAAGTGAATCCATCACATGGAACACAAGATGTACTGGTGTACATCGTACAGTGTCCGTAAACACGAGTTCCTAACGAAAAATAAATGGGTGAGTGTTAACTGGGCACATATCTGAGGATCAAAAAAGTGTATATTTGTGTATGATACTGGAAAATGTTAAAGTCACAAAAGTAACAAAAAAAATGTCTTACCAGGCGAACACATTGGGCAGCACTCTCCATATATTTCATATTCAGCCAGATCACATGCAGAACAAAAGTATTTTACGAGCAGGATTACAACATATCTGAAAAAATGGAAGATATTCCCTTTAGATATATAAACAATTAATAGGCACTTGTTCTAGTATCAGATTAACGGAGCTCACTTCCACAGTATTTCAGTCATGTCCGGTGTGCTTCAGTGTTGGTGGTCAGTAACACGATGACAAACCTTGCACACGTTTATTGAATGAATTTATCAACAGGCAATAAAAAGGGGTTTATGAAGAGAAAGTGTCATTTGCAATGATAAAAACAGTTGTAACATGTAGATAACGGAAATGTTTAAATTTGTCATTTACATGACAGTTCCAATTAATTCTGAAATATCTAGACACCCTTCTGGAATTTATTAGTAGGTGCTCCATAATCATAACTGTGAGAAATTATAAACATTTGACCCTGGGCCCTCACTCTATGTATATGGACTTTTTTACATTTTCTTGGAGTTCTGTCTATCTGTATGCTGTTGTGACCTTGTTCATAAAACCAATTTAAAAATGTATTTATTTATGTGAAAATGTATGTATTTAGGTCCAAAAGCAAAGCTATTCACATTCCAGTTGATTTAAATGCTGAAGGTAGGTGGCACAGCTGGTAGAGCTGGTGTCTCACAGCACCTGGGCCGTGTGATTGGATATAGGTTCGGTCCCTACTCAGTCTGCATGAAATTTCTTTATTGGGTTTACTCCAATGGCTCTGGTTTCCTCCCACAGGCCAAAGACCCATCTTTCAGGAGAACCAGTGACTCTGTATTACTGTGTGTGTGTGTGTGTGTGTGTGTGTGTGTGTGTGTGTGTGTGTGTGTGTGTGTGTGTTACGTTGCTGTGCTGTGTGATGATTGAATGATTGTAGTCAATTAAGTGTCGAGTAAGTCACCTTGGAAAAAAGTTAAGAAAGAATACATTATAATTTGTACTGTACTTCACTTTAGAAAAAAAAACCATCCAATAAACCACTAAATTTAACTGCACAAAACACTGAGGTATCAAAGTTATTTAAAAAAAGATGCAAATGCTTCATTAAATTATTTATTCATGATTTTCTCCAGTGCTACATAAGCCAGGCGACAGGCAAATGTCAACACTACGTACAAAAAGGTAGAGCATAACCCAAAAATCATTTTAGGGAAAAAATGTATGCAGCTTCAGACAATTTTTCATAAATCATAACCACCATCACCTCAGGGGCTTGTTTTTGTCCCAGATGTGTAGTAAAGTGGGTTCCATTGGATTCAGGCAACTAGGAGAGAAGAGCACATTTTTGCACAGTTACACCTTGAAGACAAAACACACATTTGTTACAGTATTTTCTACCGGATTCACTTGTCCTGAAGTCGATTTAATCCAGACGAACGGATTTTTTTTTCTTTTAAAAGAGCAAAATTACGGCCGCCTACTGCTAGTATCATGTCCCATTTTGAATCCGAAACTATGTTTCGTGCTTTTCTCCATATACGGCATGTCAATTTGGAAGGGAAGCATTTTATTTACTGTTACATTTAAACATACGGAGCACATGATTACAGCCACCCCTCGAGCGCAGTTTTTTTTTACACACACAATGCGCATGCGTCAGCCTGCACGTCGGCACATACATATTACTGTAATAGGGGTGTGTCTAAAGGGGTGGCATCGCCCCCCGGTGCCCCCCCAGTGTCTCTGGGATAGAGTACTGTCAGTCTGACAATTCGCTGCCAAAAGAAAGAGGCAAGAGCGTGGAAACTGTGCGCAATGTTTTCTAAGCCAATTTTCTGCGCTGTACAGTATTTGTTTCTGATAGAATTTTCTGATTCCCCATGCCCCCCATCATCCCCCCCCGACTGGTTCTTGGACCCCCCTCATTTAAAAAATCCTGGAATCGCCCCTGGTATAAAAGACATGATCATGTGAATTGTGCACATGTAACAGGACACATCTTTACACATCATCCCAATAGCAGCAGCGACGTAACAAGCTGCGAGGCACTTGTGACTTGGGGACCAAAAAATGTTAATAAAAGTAGTACTCAGTGGAGTGATGTACAATTTTTTGTTTTTTTTTTTTTTTAACTGTATTTGATAAAGTTATCAATAATACACAACCAAAACAATACATTAAAATCCACAATCCAACAAACCCAACACCATTTTCTTACAGTTGGTACTGCGGTCACCTGTTCGACAGTCATGGGGAGGGGGGTGATGGACACATTATGATAACATCTCAACCATGACACTGTTTGCGGTTTAACAGAGGGAGAAAAAAAAATTAAAAAAAAAAACTTTTGCTACGTAACAGACCATGGACCATGGCATAGCTAGATTTTTTTTTCGAAGAGCAGGTCTGTGTCGACCGACCGACAAACGACATTTAATTTACCGACATAATACACTGACTGAGCCGCGTCGCGTCTGCGCGCATTCATTGGGGCTCCACGTGAGTTTATTCCATGATTTAACAGCAAATGTTTTATTCGGACAAGCGGTTTCAGCAATGTGTGTGTGTGTTTTACTCTGTAACTGGACTCAAACTTTCAAAGGTACAAAATCGTTCATATTAATTGGTGCTCCGTCACAATCGCTCATAATAAATAAGATCATGTTACGTAGAAGAGGAAGTTTCTCCAGCAGCAGGGAGTCGGTGTAAAAGCGCGATTCTACTGGTTTCCTGTTCTGAATTAATGTTCTGGTATTGTGTGTGATTTGTTGTTCAATAATAAAAAAAGAAAAAAAAAGATTCTACTGGTTTCCGACTCCGAATTTCGTCCGAGTCTCAGAAACTCGCGGCGCTTCGTACTTACGGTCATATGAAGGTATCATGGAGCGAGGACCCTTGGCTTGTCACGCATTTATTTACTTCTTTTATTTATTTAAATTAATCGGACCAATTCTGACGCCATTCTGGAAGAGAAACCAGAAGTTTGCCAAATAAAGAAGAACTAAGAGACTGTGAAGAAATTATGTAACATACACTGTGTCTAATTTATTGCCGTGGCTTAGTTTGAGCGGGAGAACGCGAACATTTAATTGGTTGAATTTGGGCGACGACGTAGGGGAATAAAGGGGGCGATTGCGTCCGCCAGAGGAGGTCAAGGAGGAGATAGTCGGTGGGGGGCTGGAATGAGGTTCAGGCCCTGGAGGAAAAGGGGTAGTTGTACTATGATCCCTGAGGTTTAGACTCAGGATGAACACCTTTGCCTCCTAAGGCATCCAGATCTATCTGTGGTGGAAGCAGTTGCATCTGAAGTTGGAGTGGGAGCTGAATTATTGCAGAGGCAAGGAGACCCAACCAAAAATGTGTCCCTGTGCTTTATTTTTTTCCCCACGCAAGTTATCGGTCACGTCCAAAAATAATGCAGATGGAAAGGGTGATGTTCTCAAATGCAGAGTGAATGTGTGTGTGTGTGTGTGTGTGCACCGTGATATGAAGAATATGGAGCAGATAGACACACTGCCTTGTTATACACTTGCACCATCCTGACTGTACACTGTCTCATGCCTTTATATTTCCAGAATGGATGCAGGACCACTGAAACCCTGTGAACTGTTTTTGTTCATATACACAAAGCAAATTGTGTAATTTACTGTAACTTGTGTACAAAATAGATTTGGACATTCAGTAAACTGATGTTCTTCCCAGATGGATGTAGGAGCACAATAAACTGAACAAAACCATCTCCCAGAGATTTTAATTTGACTTTTGTTGCTTTGTCAGAGTGTTAGACATTGAAAGTGTGTAGCATTTTGACCTGATCGTTTTTTTTTAAAGCTGTGTGTAAGCGTATGTCCAAAAAAATAATAATTTCACTTTTTTTTACTCATGACTTAGCGTCTACTCCAGAGGCATTTAACACCAGTTTGTCAGGTTTCATACTCTCACACTTAACCATTGAATTTTTTCGGACAACATTTTTCCTTTTTTTTTTTTTTTTTAATGCCTTGAGGAAGGTACTTACCCTAAATTGCTCCAGTAAAATTAAAGCTGTATAAATAAGTAAATCATTGTAAGTAGCTTAACACTATAAGTTTGCTTTAGAGAAAAACATCGGATAAATGTGAAAGAGCTATTATTATTTGGCCTTATGTTTTTAGTATCACTACACTGGGGGGGTGCGATGGTGTTGCGAGTTTGGCCGGGTCCTACTCTCTAGTGGGTCTGGGGTTCAAGTCTTGCTTGGGGTGCCTTGTGATGGTGTGGTGTCCTGTCCTGGGTGTGTCCCTACTCCCTGTGTTGCCAGGTTAGGCTCCGGTTTGCTGCGACCCTGCTCGGGGCAAGAGGTTTCAGTCAGTGTGTGTGTAATTGATAATTATATTACACACCTTTTTTTCTGTAACATGAAAGGTGTTTATGGTAGAGTGGTGTTTACTTGTATTATCAATATAGTCACTTGGACAACCAGGGAGCTTCTGGGAAATGTCTTTATGGTCATGAACTATCCCCTCCTGTTGCTGTTCCCTTGTGAAAAGGTCATCATTCAAATCAGTTATGTGTTCAGTTTTATATTGTTCCTGGTGAGATTTCTATTGTATTTTATTTCAGTTCAGAAGCAAATGTCTTCAGCAGGTGGTTAATGTAAAGAATGGGTGGCATGGTGGCACAGTGAGTAGCACTGCTGTCTCCTAGTGCCTGGGTGGTGTGAAAGAATGTGGGTTCAATACCTGCTCAGTCTGTGTGGAGTTTGAATGTTCTCCTTGTGTCTGTGTGGGTTTCCTGTGTGTGCTCTGGTTTCCTCTCAAAGACATGCTGTTCAGGTTCCCTCATAGTGTGTGTGAGTGACACTGGTAGAGTGTGTTTCACTGATGTATGGATGAGTGACCCATTGTATGTAGTGTATCTAGCAGTGTAAGTCACCTTGGTGAATAAGGTGTGTGGACTGGTGACACAACATAGTATGCATTGTAAGTTGCTTTGGAGAAAAGTGTCTGCTAAGGGAATAAATGTAAGAATTATGCAGGTCCTTGTGTAGATAATCTTGTACAGCTGTAGAAAGAAACAGGTATACAAATGAACATAATGTTTCATTAGGAAAGTAACCTTGCTCATCAACACTGAGGAATTTCATTTTTTTTTAGTACAACACTTAACAAAACCAGAGGATCATCTGGAATCCAACACCACATGAGCCACAACACTCAGAAATCAGAAATCAAAAAGTGTCAGTAATGCTTAATTCTCATAATTCTGTTCTTACTATTACATACTAATGTCTGATACTGGTAATGGTTGATAAATCGGTAAAAGGTTAAAATGACTAGATTAAATATTTGAGGAAATAAGCACAAAAAAAATTACATTTACCACAGTAAAAGAACTGCATAATCTAAGCTGACATTAATTAATTATTTCCACTATTACTTGTATAGATTTAATAAATGGCAGTCTGGAATTGATTTCCTTAAGCTTCTGCTGAGATAAAAAACTAATTTTAAGCAGCTTCAGGTATTTTGAAGTGTTTTCATTGAACAATAACAAATTTTGTTCATTTACATTTTAAAATTAAAATACAAAAATATTTACCATCTTTAGAAGATTAAATTTTTTTTGCGCATAAGCTGCTACTACTGTTACAACAGCAACAATAACAAAGACAATAATAATCCCAACTAGAAGGGGAATCCAATTCTCTCCACACAGAGAATCAGACACACTGTCTCCTAGTTTGACTGTGGGAAGTCCTTTGGATTCACAGCTGTGAAAAAACATTTACAGATATATATGAGATTATACATGATAGAAACCAATAGAATAAAAGAACTTTTAATATTTAAAAAAAAATGTTCATGAATGAATCAGTGCATTGTACTGTAATAACACACTTACTGTGTGTGTGGTGTACAGGATGTAGAAGATTCAACAGAGTAAGAATTTTCAGGGCACTTCTCACACACAGCGTCAGTAGAGTCTGTTCCTACAGTAGTAAACAGAAAAGATGAGAAATACATGGTGTACTGTTTCATTTTTAACGTGCAAAATATTAGTAGTGAAAATGTGACAAAGGACATCAGACCAGGGTGTTTGATGAAGTATCCAGGTTTGCAGGTTGTGTGTTTCTGTGCTGCTCTACATCCTCCCCCATAAGGATCAATACAATAGTTCCCTTCCAGGGCTCCGCACACTGTGTCTGAAGTAGCTGTACACTTCTTTACTGTCTTTAAATGAAGACCTGTGGGGGAAATAGACAGTAATAACACTAATAATGACAAGGTGTAGTACAAAGTGCGCACCAACAATATCTTGTGTTTAAGAAAATATGTTTACTTGTGGAAGTTAAAAGAATAAAGTCTGAGAAACGTTTCACGTATAAACAAAAAATAAAGAGCTTGTCGCTGTGACACAGGAAATCTCACCTTTGTCACACACCGTACAGGGAAAGCAGTGAATGAGACCATTTGGCTTGTCAGTGAAAGTGGGTCCAATACAAGGGACACATGAAGTACTGCTGTTTCTTGTACAGTGTTTGTAAACTCGGGTTCCTAAAGAAAAGTAAAAACAGGTTCATTTAACTTTTCTGAGTGATACCCTTCCCCTAATAAGAATATGCCGTGATAATATGGGAATATTTAAATCACACTTTGCATTAAAATGCTGCAATGAAGCACAACTTACCAGGAGGGCACATAGGACAGCATTCACCTTTTATTTCATATTCAGCCCGATCACATCCAGAACAGAGGTCATAAGTAATAATGAAGAAAGATATCAAAAATTCCTAGAAAGAAATGTGAAATGGTTCAGTCATTTGCAATGTAACAGTTTCAGGTATGATCTGCAGAGGTGTTATATTAATCACTAAACATGATAAACAAGGAACTTTAAATTATGTGGGAAAGTTAGCAAATTATTTACTTTTTGGTAGAACATAGTGCAGAACTCATCCAGGTTTTGACAATTGTCCACATTACATCAGAACATCTCAATAGGAAGCAGGTTTCATTCAGTTCCCATTGCAGAAGTGTGGAGGTCATTCAGTAACCTACGGAAGAAAAGATGCCTTTTTAATACATAGTTGGTCCCTGATTTATGATGGAGTTATGTTGCGTGAAACCCATCATAAGTCAAAAATGCATTTATACAGGTAGCAGGGTGGCACAGCAAGTAGCACTGCTGCCTCACAGGGCCTGGGTGGAAGGAGAGGATGTGGGTTCGATCCCTGCTCAGTTGGTGTGGAGTTTGCATGTTCTCCCTGTGTCTGCACGGGTTTCCTCCCACAATCCAAAAACATGCTGTTCAGGTGTCCCGGTGTAAGTAATGTATCTAGCAGAGTAAGTCACCCTGGTGAATAAGGTGTATGAGCTGGTAACACTACATAGTATCCATTATAAGCTGCTTTGGAGAAAAAGTGTCTACTAAGTGAATAAATGTAGTACACCTAACACTGCTTGTTTTGTTTGTGGTATAATGAGCATTCCAGACATGGCTGAGTTAACGTGGCTTCTTTATTCCGCCATCTTGCATGAACACACATCAATTCCTCCTACTTCGTAATCAAGTCACTTATATATTTTACATATTCTAATTGAATACATCACCCTACTAATACACACCTCTGCATGACAGACTAGGAGATGTGGATTGCTGCCGCCAATCACTTCAGTGGTTCTCAACCCCTTCCTATGGGACCACTGTGCTGTTTTTTCCCTCTTTAAAATAAAAATAAACTATTGAGGTGTTCCCTTATGCATATGGAACATCAACAGTGGTAAAGCTGTGTTGAGTTTATTACACAGTACAGTAAACAGATAAAAATTTTGTACACTTTCTGTTCAGTCTGAACTTCCTCAGCTGTTCATATTAAAACTGGAAGTATTTGTGACTCGATGGGGGGGCGGATTCCAATATTGTTTATCAGCATCGCAGTTTGTTCAGTATTGAATTGAGTGGCCAAGTTCAGTATTTCTAATTTTCTCTCAAAAGCGGTCCTATCTTAACAGTAACACGACACACACACAGAGCTGAGTGTGAGTACTTTTAACATGAACAAAATACAAAAGAAAACTATTATTAGTAATATTTCCAACCGGAGTTCAGAACAGAGCAAAACAACTGTCTGAAGGGAAAATCAAAATGAAACCTACATTCCAGACAATGAAAATTAATTTCCATATTGAAAGGTAGTAATGTATTGTGCAGATTTTTCTTCCAATAGCCCAAATGTGTTTCAAGTAAATTTTGGTCACCCTACATTGCTGTGTGTGTGTGACAATCGATTGTTTTTTTTTTTTTAAACCAACATGTTACTGTTTGAAAGCCATGATCTTCTGAGTTGCCTTCAGAAAGTTAATTAAACTAGTGGTAAAACTGTGCACAACTGACTGTAAAAGGTCAAAAGTGTAAAACGTAGTACTTTTACACACACACAAAATGTCTGAACCGCTTGTCCCATACAGGGTCGCGGGGAACCGGAGCCTAACCCGGCAACTCAGGGCGCAAGGCTGGAGAGGGAGGGGACACACCCAGGACGGGATGCCAGTCCATCGCAAGGCACCCCAAGCGGGACTCAAACCCCAGACCCACTGGAAAGCAGAACCTGGCCAAACCCGCTGCGCCACCGCGCCCCCCGTGG
Organism: Scleropages formosus; assembly: GCF_900964775.1. NCBI lineage: Eukaryota > Metazoa > Chordata > Actinopteri > Osteoglossiformes > Osteoglossidae > Scleropages > Scleropages formosus. The sequence goes on along the minus strand of NC_041807.1, from coordinate 39,083,576 downwards.
CGTAGTACTTTTACATTTACTCCAAAGCGACGTACATCTCGAGAAAAAAATAATGACATAGTAGAAATACGAGGGGCGCGGTGGCGCAGCAGGTTTGGCCGGGTCCTGCTCTCCGGTCGGTCTAGCGTTCGAGTCCCGCTTGGGGTGCCTTGCGACGGACTGGCGTCCTCCCCGGATGTGACCCCTCCAGCCCTTCCCCGTGTTGTCGGGCTCGGCTCCGGTTCGCCGCGACCCCGCCTGGGATGAGCAGCTTCACCCTGTGTGTGTGTGTGTGTGTAAGCAGAAGAGAAGATGCCGTAGTGAACACTAACATGTATATGAACCTCATAGATTCATACAGCACATATTTTGTTTAAAATTTGTAGTGATTCTTACCTTGAATTGTTACATGACGCCGAATCCTCCCGTATCGCTCGATGCCTGTAAGTTACCGAAAGTGTCCAAGTTTTCCAGTTTTAACTGGACAATTAAATTATCTACGCGGTTACAGAGAAATATAGTTCTCTAGAACACAGCTACTATATTCCACTTTCCAGGCAATAATATTCCAAGTTCTCCTTAACAAAGATCAGACCCGCTGTAGACTAAAACCTGCTCCGGTTTCCTACCTTTCGCTTTTATTAAATGAAGCTGAACTCCGCCTCAGGACGATATTCAAGACGTCTCCCACCACCAGTCTTTCTCTGTTTTTTTTTTTTTTTTTCCATTATCATCGTATCATACAGTTTTAAGCAGACCACAGAAGTGCACCGTTTATTTTCACTAAAACAGCCCAGTCGCTCCGATAGTAAACTGTGTGTAAATGTGGACTCGAGCTATGTTAGTGTTCACTGCGGCAGCTTTTCTTCTGTTTATACATTTGTATTTTTTCTCTGAGATGTACGTCGTCGCTTATTTATTTTATGTACTGATATGTGGAGAAAAAATGTACTGTGTTTTACTGTATTGAACTTTTCCAGCGAATTGTGCAGTTTTACCACTACTAGTTGAGTAACTTCAGGCAGCAGAGATCATGGCTTTTTAAACAGAAACATGATGAACATGTGATGTTGGTGAAAAATCATTAATCGATTTTCAGGAACTTGTCGTTTTGGTCCGGAGATTCGGCTATAAATGTAGGTTGGGGGAACAGGGCACACGGCAATGTACATGATTATGTAGGGTCACCAATTCACTTTAACACATCATGTGTTTGGACTATTGGAGGGAGAATCTGCACAAAACATATCCTTCAAATACGGAAATGAATTTTCATTGTCTGGAACATAAGTTTTGTCGTGGTTTCCAGAGACAACACACCAGACTCTTTGGGTAGTTTCTAAACGCAAGTAGCCTTTGTTACAAAGTAACAAAGCCAGGTTGGTTTGTAGAGCAACTGGCAGACAGTACCTTTTACAGTTTTGGATTAACCGGACACTTTTTTTTTATGTGGTCCAGATCCCCCTTGGATCTGGCCACTATTTGCAGCTGTTTCAGTTACTAAATGTATCCAGAACAGCGTTTGAACATCTTTTTTTCTTCACCTTGTTCTTACCACCATCTGGCTCTTGCTCTGTTAATAAAGGAAATAAATACCAGCCGGGTCAAACAACTTGTGTGATTCTGTGAGTGAGTGCGATCACACACTAGTAGAGCAGGGATCTGTAATCTGTGTTTTCACAGTGAAACTAAAAGTATCGGCAGATTAAATTCCAATGTTATTTGAGCAGGGGGGGGGGGCAGTGGCGCAGTGGGTTGGACCAGGGTCCTGCTCTCCGGTGGGTCTGGGGTTCGAGTCCTGCTTGGGGTGCCTTGTGATGGACTGGCGTCCCGTCCTGGGTGTGTCCCCCTCCGGCCTTACGCCCTGTGTTGCCGGGTAGGCTCCGGTTCCCCGTGACCCCGTATGGGACAAGCGGTTCTGAGAATGTGTGTGTGTGTGTGTGTGTGTGTGTTATTTGAGCATTGCGTACAAAGTGTGTGTAAATAGGTTTGATCACAGAGTGAACTTCTCACAGTACAAGTCATATCAAGTGGTTTTTATCTATTTTTTCTTTTTATTTATTTGTATTTTCCCTCAAAGGTTTGCAGCTCTTTCCCAATTAATCTCTGAAGACAAACTGCAGTAAAAAGGCAATTTGATCACTTTCAATTTGTCTATAAACCTCAATTGTCCAGAGACCTCAGGTTAACTGCAGCACACAGGTCAAGAAGCCCTGATCTAGTGTGTGATTATACACAACACACACACTCTACACCTGCTCAGCCTTGTGCCCTGTGTTTGTAGGATAGGCTCCGGGCCACTGTGACCCTGACTTGGAGAAGCGGATTCTGGTCGAGCGAGAACAAGAACTGCAGTAAGTTGTATGTGCAGTAGGTGGAACTAAAATCCAAAAGGTATTTAGTTCACATCATGCAAAATGTTTTAAAAGCAACAGTAAAATTGCACCGTTTCTGTACATGATAAAACTAATGATATTGGGATTATTGTAAATTAGTAATAACTGTGGAAAATGTTTCACTTTCAGTTCTCCCTTAAGTAAAGAATATAACAGAGACATTTGAAAAACATTAACCCCAGTTCTGAGTAGAGAGGTAAACTGGTCAAGGTTACAGTATAATTACAGTCCCAACAGCATTGTAAGACCATCTTTATTATTTGCTGACTTTTTTCCATGTACACTTGCTGACTTGATCTGAAAAAAGTTTTCACTCATTATGAAATGTACAAACATGACAGTGAATCTGTAATATGGTTATGGATAATAAACAAATGAAAGAGAGAAAATTGAGGCCAATATGGTATTTGGGGGGGTGGTGCAGCGGGCTTGGCTGCGTCCTGCTCTCTGGCAGGTCTGGGGTTTGAGTCCTGCTTGGGGTGCTTTGTGGTGGACTGATGTCCCGTCCAGGGTGTGTGTGTGTGTGTGTGTGTGTGTGTGTGTGTGTGTGGTATTTGCAGAAGCCCTCCATGAACTTTCTTAGTCTCCCCTGAGATGAGTGAATTGTATAAGTCATCAAAGTCCAGATGTCTGGTTGTGAAGAAGGTGGTTAATAATTAATAAGTTTTCCTTCCAGTTGATTTTTTAAAATTATTATGACCTGTTTTTGTTGTCAGGGACTGTACCTCGGAACGGCATGGTGGTGGCAGTGTTGGTGAAGAAGAAGTGAAACGTAGCCCTCGAATTTAGTTGCAGAAGAAGAATTTATTCTGGTATTCAGTCATTGTTTACATGTTTTATTCAATATTGATGTATCAGATTAGTCCCTGAGGTCACACGTGCCACTCTACCTACCTGCTGAGGTATAAAGTGTAATAAACTGCTAGGTGTTACATGATTGATTTGCTCACACCAGTCACTGGTTCATTTTGAACTTTCATGAATTCATGGTTTTACTGTCAATGATATTATTGGGCTTTGCAGTTGCACAGTGACTGTTGAAAGGCCCAAAAAAGTTGATAGATTTTCAGTCCATTACATATAAGGAAGTAACAGAGCAAGTTAGTTTGGAACACACTCCATTTAGAAAGTGCCACACATGGTAAAACACACAGTAGGTTACGCAGCATTCTTCTCTGCTTCATTTGACTTTTTTCAGCCCTTTCTGGGTATGAAGGCACAAAAGTATTTGAATTCATCATGTTCAGTCAATCTACATTGAGAATCGTCAACAGTGGAATCAGGCCAAGTTTAGTGTGAAATAAAAGTAAAAACAGTGATCGTGGAGAAATGGGCTTAAGAAGCAGTCAAGTAGATACTGCAGGTAACAGAAACCATGTACCTCCTGACTGAAATATAAATGCACTGAAATGAGTCTCTTTTTCCTCAGGTTGAAGAATGAACTTTTACAACTGAACATGGTTGCAAAAGGATAAAAACAGCTTGATATAAGATATTATTATTTAACTCGCATTTATGGGCACTTCTCAAACACTTCTTATTTTTTCCTCAATGGATTTGGATGTGATGTTCTACCAAGTGGTATGTAAGAATAATTGTCTTTTCTGTCTTTCAGTTAAGAGCACTTACCTTGTGTGTGTTTGAGTCCAGTTATTGCAATTTTCTTTGCTTGAAAATAAAATGCACATATTAATAAGCTGTAGCTACCTCTGACTCCCCACAGAAACCAGCTGTCAATATCAGTTAAATAATGTACTTTATAAACACACTCTGCTGCATTCAGTGAATTATGTGATTCTTGTCACTGCATTCTTGGTCATAGTCTGCCTTCAAATAGTGTGGTGTGATGAATATGTTGTTTGGGGGATTTCAGCATATTTTATGTCAGTGTATTTTTTAAAGTAGTATTTTACAAACAAATCTTATAAAATGCAGTACAGTGGACTCCTGGCTAACGGCCACCCTGGTCTTCGTAGAAATTAATTAATCTGAATATTGTCTTATTCACCAGCCTACGTCCCGTTAGTGTCCACTGGTCTCGTTGTTCTATTTGGTCCCAGAGTACATTCAGGGTTCGAGTGCCCAGTGCACCTCTCTCCAGGCTGCCCAGATTCCCTCTAGCCAATCAGTGCGCAGCAGCCTTTACTCTCAATCAATTAAATTTATCTAATTTTATGCAAATTAGTGACAATAGCTGGAGCTGTACTCACAAAAGACCACAAATATTTTAACGTAACACCAAGAAAACTTGTCCAGTATGTAAGAGCAGAGCCTTTTAGTGAAGTCACACTGAAAACACCTTCTGATTAAGATCCCAGATGAGAATTCACCTTAACAAGGTACCGCTTCAGTCTGAAGGCAGGAGAGCTGTCACCACAAAAAAAAAAAAAAGAAAGAAAACAGATATTGTTGTGATTAAAATGTGAAAGATATTGATTTTCTCCAGTGAGGGAGAAAATTCAATATTTGTGTTTTTCATTTATTTTTACCATAAAACATCTTAGTTGGCATTTTTTGCAAAAATGAAGTGTTCTTTAATAACATGCATATCTCTTATTCTTGGTACATGTTTTCCTATAGCTTCAATGTTTCGCAACAAATTTATTTGATACCCATGTGTAATATCTAAAATGAAAAGTTTCTTCTCTCCTCAGATATATGAAGTGTTTCTTCTGATTTTTAAAATCTAACATGTTCTCCATGTTATAAATTGAATATAAAATAAATTGATATACATTTATGCATTTTATTTTGAAACCTGAACAGGACATGCCTATTGTTTTTTTTTAATTCTTAAATGTGCCTTTTTATTTATTTCTTCAGATATATGCATCTTTCATTCTGATTATGGAACATAATCACTGCTCTGCGTGTAATGGGACTGAATATAAAGTATATGAAAGATGTTGTCCTGCCTGTGATCCTGGTGGGTTTTGTTTATTCTGTCACTTATATATCAAAACTGTTACAGCACATTTTTTCATTGGGGAACATTATTATTTGAAAACAGCAAAAAATTACTAACATACACTTTTCTTTAGGATTTTGTGTTCAACTACATTGTACAGCAGCTTACACAACAAAGTGTGTTCCATGTCCTGAATCTACATTCACTAATAAACCACATGGACGCCGAATTTGCAACCCCTGTACAACCTGTGATGAACGTAAGAATTCTCTCCCTTCAAAGAAAAGTTTGAACACATTTTTTAATTACAGAAAATGTTTTTAATGTAAACATGTATTTTCATTTAAATAATAGAACATTTTCTTGTCTGTATTTCTCCACAGATCTTGGTGTGAAGACAGTAAAGGAGTGTACAGCCTCTTCAGACACAGTGTGTGGAGTCCTGGAAGGGAACTATTGTACTGATCCCTATGAGGGAGGATGTAGAGCAGCACAGAAACACACAACCTGTAAACCTGGAGATTTCATCAGACACCCTGGTCTGATATGCTTAAATCCGTCTGTTTCATTTGTAATCTTGCAAATTTGTAATGTAATTTCAATTTCTTTCCAAACAATTATTGCGCAAAAACTCACTTTTTGCATTATGACTTTTATTTAAATTTTTATTCATTGCATATTTTATTGTAAATTTCTATTTATTGTTTTTAGTTGGAGGGGGACGTGGTGGCGCAATGGGTAGGACCGGGTCCTGCTCTCCAGTGGGTCTGGGGTTCAAGTCCCGCTTGGGGTGCCTTGTGACGGACTTGCGTCCCGTCCTGGGTGTGTCCCCTCCCCCTGCAGCCTTACGCCCTGTGTTGCCGGGTTAGGCTCCGGCTCCCCGCGACCCCATATGGGACAAGCGGTTCAGACGATGTGTGTGATGTGATGTGTTTTTAGTTGTCATCTATGTCACATTGTATTCCTGGGTAAAAGTTATTTCACTCCGATGTATGCAAAACGTTTTAAAAGCAACAGTAAAATTGTACCATTTCTGTACATGATAAAACTAATGATATTGGGATTATTGTAAATTAGTAATAACTGTGGAAAATGGTTCACTTTCAATTCTCCCTTAAGGAAAGAATATAACAGAGACATTTCAAAAACATTTACCCCACTTCTGAATAGAGGTAAACTGGTCAAGGTTACAGTATAATTACAGTCTCAACGGCATTGTAAGACCATCTCTATTATTTGCTGACTTTTTTCCATGTATGCTTGCTGCCTTGATCTGAAAAAAAGTTTTCATTCATATGAAATTTACAGACATGACTGACAGGGAATCTATAATATAATTATGGATAATAAACAAATGAATGATTGAAAATTGAGGTAAATATGGTATTTGCAGGGGGGCGCAGTGGCGCAGTGGGTTGGACCAGGGTCTTGCTCTCTGGTGGGTCTGGGGGTCGAGTCCTGCTTGGAGTGCCTTGTGGCAGACTGGCGTCCTGTCCTGGGTGTGTCCCCCCCCGTCCAGTCTTACGCCCTGTGTTGCCGGGTTTAGCTCCGGCTCCCCGCGACCCCGTATGGGACAAGCGGTTCAGAAAGTGTGTGTGTGTGTGTGTGTGTGTGTGTGTGTGTGTGTGTGTGTTCCAAACATACTGTGGAAGTGACAGTAAACTTCACACATTGATTTTAGGGTTTGGTAAATTTTTTTTGTTTGTTTTACTATTATAGGAACAGATTCTACTGACACTGTGTGTGAAATCTGCCCTGAAAACTCGTTCTCAGATGGATCTTCTACCTCCTGTACACCACACACAGAGTAAGTCTGTCGTGATTCTTGTTTTTGTCATTAACTTCTTAGTTTTTATTTAATTGCATAAAAGAAAAATGCAACAAATTTTATGTTCAATGTGTGTGAAGTATATAATATATAATGTATATATTTAAATGCATTTTCACAGCTGCCAATCCAAAGGATTTCCCACAGTGAAACCAGGAGACAGTGTGTCTGATTCTCAGTGTGGAGAGAAGAATTGGGCTCCTCTGATAGCTGGGATACTTGGAATAATTTTAGTGTTATTTCTAGTTGGAGGAGGAGTAACACTGTACAAATCAGGGTTCTGTTCAAAGAAAAACAACTCCAGTAAACCAGGTAAGACAATTTTAATGACTTTGTATACACAAAGACTGTCCATTAAAAATTTACCAAATAACCTTTAGTTTTGCCATTAACACTGAAATTAAATATTCAAATAGACATTGAGATAGAACAAATCTAACACTTAATTAGTTTTTTTAGGGCCCTTACAACAAAACCAGGTTTGTTTTAATGTGTTTTTGCCAATTTATTGTCCAATATTTCACAACATGTTTTATCATCTATACACTACTCTGGATTCATTTTTCTTTAAATTTGGTACAATTAACAATAATTCAGTGTTCTACTGTTATAACAGGAATGGCCACTGCAGCAAACAGAAGAAAGTGAAGTTGTTCAGAAACAAGTAAGAAATTGTATCATTAAATTATTAAAAGAAATTATCCATTGACTAAATGTGGCTTCTAGTTCATATTAGTCTTTAGTTGATATTGGCTCCGAAAAGACATCTTTAAAGTTTTAATATAATTACATTACTGTTCATTATTGGTACTGTTACTAAGTTCATGTTGTGTTGCTTTTCTTTAAAATCTTACTGTTTTTTTCCCCAGATTCCTGCTCAGATTTTCATAAATTGTTAAACCAATTAACAACATTTTGCACAGGATTAAATACCTCACCTCAGCCTGTTGAGCAGAGATCAGACGGTGAAGATGTGACAGCTGGTGTTTTCAGAGCAAAATGAGAAGGCTGTTAAGCCCATGAAATATCATCCACTCATGACCCCTAATTGCTTATCCTAAAGTAGAGTTCCTGCAGTCTGGAGCCCATCCTGGAAGCACAAGGCACCAGGCTACTCAATGTTCACCCTGGACAGGATGACAGTCCATCACAGGAGAGTGACACACGCACGAAGGGCAATTAAGTGTCACCAATCTACCCGAAACATGCTTTTGGACTGTGGGAGGAAACCTGAGCACCTGCAGGAAACCCACACAAACATGGGAAGAACATGCAAACTCCAAGAGTGAACTAAGCAAACCTACATCGCATTGTACAGTCCAGGTGCTGGAAGTTGTACCTGCTGACACCCTCTGCTGAAGCATTATTTGGTGAAATGTTTTCCTGGAAGGGGGTGCGGTGGCGCAGTGGGTTGGGCCACAGTCCTCCTCTCTGGTGGGTCTGGGGTTCGAGTCCTGCTTGGGGTGCCTTGTGACGGACTGGTGTCCCGTCCTGGGTGTGTCCTCTCCCCCTCTGGCCTTATGCCCTCTGTTACCGGGTAGGCTCCGGTTCCCCGTGACCCCGTATGGGACAAGCGGTTCTGAAGGTGTGTGTTTTCCTGGAGTTTCTATAAATTGCTTCACATAGAGTTTTTTAAGAATTTTGCAACGGATGAATCATGGAACACAATACTGTAGACAAATGGAATGAGAGAAATGGGATTAATTCCAGTTACATAATCATGGATGACACATGTATGGAGATTAACAGTTTCAAGTTAGAAAATGCCAATTAGAAGTTCTTCAGAATCTTTAAAAAGCATAATTAATGCAAATACCATGACTTTATGACCAAACTAGTCACGTGACATCATCTTGGGACAAAGTTTAACACCATCTTTAGCACAGTCACTGGCACATGCAGTTTTATACTCTACAAATCACCTGAAATGCATGTCTTTGGGCAGAAACCAACAGGAACATAGAGAGAACATGAAAAGTGGACAGGCTGAGCTGGACTGAAAGTCACATCCAGATGTAGACGTTAGGCAGTTATGCCAATTTTTCTTTTTTTTTTTTTTTAAATTAGGACAACTCATGGTCTCATAGATTGAGTTATGTCTGAAGGATCCAGGCTCAGATCCCTGTGTCTGCCATTATCCTGAACTGATACAGTAAAAAAACTACCGAGAATAAATGGGTAAATCAGTGTAAAAAGATGTAGATAAAAACAGGAGTGAGTCCTCATTGACTAGTTTCACCTGTTATACCTCTGTGATCATGTCCCAATTTGGACTGTCCAAAACATGTCCATTTGTACATGGAGATAATTTATTTACATTGTTTTCATCAATTTCTTTTGTTTTACTGTTCTGTTATTTTTAATAAAAGTTTAAACATTAAGTGCTGTACATATGATTTTGTGAACCTTTTTTAAATGTGCACTGTGGAATAGCTATGAAAGAGCTGAAACAGTGCAGGTAAACAACCATACAGTATTATAGAGTAAATAATGAAGGAAAACCTGGAACCTTGTTATGTTGCATTATAATCAATATGAATTATAGGATAATTATCTATTTGAATGTGGAATTCGGTAATGCTTTAATAAAGGGGTCTTAATTTTGGCACTCAGAAATGCATAAAATTCTTTGGCCTTGAGTTCCATTTATTAATTGTCATTTATTTATTTTATTTTATGTTCAGTTTAGTGTCAGACTCGACAGGTAAAAAATTTCTCCATTCATCATTTCTGCTAATTAAAATCTTTATTCAGTAAATAAATTCTAAAAACTGTCATGTAAATAAGAAAATATAATAAAACAATAAGAGTCAATAAGACCAATATAAAGACTGCACGACAGAACCTTAAAAAAACTACCCCAAGGCTTAAAACCATAAATCATTAAAAGGACGTTACCCTGTAAGTCTATCGTTCAAGATGGGGGCATCCCATGATCTGTTCCCAGGGTCTTACCATACACCTTACCTCCCGTTTTTGGGTGTTTCCCTTTTCACAACACATCTCCCCTTTTAACAGGAGTCAGGGCCAGAGGCTTTCGGGTTGTCAGAGTTCATTTCCCTGATGGAAGTCACTGAGGTAGTTGGTAAGCACTACAGTGGCAAAGCACCAAGGGTGGATGAGATCCACCCAGAAATGCTTAAGGCCCTGGATGTTGCAGGGCTATCATGGTTGACACGCCTCTGCAATGTTGCATGGACCTCGGGGACAGTGCCCTTGGATTGGCAAACTGGGATGGTGGTCCGTATCTTTAAGAAAGGGGACCGGAGAGTGTGTGCCAACTATCGGGGCATCACACTTCTCAACCTCCCTGGGAAAGTCTACGCCGGGGTGCTGGAGATGAGGCTCCGGCCAACAGTTGAACCTCAGATTGAAGAGGAACAATGTGGATTCCATCATGGCCGTGGAACAGTGTACCAGCTTTTTACCCTCTCACTGATAACTGAAGGAACGTGGGAATTTGCTAATCCAGTCTACATGTGTTTTGTGGACTTGGAGAAGGCCTATGACCATGTTCCCCGGGAAATTCTGTGGGAGGTGCTTCGGGAGTATGGGGTACCGGGGCCACTACTGCGGGCCATTCGGTCCTTGTACATACGGAGCGAAAGCCGTGTCCGCATACTCGGCGTTAAGTCAAGCCTGTTCAGTGTGGGTGTTGGACTCCGTCAAGGCTGTGTGGTCAAGCCCCTTTGGCTGAATCCTGGCCCAAGTGCCCTCCTCAAGCCCCAGAGGAACTCGAGCTCCTCTCCTCTCGACTAAGGCCTTATATAAGGCCCTGTGCTTAAGGAGGGTCTCTGCCTCAACCCCGACCGGTGTCTTTTTACTCCACTTTACGGTAGCTGTGATCATCTCTTAAGTGAATTATAACTTGTATTTTCTGTTTACGTGTACTTTATGTTTCACGGCATTATTTACATAAACACACATATATTACACAGGGTCAGCCTTAGAACGTTGCGCTCAAATAAAGAGTGGATAAAGAGTGAAATCCACGCCTTGATATTGCGGCGCACAGCGCTGTGGGATTGGACAGGGCGAAGAAGCAGCGCTTATAAAGAACAATTTACTCAAACACCAACACGAGGGAAGCAATACTCTCAGTCCAAGAACCCCGTTTTTCCCAAGACCTTCGCGTATAGCCTGCCAGCCTAGCACCCCCTGATTCTCCCAACACACTGGGAGACACGGTCACCCTACCATTTTCCCCGTAAGTGCCCCCAGTGGTTACACACATTTAACATTATTTCCCATAATGCAACTATTTACATTTAAACACACACTCCCTCCTAAAACAGTAACGCGGGGTCGTTACAATATTATTACACTTCGCAGTACTGTTTATTTGATTGTTAAGTGGGTTTGTTGCGTTTATGTGTGTTGTCCCGTTGTTGGGTTCTTCACTGTTCTTTGTCTGAGGGAGGGGGTTGAGAGAAAGCGTGTGACGTAAGAGGTGTGGAAGTGCGCATGTGTGGGAGCGGAGTTGCGTCGGCGGGAAATGCGCATGTGTGGCAGCGGGAGAGGCGCTGTGTTTGCGGGATCTGTTACAGTTGTTTTTAAAAGTCTTTACTGCACCACTCTGCATACTTATAGCTCCATAAAAGTACTGTATAATGGTAGTCATTAGTAAACTGTCTTCTTTTTTGTATCTGTTCTTCTTGCTTTATGCCTGTGTTAATGCGCTCTGTTTGTGTCACTGCGTGAGAAGAGCGCCCTATGACTCTATTATAAAAATAATGGAATTGTTTATTATGGCGTTGATTGTGGACGAGACGGCAGCCTGTCTTATTGATCAGAACCTTAATAAACCCCAGACCTTTTGGAGTTATCCCTAGTGTGGTTCTGTATTCATTCGGGTCATTACAATATATAAATTGTATAGCGGACAAGTTCACTCAGTGATGAAACAAAACTTGTACTGCGCACGTGCGGCGTTTGTACAAATCGAACTGCGTCACTGATAAACACGATTAGTCCCCCAGAGTCACGAGCAGTTGAAGTTCGCACTGAAAAGGAAGCGCACGAAACTTTTACCCTGTTTACTCTCGAGTAATAAACTGGTGCGCTTCGACGCAGATTTACCACTGTTGGTGTTTCTGTGTTTTATTCCGACAGACGGTGTAATATTCCTGTTTACAATTACCGTGGTCCTGCGACTCTTTCATACCGGCGACGGGTAAAGAGAATCAACACGTGAAATATTTTCTGTGTAAGTATGAATATCATGGAAGGAATATGAAAGAAATTAAGGACTAAAATACTTTATTACTGTCCGAATGTGAATTAGAAGCTTTACGCCAATTCGAAAGGTTTTCAGCTCTTTTCCAATTCTCTCAAATTAATTTGCAGTAAAAAGTCGATTTGATCACTTTTAATTTGTTTATAAATAAACCTAAGTTGTCCAGAGACTTCGGGTTTAGCGCAGCGCACAGGTTAAGAAGCCCTGATCTGGTGTGTGGTTTTTGATGTGGGAATATGCACGACATACACACTCTACACCTGCTCAGCCTTGTGCCCTGTGTTTGTAGGATAGGCTCCGGGCCACTGTGACCCTGACTTGGAGAAGCGGATTCTGGTCGAGCGAGAACAAGAACTGCAGTAAATTGCATGTGCTGTAGGTGGAGCTCAAATCCAAAAGGTATTTAGTTCACATAATGGAAAACGTTTTATAAGTCACAGCGTTTCTATACACTATTGTGTTGTTTATTAAATTGCACAGAACTCAGTAAGGTTATTAATATTACTTGTGTCTTGATCAGAAAGTTTCAACAGCACCATAAGAGCCCACAGACACACACATTGACTGAAACCGCTTGTCCCAAGCGGGGTCGCGGTGAACCGGAGCCTAACCCTGTTACACAAGGTGCAGGACTGGAAGGGGAGGGGACACACCCAGGACAGGATGCCAGTCCATCACAAGGCACCCGAAGCGGGACTCGAACCCCAGACCCACCAGAGACCAGGCACAGGCCAAACCCATTGCACCCCCCCACCATAAGAGCATCGTTATTATTTGCTGACTTGATCTGAAAATAACTTTTCAATCATTATGAAATGTAGAAACATGACTGACAGTGAATCTATAATACAGTTATGGATTATAAGAAATGTAGGAAAGAAAATTGAGGTAAATATGGTATTTGCTGCAGATCTACATGAACTAGTTCAGTCACCCCTGAGATGAGTAGATTGTATAAGTCATCAAAGTCCAGATGTCTAGTTCTGAAGAAGGGAAATAATTAATAATAGTTTTCCTTCCTGTTGATTTTTTAAAAATTATGACGACTGTTATGGTTGTCAGGGACTGTACCTGGGAACGGCATAGTGGCAGCAGCGGTGGTGAAGAAGCAAAACATAGTCCTGGAACTTTAGTTGCAGAAGATGAAATTATTCTGGTATTCAGTCATTGTTCACGTTTTCTTCAATATCAATGCATCAGAGATCAGTCCCCAAGGTCACAAGTTCTGCTCTACCTACCTGCTGATGTATAAAGTGTAATGAACTGCTGGGTGTTACATGATTGAGGAGGCACGGTGGTGCAGTGGGCTTAGTGGGGGGCTGCTCTCTGGTGGGTCTGGGGTTCGAGTCCTGCTTCGGGTGCCTTGCAGCGGACTGGCATCCCATCCGTGGTGTGTCCCCTTCCCCCGAGCCCTGTGTTGCCGGGTTAGGCTCCGGCTCGCCACGACCCCGCTTGGGACGAGCAGTTTCAGACGTTTTGTGTGTGTGTGTTACACGATTGGTTTGCTCACACCAGTCATTGGTTTATTTTAAAGTTTTCTAACAAAGATTGATTATGCTACTATTGATGGTTTTACTGTTGATGGTATTATTGGGCTTTGCAGTTTCATAGTGACATTTCGGTTGACACTCCCAAAATAGGTGACCGGGTACTGGTCCATTACATATAAGGAATTCTGGAACACACTCCATTTAGAAAATGCCACAAATGGTCAAATATGCAGTAGGCTACACAGCATATCTTTTCTGCTACATATGACTTTTTCACCCTATCAGTGTTTTCACACGGACATTGGAGTAAAACTTGTATTTTCTGATCAGTCAGGACCAAAGTTTACGATGGAGTTTCAACCTTTACTGCACCGTTCCTGTTACACACAGAGGCTGGACACCAGATGTAGAACCCAAGTGCAGGATCTTTTGTTGTGAATCTTGAAGGGCAAACAAAACTCATGGTTGGGGACAGGCATGGGTTAAAGAATCAAGGTGCATATGCTGTTTTGTGGGAGAGTCCAAGGTCAGCAACAAAGGAGAATCAGATAAGGGGATGAGGATTAGGACTTGGGAAGGGCAGGGGGTGTAAGGTAAGGTAAGGAGATTGAAGCATAGAGGGAAAGGTTGTCTCAAAGAGATTCTGCCGTTTGGGAGCGGTGGTGTGGCAACCTTCATACTCCTTCCTGCTAATTACTGTCGGGTGTTGGTGTCCAGGGTCTGGTTGGGGGTGTGACAGTCCCCTTAATCTACTGAGTTTTAGGAAACCCACCATACATTGTTCAACTTAATCAAATGGGATACACTGTTACTGTTTTACCATTATGAGCATCTTCTAAAAGAATTTGAATCCATCATGTTCAGTCAATCTACACAGAGAACTGTCAATAGAGAAATCAGGCCAAGTTTAGAGTGAAATAAAAGGAAAAACAGTGATTATGGAGAAACGGGCTTAAGAAGCAGTCAAGTAGATACTGCAGGTAACAGAGACCATGTATCTCCTGGCTGAAATATAAATGTACTGAAATGAGTCTCTTTTTCCTCAGGTTGAAGAATGAACTGTTACAACTGAACATGGTTGCAAAGGATTAAAACAGCTTTATTTAAGATATTATTACTGAACTAAGATTTATGGGCACTTGATATTTTCCCCAGTGGATTTGGATATGATGTTCTACCAAACGGTATGTAAGAATGATTGTTTCCTTTGTTTATGAAGGAAGTTCACAAATTTTTCCATTTTTAAGTTAATAAGACTTACCTTGTGTGTCGAGATACATCAGATTGTTTGTATTTTTTTTCCTTGAAAATAAAATGTACATATTAATAAGCTGTAGCTACCACTGACTCCCCACAGAAACCAGCTGTCAATGTCAGTTAAATACTGTACCCTATATACACCTGGCTGCATTCAGTGAATTATGTGATTCTTGTCACTGCATTCTTGGTCAGTCTGGCCTCAGATAGTGGGGTGTGATGGATATGCTGGACTGGCCGCCCTATTTGATCTCAGAATACAACCAGGGTTTGTCACTTTAAATTGTCAATAATGGATAAATAGTGTTTATTTTAGATGTTTTTATTAATGTTAAATTATTTGAAATGTTGGGGGGACTTAAATATTTGGCCAAGAGGTGGTCTTGACATTGACATTTAAATTTACATTTATTCATTTAACAAACACTTCTGTACAGGTCAGACCATTTATATCTTACAATGCCTGAATCAGCTAATGTATAAGTTGGTTAACATCATACATTGTTGCAGAAATTAGTGACGTTAGCTGGAGCTCTACTCACAAAACACCACTAATATTTAAATATAATACAAAGGAAACTTGTACGGTATCTGAGAGCAGAGCTTTTTAGTAAAGTCACTCTGAAAACACCTCCTGATTAACATCCCAGATGAGCAGTCATCTTAACAAGGTACCACTCAGTCAGGTCAGTCTGAAGGCAGCAGAGGTGTCACCACAAAGATGGATATTGTTGTGATTACAGTGCGAATGATATTGATATCCTCTGATCAGGGGGGATAAATCTGCCATGTTTTTTTTATTTTTTTATTTTTTTAAAAGTGTCCTTTAATAACATGCATACTATTCTCTGCTTCATGTGGTTTCACCACCATGGCTTCAATGTTGTGCATCGTATTTCACCATTTATTGATTTGATACCCACATGTAATATCTGAAATGAAAAAAATTTTTTCCGTCTCCTCAGATATGTGCAGTGTTTCTTCTGCTTTTAAAATCTGACTTATGTCCTCCATGTGATCGGGCTGAATATGAAAAAAATGGAGAGTGTTGTCCCATGTGTCCACCTGGTAAGTTGTGTTTTATAGTATTGCAGCTGCTCAAATATACAGTGTTCAAATATTTGATTTGTGAATTACAGGCACATGTTCCCAGTTGGAAGAGGGTATCAAATGATAAGTACACATTTATTTTTCTTTAGGAACCCGAGTTCACAGACACTGTACAGCGTACACCAGTACTACATGTGTCCCATGTATTGGAGACACTTTCACCGACAAACCAAATGGTCTGATTTCCTGCTTTCCCTGTACAGTGTGTCAAAAAGGTGAGAAGTCATGTTTCAAATTAACCACTTTTTTTAAACTTGACAAATTAGTCATACAATCTGTCATGGATATTCTTGATTTTGCATCAACAGGTCTTGGTGTGAAGACAGTAAAGGAGTGTACAGCCTCTTCAGACACAGTGTGTGGAGTCCTGGAAGGGAACTATTGTATTGATCCTTATGGGGGAGGATGTAGAGCAGCACAGGAACACACAACCTGCAAACCTGGACACTTCATCAAACACCCTGGTCTGCTATGTTCATGTGTTTTAACTCCACCTGTTTGATTTATAATCTTGCAAATTTGTAATATAATCTCAATTTCTTTCCAAACAATTATCGCACAAAAACTCACTTTTTGCATTACGATTTTTAAATCTATTTAGACTTCTATTCATTGCACATTTTATTGTATATTTCTATGTATTGTTTTTAGTTGTCCTCCATGTCACATTGTGGTCCTGGAGAAATTCTATTTCAATCCAATGTATGTTCCAAACATATTGTGGAAGTGACAATAAAGATCATGTTGATTTTAGGGTTTGGTAATTTTTTTTGTTTGTTTTAATATTATAGGAACAGACTCTACTGACACCGTGTGTGAAATCTGCCCTGAAAACTCTTTCTCAGATGGATCTTCTACCTCCTGTACATCACACACAGAGTAAGTCTGTCATTATTCTTGTTTTTGTCATTATCTCCTTAGTTTTTATTTAACTGCATAAAACAAAAATGCAACTAATTTTATGTTCAATGTGTATGCAGTATATAATACATAATGTAAATATTTAAATGCATTTTCACAGCTGTCAATCCAAAGGACTTCCCACAGTGAAACCAGGAGACAGTGTGTCTGATTCTCAGTGTGGAGAGAAGAATTGGGCTCCTCTGATAGTTGGGATTGTACTTGGAATAATTTTAGTGTTATTACTCGTTGGAGGAGTAAAACTGTACAAATCACGGGTCTGTCCAAAGAAAAACAACTCCAGCAAACCAGGTAAGACAATTTTAATGACTTTTTATATACAAAGCAGGTCCATTAAAAATTGACCAAATTACCATCAGTTTTTCCATTAACACTGAAATTAACTATTAAAACTGACATTGAGATAGAATGAATCTAACACTAAATTCTTTTTTTTTTTAGGGCCCTTACAACAAGATCAGGTTTGTTTTAATATGTTTTTGCCAATTTATTGTGCAATATTTCACATGTTTTATCATCTGTATACTACTCTGGATTCATTTTTCTTGAAATTTGGTACAATTAACAATAATTAAATGTTCTGCTGTTATAACAGGAATGCCAACTGCAGCAATCAGAAGAAAGTGAAGTTGTTCAGAAACAAGTGAGAAATTCTATCATTAAATTATTAGAAGAAATTATCCATTGACTAAATGTGGTTTCTAGTTGATATTGGCTCCAAAAAAGACATCTTTATACTTTAATATAATTACATTACTGCTCATTATTACTGCTGTTACTAAGCTCATATTGTGTTGCTTTTCTTTAAAATCTCATTGTTTCTTTTCTCAGATTCCTGCTCAGATTCTCATAAATTGTTAAACAAACCAATAAACAATATTTTGCACAGAATTAAATACCTCACCTCAGCCTGTTGAGCAGAGATCAGACAGTGAAGATGTGACAGCTGGTGTTTTCGAAGCAGAATGAGAAGGCTGTTAAGCCCATGAAATATCATCCACTGACTCATGACCCATAACCACTTATCCGAAGGTAGGGTTCCTGTAGTTTGGAGACCATCCTGGAAGCACAGGGCACCAGGGCAGGCTACTCAGTGTTCACCCTGGACAGGATACCAGTCCACACACACGTTACAGGCAATTTAGTGTCACCAGTGCACCTGAAATATGCATTTGGACTGTGGGTGCAAACCCACCCAAACATGGGAAGAACATGCAACCTTCAAGAGTTAGTTAATCAAACCTACATCCAGTTGTACAGTCCAGGTGCTGGGAGACAGAAGTTCTGCCTGTTGACACTCTCTTCTGAAGTATTATTTTGTGAAATGTTTTTGTGAACTGCTTCACGTAGAGTTTTAGAAGAATTTCACAACAGATGAATCATTGGATAGAACATTGAAGACAAGAAGTACAATGAGAAAACTGGGACTAATTCCTGTAAAACAGATCCATTGACTTTTCTGGATAAACAGCAGTGCCAAATGAAGAATCCTGTTCTGTTTTCTTTCCCTTGAGCAAGGTACTTACCCTGAACTAATGTAGTAAAAATTACAGAACTGTGTAACTGGGTAAGGGACACAGTGGCAAAATATTACTGACGACCATGTAGCTTTTCCCTAGATGTTCTCTCATGGCTCTGACTTCCCACAGAATATGGACTAAATTGAGCCCATTCAAAAAGAGAGTTCACAGGTTGTACACTACAGGGAAAAGGTGTGTAATGTAGCAGTCAGCCTTAAATCCCCTGTCCTATTTTTGTAGGAAATCAACATAAATATGAAAAAAGTATTTTTGTAATTATTTCTAAATGTGGTGTTTCTATATTGTTCATGTTTCTCCATCCTTGTTCTTTGTTCTTGTTAGTGTTTCCTCTTTGGAAATCAGGTTATTTCAGAACAAAAGTGATTATGTGGACAGAAAATAACTTTAGAAGCACATGTCATGCGCCATGAACATATAATGAGTATAACAAGCAGCATTGTAACCGGAGCTTTTCTATATTTTTTATTCTCTATTCAGTTTCATCTGTACGAGTGGAAAGGGTCACCAGCCTTTATCTATCAGCTTCCCACGTGGCAGATGCCCTCAAAACAAGCAGAGCCGCTCTTCTACAGTAACTCTGATTAATATGATTAATATTAAATAAAATCTAAACCCGACTGTGTTTCCCCCGCACTTTACACACCTTCCATTTGACAAAACTGAACCCAGAGCTCTGAATGCCGCGACAAACTGACAGCAAAGAAGACCAACTCTGCGATGACATCACAAGCCCAACCCTTTCTTCTAACTGACAAATAACGTTCATGTTTGTTTACCAGACATTTGTTGGCCTACATTTTGGTGAATGATAAACTGTCGAATAATTCTATAGTTTAATATTTAACTCATTTTTTTTTTTATTTAAAACATGAAAAATTGTGACATCACTGTAGACAATAGATTTGTTTTATATTAAAGTACCACTTAAAATTAATACCAGAAACTGTATACTTCTTTCATTTGCTCGCATACTTAGAAGTTAAAATAACAGGAAGTTTGCGCGGTTTTGACAAGTTTGCAGTTCAACGCTGCAAGTTTTGCACCTTCCCTTAGAAAATAAAATGCATACAGGAAGCTCGTGTTGCAATCGCCTCGAGCTTTAAAACAGTTTTAAAGCTGAAGATCTTTAATAACCTTTATAAACTTTGGCCTCTGATCTTTTTCTCCTTAGAAAATCACTTTAATCCAGTAACAGAAGTGAACAGTTCAGAGTCCGGGTTTAAAATGTAAAGTTACTGTCTGATCAGGAGTTTTGTGTCTTTAGGCTGCAGAGTGAACAAACAGCAAATGTGTCAAAAGGCGCCAGTGGCAAACTTTCCTTTTACTTTCACTTTCTCTGTTTATGAGACACGTGGTGTTGTAGCCCTATTTTTGTTCTTACATTTGGCCTTCTTATTGCAATTTCTTTGCTTTTTCTGAGGTTTTCCGTGGACAAAGTGCTTTTTTTCAGGACATTCTCACTGGTGTCCTCTCCAAGTGTCTGGGTCCAGTTCCAAAAGAAACCCGATATATTTGCCGTAAAGTACCTACTGAACCTGAACTTGATATTAATTTACTACTGTGGTTCACAGGATCCTCCTGAAGGTACACAGCTGGACAGTGTCATTATTCTTACAAATCAGGTCGCAAAGTAATTTGATGTTTCTGTGAAAATACTGAGTCTGCATGAAATGAAGGTCACTATATATCATATATAATAGATACAATATTACACACACACACTTTCAGAACTGCTTGTCCCATACGGGGTGGCGGGGAACCGGAGCCTACCCCGTAACAGAGGGCGTAAGGCCGGAGGGGAAGGGAACACACCCAGGACGGGACGCCAGTCCGTCACAAGGCACCCCAAGGGGGACTCGAACCCCAGACCCACCAGAGAGCAGAACTGTGGTCCAACCCACTGCGCCACCGCACCCCGATACAATACTAATAAATGTAAAATCTTTAGTTCTCTCCTGTTTTTAACTGCGCTCCTGGTACGGACCGAAGGTCAGACCACGCCCCCATACCCAGACCACGCCCCCATCCCCCAGACCACGCCCCCATCCCCCAGACCACGCCCCCATCCCCCAGACCACGCCACGCCCCGTTCCGCCATAAACAGCGAAACGCACAGAAAGAAAAAGAAGAATTGCTGTCGGAACAAAGCGACAGAATATCAGCACTGACTGGTAACTCACGCCTCATGTTCACTATTTCCGTGAATCTTACTGTAGTGTGTCCAAGTTTGATTAAAAAACGTCCATTTGCGTTACGATTACTGTTGTTGTGTTCAACGTCCAGTCGTCATGCCACGTGTAATAAGTAAGTATAAAATAAACGATGCAAATAAATAAATAAATAACAGTGTAAACGGTGTATTACTGCGAGGTTCCAATCCGCACCTGTAAAGTGTTTCGTTCTGCGCAATAATACGAGGGAAAGAGTAACGACAGCGATTCGATGACCTCCGCGTGTTTGTTCCACTCACTGTCACGCATATACTCTGAAATGTTGTATGATACACGAAATGTTTCTTTCCTTGTTGTGCTTAGATGATTGTTACATAATTGAATATCATGAGCTCTATTGATTATTATATATTTCTATAAATGTGATTTCCCTGTACCCTTTTTTTTTACAAGGTTATTTCATTTGTCAGAGACGTTTATACCCTGCCAGCAATAAAAAGGTTAATTTTTATTTTTTTCTTAAACGAGTAAATGCCATGAGCACGGCCACGCCCATTCGTGGAGAAACACAAGTATAAACGCTTTTCAGACGCAGTGTGTGGAGTCCTGGAAGGGAACTACTGTATTGATCCTTATGAGGGAGGATGTAGAGCAGCACAGCAAAACACAACTGAACCTGCAAACCTGGACACTTCATCAAACACCCCTGGTCTGACTGGATTTTTATTTTTTTTTTCCATAATCCGGTGTTGTTTCATCCCGATGGAACTCAAAACATGGTGTGAATAATTTGGAGGATGACATGACGGAATTCACAAGTCTCAACCAGTTTATCAAAGATCATTTGATTAAATGAATGAAATAAAAACAAAAAGCAATGCTGTTAGCACGCTGTCGGCTCTCAGGTTCAGCGATCCTCACTCACCAGTTGTATTTTGAGCGCGTCTAACGCGAGTTCTTGGCGCTCGCTGGACGCGGGAGTCCAGACGCTCCTTTTCGGGACCTGACCACAGGGGGGGGTCCAGACCCGTCCGGACTGCGGGTTCCCACACGTCCTTGTCCACTCGAAGACTCGCGCTCTGCTCACGTGCTTCTGCTCCACCCCCGATAATTAATGAACGACCCCTCTGCTCTCGCCCTCTTTAATATTAATTATCGGGTCGCTCTCGTATACAATTTTCTTTTCGTCGTTGCTCTGCCTCTGGTGGAGCCCGAACAGAAGCGTTTCAGTCTGTCAGAGTGCGTTACAGCGAGAGAAAGAACCTGGGGACACCGTAGACGGAATAATAATAGTCCGTGCTGGGTAAGTAAGTGTACGAAATATGTTTTCATTTATTACTATTAATTACGGTGTTGCCACAATTACAAGTCAGCATCAGTAAAGTCAAGATGGAGGTAAAAACGCCTGATTGTATTCGTCATTCCATTTAATGTGTCAGCTCATGTAAATTGCTTTCGTCATTTGATCTGTTTTCAGTTATTTTGTATATTTTTTTTTTCAGCCAGTTCCGCGGTATCTGCTAGGAAAAAGCTCAGCACAGTGTGTCGTGTGAACAACTTCAAGTTCACTTAAGATACTAGTTTCCCAGCCCCCAGGATCATGCTTTTATAGTTTTTCCCAGCCTGACTTTTTAAACAATTTAGTTGTTCAGGGAAATGAAGAGCCTAATTTTCGTTTACACAGAAACTTCCTTCACCAAACGCAAAGAATGTCCTGCTTCTCAAATGTTTTACTCGGGGGTTAGTTTCCTCATATCTTCATATTTTTATCTGATCTTACAAGTGTTAAAGTCCTAGAGCAGATAATTTAGATCCCCTAAAGACTTTTGTGCTAAGACATTTAGCACCCTGATCTGTATATTTCCACTCTTACAGTGACTGTAGGCATTAATCAAAATAACAAGACAATCTATTATGTCAATAGGACAGTTGCAGTCTTACTGTGATTCTGATTTTAGTACTAATAAAACATTGCATTAAAGTTAATTTTCTATGCATGTTTGCTTGGCATCTTGAATTATTTGTGTTTGCTTACTGCCTGATATCAGTTACTATTTTAAGTAGCAGCTGTTTTCCTTAAATAGTAAATATCGATTCAATTCCTCCCCTTGATGCATGAGGGCTACGCAAACTGAGCTTAACTGCTCACTGCAGTTCGTGGGCTGCATTGTGAAGGTGACTTACAAAAGTATAATCGCTTGCTCTTGAAACGTTATCTTAACTGGACTTCAAACAGGTGGAAATTTTAATTTTTATTATATTGAACAGGAACCACATACTACATCATAAAGAAGCACAACCTCACAGGACCAAAAACAGCTGGATCCTGAGGATCCATTTAAGTACTTTGGCCACACCTGGTCCTCATCACTTAATCAGGTGCAGCCAATAAGGAGGGTATGGCCATGTTCCTGTGTGCCACAGGGAATTAATAATAACAAAGTCCATTAAATAAAAGAGACCCTCGGAACAATCTAAGACTCTGTGTGCAGTTTAGCCTTCAGTTCATCTTCACACTCTTTCCTGTTAATAACACACTGCAGCCCACAAAGATGTGATGTCAGTTCAGCTACTAACTATTCATTAAACTTCTATGATGTCAAGGTGTGGTCCGTCTAAATAAAACTGCTGGCTTTGCATCAGTCATATGGCTCCTGACAATTTACAAACAAGATCCTTTCCTGGCATCTTCTGGTTGCTGAGGTTCCACGACAATGAGCATTAGTGCTCTAGCCAAACAAATTTGATCATAAATTTGATTTGATTTGTACTCTGAGGATTGTGTGTCTGTATCTCTGTTGGTGAAATGCACCTTGTTTACTCAGAAATATACACCACTTTGGAGGAAAGTATGTGCTAAGTTAAATGTACAAGTAAAAATAACAAATATCATTTACAGAACAACTGGACTATTAAGTCTATGAAGACAGATTCAGTGTAGCAAAGTTTATTTGGGAATTTCTTGCATCATAGATGAAGTATCTGTGCTGTATGTTGGATTATAACGGTAAAGCCGTTGAGGTTCCCAGTACAGATGTCCACTCCTTCTGCAGTACCCCTAAGCAAGGTGTTTAACCCTGATTACCTTTAACTTCACACCCTCACAGGGACCTACATTGCAGTTTTCACCTCCAGTTTTGAAAGATAAGGAACGGGTTATACAAGATGGCCTGGAATGAGAAGGGGGCAGAGAGCATAAGGGAGGATCTTTCCCAGATTCAGACTGATGAAATCCTGTCGAAGGTCAAATGTGCTGCAGACAGATTCTGCAGTCTGGTAATGTGATCCATAGCATGTGATTAAGCAAAACACCTGAAATGTGAGATTCTGAGTTTGCAGAACAGAAAGCAAGAAAGATTTCTTTGTATTTTGACCATGCGATGTCAAAGCATAAGCTAATTTTTTTTTCTTTTTTTTTTTTTTTTTTAATAGCACATATTTCTGATGCATAATTTGAAATGATATTAAATCCAGGAGGCCCCACTGAAATGGTCCAAACTGGGCTGTGAAATTGCAATGGTGGGTCCTGATGGGACAGACTATTGATCCAAGGTTTTTAACCAAATACAGGCTTTGATCAATAGCCTCTTAACAGGCATCAGAATGCTTCAGTTTTCATACATAAGGGGCTCTGGGTGAGTTGGAAAGTCATTTTGGTGCAACAAACCTTAGGAGATGTGTCCCATGAGAACAGTGGAGCACCTGGTGTACAGAGATCTGATTTTCTGTCCAGACACCATTTCTAAATAAGTTTGCAGTGGAATCCACACATGCTGTGATGTCACATGTTGCAGTCAGATGTTCTGGAGTCACATGTTGCAGAATCACCACTGGTTCACTCGCTCACCCAGCTCTGCTAGATGCTTTTAAAACAGGATGAAACTTTCAGGTGCTTCCTGTCTTTTTCCCCTTTGGAATAAAGTCACTTCCATAACTTCTTTCTTCAAATGTGTCCAGTGTCCATCCTCCTATTCTGCACATCTGCAATTGCCACAAAGTATGTTTTGTTTCTTTTGGCAACAATTACTGAAAATTCCACAGCGGGTGCGGGGGCATGGTGGCGCAGTGGTGCAGTGGGTTGGACTGGGTCCTGCTCGCTGGTGAGTCTGGGGTTTGAGTCCCGCTTGGGGTGCCTTGTGGCGGACTGGTGTCCCGTCCTGGGTGTGTCCCCTCCCCCTCTGGCCCTACGCCCTGAGTTGCCAGGTAGGCTCTGGTTCCCTGCGACCCCATCTGGGACAAGCGGTTCTGAAAATGTGTGTGTGTACTGAAAATTCCTTAAGATGAAAGTGTGAACAAAGAAATTAAATGTTAGTTATTATTATTCAGCAGATCTTTGGCAAATACCACGTACTACCTATGACACAGTGGTCTGAACTGGTAATCAATCAAGAGTTTATTGTCATATGTGCAGTAAACCATCTGTTACACCATACAATGAAATTCTTACTCGTGTGATTCCCCCCAGCAGCTTATGACATAAATTATAAGGACATAAGGAAAAAAACACAAGGCATAAATTACAATTTTACAAAATTACTATTAATGCAATGCAAGAAACAAAATTATGTGCATGTATAAAGTGTACAGTGTGTAATGTAAACATGAAAGACAACTATAATATACTATCTGTCTACTATCAAAGGTAGATCAGGTCGATGATGTTATTTGCATTTTAAAAGGAGTTTGTATGTGTACGCAAAAATATGCAAAAGTAATCTGTAGTCACTGATGTTATTTGCATTGTGGGTGTGTGTATGTGGGGGGTGTGGTGGTGCAGTGGCGCAGGGGGTTGGACCAGGTCCTGCTCTCTGGTGGGTCTGGGGTTTGAATCCCGCTTGGGGTGCCTTGCGATGGACTGGCGTCCCGTCCTGGGTGTGTCCCCTCCCCCTCCAGCCTTATGCCCTGAGTTGCCGGGTTAGGCTCTGGTTCCCCATGACCCCGTATGGGGCAAGCGGTTCAGAAAATGTGTGTGTGGAAAGGATGGGGTAGTTGACACCTTACAAGATCAGAGGGTAATCTGTGTCTGCAGTGATGGGAGAGAGGCAGTAGATGGATGTTGTTCACAAGCCTGATGGCCTGTGGGTAAAAACTGTTTTTCAACCTTGAAGTTCTGGCTTTAACACTCCTGTAGTATCTACCTAATGGTAAGAGTGTGAAAAGGCTGTGCTGGGGGTGACTAATGTCCTTGATGATGTTTATAGCTCTCCTCATGGCTCCGGCCTGGTAGAGGCTCTCCATTGTTGGTAAGGCCGCTCCAGAGATGATTTGGGCAGCTCTCACCAGCCACTGTAGAGCATTACGATCCTGTGCTGTGCAGCTTCCAAACCAGACTGTGATGGAGCTAGTGAGGATGTTCTCGATTGCACACCTATAGAAGCTTCTGAGGATTCAGCTTGGCATGCCAAATTTCCTCAGCCTTCTCAAGAAGTGCAGATGCTCACGTGATTTCTTGACCAGCTGTGTAATGTTATGAGACCGGATGAGATCCTCAGTAATGTGAACACCCAGTTATCTGAAGCTGCTCACTCTCTTCACCACTGTCCCACCAATATGCAATGTTGAGTGCTGCTCCCTTATCCTTCGTGGATCGACAATCATCTCCTTTGTTTTGTTGACATTCAGGGAGAGATTGTCGTCCTTGCACCGCTTCACTAGGTCAGACACTTCCCTCCTGTGTGCTGACTCATTGCCTCCCGTTATCAGTCCAATGACTGTTGTGTCATCAGCAAATTTGATGACGCTGATGTTGTTCTGGGAGGCCATACAATCGTGGGTGAAGAGTGCGTAGAGCATTGGGCTCAACACGCTGCCCTGCGGAGTTCCTGTGTTTATGGTTATTGACCTGGATATGTGGTTCCCAATTCTAACGGAATGGAGTCTGCCCGTTAGAAAGTTCAGAACCCAGTTGCAGAGGGTGGGTGGCACACCAAGATTGTGAAGCTTGTTGATGAGCTTCGAAGGTATCGCTGCGTTGAATGCTGAGCTATAATCAATAAACAGCATTCGAACATAGCTGTCCTTGTTTTCCAGGTGGGTGAGGGCAGTGTGTATTGTACTGATGGCATCCTCTGTGGATCTGTTCGGTCTGTATGCGAACTGGAGAGGGTCCAGAGTGTCTGGAATAATACTCCAGATGTAACTCATGACGATTCTCTCGAAGCACTTCATCACTACCGGAGTCAGCGCAACAGGTTGGTAGTCATTGAGGCAGGATGTTTTATTATTTTTTGGCAGCAGCAGGATAGTAGTCCTTTAAACAGGTGGGAATTGAAGCTTTTTCGAGGGACAAATTGAATATATCCGTAAAGACATCAGCTAGCGCCGATGAGCAGGTTCTGAGTACCCACCCAGGGATGTTGTCTGGGCTGGCTGATTTCCGTGGGTTTATTTTCCCAAAAGTCTTTGCCACAACTACAGATGAGACCGTGAATGCTGGGTTCTGTATGCTCCCAGTGGTTTGTTGTTGAGAACCTCGAATGGGCAAAGAATGTGTTGAATTCGTCAGGTGTAAAGTCCATGTATTTGATGAAATATGCTGCTTATAAAATAAGAACATGGATGTTTTCATTTATAGACTTTTCCCCTTTGTAGCAAGTTCACAGTCTAATACAGACAGTCCTTTCATATTTCTCCCCCCACATACTTCATAATTAATGCTTTGGGTATTCACAAGGTGTAAACGCAGTACAGTAAAGGACAATGGGATACTGTGTGCTCATACACACCCTGTTAGTGTTCGCTGACCGCTTTGTTTTTCCCCTTCCTTCCGTCTTCAGAACAGTCGCTGAGTAGATGTGCTGGGTTGTCTCAATCCAATGCAAATTTTAAATATAATATACTTTTAAGATGCTTATAAAGGGTGGTATACAAAAATATAAATACAAGTGACATTGATGTAAGTTTTACTTATGCTTTATGACATGAAAATGAAACTGACTTCAAGGGGAACTCCACTGTTTCTCCTTTAGTTTTCCATGAATCCTGAAACTAGATATTCCATACTAGTGTCTTATTAAGCTGGGTGTTATGGAAACGCTACATTTATTTTGTTCCATATGAATTCTTATGTATGACTGATGATTGATCATGGTTCATTAGATGAAGTTGATTTAATTTGTTTGAGCATCCAGGCTGAACTCCATCACAATCAGTTTTCATTTGCTTAGTTGTTCAGGGCCTATCATGAATTGATTATGATTATCTATACATTTTAAGAGGTCTAAAATAAAGATAAAAAATTAAAAATGTATTTGAAAACTTTTTTAAAGTCGAAGAACACCTCCACAACATCTGACAAAACAAACACGGTCAGCCTGGAGTCGAAATGAAATCAACAGCTCCAGGATGGCAGTTTGTTGTTCACGTGTAAGAAAAGCAAGCACACACTTTTGCCCCTTAGACATATGAACAGATCTACCTGTAACACAAATTATAGGTAAATATTCAGTACTTTGTAGCTGATAGGTAAATATGTACTGAAATATGTGTCTTTTCCTCAGGTTGTCCAATGGACTCCACAGTGCTACAAAAGGGACAAATACATGTCATGTAAGATGTAAGTTATTTCTGGATATTCATCAAACAAGAATAAAATGATCTCTGTATAATGTTCTATCAAATGGTACGTACTCTTATTAGTTCTGTTTCGCTTAAATGCCTTTTTCACTCCTGAACTTTGTATAACTCCATTAATCAGACATTCTTCTACTTCCTTTGCTTATACAGGTGGTTCCTGATTTACGATGGTTCGACTTATGATTTTTTTTACTTTATGATGGTGAGCTGACGATAGACATTCAGTAGAAACCGTTTTCGAATTTTGATTTTATTTCTCGGGCAAGCGATATGTGGAGCGATACTCTCTCGTGATGCTGGGCAACGGCAGCGATTCGTATCTCCCAGGCTGCCACGCAGAAGTGTGTATTAGATGTATTAAATGCATTTTCGACTTATGATATTTTTGACTTATGATGGGTTTCATGAAACATAACCTCATTGTAAATCATGGACCACCTGTATAAAAATGCATAGTATAATAAACCATTTTACCAGCAAATCCCACAGAAGTCTGACTTTTTGCTGCTTTTTAAAGCTCCATTTCTTCATTCACTGTATTGAAACTCTGTTATTCTGTTACTCATTCTTTTTGTTACTGTATCTTAGCTCTTGTTCCTTTGTATCTGCTCAACTTTCTCACCTATAATTTGATAAATTGATTTTTGCCCCATTCTGTAACCCTTTTTTAGTTTTTACAGTATCTAGTCTAGTCTTAGGTTAATCTTTTATTCACAACAACGTTACATTTGATCCTGGATTAAACTTTTAAGGGCAAATCTAATAAAGTTACCTTGTACAGAAGTGTCAGCTGTATAAATAAATCAGAATAATGAAATGCAGCACAATTAATAATACACCATGTTATTCCATTTTAAAGCAAAGGAAACTTTTAGGTGCAGTACCTTAAGGTTCTGCCTTTCAGTAAAGTCACACTGGAGAAAGTTTATCTGCTTTCTTCCTTTATACGTTATTAACATTTGTACCAGGTGATCACGTTCATGAGGTCACACCCAGTTGTGTTAATTGGGGTGTTTTAATTATTACATACTGTGTACATGACTAACTATGGGCAAAATTTGAGAGAGACTGTAAATTTTACTTTTTCTGTTATTTAGCTATTAATTTGATATTTTTTCTGATAATATGATTGATCATTTTTTGTATATATTTCAATTGACTGGAACACTTTGTCTCACTTCAGATGCGTGTGATTCTTCTGATAAGTATAAATATAACCCCAGTCACATACAACCCCTGTTTTGCATGTGACCGGGCAGAATATGAAATAAATGGACAGTGTTGTCCTATGTGCTTTCCTGGTAAGTCATGCTTTATGCTGCAGCTTTCATAAGCACTCCATAATATTAGAATAAGTGATTGCTGGATTAAAGGTTTTTTTTTTTTTTAGGTATGCTATCAAAGGAAAATGTCAATTGTTTACATTCTGACATTTCTTTAGGAACTCGAGTGTACAGAGACTGTACAGCGCAAACTAGCACTTCCTGTGCCCCCTGTACTGGACCCACTTACACTGACAAACCAAATGGTCTCACTCAGTGTACCTCGTGTACAGTATGTGACCAAGGTGAGAACTGTTGTATCATTTTAAACAATGTTTTGTAAATTCTACTTATAGTAACTACTACAGGTAAACAAATGCTATTATCTTATTATAATTGTATTTCTTCTGCTGTAGGTTTTGGTTTAAAGACAGTGAAGGAGTGTTTAACCACTTCAAACACAGTGTGTGGAGTCCTGGAAGGGAACTATTGTACAGATTTTTCTGAAGGAGAATGCAAGAAAGCAGAAAAACATACAACCTGCAAACCTGGACAGTTCATCAGACACCCAGGTTTGATTGGATTTTTCATATCTGACTATCCAAACTAAAAATAAACCTTAAACAGCAGTCTGTTTTTCTAAAAAGTACTTTAATGTTTTGTACATACACTGTACAACACTGTATTGTTCACTACTGTAGGAACAGACTCTACTGACACTGTGTGTGAGGACTGCCCTGAAAACTCTTACTCCAATGGATCTTCTTCGTCCTGTACATCACACACAGAGTAAGACTTTTCTGTCTGTGTTGCACTGGTTTAAAACCAGAGACTTTGTGTAAAACCTTTTTTTCTTCTGTTCAAGTTGCGAGTCCAAAGGACTTCTCACGATGAAACCAGGAGACAGTGTGTCTGATTCTGAGTGTGGAGAGAAAAAACGGAAGTATCTTATATTCCCTGTCATATTTGGTGTTGCGGTATTGGCAGTAGGGCTACTTTGCATATATCAGAAAAAGTTAAAAGGTAAGAATTTTTATATTTTCAAATGAACAAATATGAAATTAAATACAGACTATTGCTCAGTGAATGAATTCATATTGACCTTTTAATGGATTTATATAATTTTTAACCCCGCAATCAACTGGTGACCCATCCAGGATGTACCTTGCTTGGCACTGCACCCTGTGCTTCTGGGACTGGCCCTGGACCACTGGAAACCTGATTTTCATAAGTAGTTAAGGAAAATTCCCTGCTTTTAATCTTCTATTCAGTTTTAACATAGAAGAAATTAGCAGCAAGTTACACTCATTTCTTGACCCTTAACCTGAAAGAGATTCTTGGAAAATTCTTACACCTAAAGGGTATAAAATACTGTAGATGTGTACATCTTGACAGACTTTTAGCTCGGTGTAAGGAGTGACCACAGCAGGTCCAGTGGAATGGATTGAGTGGAATAAACTTCCTCTATCCTTCAGAGCGGCTGAATCCCTTTCAGCATTTAACAAG
Organism: Scleropages formosus; assembly: GCF_900964775.1. Taxonomy (NCBI): domain Eukaryota; kingdom Metazoa; phylum Chordata; class Actinopteri; order Osteoglossiformes; family Osteoglossidae; genus Scleropages; species Scleropages formosus. Next base: position 39,052,396 of record NC_041807.1, on the reverse strand, counting down.
GGCCTGAAACATTTATTTCAGATACATTTATTCCTTCGATCTATTTGCTCCATAAAGGTGCACTACATTATTTGTTAAAGTCGTGTCTATTCTGTTTAAAAATCTATTTTTAGCCCTACAGGCTGCCCCTCATGTACCTGTGAAAACAATTGTAATTGACTGTACTTTGCGAATTTGCATATCTGTATGTCAAGCTTTTTCCTTGTTACCAAATGAACTTCTTTTTATTCTGAATTGTAAGCTGCTTTGGAGAAAATCATATGTTAAATAAAAGTATGGAAATAGAAGTGTAAATGTAAATTAAAAGCACACACACACATTTTCAGAACCGCTTGTCCCTTACAGGGTCACGGGGAACCGGAGCCTACCTGGCAACACGGGGCCTAAGGCCGGAGGGGGAAGGGGACACACCCAGGACGGGACGCCAGTCCGCCGCAAGGCACCCCAAGCAGGACTTGAACCCCAGACCCACCGGAGAGCAGGACTGCGGTCCAACCCACTGCGCCACCGCACCCCCCCACTGCGTCACCGCACCCCCTAAATAAAAAGCACACACACACACACACACACATTTTCAGAACCGCTTGTCCCTTACGGGGTCACGGGGAACCGGAGCCTACCCGGCAACACAGGGCGTAAGGCCGGAGAGGGAAGGGGACACACCCAGGACGGGACGCCAGTCCGTCACAAGGCACCCCAAGCGGGACTTGAACCCCAGACCCACCGGAGAGCAGGACTGCGGTCCAACCCACTGCGCCACCGCACCCCCCCACTGCGTCACCGCACCCCCTAAATAAAAAGCATTCATCTTTTAAGTATTACATATCTTTAGCCTTGCACACGGAGTCTTACTGTGTCACTTTCACCAGAAAATGTGAAGTGTTGTGAACTCTTGTGCGAAGTGCTATTGGTTCTGGTTGAAGACACGATACAGTGGTGCTGTGATGAACATTGTGACCCACAGAGACTTTGAGGAAAAGACCAGGGGCTTCAGCGATAGGATGGTCCACGGAACAAGTGATGTAGGTTGGAGATAGAGAATGGTGAGATGCAGAAACACTCTGCCAACAGGATCCTGAGGTTTTTACCATACCAGAACACAGCCTGGTCATTTCTAGTCCTGAGTAAATTGCCTCAATTCATTGCTACATTAGAAACAGGTGTATGGATTTTGGTTGGAGCAGAGTAGGGCCTCTTGTGGTAGCCTTGACATACAAATTATGATCTGCTTCTGGTCACGCATCGTATTAATTCAAAGTTCACACACACACATTGTCTGAAACCGCTTGTCCCATCTGAGGTCGTGGCAAGCCAGAGCCTAACCTGGCAACAGAGGGTGTAAGGCTGAAGGGGGAGAGGACACATCCAGGATGGGACACCAGTCCATTGCAAGGCACCCCAAGCAGGACTCAAACCCCAGACCCATCTGAGAGCAGGACCCGGTCAAACCTGCTGCGCTACCACGCCCCCCAATCAAAGTTCAGCAGGACTAAATAAAACTGTTTATGTTGGGAACAAATGTCAGAACATTGTGTTCAGTACCTTGAAGTCCCAACACAATACCTTATTCAGTTCAGTTTATTTTTCTAGTGATTCCCACACAATGATGCAGAGCGCAGAACGAAAGCATAATACAAAGAAAAAATTGGACAATTGACTACATACTGCAGCGGGCGCGGTGGCGCAGTGGGTTGGACTGGGTCCTGCAGATTTGGCCTTGGATAATTTTTCTGAACCAAAGTGATGTGACACAATTATGACATATATCCAAAACTCTTAATATTGTTCTGAGATTTATGTCGCTTTGGAGAAAAATGTCTGCTAAATAAGTAAATGTAAGTGATTTGGGGTTTTGAGGTAAATTATTGCAATGCACTTGAGCGATTGAACCATCCCTGTGGAGTCAAATATAAAGTATCTAGCACTGAAGTGCTGCAAAAGACTGCAAGTATTAAAATATTAAAACCTTGTACTTGGGTTATGACACCTACAGTATAATTCAAAATACTATAGGACCATGTGTTCAGTGCAGTAATGCACATGAATAGGAGTTCTTCATTGCTGCCAATCACTGTTAACATGTGGCTTTATCAGCAGCACAGCATTATTATTACTTCCCTCAGTTTTACCTGATTTTGTGAAGACTATCATCTCCAGCAAGAATCTATAAAAGATTGTCTTTATGTTACTCTTGATATTAAGTACGAGAGACAGTAAACATTGAGAACTGGTTAACTAAACAAATAAGTATTTGAAAAAATAACTCCACCTGAATTTATTATGCAAGAATAAATGGTTAGGATATTTGTAAAGTGTGTCCCTCACGGGTTGCCATACTACTCAGTAGATATGAATATGTATGATTATCAGTATATAATTATGCAAATCAGTAAGAGAGAAGAATGAAAGAAGCATGAGAAGTAGCTGTAGAGTTAGTGTCGTGTCATATGAACACACAATTACGTTTAAATTTACTGTTATTCATTTAGCTGCACTTTTCTCCAAAGCGACGTACAGTGTTAAGGTTACAATTAATAGCCACAAACAAAGTAACCTAACAATAACAGGAAAAGTTCCCGTTCAGTACAGTGCACAAATCTGAAAAAAATGCAGGTGGCATTTTTTTCCCCAACAAAAGCACATCTCTATCAAGTGATAAAGAACGTTATTAAATTCAGGAAATTAGATAATATAGAAGGAAATCAACTGGAAAGTGTTTGGCAATTTTTAACACAAGTAATTAGTGCTTTACTGCATAATTGCAGCCCAGATTTACACAATTCACAATGTGAGTGACAACACTGTTTGTAAATATGTGAACTGGGGTGAAATTCTATACTTTCAGATGGTGGAAAAATCCCGAAATTTTTGAAAATGCACTTGTAAATCCTAGGTGAATTTGACATTACAGTGCTGTGGTACTGATTTAATAGAAAGACAGAAGTTCCCACTGTAACTATAATAATCTATTGTTCCAGCACTCACATGTTAATTTAACCAATTAACTTGCAAAGCGGAAAAACAAGTTACAGTTACAGTTCACGCGGTTCGGCATAAAAAGAAAAGTTAGAGCATGTTACTGAATTTGCTGTAAACAAGTTTAATGATGCTTGCTATTACCAGGTGAGACATTAGTGTAAATATTCAACAGTAAAGTGTAACACCGACACGCCACTGCCTGTGTTTCAGATGTGTATGCACTTGCGAGATTCCGCGCTTTCTCAGTGGTGACCTCTTCATATTTATATTGCACCTAGACTCAGTTCAGGTGTGCTGGCCTCACCTGCGGAAGGTGCTTGTGGTGCGTGTGACACCATCAACAGCATCTGCAGAATCCACAGATATATAAAATAAAAAGGGAGAACACACCGCACAGACTCCAAGTACATTCATTCAACAAGCCTCCAAACATCACAGAACACCATATAATACAAAAAAAAAATCCATAAAGTATAAATATCCCAAGGCAAAAATCAGTGTTCTTCACCACGAGGGAAAACTTCATAAAAACGAGACAAGGATTTGCCCATAGTTCTGAAAGGCAAATGATATAAAGCCCAATACACACACACACACACACACACACACACACACACACACACACACACACACACACACACACACACACACACACACACAGGGAGAGAGAGAGAGAGAGAGAGAGTAGCTGATACATACTAGGACTGTTGTTTTCAGGTTTCGAGCGATGAAGACGGTTATTCGAACCCTAGGTAACAATTTATTTACATAAATTCATTATAATTAATGGGGTAGTTTGGTAGTGTAGTGGTGAGAGCTGTTGCTTGCAGACCCTGAGGTTGCAGGTTTGAGTATTACCTCCAGCTATAATACTCTTGAGAAACATACTTGCCCTACAATTGCTTCAGAAAAAATTACTCAGCTATTTAAATGGATAAATGGTTGGATGCAGCTTAACATTGTCTTTCGCTTCTCAGAAAAGCATCAGCTAAATGAAATAATCCATGTAATTCAAACTCTAACATTGGGAACTAATACACATGTTTGTGAAGGTACTGCATACCTTCCTCGCCTTAACCGTAGCTGGACATTGTCTTGTTTTTCTGCTTGGGGGGCAGCTTTTTTGAAGTTTGGTTTTGAAACTGCCAAATATTAAATAGTTGTCAGTTGTTCAATCAGTGTAGGTTGCTGTTACTGTTTTATTCTGGAAAAAAACAGGAAATAAGGTATAACGCCTGACGTTTTAATTTTAACTCACTCCTCGGGTACTTTGTTCTTGTCCTTTCAAGCTCTTCCTCTTATGAGCAATATGAACAATATATTCTCCAGATTGCAAGTTGTTTTCAGGTGAAAGGCAGCAGTCACATAATATGATGTGGTTTGATTCATAACCGCGGTGAAATTAATGATAGCGCAAACTACGCCGGTGAGAAAGGCAGATGTTGCTTTGTTCTGTCTTCCCCTTCCAACTTAAATATTTTTTAAAAATATTGCCCACGCTGTCACGTTTTGCATCGTTTAGTCAACTTTGTTACCTGCTTCTGGGGTCGCATCCGGCCCACTCAGTGCGGAGTTCACATGTTCTGCCCCTGTTTATGTGGATTTCCTACCAGTGCTCTGGATTCCTCCCACAGTCCAAAGACAAGTGTTTCAGGTGGGTTGGTGGCTCTGAATTGCTCATAGTGTGTAGTACCTAGTGATGAATCGTTGTGAAATCCATCTGTCGAGACATATGAAATTGTTTCCTCCTTTCCATACTGTAATTGTGGGCTGTTTGAGTGCTGTCTCTACTTTTTGTACTTTTTGTAGGTCTAGGTATGTTTTTATTGGTAATATTTCAACTGTAAAAAGATAATATGTGTGGGGTGGGGTTGAGGAAGTACATTGTACGTACTTGTGATTTGCCTGAGTATTTGGGTATGTAAATAGATGGGCAGCCATGAAGGAGACTGGCTGTGTCTGTACTGTGGTGACTGTTAATGTGGTGAAAAGGCTGTCTTGGGGTATTATTTCTCAGCAACTGAGACATGTTCTGGCTGTCTTCTTTTGTTGAACAATTTTTATTTAGTTTGATTGTGAAAGGGCATTTGTTTTAATTATTCCTTGGAATGTTTTCCGCTGGTATAAGTATGGAGATTAATCAGAGTTCAGGGTTCACGGAGGGTACAGCTGGCAGGATCCAACAACCATGTGCAGGATGTGAGCTGATGCTGTTTTCACAGGAAGTTGCCCCTAGACTGGTCCTGTACAGGCCCAAAGTGACCAGTCACCCACTTTCCCTGTGACTCCACTATGGCCAGAATGAAACTCACATATCTGCTTTTTGGAACTGTGGGCAGGTGCGAGAGGGCTGGCATTTGAGGACCAACTTCTGCAGGAGGAATGATCTGTGGATGGTTTTGTGGTACGACAAAGTCTTGAGGGGCTGGAACCCCGGCACTCAGAAGACTGTGGCCCCCTGGACGTGGCTGGTACTCAGTCTGACCAAGCAGGTTGTTGGAACACAAGAACCCAACATGTCTACACAGGATGCAAATCTCAGAAGAAGACGGTCATGCATTTGGGTAGTAAAAAAAAAATTTCTTTATCTTTTAAGGTGTCAATCAAACAAAAGTGAAAAGACAAACATGAAGAAACTGCCACAGACTGATATAAAACAGTAACTGGAAAAAGGTTGAATGTTTCTGACTGAAACCAGATGTATGTAATCATATACACTCAGTAAAAAAATAGTTTATTAATAAAACATTAAATTTATATTTATCTGACATCCAAGTGACTTACAGTGCTAGATCATCTATGATTATTTACCCATTTACATCTTGGTAATGAGGTGTTCGCCGAGCTTGGCATTTAGGTTGCAAACGTTTCATCACCAGTCGAGGTGACATCATTAACATCTTCAATCTTCATCATCTTGGTAATTTTATTCAGTCATTTACGGTACATGCCTTGCTGACAGTGGGATCCAAACTTGGGATCCAAAGACAGCAGCTTCAACATTATGCTACCATCTGCCTAGAGAAAGTGGTATAAATACACACACACACACACACACACACACACACACATTTTCAGAACCGCTTGTCCTACATGGGGTCGCGGGGAACCGGAGCCTACCCGGCAACACAGTGCGTAAGGCCGAAGGGGGAGGGGACACACCCAGGACGGGACGCCAGTCCGTCGCAAGGCACCCCAAGCAGGACTCCAACCCCAGACCCACCGGAGAGGAGGACTGTGGTCCAACCCACTGCGCCACGGCACCCCCTTGTGGTATAAATATTGTATTATTAATTAGTATAAAATACTGTATAACTAATATTAGGTCATTGTATGCAGATGCTTTTAATGCATATTATTTTTAGCTGTAGGGGGATGTGGTGGCACAGCGGGTTTGACCGGGTCCTGCTCTCCGGTGGGTCTGCGGTTTGAGTCCCGCTTGGGGTGCCTTGTGACGGACTGGCATCCCGTCCTGGGTGTGTCCCCTCCCCCCCAGCCTTATGCCCTGTGTTGCCAGGTTAGGCTCCGGCTCCCCGCGACCCCATATGGGACAAGCAGTTTCAGAGAATGTGTGTGTTTTTAGCTGGTTTCATTTTAAATGCTAAACATTTCATACCTGCAATTGTTATTTATGTTTAAACTGACAGTTACATTTATTCTCTTTTCAGATCTGTGTGGTTTTCCTTCTGATTGTTGAAAACAATCCCTGTTCTGCCTGTGGTTGGGCTCAGTATGAAATAGATGGAACGTGTTGCACTATGTGTACACCTGGTTAGTTGTGTTTTATTATCTTACAGTTTACACATTAAAATTATTAGATCAGTGACCTTTTTCCTTTTGGAACAGTGTTATCTGAAACTGGTAAATTTACCATTTATGTATTTTTAGGCTATTTTGTTTACACACACTGTACAAGAACAGATATCACAGTGTGTGTTCAGTGTCCCAACTCTACTTTCACTGACAAACCGCATGGGCGTCGTATCTGCAATCCCTGTACGGCTTGTAATGACGGTGAGAATACGCTTTCTCTTTCAAAGAGGAGTGAAGATTTTATGGAACATTTTTAATATAAAAAGTGTGTTCTTCAGTAAAATGAATGAATGTGATTTTTTTTTTTTGTTTCTTTTGCAGATTCTGGTTTAAAGACAGTGAAGGAGTGTAAACCCTCTTCAGACGCAGTGTGTGGAGTCCTGGAAGGGAACTATTGTATTGATCCTTATGAGGGAGGATGTAGAGCAGCAAAGAAACACACAACCTGCAAACCTGGACACTTCATCAAACACCCTGGTCTGATGTGTTCATGTTTTGTTTTAAACCCCTCTGTAACCTTCTAAATTTGCAATGTAATCTCCATTTGAGGGTTTTATAAAATATTGTCTTTGTTTTACTGTGATAGGAACACACTCCAATGACACTGTGTGTGAGAACTGCCCTGGAAACTCTTTCTCAGATGGAACTTCTACCTTCTGTATACCACACACAAAGTAAGCCTGTCATTGCCCTGGTCAATTCATGAAAATGTAAATCTTTGAAGATTTTATTTGTGTAAAAAATAATTTTGTTCCATTCATTTTCACAGCTGTAAGGCAAAGAGACTTTCTACAGTCAAAGCAGGAGACAGTGTGTCTGATGCTGAGTGTGGAGAACGCAGTCGGATTCCTCTTATTGTCGTGATCATAGCTTTAGTTTCTGTTCTTGTTGTTATTGTTGGTGAAGTATTGAAATTCAAGTATAAAAAAATAAAAATAGAACCTCCTCTGAATGGTGAGTATTTTTGTAATTTAATTAAAATAATTGGAGTTTTTTCCAAAAAGCTTTGTTAATGTTAATAATAACTCTTTGTGTTTCAGTGCAATGATGTTCTGTTAATGTTTGTCTTTCCAGTTCTATTCAGACTCGTGTAGAGCATCATCTTGCCAACAAGGGTTTGCATAAAGCTGGACTCTTCACATTTGCTACCTGTTCAAGACATCTTAGTTTGTCCATGTGAACGGGCAGAGACCCCAAGAAACAGATGGACGACTGATGAGTGGCCTCTGCTAAAAGCCACCACTATATGTAACCAACTGGAGCCCTCTGCAGGACTGAATCACTATACTGTCCTTCACCGCACTGAGGTGTGTGTGAACAGAGGTAGCCTATGAGGCTACTGTAGTACTGCAGTGTTGAACCATAGGTGTCCTTCAAACTGCAGTTGGCCGCACAGCAATGTTGATGGAGCTCATCGACTGCACTCGCACAGCTTGGTCTTGCTCTGAAGGACAAACACTCACCAACCTGGACAAGAGGACTACTGTAACTCAGCAGTCAGAACAGGTCTACTGAAATCACACTTTTGTGCACTTTTGATCACCACTTGTCCTAATCAGGATCACAGGAGCCTGGAACCTATCCTGGAAGCACTGGATGTAAGGCTGACAGGGTTACACCCTGAATGGGACTATAGCATCTACTAAATGAATATATGTACATTTTGTGTAAATTATTTTAATGCTCATGGTCAATAATAGATTTGATGTTAGATGGGACACAATGGTACCAAGGATTAGTTTTCATCCCTATTGGACACTAACTTCCTCAGACTAATGAAACAAAGGCAGAGTGAGTTGAAAGATGTCTTGGCAACTGGTGACAGGATCTCATTGTTTTAACATCTGGTAAAAGCAAGCTCACGGCAACTGAAGTGCTCCAAAGCAAGTAAAACATTAGAAATGTACTGCACTTTTCGTGGTTGTGTGTGTATTTGGATCTCTTTATCTGTTATGCCCTTTGGATTCCTTGAACTTTTGAAGAAGTGTGTATGTGATGGATGAATGAATGAATGAATGAATGAATGAATGAATGAATCTGAGATAAACATATAGCATAACTGACAGTTCAACATTCAGACTCTTAGGGATGTTTAATCTAAATCAGTGCGCTAACTGATAGAAAGTTCCACACACACCCCGACTAGGGGCCAATTGTTTTGAACGACTGATCTACATTCACGTTACATTTGCATTTATTCCTTCAGCAGATGCTTTTCTCTAAAGTGACGTACAACTCAGAGACTTTCGACTTACAATAGACTAGAAATAAATTGAAATGTGTGTTTATACCTAATATTAGTTCAGTTTTAGTTGTTTTTTATAACACATTCTGCCTAAACACAGTGAAATACCTACCACGGTCATTATGACATAAATATTGTGAATTTAAAATAAGATTTAATTTGTCAGTTATGTTTTATTCATTAACTAGTGTCATGTAAATTAATATTTTGTAACGACCCGCATTACTGGTGTTTAGGTGGGAACATGTTTTGTGTAAATAGTTGCACTGTGGGGAATAATGTGAAATGTGGGTGTGCAACCATTGGAGGCACAGCCACCCCATTATTTTCACTCTATGAGTGTGCTCGGAGAGAGCCTGGGGGTGCTAAGCAGGCTAGGAAGGCTGGCTGTAGCTGCAGGTCCTGGAGGAAACGGGATCCTCGAACCAAGAGCATTATTTCCCTGCTACCGGTGTTCAAATAAATCGTTCGTAAGGAACGCTGCCTCTGCGTCCTTCCTCACCCCATCCAAACCTATGGCATTGTGCACCACAATATGATTCAAACAGATCAGTGTGCAGTAGTATCTATTTATATGCTGTCGAAACAAATCCGAATTAAACGATTCTGAGTCACGTGTGGATGAATGTGTTCCTTGTGTTCAATTTTGAAAAGCTGAGTGATGACGGATTTGTGGAGTCTTAAGAGGAGGCCAGTTGTTATCACTGATGGTCCAACAGAAGAGCTGTGATAGAGTCCAGTCACACTACCAAGTGCATCACTGGATCAATGTCTGTAGGAAATAAGGTACAGCCTGGTAATGTTACCCCTCTCTCAGACAAGGGGTGCCTGAGTTGGAGTGAACTGTAACGCGATAAGGAAACCAGACACAAATTACTGTGCAAATGGTTCTGGCACTCCCTTTTGTTGCTTTTTCCTTTTTACAGTTTCAATATAAACCATGTAAATAAAACAAAATAATAACCAATTCAATTTTCATGCATTATGCTACACTTTTAGTTATTTCACATGTAATGAGAGTTCACTTATTTTCCCACAGTCATCAACTTCCTGTGTGCCAACATTTACTTCATGTTGCGGCTTTTGGTTAGGGGTCTTGGACTGCGCACATACCTCACGCTCCTCCACAAACTCTTGCACGTCCTCTCGGATAGAGGGCCACCAGTTCCTCCGCTGTGGCCAGTCCAGAGCAGGGCCAGTGAACAGCAGCATCAGATACGTGATGCAGCAGGAATCGGTGAGGTAAACATGCAGACCGGAGAAAACATGCTTGCGCTGCAGCACGAAGCCCTGGCATTTCTATGGGTCGCCATCATATTGCGTGGGCATGGCGAGTTGAGGATCTGTCGCAGGACCAGTGGCGGTGCTTTCTGATGATGCAGATGTCGGTGCAGGTTCAGCGGTAGACGCTTCTCTGGACTCCGTGTCTCTCTCATGCCGAAGTAGGCTCAAGACTTCCCGCATGGACTCGGTAAGCATGTTGCAGGGTCTGCTCACTGATGCCCAGAAGTGCTTCCTGGGCAAAGATGGCATGTCACAGGTGTTCGATCTCTGGTGAATCGATCTTTGTAAGGCGGAATCTTCTGTCAAAGGCAAAAAGATGACACAGGGGAGGTTGGACCCAAGTGCGGGATTTTTCATTGAACTTCGGAGGGCTAGACTGGTTTTCATAGTCAGTAACAAGAGGATGCTTAGGTGATGGGCGAATAGGGCTAAGGCAAAGGTCCAAAGACTAGGGCTTGACAGGCAGTCATATCAAGAAGGCAACGAGGAGCAGGATTTGGGAGCAGGGAGTAAGAAGGAGAGACTTGAGAGCACAGAGGGGCAGCTGTCTCAGGGTGAGTGAGATTCCGCAATTAGAGGGTAGCGGTTCAGTGCCTTTTAGCCTCAGGTGTTCTCGCTCGGGGAGAGTGGAGGTCGTCACACATACATCCAAATTTGAGCCCACTACAGTAACACTTCACAAAGTTTACTGGAACCAAGTGAAGCTGTGCTATTTCTAGCACTAGTGCCAAAACTGTTAAGCGCTGAATTCAGTTCCTATGAGGCCACACACAGAAAATTTAAAACGGAAAGGAAAACAGATTGTTGTCAGTGATATTTTGAGCCTGTGAAAAAAATTTTGAATTTTTTTTTAAAATGAGAGACATTTGCAGTAGCTTGACAACTTGAGAGATGATTTTGAATTCCTACTGATGCTTATAAGATAGCAAGTGCAGCAGGAACCAGAAACAGAGGTAACTTTGCCTTGTTTTACACTGACCAGGTTTTCACCACCCCAGTAAAAATGCTGTTTCAACATGTCAGGTCTGCAGGTGAAATGTAACGTGCGAAGAACTAAGGTACGAGCTTTCGAGGGTAGCAGACATGCATGCTCCCTCTCTCAACACCTATCTTTGTATCATGAGCTGGTGTAGGAGAAGCACCCATGTCAAGGGGCGGGGTTTGTTATGATAGATGGCTCCCCACTGCCCGCCCCCTTCTTATCAGAATATTTACTATGGCAACAATATTGTCAAAGGATACTTAGTTTGGACTGCTTTCACTTTTTTAAGGCTACCATGTGTTTAAATTTGTTAGTATATGAATGTAGTACATGAATATAGTGAGAAAAACAGTGGCAGTGTTGGCAGAACTGTTTGTTTTTTTGGGGGGGCTTTGCATAAGCTCTTTCACTTTCGGTTTGAATCGGTACAATGGAAAAAACTTCAGCATTACGCTGCAATATCCGTTTTAACATATTCGAAGTTTTGTGACTTGTGGGTTTTCAGAGTTACTGTTTACCACACTTGTGAGTTTTACTTTATTGAAGAATGGAACATTGCCTTAGAAGGGACACATAGAGTGAGTATGAGCTATGCTATGATTTCTGTTCTCCTTTTTGTTCATATGTTGGAAGTAAATAAAGTTGAATTTAAGTTCCTCTCTTGTTAACAGGTGCTCATCAGAAGTTCACTCACCATGTTCTACCTGCTTAAGGTTGTTTCTTATGTGTCTTATTTACACCTCTTTTCACTGTTCTGGCAAAAGCTGTGTACTTTACTAAGTTTTTACTCTGTTTTATAGTACTGTGTAGTGTAATAGCAAATGAACACTTGTTTTTTATAAATTTTACAAATATTTAACCTCTTTGGGTACTTTCTGTAACAAATAAGCAGCAGGTATGTTAATATAAAAATGCCATTAGCAGATTTGAGCAGGTTGAAATCTGCTTTCACTGAGAACCTGATTGTTTAGTATCACTTCAACAAAAAGGACACACGCCCTCCAGCTAGTGCAGTTGAAGCCCCATGATATGGACCATGTGTGGTGTAAAATGAAAGGATTCAATGTGGGAGTGCAGTTTATTTAACCAAATGTAATTCTATTTTAACTTAAGTTAATAATTCTGAAATTACTTCTTATTTGTTAGATTTCGGTTGTATGCGTGATTTAAAGCAGAAAAACAATTTTCTTATTTTTCTTCATATAAATAGCAGGAAACATATCAGCGAATACTGAACAAAAATGAAACAAAAGTGAAAAAACGTACATGAAGAAACTGCCACCAAGTGACATAAAAAGTGACTGAAAGAAGTAGAATGTTGCTGTGTGAAACCAGGAGTATTTAGTTATACACCCTCAGTAAAAACAGTTTCTTAACTCAACCTTAAATTTACATTTATTCATTTAGCTGGCACTTATCTCTAAAGCAACTAACAATGTTATAGTACCTACAGTTATTTACCCATTGATACATCTGGGTGATTTCTAACTGAACAATTATAGGCATATGCCTTGCTAGCAGTAGGATTCAAACTTATAACTTTTGGGTTCAAAGACATCAGCTTCAACCACTGTGCTACCAGTAGCCTATAGAAAAGGGTATTATAACTGTATTATTAATTAATATAAAATACTATATAACTAATATTTGTCCATTTTATGCCGATGCTTTTAATACATATTGTTTTTAGTTGGTTTTATTTCAATAGTTAAACATTTCATACCTGCAATTGTTATTTATGTTGAAACTGACAGCTACATTTATTCTCTTTTCAGATCTGTGTGGTTTTCCTTCTGATTGTTGAATACAGTCCCTGTTCTGCCTGTGGTCTGTATCAGTATGAAAAAAATGGAACGTGTTGCACTATGTGTACACCTGGTTAGTCATGGTTTACTATTTTGCATTTTTGCATTGATACTATTACATCACTGATCCTTTCTTCATTATGACAGTATTATCATAAACTGGAAATTGAATTGAAAATTTACCCATTATGTATTTTTTAGGCTCTTTTGTTAACACACACTGTACAAGAGCAGATATCACAGTGTGTGTTCAGTGTCCCAACTCTACTTTCACTGACAAACCGCATGGGCGTCGTATCTGCAATCCCTGTACGGCTTGTAATGACGGTGAGAATACACTTTCTCTTTCAAAGAGGAGTGAAGATTTTATGGAACATTTTTAATATAAAAAGCGTGTTGATGAGTTTCTTCAGTAAATTCAATGAATGTGATTTTTTTTTGTTTCTTTTGCAGATTCTGGTTTAAAGACAGTGAAGGAGTGTAAACCCTTTTCAGACGCAGTGTGTGGAGCCCTGGAAGGGAACTATTGTACTGATCCGTATGAGGGAGGATGTAGAGCAGCACAGAAACACACAACCTGCAAACCTGGACACTTCATCAAACACCCTGGTCTGATGTGTTCATGTGTTTTACTTTAAATCCATCAGTATAAGTTACCTTGCAAATTAATAATGTAATCTCCATTTTAAGGTTTGGAAAAATATTGTCTTTGTTTTACTGTGATAGGAACACACTCCAATGACACTGTGTGTGAGAACTGCCCTGAAAACTCTTTCTCAGATGGATCTTCTACATTCTGTACACCACACACAGAGTAAGTCTGTTATTGCCCTGGTCCATTCATGGAAATGTAAATCTTTGAAGATTTTATTTGTGTAAAAAATAATTTTGTTCCATTCATTTTCACAGCTGTAAGGCAAACAGACTTCCCACAGTCAAAGCAGGAGACAGTGTGTCTGATGCTGAGTGTGGAGAACGCAGTCAGATTCCTGTTATTGTCGCGATCATAGCTTTAGTTTGTTATCTTGTTGTTATTATTCGTGAAATATATAAATGCAAGTATCAAAAAACAGCATCTCCTCCGAATGGTGAGTATTTTTGTAATTTAATTAAAATAATTGGAGTTTTTTTTTTTTAAAGCTATGTTAATGTTGTTAATCACTGTTTGTGTTTCAGTGCAATGATGTTCTGTTAATGTTTGTCTTTCCAGTTCTATTCAGACTCGTGTAGAACATCATCTTGCCAACAAGGGTTTGCATAAAGCTGGACTCTTCACATTTGCTACCTGTTCAAGACATCTTAGTTTGTCCATGTGAACGGGCAGAGACCCCAAGAAACAGATGGACGACTGAAGAGTGGCCTCTGCTAAAAGCCACCACTATATGTAACCAACTGGAGCCCTTGGCAGGACTGAGTCATTATACTGTCCTTCACCGCACTGAGGTGTGTGTGAACAGAGGTATCCTATGAGGCTACTGTAGTACTGCAGTGTTGAACCATAGGTGTCCTTCAAACTGCAGTTGGCCGCACAGCAATGCTGATGGAGCTCATCGACTGCACTCGCACAGCTTGGTCTTGCTCTGAAGGACAAACACTCACCAAGCTCAGGGAGACTAAAGTGCTCCAAAGCAAGAAAGACATCACAAATTTACTGCACTTTCATGGTTCTGTGTGTGCCGGGATTTCTCCATTTGTTATGTCCTTTGGATTCACTGAATTCTGTCATTATGAAGAAAAGTATCTGTATGAGGATAAATATCAATGAATATTTAACATAAATGAACATAAATGAATTAATGTAAGGGCGTGATGGCACAGTGGGCTTGGTTTGGGCCTGCTCTGTGGTTGGCCTGTGGTTCGAGTCCTGCCTGAGCTGCCTTGTTGTGGACTGGCGTCCTGTCTGGGGTGTATCCCTCCCCCTTCAGTCTTGTGCCCTGTGTTGCCAGGTTAGGCTCCAGTTCACTGCGACCCCGCTCGGGATAGGTGGTTTTATTCAGTGTGTGTGTTAATTAATTGTATGTGAGATAAACACAGAGCATAATCGACAGTTGTATACTGTGCTGAAACGAAAAGTTGAACATTCAGACTCTTCGGGATGTTAAATCTGAACTGGAGTGTGGACAGTCCTGCACCAAGCAAAAAAAGTGCATTTAATGATAGAAAGTTCCACACACACCTTGAAAGGGGCTAAAAACTTTGAATGACTGACATACTGTACATTTATGTTTTACATTTATTTATTTAGCAGATGATTTTCTCTAAAGCGACTTCCAACGAACTCTATGTAGTGTTATCAGCCCACACACCTTATTCACCTTATAGAGTCACATGAGATTTCTGTTTAATCACATTGCAAAAGCTTTTCTCTAAAATGATGTACAAGTCAGAGACTTTACATTATAGTAACCTGAAAAACAACAGAAATTAATTAAACTGTGTGCTTATGCAGTCAGGGTCATGGTGGCGCAGCAGGTGTAGCTAGGTTCTGCTCTCCAGCGGATTTGGAGATCAAGTCCTGCTTGGGGTGCCTTATGACGGACTGGCATCCTGTCCGGGGTGTGTCCCATACACCTTGTACCCTGTGTTGCTGGGTTAGGCTCCAGTTTGCCGCGACCCTGTTTGGGATGAGTGGTATTGCACAGTGTGTTTATACTTAATATTATTTCAATTTTAGTCATTTTTTAAGAGATTTACTTAACTACAAGTGGAGCAGGTTGCTCAGAATGAATCTGTGTTTCTTCGCTTGACCAGCTTTCCCCCCAAACACAGTGAAATTCCTACCACCGTCATTTTAGCTTGAATATTCTGAATTTAAAATAAGATTTTTATTTGTCAGGCATCTGTTATTAATTTCCTGTTGTCATTTTTTCATAGTCAATAATGACGATTTCAGCCGCATCAATGTACAGCAGTTTTCCTTTACACACCGTAGGACTTCAGTGAATCAGAAATAAACAGTGTTGAACCATGTGTGAATGAATCCATTCCTTCTCTTCAGTTTTGAAAAATTGAGTGATTATGGATCTGTGGAGTCTTAAGAGGAAGTCATTCATTCTCACTGTTGGTCCAGAGAAGAAGAGCAGTAACAGAGTCCAGTCACAGAACCAAGCGCATCACTGGATCAGCGCCTGCAGGAGATGACGTGGAGCCTGGTAACACGTCACAGTTTCCTGAAACCAAATAAAGCTGTGCTATTTCTAGCACTAATATCAACATTTTTAAGTGCTGAATGCAGGTCCTATGAGGCCCTACACAGAAAATTTAAAACAGAAAGGAAAATAGGTTATTATCAGTTATATTTTGAGCCAGTAAAAACAATTTTGAATTTTTTTTTAAATATGAGGTATTCGCAGTAACTTGGCAACTTGAGAAATGTTTCTGAATTCCTGGTGATGCTTATAAGACAGCAAGTGCAACAGGAAGCAGAAACAGGAAACTTTGCCTTATTTTGCGTTGAGCGGATCTTCACCTCCCCATTAAAACTGCCGTTTCAACATGTCAGGCTTGCAGGTGAAATGTTACGTGCAAAGAACTGAGGCACAAGTGTTTAGGAGTAGGAGACATGTATGTGTGTGTCATGAGTTGGTGGGCGGAGCAGCCACGTCAGGGGGCGGGGTTTGTTATGATGGTTCGCTCCCCACTGTTGGCCCCCTGCTTATCAGAATAATTACTATGGACTGTTAAGTAGCTCTTCCGGGGATTAAGGGGGATGTTCTGGGAAGTGTTGGCGGGGAGATGGATGGCTTCCCCGAACTGACTGGCACGTGGTTCTGACCGCTTCGAACTTTGTCCATTCGTTGCTCGTTTTCTGCCTGTTTTGGGTCTCCTTTAGTCTGTAAATAAACCATATTTGTATGGAAACCTTGCTGCCCTGCCCTTGTGGCCACCTCTGCCCCACACCAGGCCACAGAGTCTGTCTGTGTTTTTCAAGATTCATATTTTGTAACATGTACTTGTAATGTGGTATGCGTGCCATACCTGAAGATCGAGTCAGGCTGCAGTCTTTGAACAAACTGAGGTCTTTCACAGTATAACGTGTTAAACAGTACCACATTTGAACTGATTTCACTTTTTTAAGGATATCATGACCTTTAAATTGTTGCTGGATGAACATAGTACATGAATATAGTGAGCAAAACTGCACAGTGTTCACAGAACTGCTTGTTAATTTTAGGGGTGTTTCTCTAAATTAGGGATTTCAGTGAGATCTTTCACTTTCGGTTTTAATAATGGAGAAAACGTCAACATAACACTGCAATATATGTCTTGACATATGTGAAGTTTTGTGGCTTACGTGTTTTCAGAGTTACTGTTTCCAACACTTGTTAGTTTCATTTTATTGACTAATGCAACATTGCTTGAGAAGGGACACATACAGTGAGTATGAGCTACACTATGTTTCCTGTTCTCCGTTCTGTTCATATGTTGGAAGTAAATGAAGTTGGATTTCAATTCCTGTCTTAACAGATACTCATCAGAAGTTCACTCACCATGTTCTACGTGCTGAAGGTTGTTTCTCATTTGTTTTATTTATACCTCTTGCTGTTGTAGCAAAAGCACCTCTGTGTACGTTAATATTTTTACTCTGTTTTGTAGTACTGTATAGAGTAATAGAAAATGGGTGGCACAACAAGCAGCACTGCTGTTTCACAGTGCTTGGGTGGTGCAAGAGAATGTGGGTTCAATTCCCCTTCAGGCTCTGTGGAGTTTGTGTGTTCTCCCCCTGTCTGTGTGGGTTTCCTCCTACACTCCAAAGACATGTTGTTGAGGTTCCCCCATAGTGTGTGTTTCACTGATGTATGGATGAGTGGTGCAGTGTAAGTCACCTTGGTGAACAAGGTGTGTGAGCTGGTAACACTATGTAGTATCCACTGGTGATTTTCTTGGAGAAAAATGTCTGCAAAGTGAATAAATGAAGAGTTCTTGTTATGAATTAAAAAAAAATAAAGAAAAACAGTTCATTAACTAAACATAAAATTTACTTATATTCATTTAGATAATGCTTTTCTCCAAAGCAAGTTACAATGTTAAATTTCTTGTTGTTATGTACCCTTTTCAGAGCTGCAACCTTGGGAATTCAAAGGCAGCAGCTTGTATTATTAATAAATATAAAATAAAATATAATTATTTTTGGCTAGCTTATGCTTTTAATGCAATTGTTTAAAAATGATTTAATTTTAAACGCAAAACATTTCATACCTGTAATTGTTATTTATATTTAACCTGACAGCTACATTTATTCTCTCCTCAGATTTGTGTGGTTGTCCTTCTAGTTGAGGGAGGATGCAGAGCAGCACAGAACCACACAACATGCAAACCTGGACACTTCATCAAACACCCTGGTCTGATGTGTTCATGTGTTTTACTGTAAATCCATCTGTATGATTTTCAGCCTTCAGATTTGCAATGCAATCTTCATTTTAGCCTTTGGTAAAATATTTTCTTTGTTCTACTATGATAGGAATTCACTCCAATGACAATGTGTGTGAAAGCTGCCCTGAAAATTCTTTCTCAAATGGATCTTCTACATTCTGCACACCACACACAGAGTAAGTGTGACTGTGACCACAACAAGGCGTCTTCCCCAAGTGCGTGAGCTTTCGTTTGGTGTTGGCGGTGCAGGGGCAGGCAGAATAAGGATCCAGAGCAGGCAGGGGTCGCCAAGGTGCATACGCTGGTAAAGGAGAATAGCCAGTAGACGGGGTTCAAGAGACAATGCAGAAGATTCAAAGCCAGAAGAGCAAAACAATGGGCATACCGGGGAGGCAAGGAGGCAAGATTGCGGTTCACTGGGTAGCTGGGGTGGCTCAAATGAGGTTCAACAAACCAGTGCGTTTGGGGCCATCCTTACGTATCTCATCCCTTGATCTGCTATCTGTACGGTCGTCCGGCATGAGGGCGTGACGGTAAGACTGTCATTGCACTGGCTCATTCATGAAAATGTAAAACTCTGAAGATTTTCTTTGTGTACAAAGTCTCTTTTTTTCATTAATTTTCACAGCTGTGAGGCAAAAGGACTTTGCACAGTCAGACCAGGAGACAGTATGTCTGACGCTGAGTGTGGAGAACGCAGTCGGATTCCTGTTATTGTTGCGATCATAGCTATAGTTTCTGTTCTCGTTGTTATTGTTGGTGAAGTTTTGAAATTCAAATATAGAAAAATAAACAGAGAACTTCCTCTGAATGGTGAGTATTTTTGTAATTTAATTAAAATAATTGGAGTTTTTTAAAAAGCTTTGTTAATGTTAATGATCACTATTTGTGTTTCAGTGCAATGATGTTCTGTTAATGTTTGTCTTTCCAGTTCTATTCAGACCCGTGTAGAACATCATCTTGCCAACAAGGGTTTGCATAAAACTGGACTCTTCACATTCACCACTTGTTGAAGTTAGTCCAGGTGAGCAGACAGAGACCCCAGGAAACAGATGGATGACTGATGAGGGGCCTCTGCTAAAAGGCACCACTATGTGTGATAAACAAAACATCGCTGACAGTTGCAGACCCTGCTAAATCAAAAAGTTCTATATTCAGACTTGGAGGATGTTTCTTCTGAACTGGTGTGCGGATAAAGCTGCATCAAACAAAAAAAGAATCAGTGCACTAACTCATACATAGAAAGTTCCACAAACACCCTGATTAGGGGTCAATTGCTTTGAATGACTGACATGCATTTACGTTACGTGTGCATTTATTTGTATAGCAAGACCTTTTCTCTACAGTGATGTATAACTCTGAGACTTCAGACTATAATAACCTGAAAAAAAGTAAAAATTAATTAAAATGTCTGTTTATTCTAATATAAGTCGTTGAAGTCATTTTTTAACAGATTTCCTTAACTACATGTGGATCAGATTGTTGCTCATAACAAATGTGTTTCCTCACTCAACTAGCTTTTCATGCAAACACAGTAAAATCCCTCCTGCAGTCATTATGCTATGAATATTCTGAATTTAAAATAAGGTTTAATTTATTAGTTATGTGTTTTTGATTTCCTGTTGTCATTTTTTCATTGTCAATAATTACGATTTCAGCCGCATCAATGTACAGCAGTATTCCTTTACACACTGTAGAATTTCAGTGAATCAGAATTAAAAAGTTTTGATCCATCTGTGGATGAATCTGTTCCTTCTCTTCAGTTTTAAAGGAAAAAAAAAAAAACAGTGATTATGGATTGTTGGAGTCTTAAGAGGAGATCACTCATTCTGTTTGATGATCCAGCAGAATAAGAGCAGTAACAGAGTCCAGCCACAGAACCAAGTGCATCACTGGATAAGCGCCCGTAGGAGATGACGTGGAGCATGGTAACACGTCACAGTTCCGGGTGCTGGACGGTCAGGATGGTGTCTGTGGAAAGCTACTATGAGGTCCGGGTCCAAGATGTCCTTAGTAGCCACCCAGTAGCGCTCTTCCGGCCCGTAGCCTTCCCAGTTGACGAGGTACTGCAGGACTCCCCGCTGTTGACGGGAATCCAACAAGGCCCGCACGGCGTATGCCCGGGCACCTCCGTCCTGTATGGGAATCGGAGGAGGAGAGGACAACTGGGGCTGGTGTAAGGACACAGAACAGGGTTTCAGGAACGAGGCGTGAAAGTTTGGGTGGACCCTTAGGTGAGCAGGAAGCTGGAGACGGTAGGAAACCAGGGAGATGCGTCTCAGAACCTTAAATGGACCGATGTACCGTGAGCTGAGCTTCTTGGAGAGGTAAGACCCCCGGTGGACAACCAGACTCTCTGCCAGGGGTAAGCGAGCATCTCCGACGGTCCGCCTGGTGTTTCATCTGAGTCTGGCTGCGGAGGAGGTGCTGCCGGACCTCTCTCCAAACGTCTGTGCTGGACCGATACCACTCAATTACCACTGGGACATCACTGGAGGCAGGTTGTCATGGGAACAATGGGGGTTGGTAACCCAATACGCACTGAAACGGAGAGCAGCCAGTAGAACTGTGATGTAGGGAGGTGTGCACGTATTCTGCCCACGGTAAGTATCTTACCCATTGCTGCGGCTTCTCCAGGCAATAACTGCGCAAGAACTGACCAATGTCCTGTTGGATTCTCTCCACTTGCCCATTCGCCTGGGGATGGTAACCTGATGTGAGACTTACGGACACGCCTAGTTTCTTCCAGAACGCCTTCCACAACCGGGACGTGAACTGGGGACCCCTGTCGGACACAATGTCTTCGGGCAGACCAAAGAGACGAAACACGTGGAGGAAGAGAAGTTCGGCGGTCTTCATGGCCGTCGGAAGCTTGGGAAGGGGCGCCAGATGACAAGCCTTAGAAAAACAATCGACAATAGTCAGGATTGTGGTCAACCATCCGAGGCGAGTAAATCCACAAGGAAGTCCAATGCTATGTGGGACCAGGGACGGTTTGGTACAGGCAGGGGCTCCAGGAGTTCCGCAGGTTTCTGGTTTGACAGCTTGACTTGTGCGCATACCTGGCAGGCCCGAATGTAATCCTGGGTGTCCTCCTGCAGGGACGGCCACCAGAAATGCCTCTGGAGGAGAGCTTGGGTCTTGCTGTACCCAGGGTGACCGGAGGCCGGATGGTCATGCGCCCACTGTAAGATGGTGGCTCTCAGCCTGGGGGGTACATATTGTTTGCCTGCAGGTTTACCTGGAGGCTCGGGATCCATGGCTTGGGCTCTGGCTACGTCCTGGTTAAAATCCCATTGTACTGGTGCCACAACACAAGACCGAGGCAAGATATATTCAGGTCCCCGTTCTTGTGGCTCCCGGTCGTACATGCGGGAGAGGGCGTCTGCCTTGGTGTTTTTGCTAACTGGCCGATAGGAGACAGTAAAGTTAAATCTGGTGAAGAAGAGTGCCCACCTGGCTTGCCGGAGGTTGAAGTGCTTTGCCTTCTGCAGATATTCCAGGTTCTTGTGGTCTGTAAGGACAACGAATGGGTGGCGAGCTCCTTCCAGCCAGTGCCTCCACTCTTCGAGAGCCATCTTGACTGCTAGGAGCTCTCGGTTTCTGATGTCGTAATTCCTTTCAGCTGGGGACATCTTCCTTGAGAAGAAGGCACAGGGGTACAGTTTAGGGGGGTCTCCCTGGTGTTGAGACAGCACGGCTCCTACCCCAGTTTCCGAAGCATCCACCTCTACCACAAACGGGACCTCAGGATCGGGATGGCGGAGGATGGGTGCTGTCGTGAACCTTCCCTTCAGGGGGGTCGAAGGCACGTTGCGTGTCGTCTGTTCAGGTGAGTGTGGTTGTTTTCAAAGAGGTTAGGCTCATCAGAGGAGCGGCCAGAGTACTAAAGCCCCTGATGAAACGGCGATAGAAATTAGCAAAACCTAGGAACCGTTGTAAGGCTTTTACTGTAGTGGGTCTTGGCCACTGGAGTACTGCCCTTACCTTTTCAGGGTCCATGGCCACCCGTTCTCGGCTGAGAATGAAACCTAAAAAGGCGATCTGTTTTCGGTGGAAACTGCACTTCTCACCTTTAACAAAAAGTCTGTTCTGCAGCAGTCGCTGGAGGACCTGACGAACTAGAGCCACATGTTCTTCCATGGAAGGGGAATAAATCAGAATATCATCTAGATACACCAGGATCCCTTGGTTAATGAGATCCCCGAGAATGTGATTTACAAAAGCCTGAAAAACACTGGGAGCATTGGTTAAACCAAAAGGCATTACCAAGTATTCATAGTGTCCAAGGGCAGTGCTGAAAGCTGTCTTCTATTCATCCCCCTCACGTATCCTGACTAGGTTGTAAGCACTGCGCAGGTCCAATTTTGTGAACCACTGGGCACGGTGGACCTGCTCCAGTGCTGCGGTAATCAGTGGCAGGGGATAGGGGTACTTGACAGTGATACTGTTGAGTCCACGATAATCGATACATGGGTGGAGGCCCCTGTCCTTCTTCTCGATGAAGAAGAACCCCATCGCAGCGGGGGAAGTGGAAGGCCGGATGATCCCTGCTGCGAGGGCCTCAGTGGTGTATTGTTGCATAGCCTGTTGCTCCGGAATGGAGAGTGGGTAGACCCAGCCCCGAGGCGGTGTGGTTCCCGGGAGGAGATCTATAGTGCAGTCCCAGGGCCGATGTGGAGGGAGGACAGCAGCCTGTCCTTTACTGAACACCTCCGCCAGGTCTCGATACATGGAGGAATGTGTACCTGTTAGAGAGGGTCAGCACATTCGACAGGCGTAGCTCTGTACGGGACACATAAACAGGCCGTCCCACATTGTGGGCCCCAGGACACCAAGTCCGCCGTGCTCCACTTGAAAACTGGGTCATGCAGGGTGAGCTAAGGAAAACCTAGAATAACTGGGGTTTCGGGAGAAGGAATCAGATAGAAGCACAGCTGTTCTTGGTGAGCGACCCCCACAGCCAAATGGAGCGGTTCCGTCTGGGAGTCGACGTAACCTTTCCCCAAAGGCTGTCCATCAACAGCAACTATTTTCATCCGGACTTTACATGGGGACCAGGGAAAACCGTGAGATTTAGCAAAGCCGACATCCATAAAGCAGTTGGCTACCCCTCAGTCAAAGTGGAGGTCTCAACTGAATGTTGTCCCCAGGAAATGACTAGAGGCGCGGAAAGGCGGTTGCAGTGGAGGGTACCACTCACCGGCAGGTCAGGTCGGATCGAGCATTTGGCCCGGAGAAGTCCTGGTTCTCCACAGTAGAGGCAGAGCCGACCTTGTAAGCGGCGTTATCTTTCGCTGGTGGTGAGACGGCCTTTGTAGAGGTGAAGGGAGTTAACCCCCTTGCTGGGAGGGCAGTGATTATCAGGAACGGGTTGCATGCGGGCATCTCTCTCCCTGACTTGATTGTCAAGAGCTACAGCTGCCGCGATGTACTGGTCAACGGTCCATGTCTCGCCTCTGAATACCAGTTCTTTGCGCAGCCTGGAGTTCAGCCCCCGTCGAAAGCAGGCACGCAAGGCATTTCGATACCACTCACTCTTCTCCACGAGAATCCGGAAGTCCACCGCATAGTCTGACACGGGACGATCACCGTGGGTTAGGTCCATGAGACGTTCACTGGCCATCAGGTCTGGGCAGGGAAGCCCGAACACTGTCTGAAAAAGGTCTTTGAACTCCTCATATTTAAGTAAGGAACAGCGCCACCATGCGGCAGTGGCCCAGTCAAGTGCTCAGCCGGACAGGAGGGAAATTACATAAACAATGCGACTTAGATCAGAATGGTAGACGTGGGGCATACTAGAAAACATGACTTCACACTGCAACAAAAAGCCTGCACAACGAGCGGGCATACCGTCAAAGCGGTTCGGGGGGGTCAGGTGACTGTAGTGCGGTATTGACGGGGATGTGTTTGGGAGGTTAGGCGCTGCAGGAGCGGTCGCCAACTGTGGTTTTCAGGGCGCTTACCACTCCATTGTAGGCGGTTATTAGGTTGGTGAGCGTTTGTTCCATCCCCTCCAGACGCACCTCACGAGCGTCTAATACCGCCAGTACTTGATCCAGCTCCACAGGGTCCGCGTCTATGGCGGAACCTTCTGTCACGGTGTTTCCCTGGGGTGGGTGCGTCGAACCCAAGCGCGGAGGAGGGTAAGCTGGTTCAAGGGGCGATCCGTAAGACATGGTCGAGGAGGCAAGCAAGGGTAACAGATGTGCGCACGTAGTCCGAAGGGAAAATCCAAGAGGCGTAATTCAAAGACAGACAAGGAGTCGAGGCAGACCAGGGAGTCAATCACGAGGAGCAGGACGAGGAGCAGGACGAGGAGCAGGACGAGGAGCAGGACGAGGAGCGCAAGTGTGTCACGAGGCTGAAGCAAGGTTCCACAGCTTCCTAAGGTCCGGGCTGCCCTTTTATGTGCCCAGAGACTGATTTGCCGCCGGTGTTGCTTGTCGCCGAGTTCGTGGGCGTGACAGCTGCAGACATGAAAGTCTTAAGTAAACCTAAATTGTTACCTACTACTTGCTGCACCGAGATTCATCGTTCGGTATGTTACACGTGAAGTATGTTACGTGTGAAGAACTGAGGCACAAGAATTTGGAGGTAGGAGACACTTTTTTAAAGATATCACGAGCTTTGAATTGTTGGTGCATGAACATTGTACATGAATATAGTGAGCAAAACCGTGCACAGTATTCACAGAACAGTTTGTTTTTTTTGGGGTTGTTTCTCTCTAAAAAATGGGGCTTCATTGAGTTTTTTTCACTTTCGGTTTCAATAATGGAGAAAACGTCAGCATTACACTGCAATATATGTTATGTCTTGACATATTTGAAGTTTTGTGGCTTACGTGTTTTCAGAGTTACTGTTTCCAACACTTGTTTGTTTGATTTTATTGACTAATGCAACATTGCTTGAGAAGGGACACATACAGTGAGTATGAGCTACACTATGTTTTCTGTTCATATGTTGGAAGTAATGAAGTTGAATTTCAATTCCTGTCTTAACAGATACTCATCAGAAGTTCACTCACCATGTTCTACGTGCTTAAGTTGTTTCTTATTTCTCTTATTTATACTTCTTACTGTTGTAGCCAAAGCAACCTCTGTGTACTTTAATGTTTTTACCCCGCTTTGTAGTACCATATAGAGTAATAGAAAATAAACAGTTGTTTTTATGATTTTCAAAAAACTGTTTATTAACTAACATTAAATTTGCATTTATTCATATAGCTAACACTTTTCTCCAAAGCAAGTTACAATGTTAAATTGCCTGCTGCTGTGTATCCTTTCATGCAACTGGGTAATTTTAACCAAACAATTTAAGCAAACAATTTAATATATGTGCCTTGCTAACAGTGGGGTTCAAAGTTGCAACCTTGGAATCCAAAGGCAGCAGCTTGTATCATTAATTAAAACGAAGTAAAAAATAAATATTTTTGGCTAGCTTATGCTTTTAATGCATTTTTTTTGGGGAGGGGCGCGGTGGCACGGTGGCGCGGTGGGTTTAGCCGGGTCCTGCTCTCCGGGGGGTCTGGGTTTGAGTCCTGTTTGGGGTGCCTTGCGACAGACTGGTGTCCCATCCTGGGTGTGTTCCCTCCCCCTCCAGCCTTACGCCCTGCTGTGTTGTTGGGTTTGGCTCCAGCTTCCAGCGACCCTGCACGGGACAAGCGATTTGTGTGTGTGTGTGTGTGTGTGTGTGTGTGTGTGTGTGTGACTTAATTTTAAATGCAAAACATTTCATGCCTGCAAATGTTATTGATATTTAACCTGACAGCTACATTTATTCTCTCCTCAGATTTGTGTGGTTGTCCTTCTAGTTGAGGGAGGATGTAGAGCAGCACAGAACCACACAACATGCAAACCTGGACACTTCATCAAATACCCTGGTCTGATGTGTTCATGTGTTTTACTGTAAATCCATCTGTATGATTTGCAGCCTTCAGATTTGCAATGCAATCTTCATTTAGCCTTGGTAAATATTTCTTTGTTCTACTATGATAGGAATTCACTCCAATGACAATGGTTGTGAAAGCTGCCCTGAAAATTCTTTCTCAAATGGATCTTCTACATTCTGCACACCACACACAGAGTAGTGTGACTGTGACCACAACAAGGCGTCTTCCCCAAGTGCGTGAGCTTTCGTTTGGTGTTGGCGGTGCAGGGGCAGGCAGAATAAGGATCCAGAGCAGGCAGGGTCGCCAAGGTGCATACGCTGGTAAGGAGAATAGCCAGTAGACGGGGTTCAAGAGACAATGCAGAAGATTCAAAGCCAGAAGAGCAAAACAATGGGCATACCGGGGAGGCAAGGAGGCAAGATTGCGGTTCACCGGGTAGCTGGGGTGGCTCAAATGAGGTTCAACAAACCAGTGCGTTTGGGGCCATCCTTATGTATCCCATCCCTTGATCTGCTATCTGTACGGTCGTCCAGCATGAGGGCGTGACGGTAAGACTGTCATTGCACTGGCTCATTCATGAAAATGTAAAACTTTGAAGGTTTTCTTTGTGTAAGAAGTCTTTTTTTTTTCATTCATTTTCACAGCTGTGAGGCAAAAGGACTTTCCACAGTCAGACCAGGAGACAGTATGTCTGACGCTGAGTGCAGAGAGTACAGTGAGATTCCTGTTACTGTCGCTGTCATAGCAATACTTGTTCTTGCTATTATTGCTTGTTTAGTATTGAAGGATAAAAAAATTCAAACAAGACAACCTCCGAATGGTGAGTATATTGTAACTTTATTAAATAACTGTAGTTTTTTAAAGCGTGTTGTTGATCATAATCCTTATTAGTGTTTCAGTGCAATGAGTTCTGTTCATCTTTTTTTTCCAGTTCTATTCAGATCTGCGTAGAACATGATCTTGCCAACATGGGTTTGCATAAAGCTGGACTCTTCACATTCACCACTTGTTCAAGTTTGTCCAGGTGAACAGGCAGAGACCCCAGGAAACAGATGGATGACTGATGAGGGGCCTCTGCTAAAAGGCACCACTATGTGTGATAAACAAAACATCGCTGACAGTTGCAGACCCTGCTAAATCAAGAAGTTCAATATTCAGACTTGGAGGATGTTTCTTCTGAACTGGTGTGCGGATAAAAGCTGCATCAAACAAAAAAGAATCAGTGCACTAACTCATACATAGAAAGTTCCACAAACACCCTGATTAGGGGCCAATTGCTTTGAATGACTGACATGCATTTAGGTTATGTTTGCATTGATTCGTATAGCAAGAGCTTTTCTCTAAAGTGATGTATAACTCTGAGACTTCAGACTATAATAACCTGAAAAAAAGTAAAAATTAATTAAAATGTCTGTTTATTCTTAATATAAGTTCAGTTGAACTTGAAGTCATTTTTTAACAGATTTGCTTAACTACATGTGGATCAGACTGTTGCTCATAACAAATGTGTTTCCTCATTCAACTAGCTTTTCATGCAAACACAGTAAAATCCATCCTGCAGTCATTATGCTATGAATATTCTGAATTTAAAATAAGGTTTAATTTATCAGTTATGTGTTTTTGATTTCCTGTTGTAATTTTTCCATAGTCAATAATTACGATTTCAGCCGCATCAATGTACAACAGTATCCTTTACAACTGTAGGACTTCAGTGAATCAGAAATAACAGTGTTGAACCATGTGTGAATGAATCCGTTCCTTCTCTTCAGTTTTGAAAAATTGAGTGATTATGGATCTGTGGAGTCTTAAGAGGAAGTCATTCATTCTCACTGTTGGGTCCAGAGAAGAAGAGCAGTAACAGAGTCCAGTCACAGAACCAAGTGCATCACTGGATCAGCGCCGTAGGAGATGACGTGGAGCCTGGTAACACGTCACAGTTTCCTGAAACCAAGTAAAGCTGTGCTATTTCTAGCACTAATATCAACATTTTAAGTGCTGAATGCAGGTCGTATGAGGGCCCCCACACAGAAAATTTAAAACAGAAAGGAAAATAGGTTATTATCAGTTATATTTTGAGCCAGTAAAAACAATTTTGAATTTTTTTTTAAATATGAGGTATTCGCAGTAACTTGGCAAACTTGAGAAATGTTTCTGAATTCCTGGTGATGCTTATAAGTAGCAAGTGCAACAGGAAGCAGAAACAGGAAAACTTTGCCTTATTTTGCGTTGAGCGATCTTCACCTCCCCATTAAAACTGCCGTTTCAACATGTCAGGCTTGCAGGTGAAATGTTACGTGCAAAGAACTGAGGCACAAGTGTTTAGGAGTAGGAGACATGTATGTGTGTGTCATGAGTTGGTGGGCGGAGCAGCCACGTCAGGGGGCGGGGTTTGTTATGATGGTTCGCTCCCCACTGTTGGCCCCCCTGCTTATCAGAATAATTACTATGGACTGTTAAGTAGCTCTTCCGGGGATTAAGGGGGATGTTCTGGGAAGTGTTGGCGGGGAGATGGATGGCTTCCCCGAACTGGCTGGCACGTGGTTCTGACCGCTTCGAACTTTGTCCATTACGTTGCTCGTTTTCTGCCTGTTTTGGGTCTCCTTAGTCTGTAAATATAAACCATATTTGTATGGAAACCCTGCTGCCCTGCCCTTGTGGCCACCTCTGCCCCACACCAGGCCACAGAGTCTGTCTGTGTTTGTCAAGATTCATATTTTGTAACATGTACTTGTAATGTGTATGCGTGCCATACCTGAAGATCGAGTCAGGCCGCATTCTTTTGAACAAACTGAGGTCTTTCACAGTATAACGTGTTAAACAATACCACATTTGAACTGAATTCACTTTTTTAAGGATATCATGACCTTTAAATTGTTGCTGGATGAACATAGTACATGAATATAGTGAGCAAAAACTGCACAGTGTTCACAGAACTGCTTGTTAATTTTAGGGATGTTCGTCTAAATTAGGATTTCAGTGAGATCTTTCACTTTCGGTTTTAATAATGGAGAAAAATGTCAACATAACACTGCAATATATGTGGCTTACGTGTTTTCAGAGTTACTGTTTCCAACACTTGTTAGTTTCATTTTATTGACTAATGCAACATTGCTTGAGAAGGGACACATACATACAGTGAGTATGAGCTACACTATGTTTTCTGTTCATATGTTGGAAGTAAATGAAGTTGAATTTCAATTCCTGTCTTAACAGATACTCATCAGAAGTTCACTCACCATGTTCTACGTGCTTAAGGTTGTTTCTTATTTCTCTTATTTATACTTCTTACTGTTGTAGCCAAAGCACCTCTGTGTACTTTAATGTTTTTACCCCGTTTTGTAGTACTATATAGAGTAATAGAAAATAAACAGTTGTTTTATGATTTTCAAAAAAACTGTTTATTAACTAAACATTAAATTTGCATTTATTCATATAGCTAACACTTTTCTCCAAAGCAAGTTACAATGTTAAATTGCCTGCTGCTGTGTATCCTTTCATGCAACTGGGTAATTTTAACCAAACAATTTAAGCAAACAATTTAATATATGTGCCTTGCTAACAGTGGGGTTCAAAGTTGCAACCTTTGGAATCCAAAGGCAGCAGCTTGTATCATTAATTAAAACGAAGTAAAAAATAAATATTTTGGCTAGCTTATGCTTTTAATGCATTTTTTTTGGGGAGGGGCGCGGTGGCACGGTGGCGCGGTGGGTTTAGCCGGGTCCTGCTCTCCGGTGGGTCTGGGTTTGAGTCCTGTTTGGGGTGCCTTGCGACAGACTGGTGTCCCATCCTGGGTGTGTTCCCTCCCCCTCCAGCCTTACGCCCTGCTGTGTTGTTGGGTTTGGCTCCAGCTTCCAGCGACCCTGCACGGGACAAGCGATTTGTGTGTGTGTGTGTGTGTGTGTGTGTGTGTGTGTGTGTGTGTGTGTGTGTGACTTAATTTTAAATGCAAAACATTTCATGCCTGCAAATGTTATTGATATTTAACCTGACAGCTACATTTATTCTCTCCTCAGATTTGTGTGGTTGTCCTTCTAGTTGAGGGAGGATGTAGAGCAGCACAGAACCACACAACCTGCAAACCTGGACACTTCATCAAATACCCTGGTCTGATGTGTTCATGTGTTTCACTTTAAACCCATCTGTGTGCTTTGCAGTCTTCAGATTTGCAATGTAATCTTCATTTTAGCCTTTGGTAAAATATTTTCTTTGTTCTACTATGATAGGAATTCACTCCAATGACAATGTGTGTGAAAGCTGCCCTGAAAATTCTTTCTCAAATGGATCTTCTACATTCTGCACACCACACACAGAGTAAGTGTGACTGTGACCACAACAAGGCGTCTTCCCCAAGTGCGTGAGCTTTCGTTTGGTGTTGGCGGTGCAGGGGCAGGCAGAATAAGGATCCAGAGCAGGCAGGGGTCGCCAAGGTGCATACGCTGGTAAAGGAGAATAGCCAGTAGACGGGGTTCAAGAGACATGCAGAAGATTCAAAGCCAGAAGAGCAAAACAATGGGCATACCGGGGAGGCGAGGAGGCAAGATTGCGGTTCACCAGGTAGCTGGGGTGGCTCAAATGAGGTTCAACAAACCAGTGCGTTTGGGGCCATCCTTACGTATCCCATCCCTTGATCTGCTATCTCTACGGTCATCCGGCATGAGGGCGTGACGGTAAGATTGTCATTGCACTGGCTCATTCATGAAAATGTAAAACTCTGAAGATTTTCTTTGTGTACAAAGTCTCTTTTTTTCATTAATTTTCACAGCTGTGAGGCAAAAGGACTTTCCACAGTCAGACCAGGAGACAGTATGTCTGACGCTGAGTGTGGAGAATGCAGTCGGATTCCTGTTATTGTCGCGATGATAGCTATAGTTTCTGTTCTCGTTGTTATTGTTGGTGAAGTTTTGAAATTCAAATACAGAAAATAAACAGAGAACTTCCTCTGAATGGTGAGTATTTTTGTAATTTAAGTAAAGTGAAGCTGAATAAAGTTTAAATTAAAATATTGTATTAAATATTAAATTAAAATAAAGTTTATTGCATAAATTGTACTTTTGCTGAGATGTACGTCGCTTTCGACAAAAGCATCTGCAAAATGAATAAATATAAATGTAAAATAACTGGAGTTTTTTAAAGCTATTAGTGTTTCAGTGCAATGATGTTCTGTTCATCTTTTTCTTTCCAGTTCTATTCAGACATGTGTAAAACTTAATCTTGCCAACAAGGGTTTGCATAAAACTGGACTCTTCACATTCACCACTTGTTCAAGTTTGTCCAGGTGAACAGGCAGAGACCTCAAGAAACAGATGGATGACTGATGAGGGGCCTCTGCTAAAAGACACCACTATGTGTGATAAACAAAACATCGCTGACAGTTGCAGACCCTGCTAAATCAAGAAGTTCAATATTCAGACTTGGAGGATGTTTCTTCTGAACTGGTGTGCAGATAATGCTACATAAGTGCACTAACTAAAACACACAAAAAATCAGTGAACTAACTCGAGCAAGAGCATTTCTTTAAAGTGACGTACAACTCTGAGACACACACACACACACACACACACACACACGTTGCCTGAACCGCTTGTCCCATTCGGGGTCACAGGGAGGCTTTGAGGGGTCTCTGAGCCTTTAGAGTATAAAAACCTGAAAAGAGTAGAAATTAATTAACGTGTGTGTTTATACATAATATATGTTTAGTTGTAGTCATATTTTAACAGATTTACTTAACTAAATGTGGATCAGGTTATTGCTCATAACGAGTGTGTTTCCTCACTCAACCAGTTTTCCATGCAAACGCAGTAAAATCCCTACTGCAGCCATTATGATACGCACAGACACACACACACATTGCCTGAACCGCTTGTCCCATACGGGGTCACGGGGAGCCGGAGCGTAACCCGGCAACAAAGAGCGTAAGGACGTAAGGGTGTGGAGGGGAGGAAAAGGACGGGACGCCAGTCCGTCGCAAGGCACCTCAAGCAGGACGCGATCCCCAGACCCACCAGAGAGCAGGACCTGGTTCAACCCACTGCGCCACCGCACCCCCCTCCATTATGATATGAATATTGTGAATTTAAAATAAGATTTAATTTGTCAGTTATGTGTTATTGATTTCCTGTTGTCACTTTTTCATTGTCAATAATTACGATTTCAGCCGCATCACTGTACAGCAGTATCCCTTTACAAACTGTAGAACTTCAGTGAATCAGAATTAAAAAGTTTTGATCCATCTGTGGATGAATCTCTTCCTTCTCTGACGTGGAGCCTGGTAACACTTCACAGTTTCCAGAAATCAAGTAAAGCTGTACTACTTCTAGCACTAATATCAACGTTTTTAAGTGCTGAATGCAGTTCCTATGAGGCCACACACAGAAAATTTGAAATGGAAAGGAAAACAATTATTGTCGGTGATATTTTGAGCCAGTGAAAACAATTCAGAATTTTTTTTTTTTAAATGAGAGGCATTTGCAGTTGGGGGGGGGGGGGGTGGCGCAGTGGGCTTGGCCAAGGCCTGCTCTCCAGTGGGTCTGGGGCTCAAATCCCACTTGGGGTGCCCTGCCGCAGACCGGCATCCCGTCCTCGGTCTGTCCCTCTCCCGCAATCCCGCGCCGCCAGGCCAGGCTCCAGCTCACGGCAACCCCGCTTGGGTGGAGCGGTTTCAGAAAATGTGTGTGTGCACATTTGCAATTGCGTATTATTATTACATATTGCAATTGCTTACTATAGGACTTTGTCCCTAGTGCTGCTGCTTTAGTTTGTAAAAAGAAACACACCTGAAGATCAAGTCAGGCATCAGTGTTTAAACAAACACTTCTTTCACAGTATAACATGGTCAACAATACTTTGTTTGAACCGATATATCTTTTTTAAGGATCTCATATGTTTTAATTTGTTAGTGCATGAGCATAGTACACGAATATAGTGAGCAAAGCAGTGCACAGTATTTGCAGTTTGTTTTATTTCAGATTTTCTTAGAAAAAATAAGGGGATTTCCGTGAATTCTTTCACTTTCAGTTTTAATCATGACAATGGAAAAAAACCTCAGTAACATGCTGCAATATCCGTTTTAACATATTTAAGCTGTTATGACTGTTACGTGTTTTCAGAGTTACTGTTTGCCACACTTGTGAGTTTTACTTTATTGAAGAATGGAACATTGCTTTTGAAGGGACACGTACAGTGAGTATGAGCTACGCTCTTTTCTGTTCTCCTTTAGTTCATACGTTGGAAGTAAATAAAGTTGAATTTAAGTTCCTCTCTTGTTAACAGGTACTCATCAGAAGTTCACTCACCATGTTCTACCTGCTTAAGGTTGTTTCTTATGTGTCTTATTTACACCTCTTTTACTGTTCTTGCAAAAGCTGTGTACTTTACTAAGTTTTTACTCTGTTTTATAGTACTGTGTAGTGTAATAGCAAATGAACAGTTGTTTTTTATAAATTTTATAGATATTTAACCTCTTTGGGTACTTTCTGTAACAAATAAGCAGCAGGTGTGTTAATAAAAATGCCATTAGATTTGAGCAGGTTGAAATCTGCTTTCATTGTGAACCTGATTGTTTAGTATCACTTCAACAAAAACAACACACCCTCCAGCTAGTACTGTTGAACCCGCATGATGGATCATTTGTGGTATAAAATGATAGGATTCAAAGAGATTGCAGTTTACTTAACCATATGTAATTCCATTTTAAGTTACATTAAATCAATAATTGTGAAATTGGTTATGCTATTTATTAGGTTTCGGTTATATGTGTAATTTAAAGTAGGAAAGACTATTTTTCTATTTTTCTTCACATAAATACAGTGATAAATATCAGAGGGCACAAACCAGTCCTGGGGAAAAATCTCAGTTTGACAAGACCTGAAGTGGTAAAGGGTGGTTATCTGTGAGTTTTTATAAATAAATAAATAAAAGGTGCCACTGGCAGAAACAAGAGCTTCACCACTCAAAACAACTTTTGGCTACAACTTAAACAATCAACAGTCTCTCTCCCAGACTCTATCTGTACACACTGGGGCTTCAGGAGCCACACCTGGTGCTTCTTTCCTCCTCAGGTGTGGCTGATAATACAGGAGCAGAGGCTGTGATTTTTCTGGTCCCGCGCACTACACCCTAATTAATTTCCTCTAAAAATATATTAAATTTGAAAACATTGGGAATACATCTGGCTCTTTTGCTTCGTTAAAGTGTCTTTTGCTGCTTTTACAACGTATTTATTTTTAGTACATATGCCCTACTCTGTTGGACTGTATAGGTATGTCAGGAAATCAGTGCTTAACAAGCATGATTATATTCTTACGAAAAGCTGAAATATTTTGTTTTTCAGACATCTGCAATAGCCCTTCTTTTCTTTATCCACAAAGCCTGCTCTGAGTGCAATCACGCTCAATACGAAATAGATGGGAAATGCTGCTCAATGTGTTCCCCTGGTAAGTAAACTTGAATCAAAAATATCAATGTCGAAGTAATATCTTGACGGATACATCACATCAAGTTGAAATATGTTAGAATTTCCACCTCTATGTTCAAAACATGAACATTACCCTTGATCCCTCCCAACATACTTCCTCTGGGACCTACTTCTACCACCATTATTCTCACACTGTGACTATGACTGGCTGGCTTCTCTACACCAGCTACACAACCAACCACTCAAACACTAACATCAAACTCCATTACACACCTTTTGTTTTCCATCCCCCTGCCACACTCAGTCTGTCCTTCTTCTTTGTACCCTACGCTGACTCTCCATCACAGCCCAGATTAAACTCAGAGGCTGGTCCTCTTCTTCTACCTCTCCACTGTTGTACCTTAAACACACACACACACTGTCTGAAACTGCTTGTCCCAAGCGGGGTCGCGGCAAACTGGAGCCTAACCCGGCAACACAGAACATAAGGCCGGAGGGGGAGGGGACACACTCAGGACAGGACGCCAATCTGTCGCAAGGCACCCCAAGCGGGACTTGAACCCCAGTCCCACCAGAGAGCAGGACCCAGTCAAACCCGCTGTGTCACCGCACCCCCTGTTGACCATTAATCAATGTTTCTAAAAAATATAGACATACAGTTTATGAACATATATTAATGATTCTGTAGCTTCTCACCTTCTCCTTAACTGACGTTTTCTTGTTGACACCAATATTTGTGAAAATTGACAAATGTATCATTTTTCCCTCTTAGGAACTCATGTTTATAAGCATTGTGGAAAAGACATAGACACCATGTGTGTAGATTGTGCTGCAGGAACTTTCAGCGATCAGCCCAATGGTGTCATTAAGTGCCGGCCGTGCACAGCTTGTGATGAAGGTGAGAATATCAGGTCAACAACAATCTATAAATATGAATATGGAAATTTTTTTTAGTATTACTCTGTAAGTGTTGATTTTAAGGGAGTGCAGGTAAGAACACCAAAGTTTTAATTATATTAATTTCTACTAGAACCAGATTGTTTTTATTCTCCCTTTCCCATAGGTCTTGGCTTAAAGACGGTGAAGGAGTGTAAACCCTCTTCAGATGCAGTGTGTGGAGTCCTGGAAGGGAACTATTGTATTGATTCTTATGAGGGAGGATGTAGAGCAGCACAGAAACACACAACCTGCAAACCTGGACACTTCATCAAACACCCTGGTCAGAATTGACTTTTTTGCTTATTTACTTTAAATAAATACTGTTAACTGCGTGTCTGTTCCTTTAAACCCTTCCGTTGTTTTATAAAATACTTCGTCTGTTATTCCAGGAACAGACTTTACTGACACCGTGTGTGAGAACTGTCCTGAAAATTCTCACTCGGATGGGTTTTCTACGTCCTGTACACCACGCATAGAGTAAGTTCACCCCATTTGCCCCACACTGACTCAGTCGTGAAATGTAAAATAAAATATTTCATCGATTGCAATCATTTGTTTTACTCTCTTCATTTTCAAAGTAGGGAACCTAAAGGACTGCCCATCGACACACCAGAGGACAATGTGTCTGATCCTAACAGTGGGAGCAAGAGTCTGGTTCTTCCTACATCTGTGATTATACTTGTAGCTGTTGTTGCTGTTGTTGTTGTAATTATGATGATAGCAGTAGCAGTAGCAGTAGTATACTTGAAACGAAAGAAGTAATCCCGTTCAGATGGTAAGAACTTTATATTTTATTAGCTTTATTTATTTTTTTTACATTTCAGTGAATTTAAGTAAATTATTTGTTATTGTATGTTGTGGTCAATTGTTGTTATTGTCAAAATATTCTTTAAATTTTTTGCCTTTCAACAAAAACTTTAGAACACCAATGGCACGTAGGGTCGTATTTGTTATTAAATATTGCTCAGTGAGAAAATGTTACATGAGATCATCACAGTATGGCCAGTCTTTTAACGTAAGTGTATTATTTTTCAGGTGACTTCAGGGACAATCAGGTACAGCTTTTTCCAGTTTGTAACTGTTCAATATATACTGTGTATTTATGATATGAAGGCTATATACATATATATCAAATTGTTATTTTTATAAAATGTAGACAAAGCACAGTTATGAAAACAATTGTTTCTTTTTGACAGAATCTAGAAATGACAGGATTTTTAATCACAGCAGATACAAGTAAGTAATCAAAATGTCAACCATAACTGATTTAAACTGTATTTATAACAGAAAACCAAATTAAGTCATTGATGGAGGTGTCTTTTTTATAAACTCAGCTACAAGTGCAAATACCTAGAAGACTGATTAAATCTTTAATGAATATATTTGTCATTATGTTTTTCAGGGCAAACACAGGTACGTTCATATTTCCTGTTTCTTGTTGCCCGTTTCTTTACATAACATAGTGCAATCTGTTGATAAATACTGACTTTGATTCTTCTTTTAATAGGCATCACAAGCTGAAAATGGAAACATGCTTCCACATAAATCAGATACAGGTAAGTAATCATAAAATTAAACATATATATAATATAATTGAGGGGGTGCAGTGGCGCAGTGGGTTGGACCACAGTCCTGCTCTCGGGTGGGTCTGGGGTTCGAGTCCCGCTTGGGGTGCCTTGCGATGGACTGGCGTCCCGTCCTGGGTATGTCCTCTCCGGCCTTACGCCCTGTGTCACCGGGTAAGCTCCGGTTCCCCGCGACCCCGTATGGGACAAGCGGTTCTGAAAATGTGTGTGTGTGTGTATATATAATTATGAAAATATAATTAAAATGTGTTTAGCACTAATCAGACATAAGTTAACTTTCGCCAAGGACTCTGCAGGTACTTACTATGAATATGTGTTTTCAGGAAATCCAGAGGAAAATGGGTATGTTCAATCTTCATTTTTGTTTTGAATAACTTTAGATAAATAAATGCTAAACTGTAGCAAATGACAAAATTCACAATGTGTCCTGTGTCACCCAAAAAATCTGAATTCATTAATTCGTTTAGCTATCACTTTTCTCGAAAATCAACATAGAATATGAAGCTATTTACCTATTTATACAGCCAAGTCAATTTTACTGGAGGGTCGGTACCTTGCTGAAAGGTACTACAGCCATAGGTGAGTTTCAAACCAGTAACATTCAGATGCAAAGGCAGTGGCATCACTAGGAGGGTGCGGACCGCACCGGGTAACACCATCAGAGGAGGTAACACCAAAATGACTGTCTATAAACTTTGTGTGCAGTCTTTCAGCAAAAATGTACTATTTTTTTTTATAAAACTATCCCTGTGATTAGTAATAAAAACATTTTTCATAATAAAGCCCATTTCACATGTATCAATATACCGACAAGGTTAAAACTCTATACTAATTTACTTTTTTGAACCTTCCAATGCACTCAGCTCAGAGCTCTCATTTTGACCCAGTTACAGCGATGCTTCAAATCACATGGTTTTGTCTGCATGCACTGCAAGCTCGTGCTCTTGTTTTCGTCGCTGCCGCTGTTACTGATTTTGCTACATTTTCTGGTGTTTTAGCAACAATATTGTGGTCATTAGTATTTGTGAACTGATACCAATAACATTAACATAAACGTAAGTTTGATGTAAATCTTAAACATTTTTACTTTGAATTCTATAGTTTTCTTACCCAGGTTTCACTTTAACTACATGAAACTATGTAAATATATATACATTTAGGCTGTGTGTATGATATTGTAATTTAAAGGTGTCATTTTAATTTTTCTACTTGTTTATGTCACTACTATTGCCGTTACATTCAGTGATATAGGAGAATTACAATTTACGAGTAACATTAGTAGAAAAAACATTACTAAGGATTGTGGAGGGTCTAGTACAGGAGGAGATCCATGAGGGGGGCCTGACACCATGAGTTACCACACTGGGTGACACCAACCCTAGTGTAGGCACTGTCCAAAGGCAGCAGCTCTAACCACTGTGCTACCAGCTGTCCGATAACACAGCCTGATATCATGAGTGGTGTCCAACACTAATCCATCTCATGTAAATGTATAGGAGATACAAAACTATAGGTCAGGAATGTGGAGAGGATCATAAGAGTCCAGCAGAGAGATGACATTTAAGAAAGATATATAATTTCATGAGGGGGCATGGTGATGCAGTGGGTTGGACCAGGTCCTACTCTCCAGTGAGTCTGGGGTTCGAGTCCCACTTGGGGTGCCTTGCGATGGACTGGTGTCCCGTCCTGGGTGTGTCCCCTCCCATTCCAGCCTTATGCCCTGTGTTGCCGGGTTAGGCTCCAGCTCCCTGCAACCCCGTATGGGACAAGCGGTTCAGACCTTATGTGTGTGTATTTAAAACACAAGGGGGTGAAGGCTCTAAACAAAGCTAAACACTTCAGAATAAGCAAATAATTGAGAAAGCAATGTTTTAAAAAGCTGATTCATTGAAAGCATGTTAATATTGAAAATTGCATTATTGATATTCATCAAGGGAAAATAGCTTTTAAGAGGAAGGCTTGGGTGTTATTTTCTTTTACAAAAAGTCAGTCTAGTACTGATAAAAGTATAGTAATTATAATAATTGTTATTAAAATCTAATGGATAATTTAATTAATCAGATCCTACAGTCATCACAAAGGGCTTTGGGCATCCCTGCTCTACTGGACCTTTACCTGTGAATGTGTAGAACATTCTGTATATGTATAAAATGCATTTTTACTGAATATTAATTCAGATTAAAAAGTGGCCCATCCTTATACACCTGTCAGGTCCCCTGGAGAGCAGGTTCAACAAGACAGTGAGGTGTCCTTACACTCCTCTGCTGGATTGCCATCATCTGACACCATAACGGGAGAATAACAGGAGCACCAGGATAGATGGACTCTACAGAAGCTCACCATGTCTTACATGAGAAACAAGACCCTAAATTTGTTTTTTTCTTTTCTTAATTGTTCACCTGGTACTATTTGTTCACCGCACAAGCTTCGATGTCCCCATGCATCTTTGTGTTGCAGCTTTGTCTTCCGAGTTCACGGTTCGCAGTTATCAGTTCATGAGATAAACTCTGCACTTGGGATCGCTCTATCGCATGTCTCCAAGAGATTGTGATCTCCACTCTCTCCACACAAAATTATAGTTTTGGTTCTTTCTGAATTTTTTTTCTCTATAGCTGATATTCCGTTTATTAGCTATTTGTACTGTTATTCGTATTTTAGCTGAGAACTGTTAAATGTGTTGAAAGTCAAGTAATTAACATTATCGCTTCTGCATCTCTTAAACTCAGCAAAGCACATGTACATTTATGTTAGGGCCGAACAAAAGATGCACACAGGTTCTGTAATTTTTTTCAAAGTAATATAAAATGTATAACGCTAGGTACTGCTATGTAATTACACCTGTGAAATACTAACAGTTTTTTGAGTCTGCCCTTACTTTATGTATATGGATCGATGTGCAATTTTTAGGTGTACTTCTTCTGTCTCCATGATGCCACAGCCCAGTACTGTTCATAAAAGTAGTTTAGAAAAGAAATGAAACATCACAATTTTATTGTTTTTACTTTTTCTTGTTGTTTGGTCTCTGTTGACCCTCCTGGGTGACAGGGACCCATTTGTGTGGCCTCCAGACCCCCTGTGTGGCCAGCCCCTGGCAATTTAGGATCTGTCATTGGGCAGGCTTCTTTTATAGTAATTATAACAAGAACAGTAAAGATGTTTGAACCTTTTTTATCTGGTGGTTCATAGAAAAAAAAAATTGTTATTTTAAAATGTATTAAAAAATCTTTTCCCAGATATTTGAGCAAAGTGTGAGTCTCTAACGTTCTGATTACTGATGTGATATTGCTGAATTTTTTGCCTGGTGGCACTTTGTCTTCTACCGAACCCACTGACTGCCACCTCATGGGCAGAACAGGGCCTCAGGAGTGTCTTTGGGAGACATGAGGATCTAGTCTGGTCTGTTCCCCGGTAGTATAGTGCAATCTAGTCTAGTATGTTCTGGTTTAGTCTAGTATGGCTTTACCAAGTCTTGGTCTTGTCCTGATGTCCATTGATTCCACTTTTTGTATTTACATGTTCGTTTTGTCATCACAGTTACCAAAATAACATCGCTTGAAACCACCACAATATAGTATGTGTTTGAGTCAATATTACTGGGACTTTGGAATGTTTACCACAAAAAACAATAACACATACTGATCACCAAGTCATCAAATATATTCATATTCTACTGTACATGATGACAAAAAACAAGAACCCGGCTGGTCGCCTTCACTGTTTTACACTCACTGGGGATTTCATTCTTATTGCTTTCAAGAGACACTTTTTAAAAACTTTTTCCAGCCTCATCAAAGACCTTAACTAACAATGATAAAGCCATGTGTTTAAACAATGTATTACCTGCACTATAGTTATAGCGAGTGTTATCTTCATGTGTTCAAAATGGAAAATTGTCTTAATTTATGGAAATTGCTGTTTTTTGTTTCTCTAGTAAATTAAATTTATTTGCTGCAAAGACTCACAACCTACAGGCACAGCAGATATGGGAGAAAAAATTGTTTACACTCTTCTGCATGTTTATTAACATAAACTCAACAACAAGAAGTTTAGAGTAGTCACCTTGCTCACAGTGGAATTTGAACCAGCAACCTTTGGGTCTAAAAGTAGTAGTTCTAATCACTACACTACCAGCTGTTCATTTTATGCTTTCCTCCTAGTAAACACCACACCTCAAATATAGATATATTACATTAAATAAGTCTATTAACTGTTATGGTATTAATATCACTGCATTCCCAGAGCTGTAGCACCTCACACACACTTTTACCCACACCTGACAGCCAGGGAACTACATGAACATTTAATTCCTAATCTAATGACTTCTGCAGCGCGAGGGAGTCAAACTGTGGAGCCGAAGCCTTTGGACTTATTCCACTGTTATCACAATCATACTTCCCGTTATCATCACTTCTTCTGTTTCATAAACAGAAGGTTAGAGACTTGAACCCGAAACCCTAGGCGCGATTTTCCCCATATGTGCAGTTTGACTAAAACAGGGAACACAGCAAAAACTTGTGTTTATTTAAAGGCACCAAACAGGAGTAGGTGGAGTCATGAGGGACAGGTGGATTCAGTGAATATTGACAGTTAAGCTCTACGAATCGCGTCTATTTTAATGCTCCCCGCGAGACACTCTAGCAGGTGAGGTTTTATGGGTCTGATCTCTATTTTTAAAGAGTTTCTGTAGTTATGCCCAAGAGAGAATTGTTTGTCATGTCGTTCTCAGTCGACCGATCTCTTTCCTGCAGGTGCAGAGCGACACACTTTGAGCAGCTTGCAAAACACACACACACACACACACACACACACACACACACACACACCACACACACATATTATAGGTTGACATTATTTCTTCATTTCACTGAAACTTTTGTCAACGCAGCTCAGAGTGGTAGGTTTGTACATTGAGATACTTTCATTTATTTAGATAGCTGTGTGATTTTTTTACTGTCAGCTCAGGGTAAGTGCCTTGATCAAGGGTACCACAGCAGGAGACGGGATCTGAAACTGGTACTTTTCACTGCAAGGCACAGATGTAACCACAACATTGCTTGCAAGGTTTTGCAGACTTCCCCAGAACTTGATAACTGTGGTAATGCGTGTGGTGGATTGCACATATAGTCAGCATAAATTAAAACACTTAGTTGCATTGTAAGGCAGCGTAGTGGACCAAAATATGTCCTTCATAAAACGAGTTAATAAAATGTGCATTTTTAATATTTTAATACAATTACATTCACAGGACTTTGAAAAAAAACACCAAGCCATCATATAATGTTAAACGTTTCTTGCCCCTCCCTCTCCCCACCCTGTGCACTCCCACACGAACTCACACACACACACACACACACACACACACCCTCGACAGCAGTGTGGTTTAGTGTGAGCCTGGAACACAGCAGAGTAGATAGACAGCAGTAAACAGTCGTGCTCAGAACTACTGTGCATTAAGAGCCAACACACCTTGGTACGGCTTTTTCCTTCAGCACTATGGCAGGTAAAGTGCAAATTAACTTCCTTTTTCTGGTCTAACTAGTGTACATGCTAATTTACCGCAACAATACGGTATTGACACACTGGATCCTCACCTTGCAAACACAGCTGGGACTGCAAGTCTGACCTTTTGACTTCACAATCCAACCTCTCTTTACACATACGCCTCTATTTATTTACGACTACAGTTTGGATATTGCTATAATAAGAAAAATGTATACGATTTTTTTATATTGACTTTGAGCTACATTAAAATTGAAATTAAAAAATGTTTATAATTTGTACATGTTGGGTACCTGAATTCCTGTTTAATGCCATACTGGTGAGCGATTCATTCTATGAATTCTGTGAAACATCCCTCGCTCTGTTATTGATCACCCAACACACATTAACACCGAACAGGAGCCGTAAACACTGTGGAAGGAAATTAAATTAATGTAGTCGACACCTTTGTGTTTCGGTTCGTTTTATTGACACCTCTTGGTCTCAGAGTGAGTAAAGCAGGTTTCATTGTCTCTGCAGCACACTGAAATGTTTGAAAATTGACAAGTCAAGAAATGTTAGCAAAAATGAACGGCCGCAGTGAAACTTGTTGAAACATGAAACGTAAGATGTGGCAACCTGCCACCAGTCGTAATGCCCAGGAAAGGCACTGGTCTTGAGCAAGAAAATTAATGATGCACCAGAGGTTTTGACTTTTTTCTGATGGAATCATGTTGTGCATGACATGGAACTGTTGTTGCCTAGGGTGCCGTCCCTCAAACCTCTCTGTTCTTCATACCTCTGTGGTATCTGCAAGTTGTCTTTCAGTTGTTTCAGCACCGTCCATTTGTACTCACTAAGATGTACGCTTGTCACGGGTGCTGTATTTTCATATTTTCCCACTTATGAATCTTCATGTCCCCTCCCTTCTAGCATAACACATATATGTAGTGATAAGATACATTGTTCAGGGAGCTTCTCTTTGGAGTTGCCTCCAAGCATGCTGTTTGTAGACATTTGGAAGGAATGAAAGCCATTTACATTTATTCATTTAACTGACAATTTCTCCAAAGCAACTTACAATGTTAAGGTTACAATTATTTACCCAGTTATACAGTGGCTAATTTTTACTGGCGAAGTTACGGTAAGTACCTTGCTCAACAGTACTATAACCAGAGGTGGGGACCAAACCTGCAGCCTTTGGACCTAAAGGCAGTAGCTTAACAACTATGCTCCCAACTGTACCCGGGTCTTGGCCGTGATGTATCAGACCATGTGTCCATTGAAAAACAAGATTCCACGACAATCTCCTTGTGATCATTTTGTACCCAGAAAGGCAATATTAGTATTGTATCATGGTGTGAGGTTTGGCTGCCCTTATTGACAGTGTGTGGTCTTGAGTGAGTTCCCTTTTCTCCTATGAGACCTCTCTGAGGAACATCACTTCGTCCTGAGTGGATTGACCTTAGCCTGTACTGGGTTTGTGCCTTTCAGAGGTAGTTCAACCGTGACTGAATGCTGCATTTGCATTCTTCCTTATTCTCTGAGGTCACCAGGATGTTGTCTACCATCTGGTTTATGGTAGAATTATATCCACAAGGACAGCCATTCCCCTTAAGGCTTGCATCACAAGCCAGACCCATACAGAGATAGACCTTTTTTGTCTTCT
The DNA here is from genome assembly GCF_900964775.1 of Scleropages formosus. Taxonomy (NCBI): domain Eukaryota; kingdom Metazoa; phylum Chordata; class Actinopteri; order Osteoglossiformes; family Osteoglossidae; genus Scleropages; species Scleropages formosus. The sequence continues at coordinate 39,007,939 of NC_041807.1, read as the reverse complement.
AGAATGTTCATTGAATGATTATGGTTTTAATTACTGTGGGAGGAGGGTCAGTTTGGCCCTTGGTTCCAATAAAAACTCCACATCTCATTTATGTACCGTCATCTCCACAAATTGCCCATCCAGTAAGAAGGCCAGCAGAGGCTTGAGGGCTGGCTGTGTCCATTTCTCGAGGCTTGTAGCAGCTGAGGCTACTGGTCCTTCATGAGGTTCTAGAACTGTGCTATGAGTGTCTCCTTCTATCTGAACAAGGGTTAATTTTTGTTCACCTTGGCCTCATTCCCAACCATTGACTTTGACCCATGTCTTCACCCAGTGACCTGTCTGGTTTTGTCAGCATGGCCATCTTTGCCATTTCTGACTTCAGACCCACCATAACGACAGACTTTAGCAGTCCATTTTCCCTGCTGTCAAAGTTATCCTTATTTTTTTCATTTACAGATGAAGCAAGTCCTGTAAAGAACAGCTGACTTTATTTACATTACAGTTACATTTATTCATTTACATTTATTCATTTAGCAAACGCTTTTGTCCAAAGCGACATACAACTCAGGAAAAGTATAAGTTATGCATTACATCAAGAGTTAAGAGTTATCAGAGTTAGCTGGAATGTGGATATGTGGGCTTCATATTCATACCACAAAGCCCCAGCTTCACCCACCTCTCCGATGAAATTCACTCTCTTAGTGCGCAGAGGCATGTTAACCCACCATTAC